>NC_061792.1:11479184-12079184 GCF_022458985.1 Mugil cephalus | reverse complement strand
AGCTACAGTCTAATAAAGTTAGCTAATGATAGCGTAGCACTTTAATTTTATAAGTGAGCTAGCCAGACATGCTAACACCTAATATTGTTTGCGTGAAGGAAATGACCCAATGTGAACAGCATTTCTTCTTAGCTAACTAGTTAAGCAAATATTAATTGGCTAGTTAGCTAGTTAAACTAATACTAATCAGCTAGTTTAGCTAATATTAATCATATTAATAATATACACATCTCAAGGAAAAAATTGAGATAAACAAACAGTAGGCCCCTATAACATTGCGTCATTATGTTTATCTGTCTACACACCTTTGGAAGTAGCTAGCTGGACATGCTAATTTCACTTAGCATGCATGTTTGCTGGAACAAAACAGTAATGACTTTTGTTGCTAAATAATTAAGGTCTTAAATGTGAATTTGGTGGTTATAGATAAAGAAACAACACTTGTATTATTGTTGTTGTTATAAAATAGGTATTTTTACATTAGTTAGTCAATGATAGCCTCCTATTTTTGGAACTAGCTAGCAGGACATGCTAATTTGTCCGTACTCAGGAGCAGGTGAACACATTTTTCCTTAGAAGAAATGGCAACTAAACATTTTAAATAACCCCACAAACTAATGTTTTTTGCTAATTATAGCTGTGTACTTGGAAAACCTAGCCGCACATATAGATCAGATGTAATCTTTACACTTTTGGAAAGAAATGGCGTCTCTTTTCCAACTCTAGATCCTGCAGAGGTTTAGGTTGAGTCACAGGACTGAATTTGAAGTTACAAGAAATTGCTCCCTCATATTATTTAGTTGCACTTGTGGTAATTGCCGAGGACACTTCCATCTACTGAGGAAAAGGCTCAAATGCGATGATATTGACTTAAAGGAGCGTGGCCGGTGGTGGAGACCTGGATTTAGTAATGAATCTGCCACGGTGTCAAATACTGAAACCAGGTGATATGACTGGATCTCCTCGTGTTTGCCGTGAGAATATAGATCAGCTCCTTCAAACCTACATCTGATCCGCTTGTTGGCGGCGAGGGAGACGAGGTGACAGAGACGTTTAACCGTGGCGAGGGCCAGGGAAGTGAATGTGACATGCTCAGGTGTAATTATACTCACCTAGTTCACAGCGAAGATTAAGAGGAGAAGGGATGGATAACAAAAGCAGCGTCAGACATGAAGACTCGCTGATGAGCAATGTCCTCCCTCCCCCTTTTTTTTTTTTTTCGTCACTGTTATCATCTCAAGGTCTCACTTCTGTTTGCCTTTTCCAATTATAAAGGTGTGACTGTGGGCTTCCATAGCCCCCCTCCTTCTTATATAATGTTAACTATACTGAACTTGGAGGAAAAGAAGTCATTTTCTTTTGTTTGTCGGGCAAATTAAAAGAGTTGAATTCATTATCACTTACAAATTTCACTCCTGGTTCCATGTCTCTAATCTGATGTGAGCGCTGCAACTTTGCATTTTGCAGTAATGTTGTCGGACATTATTACAAGGAGGCTCCTACGTGGGTATAAAGTGATTTTAATGTGAAACAGCACTTCAAACTGAGCCAACACTGCCCTCTGGTGGCCGCTAGCCGCTTAACACACATATGCCAAAGCGCCCATGAAGTGTCCCTCCTGTCAGAAAATGGATTATGACAGTCTAATTTATTATTATCTCCGTCCTCCTGACCCAATATTTCAGAGCTTCAACCTGATGTCCCAATGACAGGCAGCCACGGTCACACTCAATCCACTCAATCCTTCAAACGCACACAGCCAAGCGGCCTTCGTCTCCCCACTTTTGTCAAAATTGATTTATCAATTATAATAAAAGCAGGGCGAGAGCGCCGGTATATTAATCACAACGGGATCTGTTAAATAGATTAGAAAAATCATTTTTAATGGCCAGCTTCAAATGAAGGACTCCAATTATTCTCACTGATGGAGGGGTTTTTCTTTGTGTGATTCTGATCTTTGGTCGTCGCTGTTCGCTTCCGAGCGATCACCCGTCACTCCACATGTTTTCTTCTATCTCTGATTTCATAGTTATGTTTGAGTTACACGAGTGGGCTCCTGCTAACGCCAGCCCAGGCCATATTTACGTCTTCTTCTTGTGGAAACAGCAGATTAAATGTGAGTTGTGTTATTGCAAACAGTAAAATGCATCAGGGCGTAAATTAGGATCTGTCTGTATGAGCAGGTTTTAAAGATTGCTGAGTTCAGTGTTTACTTGTGGAACAAAACTCATTGTTTCCATTTAAACAATGTTCTTATTTCTCAAACTAATCGTGGCTTTGAGTCGTTTTCATATTGCAAATACTTCTGATCTCTGCAGTAAATCTAAAAAAGTAAAAAAAAATAAATAAAAAATATCTGAAAAAATAAATCTTTCCTTTTCTAAATAGATCAGTGTCTGAATACATCATTCAGGTCAGATGCCACGAGGTGATTTGTGTGTTTTTGCCTTCAGCGAACACTGGCGAGGCATGGCACTGGCAGAAAAAAAGGGGGCGTGGCCACACACAGCTCATTAAAACGCTTTGAAGGCATTTCGAGCTTTAAAGACACACATTCTGTGGACACGTGGGACTTGGTTTACGTTGTTAAAACCTTTAAGCGGAGACGTGAACAACAGACGACAGAAACCGACTTTTAGTAAAACAAATCTAATGTAAAAAAAACTTTTCTTTTTCAGAAATCGCAATGTGACGGCCAAAAGCTGCAACACAGGCACTGATTTGTGTAGGTGGACACAGAGCTTCCTTTCTTTTTTTTTTTTAAAAGTTAAAATGTCTAACTAAAAAGTCACACTCTGTTAATAAAGAAGCATCAGCCTCCAGAGACACAAATCACTTAAATTAGTTTAAGCTTAAGCTTTCAGCTCTATGCCAACAAGTCTGTTGAATACGTAGGACGTACGTAGGACCCTGAACACACCGGGCCCTCTATCATGTCATCACAGGTCAGTGGTGGAAGGCTCGGGCTTTCCGTCCTTCATCTCCTCCTCCGCCCTCTGGATGCTCCGGCCGACCATGACGAAAAGCAGGCCGGCCAGCAGGCAGAAGAAGACGGCGGCGGGGGCCAGGAGGAACGAGGGGCCGTGCTGCACGCTCAGGTGGAAGGAGGGGCAGTTCGAGACCCTCTGGTGGAGGGTGAACTGCTCCAGAGTGTCCAGGACCTGGATCCACATCAGGTACATCACCATGACGGCCAGCAGACACCCACCTGACGGCGCACACAAACACAAGCTGTGACACACTCCTTGAAAGTGTTGCTCTTTCAAAGAGGTTTTTCTCTCACACAGTACCTGCCAGTAAGTCCTTTTACTCATGCTGTTTACTCAGTGTGTCATTTATTAGTCTTTTGTCTCTGCGCTGTTGGAAGTCAGCCCAACGGCTTTTTAACTGAGCCAGTAACGTTTTCTGTGCTGTTTTTACAGGAAAAAGAAAAAGAATAAATCGTGTCATTAGTTTGGATTGTTTACTCCTACAGTAGATTATCTAGTAGCTGTGACTGCGGTGTGCGTTTATCACAGTGTTCCGCGTTTTTTAGCTGAATGCGTTTAAAAAGTAGTCCCTGCAAAGTATTTCTCAAAGATTACATTACGTCACCGTCTCTGAGCATAAACCTGACGTCTTCTCGATGCCCAAAACTTTATTTCTGAGCCAGAAACTTCCATTAAACGTGTTGTTTACGTTGTTACTTTTTATTATTTTTGCACTAATGCCTTCAATTGTTTGAAGTAAAAGGGGAATTATTTCATTTTTATGCTGTTAAACTGTTTTATATTGTAATTAGTTAAGAAAAACAGGGTTATTTGCCTAAAATATTGGTTCTGTGTTTTATTATAATCAACTATCTAAAGGGAAAAGTACAAAGTTATTCAATGATTTCAAGAAATCAGTATCGGCGATACCAGCCATGTATTTACTTGGTATCAGATCGATACCAAAGTTCCCAGTATCGCGGAGCCCTGTTACGAACTGCAGGATGTGTTTTGTTTTTACCAACCTTAAGTAATGCGGCTTCATCCACTCCACTGATTCTAGCATTTGGATAATTTTTAAATGAGTTTCCAACCAAAGTTCCCAGAACTTTTGGTCCAAGGAACGTTTTCAAGGACCTATAAAGTTCCTTCAGATTTCTGTTTGACTACAGACCTGCAAACATGAGGCAAACGAGTCTGGAAAAGTGCTTTGACGAGACCGTAGTGTCAAAGCAGACTCGGATATGCAAGATAAGCTAACTGTCAGGCCCCATCCCACAAAGTTCCTGGAGCTTTTGAAAAGCCCTTCTATATAAGTAATGACTTATTTAGTGGCAGAAATAAATAAGTAGTTTCCCTATAATGCAATTTAGAGTCTGATCCCTGTGGTGGAAATGGGCTGAGCCCTTCCAAAAGTTCCTAGTCCCCTGAGGAAAGTTCTGGCAGTGGAAAAGTGTCATTAGGTGCCAGAAGCACATTTTTGTTTGTTGCTATTGTGGAGTTTGTTCTGCCACCAAAAAACATCTAAAAATGAACCGAAACCGAAACAATGGATGGGTAGAGAATTCCTCATTTTCATTTACTTGTACTTTTCTAAATAATTTGCTAAAATAAATGTCTGCTTTAATTTTAGAGCCCTTCTATTAACCTATAAAATTTACATCCACCACTAATTCCATTCATCTGAGCC
This sequence comes from Mugil cephalus, assembly GCF_022458985.1. Lineage (NCBI taxonomy): Eukaryota > Metazoa > Chordata > Actinopteri > Mugiliformes > Mugilidae > Mugil > Mugil cephalus. The sequence goes on along the minus strand of NC_061792.1, from coordinate 12,074,525 downwards.
TTATTAACTTGATTTAATATCACTAAAATCTCCTTTGGAGGGCTCCCTCTTTACACATTCATGAGTAGATGGGTCCCTACCGCCACAGAGCTGAAGACCCCCTCCCACTTTATACAGTCTGTAGTGGGAGACCGGGCCGGCGCAGATGACAACAAATCCACCGATGGTGATCGCCGCCACTCCCACGACCAGGAAGATGCTCCAGAAGGTCCTAAACACTGAGAGACGAGGGAAGGATCAGAGCCGCCCCTAACGCGCTCCACACATGTGGGGTAAAGTAACACCCACCGATGGCAGAGTGATGCTCGTACGGCTCCAAATGGTCTTTCTCCACCAGCAGCTGCACCGGCTCGTTCACAGGGAACGGGAAGAGGAAAGCGGTCCGGCAGACCTTTGACAGCGGCTGCTTCGCTGAAAGGGGAGAGGGAAAGGAAAAAAAACCAAGTCGGGACGACGACGATGATAATAATAAGCTTTGATTTATGTCGGAGCAGCTGAGGTTGCGGAGAGGAGGCTCTCACAGATCCAGAGGTCCCATATGGAGTACTCGTGGGAGACGGCCATGAAGGAGCAGCGCCAGAACAGGCCCTCGTGGAAGATCTTCACGTCATCTGTGGCCTGAGGGAAGGGAAACCAGATCTGAGACGTAGAAACTGGCTACGTGAGGTCACGTATGTCAGGATGTCAACGGCAATTTAGTGGTGAAGAAAATGGTCAACCAGTGTGTAGTTGATGACATTTATTTTTAGTATTATAATAAGGTCTCAGATGGAATCAACTCCTAATTTCGTACATTTAATGGTAATTCAGACCAAAGGATTCAAACACAAGCTTTTTTTTGTTGTTTTTTTTAGCGTCTTGCTTGGCTACCTTGGCTGTGGCCTTTCCCTCCCTCAGACCACTTCCTCCGTGGCCGTCGTCCGGCCGGCTGCAGGACTCGGCGGCCAGCAGCCAGTACTCGGTCCCGAAGGAGAGCAGCGTCAGCAGAAACCCAATCGCCCCGAAGAACAGGCCCAAAAACAGGAGCACCCTCTGCTTCTGCGTCGGAGTCATGTCCTCACCCGTGTCTTCTCGGCTTTATCTCAAAAAGCGTCGACTAAAAAACACACAAGCCATTCGGACCAATCCACCAGCCCCCCCCTCCCAAACAGCTGGTATGAAAATAAACAAGTGTATTGCATTAGAACAGATACGGTTACAGGGGGTTTACGCCCACACGGAAATAGCTGAGCGCTTTTAAAATAGCAGCCAGAGGTATTCCCTCCGACCCGAACGCCACGGCAGGATTTATTTAAAAAGACACAAACCACAACTGTACAAACGTCTCCTCGGCATTTATTGGAATGCCAGCATTGAAATCCAGATTTTGTACAAGGCTGGTCCGAGCAGAGCCAGGCAACAGTGATGGTCCAACAACAGTCAGTCAAAACTGCATGTTCATATATTAACACCACTGCTTCTCCTCCTCCTCCTCCTCCTCCTCCTCCGAGACAATCTGTTCAAGATGATTAATAATAGAAATAAAACGGGTGAAATAAAGATCAGTAAATTCAAACTCAGGTTTTTAGAGGGTGAATCGGGGACGCGTCTGGTGATTGTTTTACAGGACGACGTCTCGTCGGATCGAGCGGGAAACGATCGAAGCGTTTTTTTTTTATTTTATTTTTTTTTTTCCTTAAAGTATATAACATAGAGCAAGAACCCAACCCATATACACACAAGTGCATTTATACATGACTTGATTAATTACATATTACAACCCTGTGAGGATATAATAAGTACATATACGAGGCACGCAGAAATGAAAGATTTACCACCTATTATTAACCTACTAGCAGTAAACATTTTATCTGAGGATCCTTTAGCGCCGCGGCGCCTCTTTCTTTCTTCCTTCCTCTTTAATTTGCGAGGACGCCGCCCGGATCCTTCCGGGCAGCTCGTTTGGTCCGCTGTAATCCGAATGAACAGGTCTGTCGGAGCATCTGTGCAAACGCTCATGGGCCTTCCACAGCAAGTGAGGTGTTGCGGTGCTTCCTCCTCCTCCCCCACACTCTTCTTCCTCCTCCTCCTCCTCCTCCACCTCCTCCTCCTCCGCTCCGTCTTCCTTCCTTAAGACATGACTCCGAACACGGGGTTGTGGCGGCAGATGCTCGGCCCGATCTCCTCGTAGTCCTTCTTGGTGTGGCACACTTGGTAAAACTCGGGCTGCGGAGGGAGAAGACGGGTCAGAATACAGAAGGCTCCTTATCATTATCATTATTATTATTATTGTTGTTGTTGTGAGAGGCTGAAAATACTCACGGTAGATGCCAGCATTGATCCTCCGAACCAGACGGCGTACCTCTGCATGTGATGGGTGATGACTTGCACGTCAATCGGCTTTGGCTGCAAGCGAACGATACTGGTGCTCAGTATTTTTGAAGTGAAGAACTGAATATATACATAGATATATACATAGATCGACCGATATGGATTTTTTAGGGCCGATACCAACACCGATACTGCTTTTTCTCCCTCCATTTACATGATAAAAATGATGCAACGATAACAAATGACAAGTTTCAATTAACCAAAAACATAAACACTTGTTGAACTCAAATACATGCACTCTGCTAGTGGGGGAGGGACAATGTATGGGCTGCACAGGTGCGTCTTCAGCAGCACAGGGCAGCCCGTGGATGTGCCTGTCTGTAAATATATATATATGTATCGGCCAAAGCACCCAAAAATTCACATATCTGCCCCGTTGCCTCACCTTCAACTTGCCGCCGCTCAGCTCCTCGCTTATCTTCAGCCGTGCGTCCACGGTCCTCTTCAGGTCCCTCTGCATGCGTCTCCCGAAGTCCCTGAACATGGTGGATCCTCCGGAGAGCACGACGTTCTGAGACACAAGGAGACATGAGTCATGTTGAGTCCTCTGTGTTGCTTCGCCGTCAGACCACAAAAGGAGACGGGCGTCCGTACCTTGTAGAGCGGGCGCCTGACGTCGATGGGGCAGTTCTGGATGACCTCGTCCACCACCTCTGAGATGGGCTGGGTGAAGTCTGGGTTGGCGAACTGGAACGAGACGAAAACAGAGAGTTGTGAAAAATATGAAACTTCACGAGCTGTTGTATAGTGTTAAAAACACTAAACAAAAATGCATCGGTCGTACCTCAGGATGGAAAAAGATCTCGGGGCCGAGGAAGCGCTCGTATCCGACGTCGATGGTGAACTCCTTCTTGGTGATGGCGTTGACGCCGTTGAACTGTTTGATCCACTTGGAGCCGTCTGTGTCGTATTTGTTAAACTCTTTAACCAGGTCGGGGCAGACGTAGCTGAACCGCTCCTGAAGACAAAACATCATGAACCACCTTTTAAAGCTTCTGTTGCTGCATTGCCCTCTAGTGGCCACACTGGCACATTACAACCAGAGCCAGGTATCGTTTCCATTTTACGGCTTCTTTTTGCAGATTATTAAAATACAGGAACTAACCAAGCTGCATAATTTCTGCATCTGGGTCGATAAACGTCCAACAAACTGACCTTGACTGCTTTAGCCGTCTCCAGAGACTGCTCCGGAGGTATCCCCACCTCTCGCTCCCTCAGCAGCTGCTGGATGAAGTACGTGATGTCTCGCCCGGCGATGGGGATGTGCTTGATGCAGCTGCCGATGACGTAGCCTTCAGCCTGGAAAGCGACAGGTTTAGGGCGGAGAAAAGAGGGAGGAGGAGGAGGAGGAGGAGGAGGGGAAAATGTGGGGGGAAAATGAAGGCACCCACCACGGGGATGACGTGCGTGACCCCGTCTCCGCTGTCGATCACGGTGCCCGTCAGCGTCCGTTCTCCCACTTGTCTGGACGTCCAAGAGGCAGCCAGCGCCAGGACAGCCTGACACCAAAATATAAAAATAAATATGACGCAAAAGCAAAGTGAGGTCATGGCGACACAAAGCGCTATTTAAATCAGTTTCACTTCTTCTTCTTCTTGAGTCAAATCTGATTTTATCCTCAGCCCACGCGTCAGCGTTGAGTTGTGTGTTGGTTCTGCATTTTGAGTCTTTTAACAAACCTGGACAGCGATGTAGAGACCTGGGACGTTGAAGGACTCAAACATGATCTCTGCTGTGTACTCTCTGTTTTCCGGGGTGTTGAGAGGAGGCTCCGTCTGCAGAGAGGAACACAAGCGATCACGCGAGTGATCGGTGGCGTTTCTGCAATTTTCCACCGAGGGAACATTCAGGTTGATTTGTTTGTGGACGACACACAACAGTTCTGTTTTTGTTGAGAGTCGGACACGCTGCTATGGCAAATTTTTATTTGCATAGCTGAGAAAGCGGAACAAACTCTTCAAATAGTTTTGATCACATCCACTTTCTTTTAAAAAATATAGAACTGATGCAAAGAAAACGGTGAATTAAGGAAATGTAATTTTGACCTTCACATGACGTCTTACCAAAAGGAAGTAATGGTCTTCAGGCTCTGCCCGCAGATACTTGAAGATGACCTGCTCCATGAAGCGCTCCATCAGGTCCCAGTCCTCCACGATGCCGTGACGGATCGGCCACTGGGAACAGAGACAGAAACGAGCGTTAAACCCTATCCTGGAACGACTCGGCTCGGCTCAGCTCAGCTCAGCTCAGCTCAGCTCGGCTCAACTCTCCGTCTACCTTCGTTGAGTACGACGGTTTCTCAATGGCTTCATCCCCGATGAAAAAGTCCAGGTCGTCGACGCCCTTCATCATCCTGCGCTGAGCCTGGTCCCCGACCTTGGCGGATTCTTTGATTGCGATACCTGGAGGTTATTTAAAAAAATGTAAATAAAACAAAGTTAAGATGAAACGTGGCTCCGTCTTTAACATCTGCTACTGAATGAATTCAGTGATATCAATAAAGTTGAGGCAAAAGCAAAATGCTACTCGTTCTTCTTCCTCTTCTGTTATAGTTTGGGGATATTTGACATTCCATCGCAGAGAACTTTAGACTGAAGCTGTGGCCTATGTCAACACATCTGATCCGATCGTTATGTTAAGTGTAAACAGGTAAAAGTCACAGAAACATCCTCCAGGTAAAAGGAGATGAAACGGTCATTGTGAGACTAAACAAAGGACTAATTCCCAAGCAACAATGATTTAAAAACAAAATTAAAAAAAGTCATACAATGGTAACAATGCCTTTAAATATATATATACATATAAGTACCACTTGATGTAACTTTTGGGTGTTTTTAATCATGTCTACTTACATGATGGTATGATGAACTGTGGTTCTGTGTTTCCTGCATAGCCAAGCTTTGTGTACCTACAAAGGAATAACACGGGAATAAAAGTCTGCACAAAACTGGTTAAACATGTTACAAATATATTTATCCTGAGACAGATAAAGATCACAAAAGTGCTATGAGGACTCTCCAGGAAGTAACGTTAGCTTCACTAGCTAGTAGCAGCTAACTGCACTGATAGAACAGCAGGGAGAATAAAAATACACAAATAAACCGGGCGGACACTTTAGTTTTGTCATTACAACAACAACGCTGGCCTCGCGGGTGATGCAAGGAGTGAGTTTTTGTCGGTAAGCGACGAGCCAGAGAGCAGGGCGTTAGCTGGAACTTTGACAGCCGCTTCTGTTTTCAATGAGAACCGGGCTAATGCTAACTAGCATCTGGTTTTTCCCCCACTTACCCCGTTCCACAGTCAACAACACAAGCCGGTAGCCGACCAGCCATGCTCGCGCTCCTTTAATCTACCTGCGGAGGAATATAGCCGACACCCGATACCAGCCGCTACCCAAAACAGTGGCTGAATTAAATCGTAGCCGCAGCCTGAATGAATAGCAATCACGGCCGATCGGGGAGCGCTTCCGGGTTCCTAGGGATTTCTTCTAGTGCCGAGTCAGCACCTTCGAGGATGCAACACTTCCCCCCAGTGGACGAAGAGTGTTACTGCAACCAATGGAGTAATATAATTGTATATTATTTATTTTATTTTATTTATTTATTTTAAAATACTTATTCACCATTTATGACGTGCGGAATAATATTTGGTAACTTCGGCACACATTTTAAATTTAATTTATTAAAATGTAAAATATTCTACACAGTATATAGATTGTGCAAATGTTCCAGTATGTAAATATTTAATAGAATATGAAACACAAGGAGCCTTTCAATGTAAAAATAATAAAAAAAATCTTTCTGTTTCGGGAACCTACCTCCTCTCACTGTGCTGACTCCTTCAGATGCTATCAGAGCTTTAGGTGTGTTAAGGAGGGCCACTGATAAAGACGATATATGAGCAGAAATAAGCTTTAGGGCTGGAGGAAACCTTACCACATTAGAGCCAATCCCATGGCCAGGAACATTGGCCCTTTGTCCTGAGGCGGATTCATCACTCACACTAGACACCACTAGACTCTCTCCACACACACAGAGTCTCCGAGAAGAGGTCTCAGCTCGGCTGATGCTGATAGAGACGCTCCTCGTCTCGTTTCTGTGGAGTCAGGCCTCTTGATGGAACATCTCCATCAAGAGCTGAAGGTGAAACGATTTGTTTCAGCGTCGTAGCCGAGGTCCCTAAACCGTCCCAGGCTTTGCTTTCGAGACAAAATCCACAAACTGGAAGATGGGACCGTTTTTATTCATCACAACTTCTTAAAAAGAATAAAAAAAGGTGCAATTATATTTGAAAAATAAAGTTTTGGATGCAGGGGTCTTCAATGTTTGACCCCAAACTGATGGAGATGTTAAGTAGGGACCCTCTACTCTGCTATTTATAAATATACAACTATTATTATGATTACTATGCAAATAATACACAGGTTCACATATTATTACTTATTTTTTGATTTCAAACATGAGAAACGTAGGGTCGTCTACCTCCATTTAATCCCTTAACTAAAGTATGTTGGTTCATGTTAATGTGTATTTCAAGACGTTTCATTTTTGGGGAAAAATATATATAAAAATGTTTAATCAACCAAAGATTTTGTGACCCTCCTCTGCAGTACCTCCACGGACCCCTAGGGGTCGCGGACCTCCCTGTCGAAGACCTATGTTCTAATAGATGTCCATGCTTCCAGCTGATAAACAAAAAGACTCATTTGCTTCATTTTCTTGCGTGTCACCACTAATTCTAAATACTAGAGGGCACCAACGCGCTCATTTTTAACATATAGAGCCGGAACTCCTCAGTCATTCATAAAGATATATATTCCTGCTGTTCCTATCATTTATGACCAGTGTCGGTGCACTGTGTTCAGACTCGTTCCAGGCTTCGGTCTATACATAGAAATCCTTTTATCAGTCTAATAATGACGCGTGACTCTGATTCATGACTAACAGGAATAAATGAAGTGGGCTCGCTGTGATTCATGGTAACTGCCTACGACGTACACTATCAGTACATGTGCTCTGTGGGGTAATTGACTCCCTGGGGCTTTCTGATCTCTACCTGAAACTACTCCTGCCCACACCAGAATAAATAATTTACCCTTATATGCGATCCAAAGTAAACAAAGTAGCTGAGCTCCCTCATCAGCTCGAGTATTTCCACAGTCGGGCCTCTAATGTGACTGTGTTTGCGCGTCATTAGGGCAGAGCAGAGGAGGGCCTTATTATTTTTAATAATCTCCTGTTTTTGCTGCTTCTTAACCCCGGGAGATCTGCAGTCGGCACTTTGCCTCTGTGATCGTCAGTCCTTCCTCCTCCTCCTCTGTGTTCAGGCTTAATGATGCTCAGTCATTCGGCCGCACCCTCACGCTGCAGGATGCCCTCGCTGTGAGGAAACGCCGAAGCTGCCGTGAACACAAACAGCCGAGGTTTACCTCCCTTTAACATCATCATCATCCCACGTTGCTGTCGTATTGATTCATCCGGTGGCACGACAACACTGACCATCTTGTTCTGCTGGGTAGTGACGTTCGATACCACCGATTTCCTCTCCGATCCGATACCGATACACCCTAATGTGTCTGGTAAACCTAAAAAAAAGAGAAAAACAAAAGTAGTGTATTTCAAATCATAGCTTCATAAAGAATACAAGACATCACAGTAATTTATTTATTTATTTTAAAGTCTGAAGCATATATAGACGATATATTTACTATATAGCCAAGCTAATACGACAACAGAAAAAGCAAATAGAAACACAATCATACAACAAAATGCTGTTTCAAACACTAACAAAAGAATAAGTAAAATAATAAGACCATTATATTATTGTTTAACCATTAAGAACCACTATAAAATGAAAACTTGCATCTTAATTCTGACTGTGTCATCGTAAATGACTCGTATTCTGTGCTGTGGTTTAACCTGAGGTGTTTCACAAGGTTTATTGTGTTGCCACAACTCAATAGTTTAGTTACTTTCCACTGTGTTAATGACCGAAGTATCGAAAGTATCAATATTTAGATTTTTAGAACTGATTTAAGAGCATAAAGGTCTGGTATTGGAAGAATCGATACAATATCGATTTTAAAAGAAATCAAAAGTCATGTTTTTTGGCCTATCGTGACCAGCCTCTGCACATTTGTGCAAAAAAATTGGAAATGGGTCATTTGGGTTGATTAATATTGAACAAGTAACAGAGGCCCCTCAGAAGGTCCATGTCCATTCTCTGATGCCCTTATGGAGGCACAAGGGAGACCTGCACATTATTAGGTCATAATGTTATGGCTCGTCCTTGGAAACCTCATTATGGCACTAGAAAGTCAATCACGACCCTCCCCACGGGCTGTGCAGAGCTTTCCCGACTGCATCACCAGGTGCAATGTGGTTACAGCGTTGTCGGCAGAAGACAAAGGTAACGGGAGTAATTCAGAATAGATTGTGTGTAGATGCTCTGGTGGAAAAGATTCCCACTCAATAACGCATAAACAGAACCGAAGTGAAATGAAAAAAACGCTAAGTGCGTCTGAAATCGATGGTGGAGGCATAAACTAGAAGTGAGTGACGGCGGCAAAGTGAAGTGTAGCTAATTTAATAAAACGCTGCGTCCTTAGCGCCGGCTGTGTGAAGGTTAAAGACACAGAGAGAGAGTTTAGTCGTAAATAACCTCTCAAGGACCAGCTCTCATCGGACAAAGGCACGCCTCTAAAAGATAAAACTGCGTGGAGGTGAATCCTGAAGCGGCAGGATCACAGACGAAAGCGATGCCAAGCAATCAGTCTCTATGAACTCGTTGTGAATGTGCAGTAAGGTTCATTTAAAGGAGCTAATTTAGTGCTAATTAGTGTATAGGGAAAACTAATTGTCTCTAATCAACTGCTTAACCACAGAGTCTTTAACTGCTCAGCAGAACGTTGAGCAATAATCTGGGATTTGTCTACAACAAAGCAGGAAGATATACAGTTTCCAACAGTGTGAATATTCAGCTGTTTCTCGTCCCCCCGTCTAGTAATCAACCTAATTAATAAAGTTTGAACTGGTTACTGGACTAGAGTTATCACTGAGCAGCAACACGGCTTTAAGGGCGTGAGTTTTAGTTTTTTCTAAGTGAAATTATGCATTGGATTTATTGAAAATATAAAGAAATCTGGTCACACTTCTTCCTAAGTAGAAAAGAAATGGAGGCCACACGGCTTCGTCTTTGACAAATACGTGGTTTTATAAGTGGAGATAAATGTGGCCACTACCTCAGTGTACTTCAGAGTTTAAGACAAATAAATAAATAAATTATGTTGACAGCCACCTCGAGTTTCCATGGCAACCTCTGACTCTCAGGCCAGAGCCACAGCTGAGACCAATTCATTAATCAGAGACTCCTCTGGCATCTCTGCTGTTAATACAGCTGATCCCTGTCTCCCAAACATTGCAACAACACACACACTCCCCCTCAGAAATCTGAACACGTTTCCATTTTCTGCAACATTTATTTACATCACATATGAGCAGAACACATCGTCGTTCCTCTTCTCAGAGGTTTGGTTTCTCAGCTGCTTCGTCTCCATCCGGGAAGCTTCAACCAATAAGCATCGTTCTCCTAGAAATAAAACAGTACGAAAACAAACTCTGACCGTCACTGCCTTCACTGTGGTGGTCCACGACACGTTAAATACGATACTGTACAGACCAAATCCAAGCCAAGCAGTAAAATAAGACGCTAAGAAAAAAAAATAATGTGTGTAAATTTAAAATAAGTTACAAAACATCTGTTCATACAGCAGAGGCCTCATGCACTTCTAGAGATGATGTAAAACATGTATTTGTGCTTATCGTGTGTTCTTTTACTGCACTAACGCGTTTATAAAGGTTATCACTCACTTCAACGTCTCTTTAATATCTAATAAACTCTTTACAGTTAAATTATTAACTCATACTACGTTTCCAAAATCATTTCAGCCTCTTTCACATTCCCAGTAGTTCAATGTCCGTGTCCGTGCGGTGTGGCAGTGGAAAGAAAGGCATAAAAGTGACAGGGTGATGTGCAGCAGGAGGTTCCTTCCCCTTTGCCTGGATTAAAGTGCAGTCTTTACCACGACGTATGAAGAATAATAAGACGAGAGTGGAGGGTTCATGGCGTTAGTGGCATATTTAAATAAGAGCAACAACAGCTACAGCGTTAACAAGAAATAAGACCTACAGACGCTGCTGCAAAATAAAATCTTCAGAGCAGATTTTCCACTTCACAAAAAGCTAAGAAACTGAGAGACGCCCACAACGTGAGCAACGAATGGTTCGGAAAGATGCTTCCAGTGCTCCAGGTTTCAGGCGTCATTCTCGGATGTCTTTACATTTACAGTTGTTTTTTGTTTGTGTGTGTGTGTGTGTGTGGTGTCCGAATCTGATCACAGGTCCGAGCTTCTGGACGACCCTACGGCCAAGAAGGACAAGAGATTTATTATTAAACTCTAACAAACATCTGAGTTTTAATTTCTTTTTCTAGAAATGCAGGTTCTCGTCGTCATTTATCCGACGCTAAACAGCCAAAAGTATGTGGACAACCATGAACTACCAGAAGGTCCTAACATGATTAGTCACGTCTGTGGATCAGTTACAAGTACATGAACCATAGGTGTCCAACAGGGGGTCCGTGACCCCTTGGGGGTCCACGGAGGTACTGCAAGGGGGTCGCAAAATATTTGGTTGATTAGACATTTTTTATATATATTTTTTTTTAATTTCCCCCACAAATCTAAATTTCTTTAAATGCACATTAACATGAATCCACCATATTAATATTGAATGCAAAATGATAATAATGTATATTTATAAATAGCACTAAGCGTAGTTTAATGGCTGCTTAGCGAAGGGAGAAGATCTTTCTGACCATCCCTAATTTACAGGCAACAGGATTCCTTCATTTCAGTGGTTTGGATTAGAGAAAACAAACTGTACGGCAAAGATGTGGCAGGAACGTCTACGTCAGCGGGAGGAGCATCAGCGTCGACAGGAACATGAGGAGGAGGAGAAGAAGAGGCCTGTCGGTCACCCGCATGGTGGGCGTCGCCGCCGAGGGGACGGGGCGCTTCCTCTTGGGGCCGTTGCAGAGCGGGGTGTTGCAGCACGAGATGCAGACTGAGTTCAGCTTGCCGGTGCAGAACTGCTGGTAGCCCGAGGAGGCGATGAGGCAGGCGCCGGAGGACGCGCAGGACTTCCGATAATGTACCCCTACGAGAGAGAGAGGAATTATTAGACAGTTATACTTCAGCTTTGAGATGTTGTAAAGTTTAACATCAATCTCAAAGAAGTTGTAAGATTGCTTAGATTAGTAGGCAGGAACTTGTTTTTCAAAGCGGCAGCGTTTTATTGCCTGGGTCTGTGTTACGGAGTTATTGTCTTCCTGTCTGCTCTTCTTAACTCATGTTTGTCAGCGTTGTAGCTGTATGCTACTAGTATCTATATGAAAAACTTTTTTATTGCACTCTTGAGCCGCTCGCTCTTTTATTAGGTGATGCTTCTCCCGTGCAGTCTACTCAAGTATTATTTGCTGTGTGTTTCTAGGGTATGTTACAGAAGGTGTTTCACTTTTTGTGTTATTTATCCTTTTGTTTTCTTTGTCTGCAAATAAAAGACGGTACACTACAAACAGCAAACAGCTGCGCTCTGCTTCTAACTGTCAAAGCATATAATTAACATCTGTAGCATTGCTGCGCTGGTTCAATGTCTCATTCAAGGACATAGTTACAGGCACTAAACCTGGGAGAACTTACAAAGACAGACAGAAGGTTTCTAGGCGGTTAGAGACGCTGATATCTGTAACAAACACAGTCACCTTGCCGATAACAGAAAGCGTGACTCCAAGAATTGTTTTTCTAAGGTTTCATGTAAATGTACTCCGGCCTTGATGGAATATGTCTTTCCTTTAAGAAAACAACTCAGAAAATATGTAAAATATGTAAAATATGCATAGCTTTTTCATTCTTGATGGAACTGTTGCAGTCAGGTCTGATGTGTTCTGTAGATGAAGCTAATTAAGCTAACATTAGCTTGCTGGTTTAAGAAGTCGTAGCTCTGGCTTTGCCAATAGTTAATTTCAACGAGAAGTTGTCAAGATAACTTTAGCTTCAAGCTTTAATTGTAATTGCATGAACATTACATTTATTTTTGTTTCCTGGAATCCACTAAACTGACCTTTGACCTTTAAGGTCATAATATGCATGTGTTCCTACTTCAGATAGTAAGCTAGTTAGCCAAATACGCTAATGATTAAAGTAGCTAAACGCGTTGATTTCATTCCTTATTTGACTATTTATGTGGGAACTTCTGCCAACTAATTAACAAACTGTATGCATGAATTTTAAAATGTGTGCTTCTAAGGGATGTAACACCCTTTTTTTGGGAAATGTTATGGGTAACGCTAGCTAGGGCTGTTAAAAAGCACAAATGTAAATTTGAGTTGCAAACGTTAGCTGGAATTCTGGTCGCTATTCTAATATATGAATACTGCACATTAAAGAGACTTTTTTTTAATAGAACATAAACAAGAATTCAGCATATTTTGTTGCTTGATTAGATAACGAGGTGGCTTGGGCTTGGAAGTCACATTACTCTGCTCCAGACAGAAAGCTAGTTAGCCAAAAATGCTTATGACTAAGACGGATTTGGACGCCTCGCGGAGTTATTAAATCCTCGTATGTTTTTCCTACGACATGAACATGACTGAAAAAAGGCTCTATGGGCTACTCCAAACTCATTAACAAAATGTCAGTTTGTCCGTTGTACCGGCTCAACCCTTTTATTTTCTGTAAGGCAGCTCAAAACTAATCTAATCTTGTGTCGATGGCAGCTGAATGAAAGTCTTTCTTTTTGACGAATGCGCTGAAGGAAGTGATTTAGTGAGATGCTGTTGGCTGTGGGTTTTTGGAGCGGCACAACAGTGGGACAACAACGCCGAGAAGCTTAATGTGACGACAACAAAAAAAAAAAAATAAAAGCAATGGAAGACAATGCAGACTATACACAAGGATGTGTTCTTGCAGCACCGCGAGTCCACGCATCAATCAATACTCGTCTTTCCTGCTTTGTAGCAAAGGAATAAAATAGCAGATAACAACGTCTGAAAATCACAGGAGATGTTGCGAGCTGTTCTGTTCGGCTAATAAGTCAGACACATAAGAATTAGAAGGAATCAGCAGAGGAAGGCATAATAGGTTTCCTTGGTGACGAGTATTTCCTTTCTTATTTGACATTTTAAAGAAAAGAAGTAAAAATATCAAAAGGTGCAAACACCGAAGCTTACGTCATCCTTATTTTATATCTTTCGCTCACCCCCGGTTCTGACATCAGTATAACATTTTTGCCCTGTTCTACATCAAGAAAATTGCCAGCGCTTCATAATGTTGCCTAGCCACATCTCAAAGGCAAAGAAATAAAACGCAGAGGTCGCGCACATTTCGAGCGCCACGCTCAACTCCGTCTCCAGTTTCCAGACGGTCACCTTCCTCTTTCAGATAAATAGGAACCCTAGCTTTGTGCTCGGGTACTTTTTTTTGGCTGACTGATGCCTTTGTGTCCTTTCCTATAAATCTTCACTGACTCTGTCACCGGTTCGGTCAGGGAATGAGAAAACCCTGTATCAAAACGTCCCGGTGACATTGCGCTTACCATCAGGTTTGACCAGCACCTCCTTCTGGCACATGTCCTGTACGTTGACGGTGCAGTTGACGATGTATTCTGGCGTCGAGCAGTCATTGTGCTTCATCTCCTCACACTGGTAACACTGGATCTGAAGGGCATCTCCTGGCAACCCGAGAGGAATCAAGAGGGAGAAGTACAATTAGTACTTTCACACGAACGTTTTCCACTCTGTAGAAACAGCTGGAATCCATTTTTGCAAAGTGTTCATGAAGTTTGACTAATGTTTGACATATTAAACTTTATTCACTTAATTTCTAAGGGTTAGTTTTGAAGACGTGTTAGCTTAACCCCAAAAAAACAAAGTCTACCAACGTAGCGCCTCCACATTTGCTCGCTAGCACCACTGGTTGCATAAATTGTGCAGAAACTGAAGACTGAGACTTAATAAATAAATAATTCTCTTTTAGATTAGATGTAGAGAAGATTTAAAAGCATATTGAGGAAAATGTGAAACTGACTGTGGGTTGTCAGCAGGGCCGTTTCAAGACACTCCGGGGGCCCCAGCAAAGAGGCACCTTGGACGTAATATTTTATTTTAACAAATGAGCAAAGTTGCCTTATCTTGAGTTTTTAACTGTTGCCTAGTTTTTCTGTCCACTTGCGACGGCCCTGTTTGTCAGACTGGGAGGTGAGAACCGGCACATAACGCCTGCTCTTAGTTTCTGGTTTTGTCCGAGCGCCTCCGATGGTGCGTAAGCTTCAAACACTGAACTCCACCAGAGGTCATCTTCTCCATCATCTGCGCTGTGCCGAGGTTTTATGTGACTTTAGGAACCGCGGAATCTGCTTTTACCGGCCGTCTCACAAGCGTCCACGGAGGGGTCGTAAATTCACACGCCGAGGTGAGAATAAGCCGCAAGAAAGCACACAGCAAACTGTGTTGTAAATGGATTTTATCACCTATCGAATCCATAGGTCAAAAAGGGGAATATAAAGGAACCAGTTCACAAACAGGCACCAGGCTCAATTTATTCCACCACACAAGGATTCTCAACCTCCCCCGAGGTCACAAAGAATGTCTTCTGGTGGAGATGAAGTAAAAATGTTGTGTTGCTTTTCACAGGTTTCATCTATTTTTCACACTGTCTAGGGTGAGCTTTTCTTGTCGCAAACACATCTAAAATGAAGAGAGTATGAAGGTTCATAGTCAAGATTGACTGAAAAGTGTTACTTTAGTCGTGATACGTGACATGGAATTTAAATTACAGATGCAAATAGGGGCATATTTCCACTGGCACTTAATTGCATCATATATAAAGATGCAAAGTTGCAGGAAAATGTGAATTTCAACACTTCTTTCGCTCAAAATAAAAGTTCACACAGGATCCAAACCCACGCAGAAGCGTTCCATCAAAAAGTGGATCCCGCCTATCGCTTTCTTCCCTTAATGTCTCACTCCAGCAGAAATTACTGGTGTGACTATTTAAACGGCAACAACCATCAATCTCAACTCCAGCGGTGCCATCGGACGCGTCCGATAAAGGTCCACACATCACAGCAACACAACAACGCCGCCACCTTAATTAATTTAAAGAAAACAAACGCCCGAAGCCTCCATCCATCATCTGGAAGGAGACGCACGGAAAAACAGAAACTCTTATATTTTTTGGGGGAATATCCATCATACTTGAGGCAAAATCCAGCTCATGAGCTCAGCTTATCAGTTCTCTAAAATTGAATCTCTTTTCTTGGTTCCACAACGGAAAAAACAGAGGCTGATAAGGAAAATCCTTCAGGTTTAAATCAGAAAATGTGTCATGTATCAGTGAAATCTGGAAGCAGCATCCCGTTTTTGGTATCTAGTGTCAAGATTAGACAATAAACTCCAATCAGACAGAAGCAGGAAAAGAACAAACAGTTGCTGAACACGCTTGTTATCACTGTTTCTGGATGAAGTAAAGCAGCACAGAGGAGCCGGCGCAGTGCTGCTCCCTCTGTGCGCAAAACCAGAACCAAATACGCAACATGAATGCCCATTACTGCTTGCTATTGTTCCACATGTGGTCAAATTCATTCAGAAAAGCTCTTTTATTTGGCGCACGTGGCAAAAAAAGCCACATATGAAGACTTCAGATTAACAGATGTTAGAATAAAAAGTTTTGGAGCATCTTTGCCAGGATGGGATTTGCGTAAACGAAATATTTGCATTCTCTCCTTTCGCACAAATATTCTCTTGGCACAATAATGTACCGTAAGCACGCGCGGCTCCAAACTGAATCGGGGCTGCGGTCGGTCTCGCCCCCCCTCCAAGTTGCGCCTACCTGCTTCGAGAAGGACTCCGAATAAAGTCGCAAAAACGAGCAGACACATTCTCTCCTAAATGAGGCTCGGGGCGGAAACATCAGACCGAAAAGGCGAAGTCGCTGAGGCGGAGGCTCGGAGGAAGCCCGGAGCAAGTCATCATCCTCTCGGCTGACTGGAAAATGCTCCGAGAGGTGTGAGATCCTGGAGACTGGAGACAAATCCCGAGCGCAGAAATCATAAAGCGCACCACGTGACGGGGGCTCACAGTTGGCATTTTCATATCTCATCAGGGCCAGTTGCGATAATAACTCAGGGCTGTGGTATTTTCTTATCACTGCATTATAAATATTATATTTCAACCTTTAAATCATAGCAGCCTGTGTCTATTTTTAGGGTTTGAGCGCGTCTGTGTTTTAAGAGATATAGAGTGAACTTCAGTGTTTCCACCACAATCGTCCAAACGATTCTGCAGCTTTTTTTTTTTTTTTTGCTAACGATTCACTATAACGATTCAGCTAATTGGCAATCTCTATGTTAGTCACATTTTCCTTGCAGCTGTAATGACTTCAGTGACCTTTTATATGAGTTTCCATTAAGGAACAGATCAGTGCGCAACGAAACTGCGCAAATCTGCTGTCCTTTATCTTTTTTTTTTTTTTTTTCAATTGTGGATCATCCTCCAAACGCACCAACTCAAGAAATAACCTCGAGTTTTACAAAGTCTCGCGAGCCAGACAGAGAGAGCAATCACCGAAGCAAGCGTGCGTAAAACTCATTTATTTTATGTGCGCATAATTACCCGTCGAGGGACTAATGGTTATAAATCCCTCCGCGGTGCACGGAGTCAACTGTCGCCGGCTCCGAGCTCCGGCTCCTGGGGGCAGATTGTGAGTGGGAAGCGGCGGCGGCGGTTCCCCCCTGGGGGGCGAAAGATTCCGGGTTTTCTCCAAATCATGAAATTTCCCCACTCAGAAGAAAACATGAATGAATCACCTGCTGACGCATGCACGCGCTTTATCTATAATAAAAAAGAAAAAAGAAAAAAAGAAAAAAACGCACACGCTGCAGCTCATTTGAAATAGGAAATAGTTTCTCATATTTATTTAGGAAATAGTTACATAAAATATAGAATTAAAGTCTAGTGTAACAGACGGAATTGCACACAGTAATAATAACAATAATATTAATTGCCAAAGTAACACTGCTGGTAACCCTTTCTCTTTACAAAGGAACATTTAAGGAAAGAGGTGAAGCATGACAGTCGCACTAAAGTCACACAGTACAAAATGTGGGTATAAATACTGGACATCTAGAAAAATACACAAGTCCTCTTCAGACTCTCTTCATACAATATTAACAGTTTCATAGAAAAAAAAATCGAAACACGCACAGTCGGCTCCGTTGATTAGCACCAGCTGGTCAAATTCCAGGTAGAATTTTGGCAGAACTCCACCTAAGGTTCAAATAGGTTTTTAAAATAAAGTGATAAAATATTTTTTTTTAAGCGATCTCAAAATAAAGTCTTAAAACCTCGAAAGAATTCCATAAGAAAACACACACACATGCCACCTTCAAACCTAAACCCTTGAATGATTGGCAAACAATTTACATCTGCTTTTTTTTTTAAGTTTGTTTCTTTCTTTTTATTATTCTTATTTGCATATATAAATCAGCAATGCCCATTCTGATATTAACTTATAGCAATTTTTATGTACAACATATAATACACAGCTAGGAGAGGAAAACTGGGGTTCAGGTATGCTATGGTGTATGGAAGCCCATTTCAGCCAAAAATAATCACTTTGCATCTTAAAACAGCAAATTAATGAATACAAAACTTACTTAATAGCTAAAGAATATGAGTGAATATGTCCAATAAGGTCATTTTTGGCAAAATCTTTCATTAGTTTGTGGCAATAAGTCAGAATTTTGAGGTACTAGGTCACTATTTTAAAGAGAAGTCATTACTGGAGAAAATGTAGCATAACTTTTGCAATAACTTTATCATAATTCTGACAAAATGTGTCATTATTTCAACTAAATATGTCAAAATGATGCAACATTTTGCCCAAAATAAGAAGAGAAATGAGATATTAAAGTCTCAACATAATAACTTTTCACACTGGCGTTAATGGGCTTCCATACAACGCTACATGAGACTGACAACTACACAGTTTGGGTTCTGAGTTATGCAACAGGAAATCGAAATAAAAAAAAAAATAGTAATTAAAAGGCAAAGGACTACTGAGTGGTATCTGTATTTTGTCCACAAGTTCCTGATGGCTGCGTTTTTATTTTATTTTATACAATCTACAGCATCTTCCCTGAGCTACCAACAGTGACACTGGGGAGCGTTCAAAACAAACAGTTGGTGGTTTTCCTGTACCGAAAAAAAGTCAATGTACCACGCCGAAAAAAAAAAACAAACAAAAAACTTTGCCTTAGCTTTCTTTCTTTTGCAGAACATTTCCTAAATTTACATTTTTTATGATTTTGTTTTTTTTTTTGGCTGCAGGTTTGAACACGTTTGCGACAACACAAAATATTTAAAATCAAGAGAAATTCAAGAATTTTATTCCTGTTCTGCTTTTGTTTTATTATTATTATTGCTTCGAAAAAAGAAGTAGCTAAAGATTATTATTATTATTATTATTATTGTTCTGGGTTGTGATTCCACATGGGCACTTTCAGGTCATCCTCCATGGGCATCGTTATTAGCAGCAATACATGAAATGACACATTGAGTTTCCGACCAATCAGGAAAGCAGTCAGAGGATGTTTGAACCTGTTTATCACCGTCTGAATAATCGTTCACTTTACACTCCTTACAAACTTTGTACAGTATTTGTTACAGTGCAATGATAAGAGGAAAACTAAAAGCAATGCGGTATTGCCGTCCAGTCCACCACACCCAGAGTCAAACTATTAAAAGTCCTGGTTTGGGGTTGAGGTTGAGGTTGAGGTTCCGTCCTCGCGTCTCCAGCTCTGTAAGTGCTTCGTGTTGTGAGCAGAGAGGACAGGGCTGCAGTCGAGAGCCGATCCAGAGTTGCGTTTAAGGCCGAGCGAAGCGAATTAAAGGGCCAAAAAGTGTGCGGAGACGTTGCGGAGACGCGCGGGGCCCCTGCAGCCCCGCCCTCGTCAGACGTCGTTGGAGCCCTGGCTGGTGCAGGAGGAGAAGCTGTCGTAGAGCGAGTCGCTCAGGGAGCCCACGGGGTCGGCCCCGGACCTGCCCGCGAAAGCGGAGGAGGACGGCTCGTCCGGCTTGCGGCGGCCCTCGGCGCTCTGCCCCGCGTCGGCGCGGCCCCGGCGGACGCCCGAGCCGGCGTCCGGGGGGTACAGGCTGGAGCTGCTGTGGTTCAGCTGGTTCAGGGACTCCAGGGAGAAGTCCAGGGAGGTCGACTGGCTTCCACTGCCGGGCAGCTTCTCCAGGCTGATCTCCTTCTGCAGAGAAAAGTTAAACTTCAATCAACACGTTCATTTACGGCGAACAAGAATTGTCTCGCGTCCTCTGCTACCGCGTAACTCCGCTCTCTTGTTGCACAGTTAGAGACGTAAATCTCTGCAATATGTCCCTCATCTCATTTGCAGCGTTGTCCTGCAGAGCAATAAGAGCGACGCCACTCGAGAGCATGACAGAGATCCACGCTGAGGGTTTTATCACTCTCCAGGACCAAATGTATGTCCTGGGTGTTGGAAGACGCGCGTCTCCTCCTCCTCCTCCACTTGTCCCTGTCATATTAACTGAGTCGTGTGAAGTATGATTTGTTTTATTCACCCTTTGACGGCGCGCTTTATAGATTAGCGTAGGAACACGTCCCTCTGAGGAGATGCTGTGAACGCTGCAGGAGTGATTCTATCTCGTGGCTGCCATGCGCCCGAAGAATTAAAAAGTGTTTTTCCTTTGGTCCTTTTTTTCGCTTCCCTTCCTCTTTCAGGCAGCTCAGCAGCAATTAGGCGACAAAAAAGTGCAAAAGCCCTCATTAAACAGCTGTTACCTCCACCGTCACATGACCCGCCAGCTCCAGCACCGTCCGCAGAGGGACGCGAAACAACACACGGACCTAAAAGGCTGTTGTTCGCGATGCGCCGCCTAACGCGGCTCTCTAACGGCGCTTTAACGAGCAACTAGCAAACTGTAACGCTCAGCATCCTCAGCGGCTGTAAACGTTTCTCATTTTTTTCTTGAGTAAACGGAGCCAGGGAGCAGCAGCAGCAGCTATCTGCTTAGGTGTTTCTGCAGGATAAGAATAGCTTCGGGGGGGGGGGGGGGGGGGGGGCATAGGTATCCTCTCGGGAAGGTCCAGACCCGGGCCGTTTAGCATTTTGCTGCGAGGCGTGTCTGCACTCAAAACTCACATCAGTGAAACAGTTCAGGAGGCTGTGATGAAAACAACTGATAATGGGACCTTCAGGTTAATGTGCTTGGTGAAGGTTCTGCCTTCATGCTTGGACTCACGCACGCCTTAAAAGGCAAGTTTTTTTTAGAACAATGCCTGTTGTGTTTGCTCAAAAATAATCAGACCTGTCAATTGGGGTTGTGTGGTATACCGGTTCATACTGGTTCATACTGGTTCATACCGGTTCATACCGGTTCATACTGGTTCATACCGGTTCATACCGGTTCATACCGGTATACTGTTTCAGACACTTTCATTTTCAATGTAGCGCTTCTGTGAGGCGTGGTGAAGATGGAAAGGTCTTTTTTACGGTGACCAGACTTCTCCGATTTCTGGGTACAGTCCCCGTTTTGGATGACCTGTCCCCTTAGCTAAAGCTGTCCCCGAAAATGTCCCCAATTTTAGCTTCTTATGAACGAGAAAAAAAAATGTTGCGCGCAGACTATAGTTATTACGGTAGCTGGTTGGACTGCTATTTACATTACAGACATAGTAGTTTAAATATGTTTAAATATGAATAAATATTTCTTCATTTCATCTTGATAATATTTAATTCTTTTTAAAAAAAATTGTCTACGAGGTCCTCAGATTTCCACAGTAGCAGGCAGTGCTAACGTGGCTCTACGCAAACCTGTTTCACTACTAGTGTGGGATTATTCTACAATATTTACTCGTCATCACAGTAAAATAGTCCATCCTTAGTCAATCTACTGCATTAATTCCTCTCTCAACCAGTAGAAAATGTTAAGAACACGTGATTACGCACAGGAAAAAAATACCGTAATATACCGTGATACCATCAGAATTTTGAAAAATACAGAGAGATACATTTTTGGTCGCCCAGACAAACTAGTTTCACACTATTTCCAATTTGCAAACCCAGTTCTTGTCAGTAATGATCGTCTACTTCATAGGTTTTCAACAGGGGGTCCGCGACCCCTAGGGGGCACATGGAGGTACTGCAGGGGGGACGCAAAATCTTTGGTTGATTAGACTTTTTATATGTATATATATATATACATTTTAATTTCTTTAAATACACATTAAGCTGAATCTAACATATTTTACTAAAGGGAGTTTAATATTGAATGTAAAATGTTAATAATAATGTAGATCTATAAATAGCACTAGTTTAATATAGTACACATATAGTAGGTAGGGGGTCCCTACTCGGGTCCTTCGCCTGAAAATCGTTAAAGACCCCTGGTCTACTTGCAAGTTCTACACAACAAGCATCCATCTTGTCCGTGTATGTGAGGCTGGGAGCGCTGGCGAAGAGAAGAATTCCTCTCCTACTGCCTAGTTAATTGCATTCTCCTGCCAACCCAGGTGTAAACTATTCCGTGACTGGGGGGTTCTGCAGCGAAAGCAGCGGGACTCTGAGCCCAGAAGGGTCAAGAATGAGACAGCTCTTCCAATGGAGAAAAAAAAATATATTGTGCTCCCTGCTTTAGAAATATCTCACGGGTGCATTGAGTTCTGGTCAAGAGAAACACTTTTAAACGATGTGAGAATAGAGAGAGAAAAAAAAAACTTAATGTGCACCTTTCTTGTACAAAAAGATGTGACATGAAATGCAGAGCGAGCTTGAGCCTGATTTCAGGACAGGTGGCGAATGGTCACCATTGATTATCGTCGGGATTATTGCCGGCCATAAAAGATTGTCGTTATGCGGCCGCCGGGAAAACGAGAGCATGCATGACGTGACGGGGATGAGTGATTAGTGGGTCCCGGCTCTCAGAAACAAGAGGAAACAGAGGCTATCGATGATTGGATTTGATTTTAGGAGGAACGCAATTACCGGCAGATCGAACTCGTCCCGCTGCAGGTCACCGTGCCGCCTGAGGCAGGAGCCAAAAAAGACACATGAGGCTGCAGGCGGACGTCTCACCGAGAGCTTCCCACTTGAAAACATGAGGCGCCAAATCGGCAATTGGTTCTGCATCGCATGTCAGTAATGGGATGTCTGAACCCGGATCAGTGGAGCTGCTCGCGACAAAAGCTCGTCGAGGAGCTCTTTTGTTGTGGTTCGACTGAGACATATTCCCTCATTCTCTCGTGCCATTTTAATCCCTTCATGTTTTTTGGCTGGTCCAGACGGCCGCATTTCACTTAATATAAAGTTGTAACTCCATCAAACTCCAGAAGATACATCCTCAGCGGTCGATTACGATAAAGTTTGGGAGGAGAATGGATGATATTCAGATCACGTCCGTGAGATTGTGCAGACTGACTCTACAATGAGGACAAAACATGCACAAAAAAAGAGAGATTGTCTCAGACTATGTGTCCTCTCCGCTGTCATCTCTGTGAGAATAATTTGATGCAGGTGTAATAGCAGCTTCCTGCTTTTTATTTCAGGGCCTGCTCCGCGTGACTGCTGCGTCGTGCTGGTTAGCAATGCCACCGGTGTGACAGCGGCGCAGTGGGGGGAGCCCACACTCCCGCTGCTGATATTTATTTGTACACAGATATAGTTTTGCTTATCCAGTGGCCCCATTTCAAATTGCATGTCAACTGAAATCTTCCCTTTCCCGCGCCATGTAATCATTGCTCAAGGTAACAAGCTGTTCCTCATCTGAAGTGATGTGGTGCATGCTGATGTGCTGTGCATCGGGGTTTTGGACCTGGGCCGCATAAAATCCCTAGGAATCTCCCTGACTTCAGTGACGCTACACCTTGGTGTAATGCTATTTTCCTGCAGCCACATCTCCCTCGATCTTCATTGTACAGAAAAAGGATGGAAATGGAAGATGGAAAGTAGCACCGACCAAGCGGGAAAGAAGAAATGAAGAAGTTTGAGGTTTTGGAAGACATAATGGAAAAACTTACTTAGTGCAGGAGGACAAAGAGAGTTGTAAGGGAGAGACCGAAATAGAGAGGGGCGACACTGAAAGGAAGACAAGGAAAGACACGGGGGAGAAGGAGAGACTTGGAGGAAGGAGAGGATAGAAGGGGGCGGGGGCGGCCGTTAGCAGGGCTGTCAGGTGCTGTCAGGATGATGAATGGGAGGCCAGCGCGGGCTGTGAGGCCTCTGATGGGAGCCGCTGAGCTTTACATCACTCTCCTGAGTGTTTGTGAAAGGTTATTAAAGGCGCTTAAATCACGGGGCTTTGACACAGGTCCGCTACCAGCCACCGAAACTTCCCCAAAACTCCCGCCACCGAGTCGTAAGCGGCCGCGTAGATGCGGACGGCGAGGGGTGAGGAGGTGGCGACACTCGGGTAGATTGTCTTTTTCGAGAGAATAATGTGGGGTAAATGGGTTCAGAAGAAGCCATCCATCATTATGGTTGGTTCCGAGCTTCGGAATAAGGTTACTGTAAAAATTAGCATTAGCTTTAGCTTCGCAAGAAAGATTTCTCAAAGCTGCAGTCACCCACTCCTGGTAGAGGAAGTAATTACACAAACAAACTAAAAGTGATGGATGTTTTTCCTCACCATCGAGCCTTTTTAGACTGTAATGCTTTCTCTGATTCAGTTTCCTGCATTTGATTTCATAGAACCGAGGTTACATTAGTAACTCTTGTTTCTCCACGGTATTGGGCTACTCTGATATACCGCAAAATATAGAGCATGGAATGACTGAATGGAAGAAATGTTCATTTATATGTTGAAGTCCAATATGCCGGCTTTAACACAGAAACTTTAATCACTTCTAGTCATCCAAACTTCCCCAAAACTCACGGCGACGACAGGGCCGCCAAGTCTGCGTAGATGCGGACGGCAAGGGGTGAGGAGGTGACGACACTCAGGTAGATTGTCTTTTTCGAGAGAATAATGTGGGGTAAATGGGTTCAGAAGAAGTCATCCATCATTATGGTCAGTTCCCAGCTTCGGAATAAGGTTACTGTTGAAATTAGCATTAGCTTTGGGTTTGCAGGAAAGTTTTCACCCACTCCTGGTAGAGGAAGTAATTACACAAACAAACTAAAAGTGATGGATGTTTGCCCCTTCACCATCGAGCCTTTATAGACTGTAATACTTCCTCTGATTTCAGTTTTCTGGATTTGATTTCATAGAACCAAGGTTACATTAGTAACTTCTGCACAAAAACTTTATGCACTTCCTGCATTACATTCAGACTTCACGATACCATACATAACACGATACCTGAGTCACGATACAATACATTATTGCGATATTATGATATTTTCTTTTCTTTTTCTGATATTAAGATCAATTCAAAATCAATATTGTGTCGAGAAGAGAAAGTATCGCGATATATTTCTCTATCGATATTTTTCCCACCCCTAGTTCTTTAGGTTTAAAGTCAGAGGGTGCAAAAAGCTCCAACAAGGGCTTCCATTATTTTGCATTATCTGGGTCGAAGGCATCTTTAAGTTCCTTTCAACTTCCTCCTATCCTTTTGGGTAGTTTAACCTATCAGCATCTTAAAGTTTTCCCATGCTACTATTTTGTTTCGTGGACCTCTTGACCTTTCATTTTTGGTGCAGTCGGTGCAAAAACCAACGCCCGCTACTCAGAAACGTAGCCTAGCGCATCCAATTAGAGGACAAAAGGTACGAGACAAACACAGTGTTGATTCTTGTCTCCTGCAGGCCGGCTAAATGGAGTTGTGCTCGCAGCTCGGTTGCACAGCGACACACCGAGCTCCTCTCTCCGCCGGGACTCGCATCAGAATCAGAAATCTCTCTTTCTCGTCTCACTCACAGTTCAAGTGCGAGAACTTTGCTTTGTTAAATGGAGACTCGGCCCTGTACAATGACAGAACACTTGAGTGAAATTCTCTTTTTGCCTCAGACGTTAGAGCCGGGGTATTGACCTCGAAGCTTAGATGGAGTCGGCGTCGCTCAAGTGTTGCTCAAGGACACTTGAGCAGTGGTGTTTACGAGCTGAATCACCCAGGACCTGTGCTCTCTACATCACCTTACTGCCCAGCACAGAGTCAGATATGAAGAAAAAGGATTTTGATATATATATAAATACGTGTAGTATTCCTACATGGAAAAGGAACACACACATTACGCCTGTCACCTCCAGTCTCTGAATAATTATTATTCTCTCTGGGAGTAAATGCATCGCAAATTGTTTAGATCTGATTTTGTGTGGTGACAACACAGGTCAAACACTTTTTCGCCCCCAACTCCCAAACACAATTATTTTTTAAAGTTTGAGTCAGGCATTTTTATTTATCGATTTTTTTTTTTTTTTTTTTTTTCCAGAATATGGATTTTCGTTTGAGGGTCGGCGTCGGGGCGAGAGCAGAGTTGCGCCGTCCCGTAGAGCTGGCCCCGCACGGGCTCGGAGGCCATTTCATGGTCCGTGCTCCTCATTTGTCATTCAGCTGTGTTAAATACTCGTAGGCAAATACCCGCCGACACGAGAGGGCGAGGCGATCGAAACCAATTAGGCGGCCCCTGTTCTCTGAAAACCTGATTGCGGCGAAGGAGGGGGAACACCTTGGAGTGTAAACAAACTCCTTCAGAGGTAGAAAAGAAGTTGGAGTGGAGCTTTTTCAAAGCTGGACTTGACATTGGGACGCAGCAGTGCTCGCTCTGACCAATGAAATAGTCTCCTTGCCGCAAACGTCGGTGACTTAACAGAAATGGGAGCGAGAGGAAAGACAAATTATGCATCCCGTATCCAGGGACGACTTTCACTGAGGGCTTTGGCTACATATGTATATATAAATATATCCACCTGGGAGCTGACTAGCTTTTTATCACTTTAAAGTGCCTTCCATTGGCTCACATTAAATTATTTATTCCTGAATACACCAGTAAAATCTATTATATACTGAATATTATTTCCCTAACAGATCAGGAATGATCACTTTGCTGCAGGGTGGGTTCATAAGAGAGCGTAACGACCAATAAAACCATGATGGTGATCAACAGCGCGCCTGTAAAGAGGCCTTTTAACGAGCTCATACTCACACTGAGCCTGTCCCCCGCCGTCCCGTCCAGGGAGGACTCTTTGTGCAGGAGGTTGTACTGGGAGATCCTCCTGCTGTCCTTCTGCTCCAGGTGCGAGAACATGTCGTGCTGGTAGTAGTCCATGATTGACAAGGGCTTCTCAACACTCGCTCTCTTTAGGGTCTCCTCGTCGACTGTGGACGTGAAGAAAAAAATTGGTAAATACATGAAGAAATAAGTGAATGGATGCATCGTTTGGTGGCTGATATTTTTTCAACCGAACCTGAGTCGCCAGTCTTGGTCCGGTCTCTCGGCGTCCTCTGTGGCGAGCTCACAGTGCTTCCCGTTCCCTCGGGTTCAGTCTCGGTGTCGCTGCTGCTGCCCGAGTACGTGCACACTATCAGGGCTCTTTCCTGTCCACGTGCACAGAGGAAGAGTCATTTAAAAACATCCGTGGTGGAACAACAAACAAACTACACCTCGATGCCTGATTGGACTTGTGAAATCCTTGATTTATGCGCCATTTTAAACACGACTTACGCCAGGCATATCAAGCTCCTTGCTCCTCATCTTCCTCTCTTCTTTCTCTTCGGTGGAACCTGACATGCTGCTACGTGGCGCGCAGAGACTCGACCTCTTTGTCCTGATGGCATCTAGAAACCAGAGGAGTTAAAGGAAGCATAAGTATATAACAGAACTGCTGCTACTACCTCCTCCTCCTCCTCCTCGTCCTCTGGCAAACACAGCACATCTCACACATCCATTCAAGCAAAACCCATCCAAGTGGCTACACATCCATCGTGTGAATGGAGCCGCACAATATCTGAGCTATGAAACATTAATGGCGTCCACTGTGGTATTGTCTTATCCATGACTCCTGACAGCCCGCGCATTGTGTAACAGTTTTCAGCTGCCGTCCCCTCACGGCGACGCACCGCCTTATTATCACTCTACCTACTGCTGCCTCGGACCGACGCCAGTTTAATTGTCCCACATTTAGAAATGTCTCTTTTCATGTGAAGCAGCTGCGTTACAATAACGCTCTGCTCTTGGCTCGCGTTCCGCCTCCATCTGAACAATCAGCATCAAGATCATAAAAGTCCTTTCACCTCCTCCCTCGCCTATTAGGAAGCAAACAATGCAGCCGCTTCCTTTCAGGCGTCCTTTTAGAGTTTTGTTTCCACATAATGACGATAGAAAGAGGGCTAAAATACACAACAGAGACTCGCGGCGCACTCGCAGGGCCCTCCTAATCAACTTGTTTCGCAGGCAACAGGAGCCGCCGGCTCCGACAGTTCAGACTCAAATTGCTGCCTCTGCAGTGCCACCGCAGCACAGAGGTGAAATAGATGCAGCTTAATGTCCTGTAAGCATAAATCTCTGGGTGTGATCACTCATCCCCGCGTGTTATTGTAGCTTTAATCAGCCATCTGATTGCAGCCTACCCGCCGCTGTTCTGTCGTGCATCACGCCCAACGCCGAGGCAGAAGGTGCTTTATGATCTATGGCTGTGTTGACATACTTATCTAATTGCATTTGTTAGTTTTCCTCGGGGCATGAGACAGTACGGTCTACAGTCACAGCTGTGTATCAGATGCCAGCGTTGATGCATTAGACTCCGAATTAGCTGAACAAACAAGGTACTTCTTTTAATCAGAGTTTAATAAACTAAACGACGTCCTTTCGTCTGCATGTCTGGAGGCCTTCGGCACTCTGGAGGGAAATGCGTTAATGTGAAGCACAGCGACGTTCAATATTTTATCCACCTCCTCATAGATAAACAAGAAGGCTTAGATTTTGTTGGTAGTAGTTTTTACAGACCTGCATTTCAGTTCGTTTAGCTCTTTGGCCTTAATTGACGAGATGTTCTTTTTGTCACATGGTAAGAAAAATAGCGTCAAACGTCCCAGTGATTAGCAAAACCGCCAAGCTAGCACCACCCCCACAGTCCACAGTTTTGCTATGTTCGGAGCCACCATAAAGTTGAAATAGTATTTTGTCTGGTTCTGTCTACGTAGGTACCATACAGTTAAACTGAAATATTTGCAAAATGAAAATTATTTGCAAAGTCACGCATGCAGATGTTAGCAAATTGCTAATTCCAGATTGGTGTAGCATTAGCAAAACTGTATTAAAATGTTAAGTTAGCGTGAAGGAAGCTTCACAAACGCGCTCACATACCAAATATTGCCATGCTAAACATGCTACTGCCTTCATTTGGGGTCAAGTTGATTGTTTTTGTGAATGAACGTCTCCCTTTCATTATATTCTAGTCACTGGAAAGGTCAGAGTTCACGATTTGTTTGCAGACATTTTCTAATGGAGGTAAATTGTAAATTAAATGCTTGCATGTTCGTTAGCTAGCTGAACTGTGGTTTCTGGGCGGCAACAGTTGCCTAGCAACAGTGTTCTTACAGTCACACTTCCCATGACTTGGATTTAAAGGAAGGAGCTGTTTGCAAATGAAAATGTAAACCTTTCATCCATCCACACAACGTCCACGTAGGTTTCTCATTTGTACCAAACACAGTCGTTACCAGGTGACTCACCTGAGGATGCTAACTTGGGCAGCCGGCTGTGGGTGTCCTGGGCGACGCTGCAGGTCACAGTGGGGTCGGACAGGGAGTGGCCCATGGTGGCGGGGGCATGCAGGCGGGTTTTTGGAGGGGAAGGCACTTTCACATCGGGTTGTGAGGGGTCAGGGTGAGAAGAGGGAAGCTCCTGATCGAGCTCGGAGGAGCCGGCGGTCACCCCGGCTGGGCTGGATTCAGATTTAGGGATGTGGCGACTGTTGGCCCGGGTGACCGAGTCAGGGAGGGGGAACGTGCCAATGCCACTGTCCAGGGTTCTCATCTGACAGCTGGAGCCTAGAGTGACATGGAGAGGAGTGTGACGTCTGGGAAAAGCAGGAGACAACGACAAAGGAAAAGAAAGGAGGACTTGGATTTACATGCAACGGAAGGGGTTGTGAGTAAACAGGGAGTCTAGCAGGTTCAGTAACACAGCAAATTGGAAAGGAGAAAAAATAAAGTTGTTTTTTTTTATTAGATGCAGAAACGTAGCAGTCACAATTAGACACTCTTGTAGTAGTGACAGGTGCACTACAGTAAAACAGGACACGAACCACGAGAAAACACCTGCTGCCAACAGATCTGAGCTAAACACACAATTGAGCTGCAACCAGAAGAGCCGTTCCTCGGACTCATCAGGGTGCACGCTGGGCTGTAATCAGGAAAGATGACAGCGAGCGGGAACAGATGGGCGTCGTTTAGAAGCCACAGCTTGCAGAGCCTTGACTCAGGCAGGAACAGATGGACGGCCGCTCGGCGCAGCCCAGGTCCTTGTAACTGTGAACGCTAATGTCCAGCAGTTGCACACCGGCTAATTATTCGCGCCGGGCAACTTTTTGCTGAGTTAGAGTTTGAATAAGTGGAGAAAAAAAAAAAAAAAGGCTCATAATGCAGTTTTTGTTATGCTATGCTGCTTTGGGCCAGTTTAATTCTATTTACTTCAACTGCATCTTCCACCGTTAACCTTGGACGTGGTGCATCCTCCGCAGAGATCAAAATATCGGCAGGCCAGCGCGTGGTTTTCTATTTTGGAGAAATGGGCCGGTATTGACAAGCTGTGCATCCAGCGTCTCCATGGTACTGAACGCATCTCTACCCCTCAACACATCCCTCCATGAAGGAAACTTTACTCTTCTTTAAGGGAGTTCAAGCAGTCGAGGGGCTTATTGATCCGTTTACCAGAGTGTCTCCGTGCCACTAAACTATTTATTTATTCGGTCCTTATTTGTACATAAATGCACGCTACACTTTCAAACCTCCGATCCATGATTGGCGCACGGAGTCAGTGTTTTCATCCGACTGACTCCGAGCACATACTGTAACCCAGAGAACCCGTGAAGCCGAGTGTTTGGACGTACAAATACGCGTGTCATGTTCGTCGGACAGATGGCTCGTTATGTCTGCGGCGAGGAACTTCTGCACAGTTGCATGCACTCGAACTGTCCCAGCGCGTGTTGTAATACACACAAATAATACAGGCGTGAGCATGTGCGCGTTGAAAAAAGAGAAGGAGAGACATAGATTACCCTGCTGTATAATTGAATGCCAGAGCTGGCAGTTCAAAATGTCCTCTATAACCAAACTATAACAAGGTCCACAGTAATTCTACCCAGAGGCACAAACAACTGGACATAATCTAGTTTTTCATGCGTCCCCTATCACTTCTGTAAACAACCTCCAGGGTGCGAGAGGAAAGGGGAAGGTGGATTGTTGATACCTCCGCTCTGCTAAAATGGCTTCATGCAATGAAGAGGTGTCAAAGGGAAAACCCGGAGTCATCACTAACTACTATATTTACTCAGGACTTATTTCTGCGTCAGCGGTCGCACGGAATGGAAAGTCGTATTTCCACAATAGACAGCGGCAGTCATTAGGGTTCGAATAAGCGACGCGATCCGTTGAAACATTAAACTTTTTAATCCATCAGCGCGCTCTGCGCTGATTAAAATGCAGAGAAACTTTTAACAGAAACATCAGCACCTGGCCGAGTAATTGCTGAATTATTGGTATTGATCGACAACGCCGTCAGCCCCCTGTAGATGTATTAGGGTTATTTCGTGCTCTGGCTCGGTCAAAATGTTATTTATTGTTCGAGTTGACAAAAAAATGGCCCGTGGGGAGTTTCTTCTAATGTACAATAACCGACCAGCGCGGAGTGAACTTCAAAGCTCACATTCATAACTTGGAGCATGGATTTTGCTCATAAACTGTACGGATGGAAACTATTTATATGATGGATGTGTTTACCTGGCTGCACTTTAAGAAGCCACAGCTAAAATATTTAATTCATACGGTCTGAGAATACAAACGAGGTTAATCGGGACACCGAGACAATTAGCAATTTTAGTTTTGGCATCGTGGCACACTCCGTGTCTCTTAAAATCATTTGATTAGCTACTTCACAGCCAGATCTTCACTTGGCAGACCATCTCTGCTTCTCTGGAGATTATTTTCATAAGCACGCTGCCTTAAAAGACGTCATTATGTGTACACTGAGGATATGAAAAGCTCCAGCTATGATGCAAGCCCGACACAATAACCAACGCCTACACTGGTTAGGCTATAAAAACATAAATATAATTATTAAGAGAAACTGCTTTGTTGGTTTTACTCTGTGTGCACACAAGTAGATATAGCAAACTGGTTAGCATTAGCATTCATTTGATGAAGATATTTTAGCTCTGTTTTGGTCTCCTCCACATCTTAAGAGAAACATTCAGGTTTTTAGCTCCTTCGCTGACAATGCAGGAGGAAAAGAATTAGAGCATGAGTGGGAAATGCCAGCACTTCAACCAAACTTCACGCCTCGAGTGACCTCTTTTTGTATTCACTTAGCAATTTGATTGAATATTGATGGGTTTAAATGAGCAAGAATGGGTTTAATTTGGTTTTATAACGTTGAGAAATCAAATTTATTTGAACAAAACTGTAGAAAAACAACATTTTCTCTTCACAGAGCCAAGAAACACAACATCACAACCCCTGAGGTGGATACATATTTGAAAACCAGCTGCATTTGTCATCCAGTAAATCCCCGCAACTTTCGCTTCCCTCACCGAATTACAAACTACATTGTAATTGTGTTGCACCGCAGCAATAACGATCGTCCCATCTGACAATCGTTTGATGCGTCTATTTTTTCGCTTCCTTAGCTGCTCAGGCATTGTAAAATATCACCCGGCTGCACATCAATCACCTGACGAGATTGTCAACGCGCCCGCCTGCGATTTCCCCACAGTGGCGGCGAGTCTGGCGCGGGAGGCGAATCACTTGGCGGCACGATTGAGTTGTCACTCACATCAGGAAACCACGACTGTAAAATGCGTTGACGCTCCGCTGCGCCGGTTGATTCGTGACGGTTAGCGACAGCTTTGCGTAAAGCCGAATGAACACACTGAGCAGAATCACAGGATCGTGGCGGTATCTTAGAACAACGTGAACCTTTGGCACTCGCTGGGGTGGAGGACTTGAAGCTTACCGATCATGTGGCCTTGACAAGCCGTGTCTGGGATGTGTCCCTCCTCATTTTCAGCTTTGAGCTTGATCTTCTCGGTCATTAGGAGCGTCTATAATATGAGCAAACAGTACATGTTAGTCCAAAAAAGCTCACTAAAACTTCACAAAAGCTTTTTTTTTTTTGTCTGAGGCAGTTAAAAGATCAGTTAAGAGCACCTCTAGATATTTAAAGAATGAATAGACAACCCTCTGGCATTATGGAGTATGTTTAAACTCTTGTCCAGGAAGAATACTTTGCTGCTTCACTTTAATTGGGTTATTTAAACAAAAAAAAAAAAAAAAAAAAGAGGGGGTTTTTCGGTGGCGGTGTAAGAGGAGCTTGTAGGTCACAGAGTATGGCTCTTTTGTTGTATTTCTGTGGGGAGCAGATAGAAGGGAAAGCTTGGAGGATGGTATTAAATGGCCCTTTTGTCAAAGTGAGTGCCAGCGATAAGGGGCTCCTCCACGTTATCAAAATTCCACATCATCTGGATTAAATTTCCTACATTATGCAGTGAGACTGTCATTCTCGTCCTCGGTTCAGACTGCTCCTTTTGCTTCCTTTTATTATTGCCGCCTCTCTCGACAGCACTCAGGCTCTCCATCATTTTCCTTGACTGACAGATAATAAAGAATAAACCGACAAGGTCATAATTTTGCTTACAAAGTGCACTGATTTAATATATGTAATCAAACCGCAGAGAGCATGCGAGTCTGTGTTACGTGCTGACGGCTGTCTTAGTGTGAGATACAGCTTGAAAACCTTCAGCCCTTCTGGAAACAACCGCATCGGTCTGGGTGGGTAATAATAATAATACTAAAAAAACAAAACAAAACAAAAAAAAAAGTAGGCGATGAATTGTAGGCTGAGTCAGAACACAATGTGAATCAATAGCGAGCCTTCAGGGGATGTGCTGTTGAAGAGGCGGCGGGGTTGTGGATGACTTTGTGTACATGTACATGCTGTACGAGCGTGAAAACCTGCGGGAATTTGCATGTGTATGTGCGGCGCTGGGCAACCTGGAGACAATCAAGGAAAACTCAACGCGGACACCTCTGTAATGAAGCCAGCGGGGCTCTAGTACACGTTTGCTCACTTACAGCGGTATCTGTACAGATCTCCATATCTCCCTTCATTTCGGCGTGTTTCTTGGGCGTGGAGATCCCAGGCGGCGGCGCGGCCACAGAGTTGCTCTTCACAGCGGCCCTGCGAGGAAATAAGATTTGATCTGTTTTTACGTCTGCATGCCGAGCGCCTTTCCTTTATCAACTCGTCAGGTACAAAGCGAGGCTGCTGATAAATTGCATTGACCTGCTCTTTTCGCTTCGCGGACAGGGAAGGCAGACATGCGTACACACACAAACGCACACAAACACACACTGAAATGTCATCAGTCCGTAAAGTGGTCGCTCACAAGCGATTGTTTGGATGATAAAATTTGTCAGCTGGGATCTGCAGTGGTGAAGCGATGAAGTGAGAAGCATGACATGTGGAGCTCTCCAGGCTTAAGCATACTTTACCTTGAGTGAGTCTGGTCCTGTTGGACTGTGGAGTCACAACTCAAACACACAGATGTTTGGCCTATTTCTTCATTTATTCTCTGAACACTGAGTCGCCCATTAACAGCGTTACATCCAATCAATTAAGAAACAAAGATGGTGCTTTGCTCACCTGCCAAGAAGCTCTTTCACAAACTGGTCTTTGCCGATAAAGCCGGTGGTGCACTGGATCTGACTGGTGATCTGACCCATCTGGTTGTTGCAGTGGTCCATGATGGAGCTCAGCTTGTTGTTCACCTCAGCCAGATTCTGCATCTCCGGACTGTCTTTCTGCTGGTTCTCATTTTTCTTCTTGTCCTTCTTCTTGTCGGACTTCACCTGTTTGCCTCCGAGCACCGAGCCGATCTTCAGCTCTTTCTTCTCTTCCTTTCCCTTGGGGGACTCTGCTTTCTTGCCGCCCAGCGCTGGAAGCTTGCTCTTGCGGAGGCCGAACCAGTTCGCCAGAGAGGGGCCTGTCTTCTGCTTGGGCTCGCTGGCGGCAACCTTCCCCTGCTCCTGACATTTCTGCACATTTTCCTGAATTCCCATCATGACTTTCTCTTCAATAGTGCAGACCATTGAGCTGATCCTTTTCTCCTCCATTTCTAGGGTTTTGTTTGGCGAGTCTGCCTGACTTAGGTCTGTCTCGTTAGGGGTGGTCGCTGTGGGTTCGGTCTCTCTAACTGAGTTTTCCAAGCTGTAGACACAAGAGGGCGGAGGCTGGAACTGTGGATGAGAGGCAACTTTTGCTGGTTTACGGATGTTGTTCAAACCAATTCTGTCACCGACGGGTAAGCTGCGCACCTCTTTCAACGAAGGTGAGGTGATGGCCTCCCCCTTCCCTGCGCCCTGTGACTCGTCACCTTTGGAGCCTGGTTTAGAAGTTCTCTCAGGGAGAGCGCTGTGAATATTCGACCCTGTCATGCCCCCATAGTGGCTAAGCCTAGTCCTCGGGGAATGGATAGGGCTCTCGGCCAACCCAACACTAGGTGCCTCCAAGGAGCTCTGTCTTGAAAGGGAGTTCCCCCTTTCACCAGAGTTGGTGATGATGTGAGTTCTGATTTTTCCTGGTCCCTCTAGAACATTGATGTTGGGTTTCTCAATGTAGTTGGTGCTGAAGCTCTGGCTGCGAGCTTTGGCTCCATTCATACCCAAGGCCGGCTTCAGATGAGGTTTGGTTGTAACGGATATGGATCTACTGAATAGCTGACTACTCCTTTTCCCCTTATCACAAACATCCCCCTCCTCTGCCAGCACGGGAGCTTGTAATTCCTCTTCCAGTAACCTACACTGGACTTCACCTTTCCCCTCTGTAACAGACATCTTGGGTGGTGGATCAATACCGTGCGCTGACTGCATGCTGTCACACTGGGTGGAAGCATTTGAAGTCACAGTCTCCTTGGAGACTGCGTTGATATGATCTTTCTCTTGTTTGCCTGGTACAGAGAGACTATTTTTATGGCTAGGGGGAGATTTTAAAAATGCTTTAAACCCCATTGGAATGCGAGTCTTTGAGGTTTTTTCCACTGGGTTAGGGGATATAACAGCTGAGCTGGGTGGGCTGACTGCAGTTTTACCATGCTGAGACTCCGTTTGGCCTTGAGGTGCATCTTGAAGTGATATCGGTAAACTAATAGAGGTTTTCTGCACTGACTGGTGGACATTTTCATGAGTGGTGGATCCCCTCTTACTTGCAAATGAGTTCTGAAGTGAGGACCCTCTGAGGGCACTGTAGGGAGGAGGGACATTCTTTGAGCCTTTAGGTGCATTTTCAGGTTCTCGAGCACACCCTGAGTTTGCAGAAGGGAGGTAGTCTTTTGTGGTTATCCGTTTGGAAGTGCCTTTAGTAGGTGTCTGAGTCATGGCGGGGGACTTTTGAAGGTGCTGACTGGTTTTGTCGACCAGTTTCTGAGGTGCAAGTGCAGTCCCGTAGCCTGCATCCAAGTCTAAACAGTCTTTATCCTTGATGGGTAGCGTAGCTTGCATATTTGGTACAAGTGAGGTGTGGTAACTTGGGGGAGGGCCCCTCACAGTGGTTGGTGCGGATGGTTGAGCCACCCCTGTTTTATGTGCTTGAGGTGACCCTTCGTAATTTGGTCTGATCAGTAAGGAGGTGGTTCGGCCTGGGGGAGGGGGTGGAGAAGGGGACCTGAGTTTATTTTTGCTAGTTTCACAGTGTTTGTCTCTGGTTGGCTGTTCACTATTGTCAGCATACTCCAAGTGCCTCCTTGACAAGTGAGGGGAACCGGATGAGGAGCTCTTACTCCATTCTGTCCTGCTAGGGAGCTTGGAGTTGACGGCCTTTGGGCTCTGTGAGCAGGTCCCTGGTGTCTTAATGAATCTGGATAATTTAACTGTAGGGGAAGAGGGGTTCTTTTCCTGACTAGAGGGCCCTGAGTTGCCACTGTTGCTTGGTTCAGTTGAGCAGCCTTTTGACAATCTCAGTGGAGATCCTGAAGGTTTGTTACGACCAGGTATCTTTGAACCACTCGACTTGGGACAAGCAGCTTCATTCATGGGAGGGATGGAATGGCCTTTATTAGCTCGGTTGCTTGGTGGTTTGATTAGTTTCCTTTGAGGGTTGAGCTGCATCGACAGCCTCTCCGCACTCCCCTCCCTGCTAGTGCTTGCTTTGCTAGTTCTAATGTGATATTCAGAAGGCTTCTCTGGAGATTCAAGAACAGTGTAATTCCTGGAATTGGTAGATTTTTGCCTCGTCGGCCTCTCCTGCGGCGCTATCTCTGCGTAATTAGCAACCACTTTGTGACCAGCATCCACTGCAAGCTTCTGAGCGCAAAGTTCAATAGGCTCTCCCTCTGCATCAAATATCGCCACTATGCTCTCCTCAGACTGGGTGTACTTGGCTCCTTTGGGCTCCTTGATTAAGCTAAAAGGCCTAGGCCTCCCATCTGCAGACTGGGTGCGTCCCTGCTCTCTCCGCAAGCACTGCTGTGTGAGCAGCTTGGCAGGATCCCTTGATGGCCTCTCGACTTGCTCTGGTGGGTGGCTAAAGGACATTCGGCTATCACTGCACTCAGACTTGAGTTCCTCTGGGTCATCCATATCAGAGAGCAGAATGGGACCCTTTGGGTCGGAAGGTTTGAAGCGCAGCATGGATGGTTTGCTAAAAGCTGACTTCCGCCCTCCCTCAGGTAGTAAACTGTTAATGAAACTCATGAGCTTTTCGGGACGATCTTTTGAGTCATAGGCGGGAGGGTTTTTTGCAGCCATGGGACCTGAGGTACCGTCGGCTCCACTGTCCTGACTCCCCTCCAAGCTACACAAACTGTCTGAGATGCTGTGAGAAAGACTCTTACAGTTAAACCAGCCGTCCTTGGTAGGGATATTGTCTCTGCAACTAGATTGTGCCAATTCATCATCTGCATCATCAGAGTCGTAGGAGAACTGCTTGCCCCGTGCAGCGGAAGTCCTGCTAACGGGGGAAGGCTTCGTTACCCCTTTGCTGCTACTCTTGATACCCAGGGAGTAGATGCCCTCGTTGGAGTTCATGCAGTCTTTGTATCCAGACTTGGAGACCTTGGACGAAGCAGATAAGCTCCTGTGTTTCCTCCTCTGGAGCTTCCTTAGTCCTTCCAGTATGTGGCTCTCCTTACGCCTTGTGGGCAGCTGCTCCTCAGGGGGGGCGCAGATATTACTAGGAGCTGACGAACCCAAACTCAGCCTCTTCTCCCAGGTCAGAGATGGCTACAGGGCAAAAAAATAAAGGCATTCACTCTCATATATGATATTATAGGTTGAACAGACACACACATCTGTAGCCATATTTTGTATCATGTTCCATTTATTCTTGGTTTCCTGGAACTGATGTCAGGATTTATATAAAATGTATACGCTTACCATTTTCCCGCTGGAGCGTCCATCATTCCAGGTGTAAGAGCCGCTGGAGAATTCACTGCATGCACTCGACAGGGACAACTCACTACTGCTACGGCTGCTGCGCTGGTATATGGGCGCCGGTACCGTCAGGCTAAGCTGGCTCAGACACTTGGCCACAGGGAGTCCTGCCTTTCCATTCAGCTGAACCTCCTATGGGACAAAGAGACATAACACTTCAAGTATGCTGTGTAGGGGAAGGGTTTTCTTCTATTCTTAAATAAAAACCTGAACTTAAAACAAACAAACAAAAATTCCTGACTATACATCAAAAGTGTGTGCAGGCAGTCGGCTGGTGTTGCATATCTAATTGCCATCTCGCTGTTAATTTTTTGACGAAAGGTATCCAGCAAACGCTCGACAGACCAATCGGATTTCCTGGAAAAGCCTGAAAAACTGCTCACGCTCTGCACTTTGCAAACGAGTCAATCACATTTTTGCGCGCAATCACCGCAACACGGCAGATGTTTATCGAATTAGAGTCTCGCTGCAGAGACTAGGACAATGAAAATGGATTATACTAAGAACGCAGAGAAGAAACGGGATACATTTAAGATGCAGAGTTTATTTCACTAATCTCTTATAACAGAATCACTTTTGGATAACAAAATTACTCACGATTCACGTTATGGCTATTATTATTTCATTTACTCCACCTTCTTATGCTCTGATAGCGCACTTTATCGGGTGGCATTCTCAGAGGGGTATAAGGGTCTAAAGAAATGGAGCATTTTCAGACCTTAATGCATAATACATAAGATGACTAATGTACCACAGTGTCCTATGGAGTCGTTTTTACTGACGATGAGTCTCAATCGATGGTTTTCTGGTAACATGACAAGGATTTATTCCTCTTAGTGCCAAGTGATACTGCCAGCTCTTCCTGCTGAGAGGAGAGCACAGGAGGGGTCACGGCTGCAGATTGTTGGGTTTGTATTTTAATATCTCGCAATGATTTCTAGACGGGGGGACGGGTGGGATGGGAAGAGGTGGGGGGATGGTTTCGCTGCAACACGTGGAGAAGTACACTGCCTCCTGCATGTTTCTCATTCCGCTTACATTAGAGGGAGAGTCCGTGTTCCTGGAAAGCAGGAAAGCCTTGCTTCGCTCTGGCTCCAGGAGCAAATCTGCCGCAGACAGATCCATGATCCGAGAGTGGAGTTTCTGAAAGCCAAGGACAAGGCATGATGAATTTTCACTTTGGGGATATCAAGAAATTAAAATGAACCCGAGATGACACAGCAACAGACTGGTATGGAGATTTTTATCGATATATTGTACGCTGCAAACACCTATTTTTTTTTTTTTTTTTGGTTGCATCCCCACTTAATATTTTTTCCAAATATAACCAATAAAATAAAAACTAAACGACTGTTTGAGGCAGAGGAATATTTTAGCCATCAGCTTCCCTCCACTGGAGCCACACAGAGCCCTGATTCATACTTATCCCTCAAAGTCATTAATGTCATTGGCCAGGGGATAAAAAAAAATGGACGTGAATAGGAAATAATTGCATCTGGGAGTAAGGGATTCCTTTGATTTTTTTTTAATTCTTATGCTAGTCTGACGTCTCTTCTGTTATTTAACTCTTGTGCTTAGGAGGGAAGGATACAAAACCAAATACATTTCCACATATTAATCTCAGAACTTAATTACACTGGATTCCCTGCGGTCAAATTAACTTAAACTGGAAATATGCAGGAACAAAACACTTGATCTTGTGCTGCATTTCCTGCCAACGGTAAAACTAATGCTCACTCCGGGAGTATATGCACAGACACATGAATGCACTTGTGTGCTCTGGTATGTTTCACCTTTTATTTATTTATTTATTTTTTTCCTCCCCGTCCCCAAGTTTCCACCATTAACGTAAAAAGCAAATGTCACGCTGCGCACCTGAAGAAGAAAAATACCTGCCAAATAAATTGCATGCTCTAAAAGTGAAAGCCACTTTCAGAAAATGGAAACAGAGCTTTGAAAAAAAAAATCGTCTAATTTTCCCTCGGTGGCATAAATTTTAACATAGAAACTGATTTTTTTCTTCAATTTTAATTTATTTTCTGCGAAAGTTTGTATTGGCTTTTTTGTGTTTTGTGAAATAATAAAAAAAAAAAAAGCTCCTAGTAATATATATATATATTTTTTTTCTTTTGTCTCCAACTTTCATCAAAATGTCTAAATGAAGAGGAAGAGCTTTTTTTTGTATTAAGCTTCTGACTAAGCATTCAAAGACAGTGGCTTTTCTACCATTGGTGACTAGGTGCCATGGAAACAGAGCAACGCCTCCTATCAGGGCTTTTTCTGCACGGAGATAAGGAAAGTATACAGGCAATAGTCTTTACTATTTTTAGGGATTCATAAAAATATTGCGATCTTGTCCGGGTTTGAGTTCAGAGACGGGGAAGCTTTAGCTCCTCTGAAATCAAATCAGGTGGAAAAGTAACCGGGCGTTTTATTATCATTTTAGATTCCTAGTAATGAATTCTACTAATGCCGCATCGCTGGGCCTCCACTCAGGACGGGAGTGGCTGAGGTGTCACGGGAGGCTCTGATCTTATCACAGGGTGCTGGATTTCACCTCCTCAGCATCCTCATCAAGGATTCAGTCAATAGTGTCAGGGGGTCATGATCGTCGAAGGGAACGGCAGATGATGAGGCCCCTTCTTGAACTTTTTTAAGGTTCAAGGCCGGGACCAAAGTCGCGCATGTTAATTGATCCCATTAATGCCAACGAGGCAGCAATACATCATGCAAATATTGGCCTTTTATTAGCCAGCGTCTGGGAGAACTTCATCAGTCCGGGAGAACTTTTCCCGAGACGTGCTAGAGAAAAGGAAAAACACTTCCTGCCTTTGTTCTCTCTTGTATTCGTTTTGACAGTGGTCATATTTCAAGATAATGAAAATCAGCCCAGAATAGCAGCAAACAAAATACGTCACGATCGGCACTCGCTGTCAAAAAAAAAAAAACCTATCGGATGAACTGTCCCGCAACACACCCACGCAGCAGCTAGCGGCTACGCTCACCTGCATGACCTAATCTGTATGTCTGACTCACGGCTGAGTTTGTCTTCCTAAATCTAAAACCGCAGGCTCACTACGCGGCTCCGGGAAAAGCTCCGCCGTGCCAAATGAGCGGCATCATTTGTTTAAATGTATGATTTAAAACTTTTTATACGCTGCACAACCTGCAAAATGAGCGGTAATGAGTTAGTGGCGCTGTGTCCTGGGGCTCTATGGAAAAAAACAAACAAAAAAAAACAACATTTGCCCCAGTAATGGGCGACTCAGTTGCCACTTGCCTGTCATACATGATGAGCAGCATAAGTGGCTGGTGCTGGAAACCCAGCCAAATGGTGCACGGTTTGAGAAAACAACCCTAATTGTTTTAAGTTATTCTGAAGCGAGTGAGTGACATTTTGAAGGAGGAACCGTTTCATCTGGTGCTGGTACAAATATAATGGTTCTTTATCAGAGGAACCCAAGATGCCCACGGGGAAACGAGGGAACGTTTAATTACTGATAAGCAAACGGTCCAGAGCTAGATGGGAAACTCTACACTCGAATGGCGATTAAGTCTCCCTGTGGTTGAGGCTCCAGGAATGAAAAGCTACCTGGTTATTTTCATGTCTTAATTAGAATTTTTTTTCCTCTTATTGTTTGTGGTGACAAAATACCTAAATGCTTCCTTTGCCTCCTGAGACCCCGCGTCCTCATATGGGGACGTTAAGTTTAAGGTTTGTGGCAGCTTCATATTCTCCTTCATTTAGACCTGTTGTCCTGGTAGTAGTAGCGAAGGGTCGATGCACATAA
Source organism: Mugil cephalus (assembly GCF_022458985.1). Taxonomy (NCBI): domain Eukaryota; kingdom Metazoa; phylum Chordata; class Actinopteri; order Mugiliformes; family Mugilidae; genus Mugil; species Mugil cephalus. The sequence continues at coordinate 12,032,642 of NC_061792.1, read as the reverse complement.
TAGCGGATTTATTTCTTAATAATTTAACAAATTCTGTCAATGGTAACGATAATTAGCACGATAATTGTGACTTCATTGTTTTTGATCAGCCATGTCCACGTATCAATAGTTTTATAATCTTTTCCACTTTGGTGACTTTATTATAATATACAGCATAGGTCTTCAACAGGGGGTTTACGACCCCTAGGGGCTCCGCGAAGGAACTGCAAGGGGGTCGAAAAAACTTTGGTTGATTAGACATTTTTCATATACATATATATGTGAAAAATGAAGAAATTAAAAATGTATTCCAACCAAAATCTTTGGTCTCAGGAGGTTAAAGTCAAAATAATTTGGAGAAATATGCCTACTTGATTTATGTCACTGTCACTGAGTTAAACACGCAGCTGATTAGCTTAGCCTAGCTTAGCATAAACATAGTGAAGCAGTTCATAAAGATCACAAACATGTTACAATGATTCAGTTCTTTTGAAAAGGTTAAAGTTGTCAGTTTGACAAGCTAGCTCTTCTGTTAGCATGCATTACAAAGCTAAGCTAGCTTTAAACCTTGTTTCCAGACTGTGCGCTGATCTAATAATTAAAAGGCCTTTATATGTATATATATATATATCTAATAACAGATACGTAGACCTCTGTAGCGCGGATCCTAAATATAACCGTTTTCAGCAGTTCTCCCACACATGCCTGGAGAACTCATCACAGACGCGCTGAACATCCGGAGCAGCGTGATCACTTTCTGATTAATTCTTCCACTGAGTCGCCCACTTGATTGTGAGATGTCGTCTTTCAATACGGAGCAGGCGGGCGTGTCGTTTTCCAGTGGAGGAACCCACACGTTTAGAGGCTAATTCCTGCGTCGCACGCACTCAAAGACGCGGTGGGAGTCAGCACCAGATTCAGTACTCATCAGTAACACGCGCACATTATTTCCTTTTGACGCCTTTTATACAAACACCAAAAAAAATACATATAATCTCACCCTTCCATTAGTTTATTTTCAGGAGAATCACATTCTCGTCTGAGTGCTGACATAAAATAGCTCTATCATATTGCTGAGTGCCTTAATTCACATCCCTGGCTAGATTGCGCCTCCTGGTCCCCATAGTGCTATCATCAATATCCCTCTTCTAGCCTTTTCTATTGGAGTTTCACTTAACAATGTTCCTGCCTGTCCGATAATGGCACTGGAAGCAGCAAGAAACTGACGAGGAGCTTTACAATACACCCACAGCTGTATTATTTCTCTTTCCTCTTTCCATTCTTCGCCGCTATCTCGCCTCACTCCATTTTCGCCCTCCTGTCCTTCCTTTCTTTCGTCCATTCTTTCCTTCTTATCAACCCTTTTCATCCTCGTCTCTACCTCTTTGCTCATCTTGTCTTGCGTGGCTCCTGCTCCATCTCTATTTTCATACTGTCCCGACGGCGATTTGCACAATTACGTGAAATCCTATTTTCTAACCTGGCCTCGTCGCCCTGCGACGCCGCGTCACCGTTGACAATGAACGGGTGAAGCAAGCGACAGCAGGTCTGTTTGTGTCATAATTACGCCTTAAAGATCCAGCTGGAATGCGCGCATCGACACTTTTCAGCAAATTGGTGTTTTCCAAGGGACAAAAAGAGATGAATTGATGCCATTTCTTCAGCCGCTCCGGTTGAATGAGGATGTTTTGCGGAGCCGTGACTCTGTCCACAAATTAACACACTCGACAATGCTGCAGCTATTGCATATTTTATAAACAGTTTTAGGCAGTTTAACGTAGATCCCGGCGGAGCAGGGAATCAAAACTGCACATACAGCGTGGAACCTCTGACTGAACCATCATGCATGATGCACGAACCAAAACAGATACCAGAGATCCAAGCTGCGAGGCCTTAACTTCGCTGCAAGACAGAAAAACAAACCTAAAACAGCTTCAAATCAAAATATTTATAATATTTTGCAGCTTCTATTCGCAGAGTATACCCTAGAGCAGTTTAACCAAAATGAAAAACAACTCCAAATGCAATCGAGCTCCTCCGCGGCAGCCTTAACCCTATTGTTCCAGCACGGTAACAACCTTGTACATCTAGTTTGTGCTATTCAGCTGTCAGCAGGTCTGCGGCGTACCTGGAGAAGCAGGTCCGACGCCGGCTTGATCCGCTGCTGGAACAGTACGCTCAGCGCCCGATTCTGCTGCTCGAGGTCGAACACTCGAGTCCGCAGCTTCAGACACTCCTCTCTCAGGTCCTGATTATGAAGCAGCACAGAAAAGCGTGTCAGAAATGGCGTCTACAGAAATGAACAGAAATCGTCTTCAGAGCCCTGAACGCACCTTCTGAGTGAGAAGCGCCTGCACAACCTGATTGGCAACCTGAAAGAAGAAAAGCATCGTTAAGTGTAATTTGGCAAAGTGTTGACCTCGTCTCACTGACCCATGCAGGCCTCCGTAGGCCACCATGTTTACACCTCCTCAGACAGTTCTCACCTAACATGAATTATCACGAGCATAAGTGGCGCCGGTTATTACACATTTTTCCTCACACGGCACCCTACAATGTTTACCTCTCACTTCCTAATGGCGGTATTGACAGGAGTGGAGGTGTGACTGGCTTAAGTGCTGTTGTGCCTGGGCTTCGGCACCCACCCGCACTAAAAAACCACGACCCCGGTCCGATTACTGCCTATTGATTGCTCATTAATACCGCGCGAAGCCACATCGGCTCTTTGGAGTGCGCTCGCTGTCGTTTATTGACCGAGCGGGTAAATATGGAGAAAATGAGCCCTGCTCCTGGATGCGCGAGGCACTGATCTGCCAGGTGATCAAACAAACCTGAGTTAATGGTCTCTGACAGGGAACTGGACTGGAGGCGTTGTGTGACTTGGATACAAGTAATTAAACTACACATGAGCTAGCCCACACAGTAAAATTTAAACTAGTAGCTGGTCCATAGGTCTTCAACAGGGGGTCGCAAGATCTTTGGTTGATTAGACATTTCTTATATATATTTTATTTAATTATTTTCCCCACAAATTAAAATTTCTTTGAGTAAGTCTTTTAGTAAAGGAATAAATGGATAGCTTAATATTGAAGGCAAAATCACTACGCTGAGTTTTTTTTTTCAAAAACTACTTCCAGTTCAAAGATGATGCTTAGGTTTTATACTTTCACATTTTATATACTTTTTATACTTCTTATGTCCCAATAAAAGTCAAAATAATTTTGAGAAATATGATTTGTGCCACTGTCATTGAGTTAAACATGTAGCCGATTAGCTTAGCCCAGCTTCACATAAACATAGTAAAGAAGTTCATAAAGTTCATCAACACGTTATATCTAAATGATTTAATTCTTTCGAGGAGGTTAAAGTTGTCAGTTTGACGAGCTAGCTCTTCTGTTAGCGTCTGTTGCAAAGCTAAGCTAACAAGCTGTCACTTTAGCTTGTTAGCTTGTTTCCAGACTGTGCGCTGAGCTAATAATTAAAAGGCCTTTGGTTGGAATACATGTTTAATTTCTCTGAGGTATTTGGGATTATTGGGACATGGGAAGTATAAAAAGTAAGCATCATCCTTGAACTGGAAGAAGTTTTTGTTTGTTATGAAGAAGACATATACAGTATATATTATTTTTTAATTTTCAGCATTTCTACCTCACACACATAAAGTTATCTCAGCTCCAGTCTCTCCCACCCTGCGGCACATCTGCCCGGTCCGTTGGTGGTTCCAGGACAAACTGGGCAACTTGTCCCTCCTGGACAAATATACGCTCCCCTGCCTCCCGCCCTCCGCCACCGCACTGATTCAGCAGGAAGGCTTCATTCGCCTCATGTGGCTCCCTAAACAGCACTTACCAAGCTCTCACAAATAACCAGAGGGCACAGAAGTGCCATTGTTATGTAAAGCGCTGCTTCGACAACAACCAGTTCACACCAGGTTGAGGCCATTTAACAGCTCACACTTTATCCCGACAGAATTACTGAGCACAAATACTAAAAACCAGAAGCTGATTTGACCTTGGATCAACAAAAGGCCTTCTGACATTTAAGTCTCCTTAATTACAGAAATAAGTCGCCATAAACTGTGGCTTCTTTATTTAAGTGAGAGGCGAAATATTTTATTGCCTGAAGAATGTGGAGACTTTTCTCCCAAGCCGTGGAAGTAAATTACCAAGCTGTGAGATAACCATTGTTCTGTGCAGGACCTCATTACGGCCTTAATTTGGAGCTTTACCGCAGAATTTGTTCAGTTCTCGTGGACATTTCAAGGTAAGTAAAAATGTCGGCTTTGTCGCACTCACCTCGTCCAGACAGCGTTCATACTGCTCCCTCTGATTCTCATTCTCCAAGGCCAGAGCTGAGTTCTCCTCCTGCAAGAAAATACACACACTCCAGTTACATTCGATGCAACGAAACAACAGGAAGTAGCAATCAAGCGGAAGCTGCAGCTAAAAGGAGACTCACAAAGGTCACATGTCAACTTTGACCCGGGACGGCCAATAAAAAAATTACCGAGTACGACCACGGAAAAGGTCAAGGGGATGGAAGTTATGATGCTGAACTTTGGGGCGGCAGCTGGCCATTTGGAGTTTGGACCTAATAAGAATATCTCCTCCACTTGCCAAGCGATGAGGCGGCGCCCTATTGATCTCTGGGAGTTTCCAATTTGTCAGAGGCAGGCAGCGTATTAGGAGCTGTCAGCCTCCTTTGCTTCTCTCGCCCTCTGCCCTTTACTGGAAACTACCAGTCCCTTGATGAAAACATGGGGAACATAATTACAAAGGAAAACACACCAACAACGCCGACTAATTAGAGCCCGGAACGTTGGTTATGGGTGGAAATTTCTATTTTTAGTTGCATATTTTTGTCAGTGTATGCTTTAAAAATACATGGAGGGGGAAAAAAAACAAAAAAAGTTTTCTTACGCAACAGCCAGGAAAGAATTTGTATTATGTGTCGATGTACTCAGCACTACGCCCACGCCAGAGAGCTTTATTCTAGCTGTGAATATGAAGTGTTATCTGACACGTCAGGAAACTTAAGAGGTGTTCTGTTACCTCAGCCCGATAAATGTTATTGCCGCTTTATTGTTCAGCGACACACACAAGCCCTTAATGCAGAAATGACTGGGACACTGTGGTTGGTTGGTGTCATAGACCAGGGGTCTTTTCAGGCCAGGGCCCCCAAACTGATGGAGAGATTAAGCAGGGACCCTCTACCTACTATATTAAACTAATGCTATGTATAAATATACATCATTATTATAATTTTGCATTAAATATTAAGCTGTACCTTATCTCTTTACTAAAATATGTTGGATTCATGTTAATGTGTATTTAAAGAAATTTAAATTTGTGGGGAAAAATTAAAAAATATATAAAAAATGTCAAATCAACCTAATATTTTGCCTTGTGTGTATTATTATGATACTAAAGAATCGTCTGTATAGAGAAGTAATTTTAAAGTCAAACGCACGTTAAAATAAAATATTTTCCAGAAAAATGAAGCAGTTAATTTTTTTTGGTCACTTTCTATAAACTCTATTTTTTTTCTCCTCTAACTTCTAACATAAACATTTGACTCATTCCATTGTTATCAACCCAAGTCTGAGCAGAAACCAGGCTGATAGGAACATATCGGGACACATAAAACCAAAAACAATGAGCTGGAATAAAGCCGTTTGCTACGACAAAGACCTTTTATATGGATAGATTTGAACCATTTGTGAAGACGCAATCAATCTCGGTTTGTTTGAGTTTTGGGAAGTACACAAGTCGGCCGTTACGGCTGAAGATTTATCATGCGACTCCGGGTGTATCCATTTAAGCCCCAGTTACAGACTGCAGCGTGTTCCCGGCGAGCTAATGAACAGCATCAGTTGAGCCGGAGAAATAAGAGCCGGCCAGTGCTTACTTAGTGTCAGTGGAGTTTATGCACAAAGCGAGTGCGGTGATGTATCGCCTCTGTTTTGTTCTTGCCGCTTTAGCCGGTGGCGCATCCATCACCCGGCCGGTGTAATGGAATAAAACGGTGGATAACATTTGATAAAAGGTAATGGACGGGTTGGACGATACTTCCTGCCAGCTTTGGAAGATAACTACCATTTAACAGTAATTGTGAGTCTATTTATTCTAATGTTTCTTGTTAGATGCATACGTTGCGCACCTTCCACCACTCCATCAACACATTGCCACGGCGACTGGAGGCCGATTTTAATTAAGTCTGAGCCCTTTAATTGCAGCGGAGATCTGAGAAGATGTGTGTCCAGTGGCTTCAGTGAGTGAAGAGAAAAAAAAAAACAAAATAAAATAAAATAAATAAAAGCGATCAGCATGGATCACTGTGGCTGCGTTGCTTGGGGCTCGTCGTGGCAGAGTGCAGCTCGAATCCCCCGGCGCAGAGGAAAACAAACCGGAGCTGGAGTGTAGCCCGAGGCCCCAGCGGCGACTCTCGCAGGACGACTTTGCTCTCCAAACGAGGAAGACCGGAGAATTTGATGAGCTGTCATGCTTTCAGGACTCTGACAACTGGCAGACGGGCTGGCCACAGAGGATAGCCGGGGGTGGCTAGGAGCGAGGATGCAGGAGGAGGAGGAGGAGTGCAAAGAGGAAGGAGTGGAGGAGAACAAAGCAGAGAGAAGGTAGGAGACAAAGAGGGATTCAAAGCAGGGGAGACGGAGAGAAGTAGCTACCTCCAGGGCCTTGAGACGCTCCGCGAGGAGCTTGGTTTTGTCTTTGTCCTCTTCTGCTTGGCTGGCATCGTGTTCGGGATCCAGCTGGAGCCCGGGGTCCGGCAGTGGGGAGCCGTTGTCTTCGGGGCCAGTTTGCTGCTGCTGCTGCTGCTGCTGCTGCTGCTGCTTCTTCACTTCCTCTGAGAGTTTATCCTGATGCACAGAGAAAAAAGAAAAAGAAAAAGAAAAAACAAAGAGACGAGGTTAGGTTAGGAGGGAGAAAATGAAGTGGATCTGGCAAGTGAAAACCAGAGCAGATGGGAAGGAAGCTTTTAAAGTGGAGGTACGACGGGGCGACGTGAAGAAGGAGCGCGGAGCCGTGAAAGGCAGAAATCAGAGGGAAGGAAGGGGAGAGGATCAGATGAGCAGATGGGGCAACAGGGAGGCCGCTACGACAACACCGCTCCAAAACATCCCCTAATCCCTAATCATGTTTCACTTGTTTTCCAAAGAGAGCCGCTGACCTTGAGGGCTCTCTCGTCTGTTTTATGGGGATTGTGCGCTCTCCCCTCTCTGGCCCTTTCCGTCTCCCTCCGCCTTTGACGGTCTCTCTCAGTCTCTTTGCCAGCTTCATCTTTTTTTATTTTTTTTTGCTCTTCTTTCATTTTTTTTTTCTCTCTGGCTTCCTGGTGTCTGTGATAATTAACTACTGGTAATAATTAGCTACTAATTAGCCAGTGCCTTTCTAGCGCCGAACGCAACACAAGGAGCTCCCTGTCGCAGTCGAGAGATTATTCATGATTATCAACGAGCCTCCGCAGCCTTATGAACACAACAAACAGGAAAGAGTACTGAACATGTCTTTAATTCTTAACGTTTCGTGTAATGCACAGCTCTAAACATCAATAGCAATTTTAAGACATCGCCTCCGGCTCTCAGGAGCTACGATGATGCAGCTAATAGTAAAACCAGCAGCTGTGATCACTGCTCGCCGGTTGTTGTTTTCTCTGCTTCGGCTAATAGTGTTTTTCTTGTTTCATTTGGCTGATTAATGGACGATCAGCGGGGTTTAACAAGAAAATAGTGAAGATTAGAGAAAGGCTTTTGTGGGATTGTGTAACCGAGATCGGCCGGTTCCAGGGGGAAGATGAATAGGATTTTAAAACTGCGCAATATTAAAATACACACAGTTGTTTAGCCTTTGTAGAGGAAAAAAAACTGCCCGGTGTCACCTTGGGGGTCTGGGGTTTGAGAAGATGAATGAGAAAGTTTTTTCCTCCTGAACAAACTCTCTGATTGTTAAAAATAAGCCATATCGATTGTTTGAACAGCTACCGAAGACCTAAAGGGGCAAAAAAACAAAGGCAAAAAATAGGGATGCAAAAAAAACTGTATGAGTAGCAGGCAATATTCTTCATATTTCCTCTTTATTTCATTGTGTTATCCTGTTTGATTAGTCACTCAGATCAACCTCCACCTGCTTGTGTGTTGCTGGCCCCGCCCTGACGGGTTTCACCTGTGTCTCATTAACCCACCTGTATTTAGTCTGTGCCCTTTCCTTTGACTCCCAGTTTCCTCAGTCAGAGCTGTCTCTTTCTTGTTAGGCTTTTCTGTATCAACGCTTTCTTCAAGTAACTTTTAACACCTTTTTTCTATCGTTTCAGTCCTTTTTAGTACTTGCTTCACACATTTATATATATACTGATGTATGTAAGGCTCTATATACATATATAGAGCCTTCCACCAGTTGATCATTCAGGCACTCCCTGAATATACACCTATACACGCTCATACATGTCCACTGAATGTCAGTTACACATTAGCTGGATTTGTACATTTCCTCTGAACAGAGGCGCCGTCACGTCTACAGAGTGTGAGCTTTTTCTGACTCTGTGCTTTGAATGGAGCGTTGGGAGCTTTTCTTCAAATGCCACAGAGAGTGTGATAAATTACCGCGCGCATGCATTAAATTCTTCATCCCTAGCTGAGCTCTGACAGATGACTGTCAAACCTGAAGATACCTATGGTTAATGTGCTGAACAAAATTGAAGTTGGCAGTGCTGATGGATGGCTGCAGCTCCGTTTATATATTTATATCCAAATGCTGCTTTCTCCTAATAGGAGCTGGAAATGATGTCCTTCATGACACTGTTTTTCAGCTTGATCCAATCTTGTCTCAACGCGTATTAGGTTTTCAATCTTGTTTGATTCCATCGGACAACTGCGTTGGAAGCACTACTTTATTATAGTGAAGGGTTTAAGTTTGCTTTTGTTTGCCTGAGAAGTCTGCGGTTTGCTTTTGAGAGGCTGCTCATCAGACGGCGTTAAAGGGCTCGGTAATCTCCGCAGAGACAGAGTCTGGAGTGGGAGAGGGGAGGGAACCTTGTCCCTCATGCTGCCCTTTCAAGTTATTGAGTTTGTCTGCTGAATACACAGCGGCAGCAGGAGCTCGCTGCGTAGCGACGGCTGGTGTTCACTTCAACAGCATAATAACCCTCCACGTTTATTCTGGCTGACGACGTCCATCCAGCGCTGAACACAGGAGTAAACTACCGTATGTCAATCCCCATAGACCAGCTCCACGCTATGATGTCCAACTTTGCAGCATTAACACAAACATACAAATAAATTACAGCCTGGTACGAAAAAATTATGGTTTTACCCATCTCAGAATTAGCTGGGACTTGCATCAACAACGATCCAAACACTACTATACAAACTTATTTTCTGCATAAATCTCCTAAACGACTTCAGTACTTTATAAAACTACCAAAAAATGAATCTCTTTGAGGATTGTTACTGTTTAAATGTCATTTTGAATTAATTAATTTTCCATAAAAGTAATGTTGGGAGGCTGAACGTTTATAGATGGCAAAGACACGATTGTGTAGATCATAGGTCTTCAACAGGGCCCCCTAGGGGGTCCGTAGAGGTACTGCATGGGGGGGGTCATCAAATCTTTTTTTTTTATATTAAACCCCCCCCAAAATGCAAAATGATGATAATAATGTATATTTACAAATAGCACTAATTTAGGGGGTACTTCTCCACCATTTTGGGGGGTCTTTGGCCTGAAAAACTGGTGTAGGCTGCTATATTTTCCTATGAGGTGCTAAGCTAGTTCTAAGCTAATTTAGAGTGGTGAATAGTTGGTCAATGCTGCATGAATGAAATGGACACAAGACGAACAGAGACATGGTCATACGTGGAGCACCATGGGGGCTGTTGGAAACCCAAAGTATTTATCATATGCATCCACCCACCAGTTCAAATTCTGCTCTCTAGCCCTGTCGTCCTGCTGTTTCTCCTCAGCGTCATCCTTTTTTTTTCTTTTTTTTTGTAGCAGACTCAGAAAGGGATTATTTCATGTGCACAGAGAACATTCTCTGCATATTAACAAACTGCATCCATTTGATATATATTTCATAAGGCTGGGCTGTCTACTCGTATTTTTATGATAAAGCTTTTTGCTCCTCAGGACAACTTCCAGGACATCTGTTTTATTATCATGGCTTCTAATCCCAATTCACTTGCAGCTGTACTCCCTTGGAATATATATATATATATATATATATGAGAGAGAGAGAGAGAGAGATCTGTGAAACAACTGACATTTAATCTTATGGCACTCGTTTTTTATTCTGGTCACTTTTTATTTGCGCTCATCAGTCATTTCACACATTATTATTTATTTTCCTGCATCTCTTTCCGTCTTTTATTTAGAGAGACGTATGCGTGTAGTCATTCATAAAGACACTCTTTTTATTGCATACTTCATGAACTAGCGGTGCCCTTTTCTCCGGCTCCCCACAGGCTTTTCGCTCTCATTTCACCTGCTGGATGGCAGCGACGATACCGCGCTTTATGGCCACTGTGACGGGAATAAAGTAAAGCAGAGGCTCCAATAAATCTACAAATGAATGCATCACACATAGCCGGAAGCCGGCGTATATATATGTGCGTTTTTTTTTTTGTTTTTTTTTTTTCCATACTTCAGACTCTCCTGGCGATATACGACTTTTTTTCAGAGCTGCAACTCTGTGTGTAAACATGTTCGGCTCCAAATTGTGAAGCGTGACCCCAGAGTTGACCGGATGCTTCAAAAAGTATATAGCATTACTTATTCTTTCTGCTTTTCTGTTCAATCCCAGCAGCTATTTCCCTTATGTAACGGAGCTGGCAATGAGCGCTTTCACCTTGGCTCGGTCTGGCTTTATTGAACACTCGGAGCTAAGATAGAGGACGGCACAGAAATAAACAAAGAGCCCTCGTCCTGCAGAATGGTTCATGGCGCATCCAGTAAATAAGGGAGAAACTACTGATTTATTTATTTATTTACTTTCTCTAGGATTAACTGTAAAACTCGTTTACCTTATAGGCCTTCATGATGTCCACTGTGTCCACAGCGGTCTGCTCCAGGCCTCCCTGATTCTGCAGCAGCGACCGCACCGTCTCTTCCATCCTGCACACAGGACACATTTCATCATGAATAAGATGGAATAATGTGGAAAACGAATTAAATTTTGCAGGTTTCTCTTGCACAACAGAGAAGGAGTTTGTGCTGCTTATTTACATAAAGTTTGCATTCATGTCTCATTTAACTAAACAGGAAGTCAGAGGCAGCGTTCATGTGCAGCTCGTCTTGCAGTAGTAATTAAGCAAACGGAGGCATGCAGGGTCAGCAGCTCATGATAAGTGCTACATTTTAATCCAAGCCTCAATAAAACAGTGACTGTGCATGAAAGAACAAATACTGAAATGGGAATATTGACTCGACAACATGTTCTAAAATGGAGCACAAATCCCAGTCTTCTGGCTGAGAGTCTCAAGTGATGCCAGGCGTCCTGATGAGGATGTGTCCTCCAGCCTGAAGCTGCCAGAGAACCTTTCAGATCATGCTGGGTTTAAATTTCTGAACTGATGTGACGCCAGAGCGATCAGTGGCTGAAAACATCTAAAATGGAATCTATACTTTCAAGCTCTAAGTGGTTTGTTGTTTGAAATGGATCATTGCGTCCTTTGATTGTGATTTTTTTCCCCTCTTTTTCCCCACACACATAAATGAGCCCACAGCGAGAATAAAAGTAAAAAAACAAAAAACAAAACAAAAAAAAAACAGAATGGGACTGAATCGGTGCCAGAGATGCAAGATGGATGAGTGGTAATTTTTTTTGGACTCGGTCCCAACTTCTGCTCAGTTTACGACGCGGAGAACACTCTGTCCAAATGACTGGGCTGAGAATGAGGCATGCAAACACACTGCTGACTGACTTATTGTGAGCCGCGTGTCGGTGCACCACCGCGTATGTGTCGGCTGATGGCTTGAATTAGGCGCGATCGCCGCAGCAAACAGCGAGCGGGCACCCTTGACCTTCAGGGCCCGGGCTGCTGGGAACAATCTGCGCTTCTATTTTGTGCTGGGAACGCTGCAAAAAAATAAAAAAAAAATGGGTGTCGAAGGGTCCTTGTGTAAATATCTCGGTCTATTTCCATCTGAATAAGAACCCCATTCCTTTATACTTTTAATCCCTCGAGCTGCACGATGAACTCTCACCCTGCACGTATTCAGTTCCTGATTCTGTAAAAGACGACCACAGCACTAGATAAGGTGGGTGAGACGACGCTGAACCCAGCAGGGATCATGTAAACCGAAATGGAAATCACACAGCTGACATTCAGGAACGCCGAAAGAAGGGCTTTGACGTGGTCAGGTGGGAACCATCTGAATTTCATGACACGGTCGCCTCCGCCTCCACCTCCGCCTCCGCCTGCTTCTTTTTCTTTTACGTGGTTCGATTCGAGTTAAACAAGAGAGGCTCACGTGACAAAATGTAAATGCAAACATTTACATTTGCACGGATTATCCAACTCCCTGTTTCTCGTCCTAAACCCATGACTCAGGTGCTTGTTTTGTTGTTTTATGGAAGAAATATCAGGATGTGTCCAACCTTAGAGTTTTGGCTAACATGGTAAATTAGCTTATTTGCTCATGCATATCTATCAAACATGAAGCAGCTGCTAGTTAGCTTAGCGTTAAGATCGAAACAATTAGTCGTGGAAATTCAAACCTATCGCTCTTTACAAACAATTTCCTGGTAGTTTTTCCCCCGGCGGTTGGACTCTCCGGACAGGGGAGGATGGCGCTCGGCGCACCATCTGTCCAGGCTGAGCCACAAAGCCGCTAGCTGTAATCAGGCCGCTAGCTGCTGACTGAACAGTCAAAGAGGCAGGCAGTGTAGCAGGCAGGACTGGTGGCAGATTGCTCCAGTTCCTGCTTTAAGTGCTGGCCTTAATCAGCACAACCTTACAGAGCAAAAAGGACGCGGACATGGACGGCTTTGGGGCTCGGAGACGCTGACATTAGGTCAAGGACTGGCGGGTGGGCATGATCAGTATTGCAAGTAGGAGCAGTCCTCGGGACTGAGGGGATTTGTTCAGGTGACAACCTGCAGATATCGCCAACAACGCGAGCGTCACAATCAAAGAGATAAATCCTACCCACAAGGTCATTTAAAAGCGCTCTCGAAAACAAACTGGAGTACTGAGCGGAAACAGAAATAGTGGAAATAGCACTGAGCGAGGCAACAGATGGGAGCCTCAAATTATTGTAACGCAGGAGAAACGTTCCCTAAATAAGCCAGGGACGCAGTGAATGGAGAATTATGGCAGCAGTTGTTCCTGGTGCAGGTGTGGCTCTAGAAACACAAGCAAACCAGCATAACTTAATGAACTGAGAGGCTTCAGTGGCTCAGTGTTGTGGCTAAAGGAGGAAAGGGTCTGGCTGTGGTATTCCTGCACAGCTGAAAGGGAGCCTTTGTGGAGCTGCCCCGTTTTCCACACCGCTTCCATTTCAAAGATCCACTGGGGACCTAAAATACAGGTTGAAGGATGCAACGTCACCTGCAGAAGTCTCTGTGATTAATCTCAAAGAGCTTTTGAAAGCGTCGCCCGCGGAAGAATGAAGGGACGTGCATTTTGAAGCCAACTCTGACTCTCCTGACCCCCGCGTGGCACGAGCTGAATTTCAAGCGTGACGTTCGTCAGCAGCGCGGGGAAAATACAATTAGGGCTCTAATCAATTTTCAGCCCGAGGTCTGACCATCTTCACGCCTCTCCTCCTCAAACTACACGCACATGATCGCAGGCCGTCTGCAGCTTTTCGTGTAAACCACGGAGGCGAACGCAGCGCCGGCATCATCAGAACACGCCGGGGCAATTAGAGGTGAAACTCTCATGGTTAAAAAAAAAAAAGAAATAAATAAAAACACACCTTCCTGTCTTCTACCTCTTTATCATTTAGCTGTCAAATGTCACAATGACTTCAAAGACACCAAACTTCCTCTATTCACTGAAAGTGCAGCAGCTTTACTCGGCAGTGACAAATTCCTTCACAGACCTGAAAATGATCAAAGGGGCTCCGCAAAACTCTCCAAAAAAAGCTGACGACGCTCCTTCCAAACTTACCCCATCTTGAGCTTCTCTTCGCTTTTGACGCCGCTTTTCCTGAAAAATGCCAGGAAGACCGTGCAGACGTCCCTGAGCTCCATGTGGAGAGACATCCGACTGCACGGCCGGCGCTATACCGTGACCCAGATGCTACAGCTGAAATGTGGGTCTCCGGGCTAAAATAGGCCATGCAGTCATCATATAAGCCTGAGTGCTTTTCACTCAATCGACAAAAAGCGCGTTAGTTATAGTCCCGTGGCCCGGTGACCGAGTCAGCCTGACAGCAGATCTCCTGTTCTCATTTTCTACTCGCTGCGTCTCCAGCGTGTCATTATCCGACACCGGCCCTGCGCAAAGACAGCGATCTGGCAGGGAAAGACTTTCCCATATGTCCCATGTTAAGCCCTCTCCAAAGGAGAAGGGCCCCCCCGCTGAGATGCAAGCAGGCCGGTGCTCTCGGATAAGACGGGAATCGGGGTCGGACTTGCTAGGATGAAGCATAACTAAGGACAGGGATCTCCTGGTGTTGTCAGCCAGCGTTTTTTGTGTTGGTGTGGGTCTGCACTGGTGTCTAAGAGGCTTTGCTGAAAATCAACACTTTTTCCGCGCAATAAAAGCCGCGCGCCGGGACACTCGGCGCTCGATTAGAGATCTCCGCGTGGCATCTCGGGCTTCTCAACAATCCTCCCTCCAAATGCGCCACTTTTTAATAACACGCTGTTTTAGATTTTTTGTTTTTGTTAATTTTAGCCGTGGCTCTGCCAACGACCGCCCGCCTGCTTGCTTGCATGTTTCACAGCTCACGGCGTCCCCACCACCCCGTCCCTACCCCTCCACGGTTCAGGCTGCCAGTATTCCTTGGCAGCAGCGTATTAGCTACACTTTTGAAAAATAAAAACGCCTTTTCTTGCTGGTGCTTTATCACAGAAGCCTCAGACGCGGAGGGGGCAGAACATATTGTTTTACACTTGAGAAGATTAGAATGAAACTGACACGACCGCTAAACACAGCTCCAAAACTACGAGGAGCATCCGAGGTCGGCGTAGACCCTTCACCCGCTTCACTGCAGAGACACTCTCACTTAGCCGGCGCTGTCAGAGGCTCAGGTCGACCGAAATCCTCTAATCAGATTTGACCAGTGCACAATTGGAATATCCCAAAGCTAGTGAAATGATAGGTTGAACAATCACCTGGTTGTGCAGCGGAATCCGGGCCCTCGCGTGAAGGCTTCATCGGCGGCTACAATCGCCTTATCTGACCTGTGAGGAAACTGTCTGTTTTAGCGCAGAAATATTCCATTCTTCTTCTCAGACTTCTTTCCAGCAAATCGCTTATGTACGCCCACCGGGTGATTGCCCAGCTTAACCCAACGCTAAGCCACCCTTATCCTCTTAGAGCTGTTTTGCAGAAAACATGCAAGGAGACCCTTTCTTGGACGTGACCTAAATGAATGAGAGAAACCAGCTCGAAGCTTTTTGCAAAGGTTTAGGGCCTTGCGGACGGGTTGGAGCTGCACATCAGTCATGCATGTTACAAGGGAGTAGCGTTACAAAGGCGCTTGCCCTCATGACCGCGGACTCTCACCGGCAACCTTTAACCTTCTCAACAAGACACACATGCAGCAGAAGAAGAGATCAAGAGGCCGAGGCGTTCAGTCGGCCATATTTCACTCTCGAATCTGTTGACCAACCGCTGTGACCAACGTAGTCAAACGCTCTTCCCAGTTTTAACGCGAGCGTCGCGCGTAAATTAAAAGAGACACATGGAGGGATCCAGATTTAAGTTCTTCCGTCATCCCTCCAGCAAGTTCCACTACATTTGGAAGGATTTAGAGCGCAAACTCGTGATGGCGGTCCCACATGTTCACCCCCGGCCAAAGAAAGCAGTCGACGAGGAGGAAGCTCCTCGAGAGCATCGAGCCTTTCTGTTGTAAAGATTCCCCCCGATGAATTGAAGGCATGTGTGTTCCACATGTGCGGCAGAGATGCTGCCTGAGGACGGGATCTCAGCGGGGAAACACTCGTCATAATGACAGTAGGTGTTGCTTCCCGAGCAGGGCCAGTTGGGAACTGAGGGATCAACTTGGAGAGCAGTTGATGAAGTCAGTTTTAGTCGTTGTTAAGCGAAAGCAAAGAAATAAAACATATTTCCATACATTCTGTAGGGCTTTAAGCTTTATGAATGATGCGCCTGTACACAGTCCAACAGAAGCAGATAGTCGGCCATATTTCAGCTGAGATTTTATATATGTACACATGTATAAAACATCTGGTTTGGATTTGTGTCAAAAATGTAAATGCGCTCTGTAACTTGTAAATAAACTGTTGCCATAAACCTGTCCTGCTCCAAGCTTTTCTTTAATACATACAGCCAAATAAATGCAGCGTTCAGGGAAAGAAACGTTGCGTGCTGACCCTTAAAGGAAGAAGATGGCCGCTCGCTCAGAATATGTGTCAACCACGACCGGATCTATACCGCAACCATGAGTTTGAGCTTTTTGGCTCCAGGCTACAGTCTGTGATCACCAGCCGGAGAAACTGGGCAAACTACGGCGATGCGAGGACGGATGCCCTACTTCCTCAGACGCCTGTAATCCGACCTCTTTCAGCAGCCCATAAACATCATAACCAGCATGTTGGATCCAAGGCGGAAGTTTGCGCCACACACAATTAAAAGCAAGTAATAGGTTGAACTGTTGCAGGCGGCCGCTTCAGTGAGTGTTCCCTTCAAATAAAAAAAAAAAACTGGGCGACTGATACCAAAGCTCTCTCATGAGCTGGTAATTTAGTGCAAGTGATGGAGCAGAATAACCCAAATTAAGTTCAATCAGACGTAATTCCCTGTTCAAATTTGAAAGTTAAAGAGAGAGGCTGAAATGGACCAATAAATCCTTTAAATATGAGGTGCTCCCGAAATAGTCCAGACACCTATTATCTATTTAACAGCCCTTGTCCCCATTGGGCAGGAGCAAGGAAGTAACTTCAAAAGGCTGCCCCCCTCCCTCCACCCTTCCTTCTTTCTGTTAATGACCCCAGATGTGTCGTCTTGAACAGGGGTCTGATTCATCTGGCCAAATCCTGCAGCCGCCAAGGCAAGAGGAGGGCGAGGAGGGGAGGGGGAGCATTTCCAATGCACCAAATTAAAACACTCGAGTCAGGCGTGGCTGGATGCTTGGATGATTAGAGGAGCGGGCATTGATCTGCAAACAAAGCGCAATCACTCAGCTCCCTGCGAGCACACTGCCGGTCCAGCTGTGCAGTCCAATGCAGCGGTAATGAGAGTAGCACATGGACGCATGCGGCACACACGGCTCTGAAACTTTACTCGGCGGACCGTGGAGGGGATCTCAACCTGAGCGTGACTGTCCAAACAACATGTCCAGACTTGAAAAGCGCTGCCGTTCCTGCCTGTTTACATCATCGGCCGACACGCACATTTTCTGCGGGAAGAATGCCGAGCACCCGTAAATCTGCAGGCGAGCCGTCATCGTCTGCTGTTGTTGTTAGTCTTGCCGTAAGTCTCCCATATCCTGCCGCGGAGAGGGCCCTTCAAGGCGGCGATGATTCAAAGCCGAGTGGACCGGGGGGCCGGCTGTAAACGCCTCGGTATTGCCGATGAGCGCACATGTGTTCGGGGTGACAATGACTCTTATCCAGTTTTATTTCGCAGAAGACAGAAGGGAACAGATGCCGAGGTGTGCGATTAGTCGATGAGAGAGCGGCAGCCAACAAAAGGCCTCTTCTTTTCCCTTTCTTAATCTGCACCGACTACAATAAAGTCTTTTAAGAGGATAAGTGTGCAAAGGGAAGGGAAGGGAAACTAAATTCAACAAAAGAAACGTTCGTCAGGCTCTTTAAAATAATGAAACTGCTTCTCATTACCTGAAAACCGCCTCCCTCATCTTCAGGCTTCAACGTAGGGCCCTAGGTCGCCCCCACGCTCTCGCCTGTTCACCGGACATCCTGCCACAGTGCTGCTACACCAGGAGAGGCTCCACGGATTTTAAGTCCAAATTAGTTTTCAAAAAGCGTCCCCATCTTCTCCCATCCCAGCGTCCCGTCCTAGCTCTGAAATGTCTTCCCCAGTTGAAGCTGTTGGGACGTCCAGGGTGGGCTGAGGAGTCTAATCCGCCGGAGTTTAATGACAGCAGGCCTTGCTAGTGTGTGGTGAAGTCTTTGAGGGGGGTTGACCCAAGTCAGAAGGGGTTGGGCATGTGACCCACACCAGGCTGAGAGCCCAAGTGGTTGGGGGAGGGAGCGTGCCGAGGAGTGGATACAGGCATGTGTGGCTGAGATCACACTCAAAAAAGTCCAAACCACTGCAAAGACAGGTCGCAAGCTTCCCTGGAGATGATCGGCCGCAGAGGATGTTTGCTGCTTCGTGTCGTACCTACCGCTAATAAGCAGCTCGCGACCTTCGTCTCAAATCACCACAGAACAATAAAGCGGGAAATCATTTCCAGCGACGAGCTCAGAAAAAAAAAAAGGGAGCACGGCGTTTGGAATCTCTTTTCTCCCCCTCTACTACTCGGCTCATTTCGCCTCATGATTCAAAACGCAGCCTCAATTAATTAGCAGATCAATCGCAGCCTGAGGTCAAACAGATCTCGGCCTGTTTAAGAGATTGGATGTCCACTTAACGTGATTTGCGGGTGTTATCTGCAGAGACACATTGATGAACTGAGGTTTCTATTCCCCTAATGCACAACAAATAAGCCTAAATCAATCCGGAAATATGGCCGACGGCCGTATGGAGCTAGCTTGACAGCAAGTGTGCACACATCAAGTCTTTGCTTGTATGTGTGTGGGTGGGTGTGGGTGATACATCTATAAGCCAATAACTAAAACAGTGGAGCAAGCAGCAACTGGGGCAAAGGTTCATGGGAAGACCTCTGCCAGTAGCCTAGTGACCAAGTTATCTTTTCTTTTTCTTTTTTTAACTGGCTTATAAGTCGCTAATTAAAGTGACCACACCGGCGTCCCATCTGCTGCCGGGGCGCGGCGCCACAGATTACTGGCTGCCATGTAAGCATGTTAATCCACCGCAGGGCCAGGTACCAGTAAATACACTCCGCACACATGTTGCACTCGCCTCCCGTCCATTCAGCATCGCTTAAACAAAGATTAAGGCTTTGACAGCGAGACGGAAATCCTGTTAGCTTGTTTGTGGGGAGGTGGAGATGGAGGGGAAAAAAAACATTGGTTGACCAGAATTACAGCAATCCAGCACGGCAAAGTTGGTCAATAATTGCTTTCTAGGGACTGAATGAGCTCTCTGTCTATATTGGAGAGCCACATCCAATGAGAACCATACATCTGGACGACCCCTGCCATCTAAACCCACCTGTCTCTGTGGGGACCTGTCCTGCCCTTTCTCTCGCCGTGGATTTGACTCTTATATTTCTGTTTCTGCTAATTCACCTCAACCCTCGGACCCCGAGTTCTGTAGCTATATAAATATGTCCACGCAGTAAAAGGCTAAAGAGAAGAGCGGTGTAGCCAAATATGTTCATGCAAATTTATGCAGGATCTTTTCCGAGTCTATAAAGAATCAGTTCAAACTTGTTTGGCCTGCGACTGAAAGGAAACTTTCAGCTGAAAATGTGTTTGTCTCCGTCAAAAGTCGCTTCTAAAAAGCCCTAAAGCGAGTGTTGAAAGTGTAATGTGTCGCCCCCTTTTTTATATAAAGCCGATGAGACGCTGAACATAAGTGAGGAACTCCATTAATTCAGAGGCATCAATGGAACATTTTGAATATGTGATAAATCTCTGGAATAGCTCTTAAATATTTCATTCCTCCCCTGGCGGTGGCTCTGCCCTCATCTGCACTGTAACACGGGGACCATTTAAAATGTACAGGATTTTCTCCACCAACTTAATGAGAAGATAAGCAGCCCCTGTGAAATTCTCTTGGACTTTTTTTTTTTTTTTTTTTGTAATGCATAAGTAAAGCCCTGAATGGCTATCGCCTAATTATGGCATCAAGTCGTCTCCGACTCTTGATTTGCTGTCCTGCTCCGTCACACTCGAGCAGCTGCACAGGAGGAGGACAAGCTCGTGAAATGGAGGTTACCCGGCGCGATGACAAGAGCTTTGTTTGAGCTCTTCACGCCTTCGCTTTCAAGTTTTTCCAAAGGAATAGTAACGTATCGGCGGTTTGCTGACGACAAGGTCAAAGTGACCAAGAAAGGAATCGATTGTGAAGGCTACAGACACATAGTGCTGATTAAATATTGCAGGAAAACTGCGGTAACACATTCATTAATTTTCCTGTCAACTCCGAGAAAAAACCGCTTGGTCTGTCGATGGAAGCAGAAAGCTGCATTACCACAAATGACCACCAGGAGCTTTACTGAACTTTCGTGATGTGCGGATCGATATGGGAAATATCGATACTATTGTATCGATATTCTGATACCACGACTTCATGCTCTAAAATCGATTCTCAAATCAAAAATATTGATACTTTCGATACTTTAGTCTTTAATATAGGAACACAGTGGGAAGTAACTAAACTACTGACTTGTGGCAACACAACAAACCTTGTGAAACACCTCAGGTTAAACCACAACACAAAATATGAGTCATTTATGATGAGGAGGACAGAAGAGGTCATTTTATAGTAGTTAATCGTTTATTTTGATGGTCTTATTACTTTACTTCTGTTTGAAGCAGCATTTTCACACATTTTGTATGATTGTGTCTCTGTTTGGTTTTTCTGTTGTTGTATTTGCTTGGCTATACGGTTTAGTGAAGTTTAATATGAATAAATAAACTACTTGTATTCTTTATGAAGCTATGATGTGAAATACACAGAGTATTGATATCGGATTGGTATCACCGATACCAGCCTGAATTTTACTGAGTATCAGATCAGAAAGGAAGTCGTGATATCGAACATCACTAGTTCCCACCTGTCTCAGCTCCAATCTCCCTCCACCTCTTTATGAATTAGCCAGGTTATGTGTGATGAGGAGCTGCCAAGATGGCGGCAGCCAGAGCCGCCGCACTGAGCTTCAAAACATCTCGAGGGGTTTGTCCCTCTTTACACACTCCACTCCTTCTCGTTTACCTGGAGAATTGCAGCTGCAGTGAAACCATCTGCGCCCGTCCCAGCTCGGACTCCTCCGTCACTTCCCGGAGACGCTTCTCGCTCTCCAGTCGCAGGCGTCGCTCTTCCTCTAGCTCGTGGATCAGCTTTTCACGCTGCGGACACACACAGGGACACAGGGGGAGGACGGTTAGAGATCGTCACAGTGCAGCCCTACGCCATGTTTACGGTGCACGCCCCTGACCTCTGACCTTTCTTTCTAAGCTTCCAGCTTGGCATTGCTTCCTGTAGTTTGATGTAAAATACTGTAGATAAACCTCCTCCCCTCCCTCCCTCTGTCAAACAACATCTCTGACCCTGCACTTCTAATCCTTCTCTCCACTCTTCCTTATTTCATTTCTGGTTCGTGTGCTAAGAACACGCTCAATCCGAAAACCACGAATAGGATGTTTACGACGAGAACTACAAGCCAGTCAGGTTGTTGCCTGGTAACGGTGCAAAAAAAATATGATCTTATTTGACCCGGCTATTGAAAGAGATGGTAGTTACTGAGTTTTAATTTCAGTCGCAGAGGAAATGAAACCACTTCTAAGTCCTCCCCGCCCCAGCAGAGGTTTTGTTTGGTGTGACTTTATCTCGCACGAGGAGCCGCGGCGCAGAGAGTCTCCACACATCACACAGCCGGTTTTCATCCGCTGCCTTCCCTCCGCCGCAACTTTATTCCCAGTCTTTAATTGGATTCTTCTCTTTCTTGATGGCCTCAGACATCGGCTCCCGAAAGAGAGAACCTTTCCTCGCCTCAAACCCCCCGCCCTCCCTCCCGACTTCAAAAGACAGTGGCCCCCGGTGCAGGCACATTCCCTCCTGCAGTGATTTGTCTCCTCTGCAGAGGAGGTTTGAGCTACCGGCCGCTCGCACCGAGGCTGAGGATTTTTAGCTGACGGGGCAAACGAGAGAGGATCATTCTCTTAGTCTGGCAGAGTTTGACAGAGCAGCTGGCTCTCTTCTTCTTCTTCTTCTATATTTTAACGATCAACCACGTGCCAAAGTCTTGTCTAAAAACACAAGAATGTGAAATAAGCGGATTGATATGATATATAAAAAGTCCTTCTTTCGCACGCTGAGGTGCAGCTTCTGCTGAATAAGACAGAAAGTTGACGCTGACTGTAATTATCTATCATTCTCAGGATTAACATCATCTGCCTTGAGGTTTTTACACGTCGTCCTCTTCGGGCTGAGCACCGCTCAGACACTCCAAACGTCTACAAGCGTTATGGGGACATCTAGTGGCGTAAAAGGAGCATTTAAGACATCCTCGACATGAGTCTTAAAATGATTTAAAGGCCGTGAAACCAAACTGCAAAGAAAAATGACAAAACAACTGGAGACGGCCTTTCAGCTCCAACCATGCAGCCTCCAGTGCCACCAATAAACAACCATATTTCACTTTACTCCCGCTGTAAAAAAGAAAAAAAAAAAGGCCGATTTTAACTGGGTGAATGGGTCAGTGAGAGGGAATATTAAACCCGAGTCGCCATTAAAACCGGCTCCGGTCTTCACTGTGGGCTGTAAATTTGTGGATGCTATGCGAAGCGGCTCTTTACGCGGCGGGGAGCCCGCCTCTGTCGGGAGTAATGGCCGCTGTAAATCCAGGCCTACACAGGCATAAAGTAGAGTGTCCCCCTGCCAAGAGCTGCACCTATACATCTGGACGTAAACCAATGACTCATTAGCTCTTCTTTACATTGTTTTTCTTTTGTTAATTTTATTTATACGGGAGGAAAAAAAGCAACATTCAAACTTTTTCCTATTGCAGAAAAGCCCAAAAACAATGCTAGCTGTTGAAATGAATTCCTCTTAAATGCTTTTTTTTTTTTTAATTTTTTTATTTGCGCCACTGCTTGCGTTATAGTTCAGAGTGTTTGCCATGGTTTTCCTCGGTAGCTTCGGTCCTAACGAACGCTCCCGGGCATAAACCACCGACCGCTACGTGTCTGCTGACAGAGTCTTGCCAACAACCTCAATAACAACACAGAATTTATAGTCTACATTGTAGTAAAAAACCCTCTATTGCTTTTGTTCAATATATAATTTCAGCAATTTAACAAGGCCCGACGCCATTAAATCAAACTATCTTTATGTGGCCAGAAAGCCTGAGCAGTACATTACAGTTTTCCTTGGTTGTTTATTGTCTGTTTTTTTTTCCTTCTCTCTTTCTGTGGTTAAGGGCTAATTGAAAGCATATTCTCTGACGAGCCTTAGCTGCGGCTACAAAGACGACACGCCACGGCAACAGATCTCAAAGGGAAGGTTTTGATGAGAGCATCTTTGTGTAGGAGATAATCCTCAGTCTGGTCTGTGTCTGGTCTGGAGGAGGTTGTGCTACCGGGTTTGTCCTGCGGAGGGCAACACGCTCCAGGAAGAGAAACTCCGTCGGCGTCTCCAACAAAGCCACCTCCATCAAACAATACAATGTCAAATGGAACAGGCAGAGTAATCTATAAAATGGTTTTACACCGGCCTCCAGAGCCATATATCTGAAACAAACCCAGATTGGGTGTTCAAGGATTAAATTTGACCTCGGTCACGGTCAAGACCAGTTTCATTTCCCGCTTAAATGAAAAAAAAAACGTGCATCCATGTATTTATCACCGGCAACATGTAAACCCTTCCTTCTTTTGGGTCCGAGTATTGATTTGTGTGTTTGTTGCATCTTCGCAACAAGCTCCAGCTAAAGTGAATCATACATCTAGAATTCTATTAGGGCCCAGACTGGAGCGAGCCTCGGTAATTGGACAGCATTAGATGGTAATGGTATTCATCCGAGCTGAATTACTAGAAGACTCGAACCCCCCTGATACCCACCCCCCCCAACCCCACCCCAAGATCCACCAAGGACTCTAAATTAATTAGAGACCTGAGCCTCTTCCTGTTGTGGCTGCAACTATATATAAAAAAAGAGAAGCTGCATCAGGTTAAGTGCATGTCTCTGGTTCTGTACATGTGTGTTCATGCAAGGGTTTTGGGGTACAGTTCGAGGGGGCTCAATAATCTCTTCATTACACAGAGCACCCTCCCACCCCCCCCATTCGGTTGGAGCTCTTTGCCTAATCAAAGGGCCGGGAGCGGATCTGTGGCTCGCTGCTAAAGCAAACATCAGGGACACAATGCACTGCGTAGGTTCTCTGTTCATAAATAAAACACGAGGCCACAAGGCCGCTTTTTTTTTTTTTTTTTTCATGTGTGTGTGTTTGTGCGCTCGTCAGCAATGACTGAATTTAAATGAAAGTGTAACAGGAGGAGGATTTTGGCTTCCTGGTTGGCACACATGGTGGATTTGAAATGTCGGGATGGAGACGAAATTAGATTAAAGTAAAATTAAAGTCATTACTAGGAGATGATATTAATTATGGTCTAAAACATAACATGTGGTTGATTAGACATTTTTTATACATTTTTTCCCCATCAAATTTACACATTAACGTGGATCCAACATATTATAGTAAAGGGATAGCTTAATATTCAATGTAAAATGATAATAATAATGTATATTTAGTTTAATATAGAGCACATATAGAAGGTTGGGGGTCCCTACTTAATCCCTTGGCCTGAAAAACTTTTAAGACCCCTGCTCTAAAACGCTCGGTGCCTCTGAATGTAATTTAAAAGAGAAGCACAAATAATTTCCGAGGCGACTTGTTATAGAAACAACTGTTTCATTTACTGCAAATCTCTGTCCTGTGTCCCCCGGGGCTCCATCACTTCTATTATCATGGAGAGCCACTACATTAGAGTGTACCACTCTCACACAGCCACCGGCACTATAGCAAATAATACACACACCCCAGGAATATGCTAAATCATATGAGTGGGCCATTTATCACTGCCAGGGGAGCTCCACCGCCCCACCACCACCACCGCCACCACACCCCACCCACGCACTCATTCAGCCCCACATACGCTCCGGAGGGTGCATGAAAAGGGACGGTGTGGAGATGCGATTTGGGCCCGGCTGTCAACGCTCGTCACCCGGTGAATGTCAGGGGCTGCAGAAAGGAGCGGAGGGGGGTTACGATGGACCCCATCTCGGCCCTCGCCCCTGCCTGTGCCTGATAAGGCCAATCGGTGGAGATGGCACCTGAGTCCCCCCCCTTGAACCTCCACGCTGTCAAACAGCTGTCAGATGCTGCATGAAGGTCCCTCAGCGCTGCAGCTCCACGAGGACCGGAGCCTCTTTGAAGCCTCTGATTCTTTTTTTTTTTTTATCTGCTGAAAACACACTACAAAAGAGGTCCACTCTAACTTTTTGTGGTGGTTTATATGTAAATAAATCATTGTCAGGACTAATTAAACCACGAATGAACCCACTGCTCTCCCTGTGCTGCACAATGACGTCACTTCTGTAGCAAAATTCGACCCGGTTGAGGAGAGTCTGACACCACCGTTCACTGATGCCCAGGCCCAACAGTTGCAACAGCTAGCTAGCTAGCTAGCTAGTAGAGTATATTTAGAGTAGGGGACTTCAACGTTTTTTTAAGCATTCATAAAAACACAGACAAAACACATTTAGCTCAACTAAAAAGTCAACCAGCAGGCTAGCAGTCAACAACAACCTACCTAGCAACCAACAAGAAGACCCCAGCTGAGTAGCCTAGCAAACAGGAGTAGGTAAGAAGTGATGGGACATGCAACTACACTTTCTTTTTAAGCAGGGACCCCCTACCTACTATATGTGTTCTATATTATCTACATCTTTCCTTCATTAACTGTTAATTATCTTTAATTCCTGAAACAAAACCCTCTCTGGCTGTTCTCAGGACTAAAAGCCCTTCATGACCCAGTAAATGTTACTTGACGCTCTGTTTGAAACTGTGTCACGTAAAATCATGAAGACAGACAATAGCTGATTGCTATCTTGGCCCCAGGGGCTTATTTTCCCCCCATGCTCTTCACCTCTTATCTTTACTTCATTTTCTACATGAAATACTCCAGAGAAATCAAGACTTTTTTTATTATTATTATTATTTTTTTTTAAATGACTATGTTGCACAGTTAAGCGGGGCGAAAACGATCCCCGTTAGCGTTCTCGTGTACGCTCCACTCAGCCGTGAACCAATCAAACGCTGCAATCAGCCCGAGCATCGTACGTGTGAGGCTGTTTGAGCTCAAATATCCACAAAACCCCAAAGGAAAATAAATTCCAGTTTGTCTCAAAGCCACGCTGTTTATTTTCCCGTCGTGTTTGGACAGCCGCTTCCAGCGGCGGTGATCTTAACTTAACAGTTTTAAATGCCTTTTTAATGGAGAGCCCGCCCCCCCCTTCAGCCTTCACGAGCCGACATGCGGGCTCCTGTTTTCTCCCTGGCAGGAAACCCAGCATCCTGCCGCTGATGGTGGACTCCAAAGGGTGGCATCAAAAGAGAAAGCGGCCCTGCCCTGCCCTGCCTGGCCTTGCCCTGCACCACGCCTCTGGTTTGGGGTGTGAAGAATTCCTGAGGAAACCTACAGCAGTGAATGAGCGGTTTGACTGGAGACAGACAGGGCCGGCTTGTTGGGAGAAAAGACTGAAGCCTTCAGAGTAAACCCTGACCTGTGCTCTACCAAAACACCTAAAAGGGAAATCCAATGTTTTTCCTTCTGGGAGTTTTCAGGAGTGGGCCAGAAGTTCCAAGCTCGAATGTGAAATAGAAACTGACCTGGTGCTGCTTCAGTATGTGTGTGTGTGGTCGTATATCTGTGGTGCAGCCTTTAAGTATTTCACGATCCTCCCAAACGACTACTTTTACGCACCGTGTTTCCCAACAGGAGGCTCTATTAAAACGAAGTGCGGCGTGTCCGGGCTGTTTCATTTAGAGCTCGCAATCATAAAGATGCCTTTCACATTCTTTCCCAACATAACGGAGGTAAAAAAACAACACATCCCCGCGGAGCTACTCGGAGGCGAGTTTCTCTGATTACACAGGAGATGCTAATGGATGTAGAGCTGGGAGACGCCACTTCAGAAAGTCTGCGCCGGTTTAATCCACCTCTCATTCTGGGTTAGCGGGAAGAGATGTGGGGTGTGGAAGAGGCCCGTGCCCACTTCATACCAGCAGCACTTTGACAGTTATCTCCTTGAAGCAGAAGCCTCGCTCTCGTTTCTATTGGAGGACCGAGGCCTCGCAGGAATGCCGGAGACGGAGACGAGGGGAGTCCAACGAGGATAATCCCAATTTCAAATGGAGCTTAGTGATATCCCCGTCCTTTTTTTTCTTTTTTTTCTTCCTCCTCCACCCTCACCCCTCTACCCTCCTGTCTGGCACAGATAACTCATCCCTCTTCCTACCCCGGGCATGCGCAGACACCACCCGCCCCCCTCTCAGCTAATAATTAGCATGTCATC
This sequence comes from Mugil cephalus, assembly GCF_022458985.1. Lineage (NCBI taxonomy): Eukaryota > Metazoa > Chordata > Actinopteri > Mugiliformes > Mugilidae > Mugil > Mugil cephalus. Next base: position 12,005,121 of record NC_061792.1, on the reverse strand, counting down.
CACTCGTGTGAGCTCTCAGTGAAGGCTCGCGGCGTGGACGGTGATAGATCTTATTCTGGGGCGGCGTTGGGAGGTCAGAGGACGTGAACAAGTGTGGACGCTTAGACCGACCTGTCTGCACGAAGGTAGAAGAGATTTACCTTCGTATTTAGTCCAAATAGAAGCTAAAAGCTGCAGTGTTTTGGATTTAAGTGACTTTAAATCAGAGGTCTTCAACAGGGGGTCTGTGGAGCTACTGCAGGGGGTTCGCAAAATCTTTGGTTGATCAGACATTTTTTATACATATATGTATATTTTTTGAATTTTTCCCACAAATCCTGGTAGTCGAGGATTGGTGAGAATTGTCCTTTGCAGAAAACTCTAATTCTAGATCTGACTTTGGAGAGCAGTGTGTTGTCGAGCCAGTTACCCAGATATTTGTAAGAATTAACAAGATTCCTGTTGAATATCATGCATTTTGTTTTGTCGGGTGTTCAGGTGAAGGTTGGAATAAAGCGTGTTGGATGTAAGAACTACCCACCAGCAGAAGCTTATTTAGGTAGATTTGAGCTGGACCAAGTGCGGAGCCTTGTTCTTGCTCAAGTGATTGAGGCAGCAGAGTGGAGGAGTCATTCAGAGGTCAGACGGATCTGATCTGTGACGGTGGACGTAAACAAGTCCTGGAACTAACATCCACCTCCGTCTGCACGTATCTCCCTTTAAAACGAATTAGCCAGGTCACAGCGTCTGCATTTCTTAACACATTTCCCACTAGAACAAGCGCACACTGTCTCTATGTGCATCAACTCAAGCTGCCCTTTAGCTACACCCTGAACATCCAACCCCCCCGAGCTCTGACCTCCCCCCGCTGTGAGGCCAGCACGGAGCAAAACTTCTCCTCCGGGGATCAATAGAGGATCTATCTAAATCCAGAGCGAAGAACCTGGGAGTCTGCGGGCCCTCGTGAGCTGTTGCTCTAGGCCGGCTGCCATAAAGAGAATGGGAGTGCAGCGAAACAGCTGGGCCTGCGGTTAGAGCGTCAGTCAGTCAGTCAGCTGAGCGCCGCTTCATCACATGCTTCAACTTTTCACTTGCTGACCTCCTCCAAGCACCCGTACTGTGAGCTCAAATCAGGGCGATGTTCACGCCGCGGCGCCAACTCCACAGTTTACTTTTAACAAACGACATTTCTCGGGATCTCTCCCCGAGACGCTAAAGATTGACACCGACCCTCCGCAGTGTGTGGCTTTGTGCAGATTATAGGGCCGAGCGGCTCCCACTGTACTTTACCATTGTTCCTTCGCTCTTGCTCCGTGCGACTTCCCTCTGCAGGCGAGCCACGGCCAGCTTTTCCCTAAACAAAAGGAAGAGGAGAGGAAGGAAGGGGGAGATAGATACAATTAGAGTGAGTCATTGTGAGTCCATTGTTCAGTCAAGTGTCTGAGGGGAAAAATATGGCGTTGATATAAAAAAAAACAACTCAGTCACGTTTTGTTAGCTAATCATTTCCTGTTTACTGAGATCAATAATACCCTGGCGCCCGTCCATAGCTTACTGCAGGAGAGCTCGCACTATTCAGACCGAAATAGCTCGTAAGAAACACAATGCGAGGCATCCTCACACACAGACGCTCCTAACAAACTCCCCACACACACACACAAACACACACACCTCGCACGCTACAAAGAGACCGATTGTGCGAGTCCGATCCTAGTCCCACGTGAGGGCATTCCAGACTTTAACGGGCTAAACCCTGGCACACTAGCGCGGATAATAAAGAACTCCGTTTTACGGGCCCTCCTGAGGCACCGCACGGCAACGGAGACGCTGCTCCGGGACGCGCACCATGCCACCCGTCACCCTTCAACAGCTTTTTTAAAAAAAAAATCATCTGTACTTTTTTTTCTACCACTGAAAACAACAACAACAGCGGCATGTGTCTGGATGAGCTTACGGTAAACTCGCCAACACAAGAGGCGCGTGACTTCATATATCCCCTGATTATCTTTGCATTCAGAGCTAAATAAGGAAGCCAGTTATAGTTCCGCATGCAAAGCCGCCTACTATGGCATCCAACGACGCCATATATACACAGCAGTAATCACAATCACCTGCACATTATTCACACGAGCACACGACAACCATTAGAAATAAAACATGACTAACGTCTCCCCTTATCCCCTGACAAGACACCATTGTTTCTGAGTGGCTTACCTGTGCTGTGTGTGTGTGTGTGCTCATGCGGGGGGTGTAGGTGTATGTTTGACGGATGAATTCGCCGTCTGGAGCCACAGACTAAACGCGTTCCCCTCCGACGGGACCAGACTGAGTCGAAGGAAGATTGTGAAAGACGCGCGGAAGTCGAGCGGTGACACCAGGGCGTTGTGTTGGGTCGGCGGCGTGTCGTGTGAGGTGTTTTCGTTCCATGACAGCATCGTGGATTCGTACATTTTTCGCAGGTGACACTCTTCCCAAAAGTGATTTAAAGTGTTCCAGCGAACGTGCCACACCTGATTGACTAACACGCTCCGGTTACACAATGCGCCTCTTCCTATTACCACATACTGTACACCACCTTGTACAAAAAAAAATAAAAAAAAGGGGGTAAAGGAAAGGAAAAAAAAAACTGTCTCTGGAACTTCTCACATCAGATATTGTTTTGTTAAACAGCACCGGCCTGGCATTCCTCCAGTCTGTGTTATGGCTGAGCGTCAGCCCTGTAAGGGGTTAAGTTTCAGGCCACTTATGTGCAGGCATGTTCCAGGAGCAGCGGAGCATGAGCCAACAGCGCCCCCGAGAAAATCATCGCCAAATATAGAGCAATTTGACATTCTATGTTAAACATAATTATAGTAATTGGCACAAGCAGCAGTCAAAACAGTATTCTAGAGCAAAGCGCTCGCTGGCGACGCTCGCGTCCAACTGGCGCTGACGTGGATTCGGCAATCCTCCCTGTTCTGTTTGTGTTTAGACCTTTAGACGTTCCTGCACTTCGCTCCCAATCGGCGTGTTTCGCCGATCACTCATAAACTTTTACCAGCTGTGTAAACTAATGAGCAACCTGAAGGCCGCTCTGTCAAAGGGTTTATCTCGAACCATCTCCGTGCCCTGCTGTAATACCATGGTGGGTCTCGCACATTAATTATCATGTTTTCATTCCCCCCACCCCCTCCCTCCCCTTCATGTTCTCACAAACGTCCTCCAAAAAGGGGGTCGGGACGCAGGCACGCGGTCCCTGAACGCCTCATTTTAAAGGGTAATTGTAGTTTATTAAGACGCGGGGCCTTATTTTTGTAGCTATGGACCTCGTTTCCAACGGTTATGATAACACCGGCATGAGCAGACGGAGGATCTGCGGAGGAACTTCTCGCCTCGCCTGCTGCAGAAACATGGCGCAATAAGTTCCAGCGCTGACGCAGACCGCCGGCGGTTCTCGGTGACCTGGAATCACCTGATAGCACGGGGAGGCATCACCAGAGGAGGGAATCCCGCGGAGCTCCACTGGAGCAGGATAAACCTGCAGACAACCCTAATCATAACTGCACTAAGCCTCCTCCTTATTCCTTCCACGCTGCACAAAACGCCGGCGTCATGAGAAAAACGAGGTCAAGTAAACAGCGGTAAAAAGGCATCAATAAAGTCACTCATGGCGCCCACGTCTAAAAGCAGAACTTAGTGGATGAACCTACTTCTTTTACATTTGGTATTTGAGCTAGAAAATGTCCTGACTGGTTTCGTCTTTCATCTCGGTTCAGGGTTTGTTCTGTGATGCGTCGTCACAGGTATGCGCAGAGGTGGAACTTTGGGATGCTCCCCCAGCCTTTTCTTTGGGATCAGATGGAGTGACCACGATGCATTCACAGCACATCAGCCCTGTTTCCTCTACACATTCTCCCTGCTCAGGCCCTGTGTAAGCCCTCCTCGAGCGCCCGCTTTCCCCTGCAGCCCAGACAACGCGCCGTCTGTTTGCTTCTGAGCGCCGTGGTGGCGGCGTGCAAAGACACGACCTGTCAGGGCCTAGGGAGGATCAATCTCGCCGAGAGCGTTTGCCAACCTGAGCCGACACGTCGGGCCCGTGTGCTTTGAACTGCATTGTGGGAGGCAGCCGTTTAGCTGTCTTTTCATCGCTGTTATCACGGATCTTCCATACAGGTGCTTTAATCCATTGTACATTGTTTGCTCTTAAGCACATAATGAAAGAGAAAAAAAGTGCTGCCTCATGTGTTTTGGTTTCCTCTAGTCCGTGCAGCGCTGTGTACAGTTTTACTATAAACTGGAGTTAATCTCTCCTCTGCGCAGAAAGATGTTAACAGATTAAACACCGCACACTGCTCCGGCCTTTCCCCCCGCACGCTGACATAAATACACACATCTAAGAGTATAAAAGATGCATAAATATAAACCATCCCTCCAATATTGTCACCGAGGCTTAACGGGAGCTAAACATCTCAATCGCGCTGAAGCGCAGCCGTACACAGAGCGGCCGGGAGGGACGCGTAAATGTTTGGATGAGAGTGGAGCTGCCATGCATTTATGTATTAGCGTCTGCACTCCTGCTGGGTTAAGAGCCCTGAAACGCACGCAATGCAATCCCCTCGGCCCACGTAGCGCATCCTGTTCAGACTCTGGCCATGTTTTCAGTGCCTGCTCCGGACCGGTCATCCTTAATCGTCCCTGTTATGTAACTCCAAAATTTCAGGCCAGCCTCCAGCGTGGGACAATGAGTTTACTGAGGCGTTTGATAAGTTATAACATCCAAGCCTGACAGTCTAGCGTATGAAGTCCATGGAGTATGAAATGGACTTCAACATGCAGCGTCCGTCTGATATCATTCAATCGACGTGTCGCTCCCTTTAGACTTTTAACGTTGAAATTCCGTTCTGCAAATACCGCGATGGCATCGAAATCAGCTTCAGCCCCCAGTGTAAACACTTTCATCTGGCTCGAGCGCCCCCCCGAGGGGCGGGGCCCTCACATCTGTGACCGCTCAATTGGTCCCCGTGCATTAGGCGGGCCCAATCAATCACCAGGCAGCGCCGCCCGCCGAGGCCGAGCAGCGGCCTGACCCACGCCTGTTCCCAGCGCCTCGCCCACAGCTGGTTCCTGACCTCCCGTCTCCCGCGCCGGACCCCGGCGGAAAAACAGGAGCCACATGTCAGCGCCTCGCACACCCACCCAGCCAGCCAGCCAGTCAGTCAACCAGGCACAATGAGCCTTACCTCACCACGGCACACCATCAATTATTGACGAGGTGAAATGCGATGAGGTTCTGCTGTGAGCACACAAAGAACCTTCTGAGGCGGCCACGCGGCCTAATACCATCTCTACATATTCACTCCTTCATGCTGATTTGCGGATTCTAGTTACAAAGACAGAAAAAATTCTCCTCTTTGTGATGTTCCTGCTTTTTAACGACTTCGGACTTGGGCCCCGTCGCTGAGTAATTAGTCGAGCTGATCGTGATTAGGAAGATTTATCCAAAGTCAACAACATTCAGAGCACTCCGAGTTGTTTATGCTTCCCCCTCTGTGATAACATCGAGCCCTCTGGAAAAGCTTCATTACGCCGGTGCAACATAAAAGCAGCGAGTGGTTTTTCTGGGCTGACATAATCTCAGAGAAAATACTTTGTCTTTGCTACAGTAAGGTCAATGATTTAAATGTTTACTAGGGCAAACGCCTGCAGTGCATCTTCAAACCTCTGAAGCAGCACAAATGCTACGAGAGGAGTCCTCTGAGACTCCTCCTGAGCTCGGAGGAATGCACCCGCCAAGCGTGGATTACCCCTGCCTGACTGTCTGTCTCCCTAAATGTTTTCTTATTCTCCGAGCAGGGCCTGACCTCAATTGTTTCCGAGCCACAGACGCATTCCCGTCCAGACGAAACGAAACATTGCGGATGAGCAGATGTGCTTTAAAAATGGCCGCAGTAACCGCCGGGCCTCCCGCCGGCTGGCGGCGGCGGCGATGATCTACAAGACTGGGGCTAGACGCGATCGCACAAGGGGCACTCCTCAACACATGGATGAACACACACATGTACAAACAGACTGGAAGGGATATGCAGAGACATGCACACACGCTCGCATGCCTTTTAAATCTTTCATGTCCCAAAAAAAAAGAAAAAAAAAAGATAAGAGATGGCTCCAAACTGAAAAAGATGCTTGAAGATAGGTAGAAGAATAAGTTGATGGTCATCAAAAGGCAACCCCAGCCACAGGTAGTCATCTCGTCTTTGCTTAATTTGAGTTTAAGTAGAGCACCCTTCACACTGGGCTACAATTAGGACGTGATTTAAAGGAGTTTACCTGTGCTTTCTGGAAATTATACTACTTCTGCTGCAGCGGACGTAAACACCTCAATCTCGATCTGCACAGAAATTAAAGCTCGAGATGGACGCGTTCAGGATACGTGACGCCGACGAGAACATGTTTGAATTCGATCCAAGACGCCACGCCACGAAGCCGGAACAGAGGCTGGTTTCACGGTTATAGAAGAATGTCTTTTCATTTTCATGCACCAAACCTTAGGAGAAGTTAGAAAAATTGTAGCAGCACCCAAAAAGGATGTATGTGTGATGCAGATGGTGGACGAGGAGCTGATGCTTCCCATCCACGTCTTCATCTCTTTATCTCTAACCGTCCGACTGGACATGAAGCAGATGAAAGCTTTGCCGTGCAGCGGTTTGCTAATTGTTGCAGGCTGTTCTGTGGCTAGAAAAGGCCCCACGTACTCAGTCTCATCCATTGTTCTGTTTGCATTTCACACCCCGGCTGCCCTGCATTGCCTTAACCGGGAGATTCACATTTACTACTGTACTGTAACACTAGAAGGTTCTGCTGAGTCATGGAGACTGTGCAAAGGCTAGGGGGTATTTTTACAGCACCTGTCAACACATCGTTTTCAGAGAGGCAGGCAAACAGCAGCTCTTTACAGAAGCAGACAAAGGTGCAGTAAAGTGGAGCGTTCGGCCTGCTCATAAAAACCTACCTACGACGAGGTGCATGTGTTTTCAAATGATGCAACAAGAAGAACTTCGAGTTGCAAACACTGTTTACTTAAATAGAAAAAACTAAGTAATTCTGCTGATGTGTCCTAACCCTAACCCTAACCCTAGGGTTAGGCTATTCTAAAGGGTTCTGGCAGCAATCAAACCTTTAAAAGTTCCTTCAGCCGTCTCTCTAGGTAAAGGACCAAATGACTAAAAGAACTCAAACACAACAAGAGAGGTGTTTGGAAAAGAGTTTTACAGCTCAACGGTGAGCTTCTCCAGCAGCCTCCATCCATTTCCTCTCCAGCTGCGCCAACACCTCCAGCCACTGGATGCGGTCCTGCATGTTTCTCCCTCTATTATCCGATGATTTACAGCCAAGATAGGGAGGTGGGGGGTTGGGGGGGAGGAGGGAGGGTTTGGGGGCGCCGAAGTTTGTTGACATTCCCCTGCCCCGCGCAACCTCAAATACGACACTGACCCCCTTTTCCAACCTCGTAAACAGCCCACTCCGCCGAAAGTATCGGCGTGACAAGGAGTGAAATATGAAACAAGGGGGAGCGCTCTCAGCTTTGATCCCGAAACTCCGTGAGATGTTTGCAACTGTGAAAGTGTGTCAGCTGAGAGTGTGTGTGTGTGTGTAGTAAACAAGGATAACACCATATTATCTTGTAAAATGTTGGCATGCAGCTCCGTGACCTACAAAAAAAAAACCCTAATCCAATTTGGGATTGTTTTTTACAAGAGCTGAAACACCAAGAGACGAATCAATAAAGTGCAAAAACAAAAGTTTATGCTCACGAGCCAAGATACTACCAAATAAAAAAAAAAAAGAAAGACTGAACTTCGTGCCAGTGCTAACTGGTAAACAGGCCGTTTAAATGCGGTAACTGCAGCCCACGAGTCCTTGCACCTTTGTGAACTCCCATGGAGCGAGTTCACCCATTTAGAAACCACAAAAATGCTCCGGCTCTAATGACATCACTTAACAGTCAGCGAGGGTGTCTGGGCGATGCTTTGTCTCCGGGCAAAAACAGTCGGTGCATGCAGTACGCCATTGATAGCGAGCAAATAAAAGTCTTTTATTGGTTATAAATCGCGTCGGACCATTAAACTTTATATTTTTCCTGAGTGACAGTGCGCTAGCTTTAGCCAGCAGGAGATACACAGACGGACAAAAGACATCTCCAAGTAGAGTTGTTTCTTCATTTCAAACATGCTGACAGTGAATTGAACGAGTTCTGGATGTTTGCATCAAAAAAAAAAAATCTTTATTGAGCTTTCTATTAAAAAAAAAAAAAAAAAACAGGTTCATACCAGCTCCAGGGTTCTCTGCAGGACTCAAACTGTTTTTACAGTTCCCACGTGCTGTTCGTGGGGGAAGATAAATGTAGAGCAGGCTGAGGGGAGGAATGCATTCACAGCAGCCTTAATTGAGCTGGATGGCCCGCAGTCACAGAGGCAGAGCGTCTCAACGAGGCTCCGGCCGGCCAGATCCCGAGATGTGCCTCACACGTACACATCATTAAACCGGCTTACGGCTCCACGGTAGCGACGGACGCCGCAGAGACGCTGGGGAATTACATGGGAAAGTTGTCTGGAAGGAGCCCTAACCCTAAAACACCCCCCGCTCCCTCCTCCAGAATGAAAGTCCTCTGGCTGTCAATGGAGGGGAAGTGCCCCCATGCTGAGGCCCACTGGGTCAGCCATTGAACCGGGGAACATTCCTCAGTAATTCTGTTTGACCTGAGCCCAATACGCCAGCTGAGGGTCACCAAATACAGGGAGGAGACGGAAGGGAAAATCGGATGTAGAGGAGTGAGGGGCAAAGTGATGGACATGAGTTAGAGGGGTGGAAGGGAGCACAAAGGCACATGGAGATGTTGAGGTTTTTTTTTTTTTTTTGGACTTTTGAAACTGCTGTAGAAATGTAGGACATGGCAAACAACAATAATAATAATAATAACGTCCACAGTTGGAATCGGACAGAATTACAGTTTTAATTCTATAAAATCAAATCCCTCCACTTGGCAATCCTCTTATCCCGTAATCCCCAGGTAGGTTTCAGAGCTCAAACTGCCCGGCGCAGCAACACATCTGCCCTGCTGGCGGGGTGATATCACCAAGGCTCTGCAGTGGATCACTGATACTTTTACCCCCACAAATTTGTCTAAATACACATGAATCCAACATATTTTAGTGAAGGAATAAGGGATAGCTTAACATTTTATCCGTATATTTTGGGAGTCCTTGGCTGCTTTCATTCACTGCCTCTCATAAAGCATCCTCTATGTTGCTATTTTTTTGGCTGTGTGATGAGAAGCACCAGTTCCCAGGGCAAAAAACAAAAAAAACAAAACAAAAAAAAACAAAAAGACAGAATGGCATTTCTATCTGGCACTTTGACAACACCAGCAAGAGAGTGATGATACCTCCCATACTCTCCCATGCTCTCGGTTCTATGGTTCTGTTTTTAGAGATAACAGAGTCGGCTAAAAATATAAAGCCAGTGTCCAGAATCGCAGGCATCCCACGAGGAGACCCCTGACCTGCCCGGACTTTGACATATGGACCAGAGAAGCTGCGCGGCGCATGAATAAAACCGCACCAGAGCATCCCTGTAATCCACATTCTCCGGCGTTCACATGCACCCGGTCCCAGCGGTTTGAGTTGCGGGATTAGTGGGCCGGGCAGCAAATCTTAATCTGCCCGAGAGTGAGAGTATGAGGAAAAGAAAAAAAAAGAAGGGAGGGGAGGGGAGGCATTCCTGCACAATCCCCCTGCAACGTCGGATTGCTTTCACCTCTTCATACACGACGGGTTTCCTTCCGTCCGCTATCAGTCAGAAAGTGGTTTTTACGCAGCGCCCGGGCTCCGTGCTGTTGCCACTGGCAACAGGACACGCGATTCGCAGATGAGCTCAGTGCAAAATCTACCCCCTTGCACATGTGTATGCTGCTGATGCATGAACCACTCCACCTCCTCCTTATTATATACAAACAGCATCATCACCACCACCAGCATCATTAAGAAGAGGAGAGAAACGCTGCCGCCTGGCTCGTGGCTGTCTTACCCTGGTGGAGGAGCAGCATCCTGGTGCATTCAGAGGACACGCATGGTAATCCAGCAGCCTTCCTCCTGCACGCCGATCCCCCAGATGATAAAGTTTACATCCACAATGCAGCACTGCCGGCTCCACACTGCTCCACACTGCTCCCTGCCCTCCCGCTACTTGACTGGAAACCAGAACTCCTCCTCTCTCCGCCTTTCCTCAAGCGCTCCCCTATATCCTTCCCTTTCGCTTTTCCGTCCTCCTCCTCTCAGTTTGGCTACATGCGCTGACTCCCCCCTTCTCCTCTCTCCACGCCGCATACGCGCTCCCCTCTCTGCGCTTTTCTCCCGACTAACGCGCACACACGCTCGGAGGCTCCTCTTCACGCGGCGCTGTGCACCTCCCCTCCGCCCACCCCGCCTCCCGGCTTTATCTCTCCTCGGAATATTTCTCTGCCTCTATCTCTCATTCTGTCTCTGACTGCGTCCCACACCCCCCCCCCTTTCCTTTCCTCTCCTCTCCTCTCCTCTCCTCTCCTCTCCTCTCCTCTCCCTCCTTCCTCGGGCTCACAGGACGTTTAACATGTGTTCGCGGAGACTGCTGCTCTGAAGGTGGCTCTTTCCTCAGGGGAGGAGAAGCGAGGTTTGGGTGGGGGGTTTGCACGGAGAAGGAGGAGTTTTCCAGGGTTGACAACAGTGTTGAGTACAGGGGGTGGGGGGGTGTTTAACTCAGCCGGCAGCCGGCTTGTGATGCTCAACTAACCGGACTCGTCTGGTGAGGAGGAACCCTGCAAACAGTTTGCACACCTGGACAAGTTGCATCACGAATTTCTTTTCGCAAAGTTGCGAAAGCTGCGCCAGAAAACGTGCTTGGCCTCGCGCCCCGTGGGGAGGACAAAGCCCCGACAGGAGAGGACGCGGGAACAATTGAGGGAAGAGCTCGAGACCGAGGCGGCGGAGATAAAAAAAAAGAGAGAGAGACGGGGAGAAGTAGTGCTTGGGTTCGCCTTCCGCCGAGGAGCGACTCCGGGCCCATCTGCCGCAATCACAATCAGTCTCAGCTGAATGGCTGTGACAAACTGCAGCCTGGAGCCCGAAGCCTCAACCAGGCAGGACGCCTGTGAAGAAGCAGAGGAGGAGGAGGATTGGGAGGGGGGGTACTCTATTGTCTGATCCCCAATAGGACCAGTGCGAGAGGGGGCGGGCACCGGAGGGGTGAAAGGGGGAATTAAAAGGGTCCCGGTGACAGGAGCGCTCAGTTAAAGAGGGGGAAGAAAGGACTGGGCTGACTTAGAGCCGGGGCCATCACTGCCACTTTGGCCCAGAGTCACTGTCACCGACGTCCTAAATGAACAATGACACGAAGCATGTGAGGAAATTAGTTTGCAGGGGAGGGGGGGGGGGACTCTGGGATGACATGTCAGAGTTTGATAAACCTGGTCAACAGCAATCATAAAAAAAATAATAAAAAAACGTCACGTTCTCGTTATCAGACGTCCCCCCTCCTGTTTGTCGTCGTAAAAAAACTCACGGACGGATTCATGGCTCCTGGTTATTGCGGAGGGAGGGGGTAATTGTGTTTATCATGCACGCAGCTGCCTTGAAGGGGAAATCTGAATATGGAGCGAGCGTGATTGGATTTTAAGAGCAGGTGGTCACTCATTACGCACCATAAAATGAAAAAGAAAAAAGAAAAAAAAAGACAAATGGACGTCTGAGTCAGCACTTCCACTCGCGCCTTAATCAAGAAATATGGTTCATTTTAATTTGATCAGTCTCGTCTCTGCTGTGATAAACGGACGACATAGTTCAGTAGCAGGCAGAGCTTTGTTTGCATCCATTAAAAGTGTAAATAAGAGTGTTGTTGTGTGTCTTTGCACGGTGCCATAAGATCATATCCGTCTGAATGAGTAAGATTCACGTGTGTGTGTGTGTGTGCGTGTCGCTGGTGTGCGCTGAGTGATCTGCTGAGCTCATTAAGGCGCTGCTTATTGCTCTGCCAGGGGTGTCAGTGACAGATTCCACTGTTTGGAAACACTCGGCCGCCCACACAGCCAGCCTGGCTCCACCACTGTCACACACACACACACACACACACACACACACTCAGGCTAGGTTAGCATTCCACAGGGAGGAGGGAGGGGTGGGGGGGTGGTTATGGGGAAGGAGACGCGACGGTGGCTGGAGGGCCGGCGGGTCGATATGGGCTCGCAAGTGGTGTGCAGGGTGGTCTGAGGATGCCGGCTGAGGGAAGGGGAGACGTGTGAGCGTCAGCACCTCCTGAACTGCGCTGCGGAGTGGCCTCGGTTAAAAGGCTAGCGCTAGCGGTTGTGGTAGCATGCGTGCGGTGGCTGAAGAAGCATTTGGGGCCTTCACTGAAGTGACAGCAGCGTTCAGTGATGTAAAAAAAAAATACTCTACTGCAAGGACACAGAATTAAATTTCATGTTGTATTTCGCCTGAACTTGACAAAAAAGAGGACATTTTAAAGGTTTTCTTAAGTGTATTTTAGACCGAAAATGTTAATGAGTCATCCTGCACTTGAGGGCGTGTACTAATTTGTGCTCCTCCCACTTCTAACTTCCACTCAAATGCAAATCAGGAAAAAATAGACTTTTTGCTTAGCTCTGTGTTTGCAAAATCACAGACATATGTGGACGCAATTAGCATTTCTTTAGCTATTACATGGGTCCTTTAACCCCCTACATGGGTCCTTTAAATATTGTCAGTACCACAAACCACTGTGAGTTGCGGTAATTCAAATACCCCTTGTTTTAAAGTGTGGCTGAACACTGGGAAGTTGTGCTTTTGACTGGGAGACATTCTTGACTAAATAACTAACTTCGTTTTTACCAACAAATTCCTCCAAACAATTTGAATTTTGTCCATCAGTGAGTTACGGTAATTCAAACACCGCAAGTTTTTTATGCGCAGATGGATATTTAGGTCTTCAAATCAAACTCTTTCCTTTACAAGGGCACATTTTACGCCGTTGGTGTTGTGTTAATGTTGCAGGGAGACCAACCCGCACGAACCAGTTTCTTTTGTTGGATAAGTTCACCTTTTTGCAATTTCTGGTGCAAATGCGGTGTCATTCCAGGGCTCCAGCATCGGTCACACTTTCCCTCCATGACATTAATCCCCTGCAGCTTGATCACAGATGAGTGACCAGGGGCGGCTGGAGGCGTTGGGGGGGAGGCCAGCATGCGACGCTCGAGCTCATTACCTAGAGCTGTCTAGGTGTGTGTTCTCAGTTAGACATTAATCACTCGAGAGCAGAAGAAGAAGAAGAAGATGAAAAACTTCCCTTCTCCTTAAGCTGCGATATTTAATGTCTGTGAGAAATAAAATAAGGAAATCATTTGGAAGGTACGAGATATTCAGCTGTGAACAGCTGGGATGGTGGTGGGGGGTGGGATGTTTTCTGCATCAAGGCGGAAATGCCAACATGTAGACAGGCCGTGTGTTTGTTTGGCCAACAAGCCTGGTCAGGATCTGCATCCAGATCGCATGATAGCCGGGAGACCCCCCCACCCGAACCCCCCAACTCTCCCAGAGGCCGTGTGCATGTTCTCATGAGTGTCTTAGTGTGTGTCCTCTAACTTCTTTGTGGCAAGATGAAGTGTGTAACACAATGAAAACGATAATGCACTTCCGTCATGTTTCATTAAGCAGGGTTATGAGGGCGGAACGATTCTCCCCCGATGGTGGTCCATCATCGGCAGGCCAGATTCTTTTTTTTTTTTTTTCCAGGAAATACTTGAAGTCATCAAGACCGGGGTGAGCGGGATTATCGCTGATGGAGTTGATCTTTAATTAAGCAAATCCTTAAAAAGTGCCTCTGCATTCCTCGTGTGATTACAGTTCACAAATCAGACTATTGTATAGACACAAGGGAAGGACCGCCTCAAGGTCTCAGTTTTCCCGTTAGCATTTGGTGATAACAGGAGTTGCTGAAACAACGTTACACGATGCTGACATTTGCTTATAGTTATCGTAAACCTGACCTATTAGTAGTTGTTTTCACACGTTTAAAACCATAAGAGCTACAAACAAATAAGATGCACAGATTTTAGTTTGTGGTCTAAAAATCAGATGCTAATATTTCATCTTATTTCATCAAAAAATGTCCGGTATTGTACAATAAAGCAATAAACAAGATCTTATCTTCAGTTAAGTCATTTGCAATAGCACATATCGTACTACACTGGTCCCTCATCTCGCAGGCCAAGAAAAATAAATAATAATAATAAGGTGAGAGGATGTTTTCCAGCGAGCCCTGAGCTGGTGGTTAAATAGCGTGGATGCAACCACTGTGACACCCACCAGCCAAAACCACACGGGCTCTATCGCTCCTCTCATCTTAAAGTGAGGATGTTTTCCAGAGCGCTTCGCAGCTCGCATATTAGTCAAAATAACTGAGTCCCAGCACGGTGGGAGACGAACTCGGCTCAAGTTAATAATGTTGTGGCGAACCTACATTCAAATCGGACGGAAATCAGATAAAATGCGCAAATGAGTCTGAGAACACGCATGGAAAAACAACATTTTTACAGTAATTAGGCATTACACGTCCTGAAAAAGACTCTTAAACGCAGCTAACTGCCTCCAGGAATGCAGATAATACCCTGTTTAGCCCAAGGGCCGAGAAAACATGTCACAAGTGCCGTAAAACGCTGCATGTCCATGTTGTGAAACCGCAAAATCTCAGGTGGCAGCGAACAAAAAGAATTTATTGCAACACTGCATCTGCTGGAACAGGGTAGCCGATAACTTAAGTGCGGCTTTTCTTTTCTTTTTGTTTTTTTTAAGTCAGTGCAGCTGTTTAGCTTCACGCTTAACCTTGAATGCATCAGAAATAGAAACACGGAGGCTTACGCTGAGTGATATGTGGAGAAGGAGGCAGTGTGTGGGAATGCAGCTCAGGGAATGACCTTGAAGGAGCATCAGTAAAAAGGCTTCATTAAACCGTTCGATTAACCTCTTCCGCTCGCAGGCTCCATAAAACCCAACTGATACACTTTTAGCCACGTCTGGCAGCTCGGTGAATCCTCGCCAGGATAAACTAGAGAGCGCTGACTTGTGTCACCTCCTCAGCCGTTAACTCCTCCTGAATGGAAGAGGCCGACGCCGTCAGCCTCCAATCAAACCAGCGCTTGTGATGTGGACACGCTAATTACAGCTAGCGCACATGGAAAGCATGATTACTTCCCTTTTTCTTTTTTTTTTTACTTTTTAGTCGCAAATTGCTCACGATTCGCACCCCACAAGCTTTAATCAAGCATTTTATATGAAGAAAAAGAGGGAATGATTAAAAAAATAAATAAATTCCTCCAGTGCCCGGAGGTTCCAGTGAAGGTTTAATGGATGGATTTATTCACCCACTAACTGCTCCTTTAAGATATTTTGGAGCCTGGATTCCTGGGCTGTAAAATGACCTCTAATGGATGGATTAGGCCCAGTCATTCACTTCTGAGGGCGCACAAATATACTTTGAGAGCGTATTAGGTCTCTTTGGAGCTTAGCGTGATCAAATTATTGCATTAGACCGGTCAACTTATCCAATTAAAGTTGTAAAATGCAGTGCTCTCGCCCAAGCGAGACGCCGGGTCCTTAGGGCGTTGGGGAGTTTGCGGGAGGCAGTACCCTATCCACCTCCTCATCGACAGAACAGGCCCCGCCACATACTTCAGCTGAGGATTACAGCCTTTCATCTTGCCCAGACCGCCGGCAGCACACAGGCGTCTTTGAGACCAGATATGCCTCGTAGTAACATCGGCGAGGTCCACATTTGTCAAGCTGTTTCCCAGCTTTCGCGCTCCTGCGGTCTTTCTCTTTTTCTCGTGTGATTAAACTCATTTATTCCCCTCTTAGTTAGTTAGCGCCGTCGCCACGGGAGGGCCGGGACGTTTCCCTCCAATCAGCGTGAAGTCTCTCACAACATTTTTTTGAGGTCTTCCCGGGAAGCAGTTGCAGGCGTTTGCGCTAATGGTGCTCTCCAAACCACAATCCAAAATCTCCAACCTAAGTATGACTGATCAGGCGAGCGGGGCTGAAGTGTTGAGCTGTCACAGGCCAGACGTCTTCAACTCTAGCCGCAGGCAAATTCACTCACACAAAGCAAGTCCTATTACCTATAATCCCTCAGCTAAGAGCGCATCTGATCTGACCTCCACTTTCTATCCCGGTCTTTGAGGCAACGCTGCGGTATGAACATGACAAATAGCTTATTGATCAGCAGATGTCGTCGCTAATGTCCTTTTAGCTAAGGCTGCAGCTGCCTGCTCCGCGCAACCTGTCCTAAGCCCCGTGCATCCCCAGCTGAGTCCCATGCCTCCTCGCCCTCCCCGTCCCTCCCCGTCTTCCAAGGTGTGGAAAGGGTCACAGACAAACACCATCTGCCAGAGCAGACAGAAAATGGCAGGTGAGGCCGACTCCGGGGCGGCGTGACCTGATAGTGGCCAGCGACGGCGCGCTCGACCCACTAAAAACAAGGTCAAAGCAAGATTCAGAGAAAATCAAAATCCAGCCGAGCACGGTGGCAGATCAGGAGCTGGGAGAGCGGAGATGGGGAGAGAGAGAGAAAAAAATATCTAATCTACATTGTTTTAATCCACGGGGGAAGATTACACAGTCACGGTGCCTTGACACAGCAGCTTGTCAGAAGGAGGTCACTGCAGACTCACTCCCCGCCCGTCATGCTTCTTTGTGCTGCAGAGCATCCATATGTCCCTCCATCACATGTCTGTCACTCAGTGTTTATCAAACCCGACACGTACAAGCACTAGGTCTGGACTGTCATCAGGGTCAGCAGGGTATCAGGACCGCCACTAACGAGACTGTAAACCGTAAAAAAAAAAAAAAGACTTTTCATGTAACGCGATGCGATGAATAATTAGAAAACCACGGGTTGGTGTCCAACTGTACGCTGGATCTGCTCCATCTGATGTCGACACCTCGCTGCGGAGCTTTTGGAAGGCCCCGCGACGTCCCACTGTGGTTTTGTGCTCAATCGAGCAACGATCCGGTCACGGATAAGGCAGATGTTTGTGGTGCACAACCAAAAACAAGCAGAAAATTATCTTTGATTAGATGCATCTAATTAAATATGACTAGCATGCAGCCACCACCTGTAGCTTACGTCTTCCACATGATTCCACATGATTCTGTCGAAACCTTCAGCCTCCCTGATTCAAAAACATTGAGGGGCAAAAACAGAAGTCATAATTGTCCAATCTGTGTGAAACTACCCCACAATGAGAGACATGAATGCAGTAGGTCACTGGGTCACGGCGCAGGGATGCAGGGAACTAGAGGAATGTAAGGGATCCTGACGGATTGATGGGCCCCATATTCTGAGGGGTGGAGGGGAACATCTACGGCGTCGTGAGATGCTGCCTAATAAGGGGAAAAGGAGGCGTTGTTTTTACTTGAGGCCTGTGTTTTAGCCGAACAAAAGCCTTTGTGAAGTCATTCATCACTGTCCGCCGCTCTGAATCCGACAACACCGGAGAAAGAGGACAAACCCAAACACAAAGTGGTGTGTTGTTTCTAGAGGCCGTGCCTCAGAGGTTTTCAAAGCGTGGCTGAATATACGCTGGCGTGTTTACAGCAGCCATGCAGTAGTATCTGCCTCTACCCCACGGAGCACAAAGGGATGGTTGTAAACAGTGCTTCCCCTCAGACACTCCGCAAGCCCTGAGCCCACCAGTGTCACATGGGAAACGAAGACCTTCTCCGTTCAGTTCGCTTAGATACTGGAGGATGTTCAGCAGCAGAAACTGCTCCTATTTATAGTGTAGCTAGAGGATAGCTTACCTCCTGATCATCCCTGGCTTTGCTAATGTTAGAGGTGGCACAAAGTCATATGATGCCACATCCAGAGAAGACAGCGGGAGTTTCTGTTCAGCGCAGGCTTATGTGAACACATAAATAGATCTACTACAACCTACTGGTTGTGATTAAGACATCTACTCCAGCTACTTGGAGTCAACGCAAGTTCATTGCTTTGAATCCGGTTGGTCCTCTGGCCAAACATAGGTCAGTTCATTCTGGTCATTCTTGGAGGCTGTTATGTCCCTCTGGGTGTCTCAGGGGGACGTATTATGATCAGGGGTGGGTATGACTTGGACGGGAGGGTCATTCCTTTACACATCACTTCCTTTATTAAGGGGCTGCCCTAGCCTAGTAAAGGGGATGGTCAGTGGTCATTCATCCCCCCCCTCCATCCCTCCAGCCACCCACCCCGAGACCTCTGTCCCCTTCTGTCCAACCCCCAGCCCCTCTCTGCTCACTCAGGGGGAAAATTACTTTGAGCTGGGGGAATACAGCTCCATTGAGATGGAGAGAGGTTCGCACAAAAGAGGGTGAAGTTTAAAAAATTGTCTCTCTTTTTCTATGGGGGCGGTGCACCACTGGAAGGGCTAGGAGGACAGGAGCACGGAGGGGACAAGGTCATTAGATTGGCATCTCCATAAGCTCTTCATTCCCATTGTCTGGGCGAATCTGCTCCATGAGAAATGCCCCCAGTCAACCCCACAGTGGGCTCAGAGTCTCCCCTTTGTCCGCCACTTTTAGAGTGCGACCAGCACAAAAAGCATTTCTCAAGAACGGCGTACAAAGCTTGTCTTGAGCTCAAAACCAAACAACATTGTTCTGCTGCCCCTCGTTGGGAATGGATTGCAGGCAGCTGCTGATACCTTCAGGCAATAAAACATCTGCCCCAGAACCCGTCTTAGAGAGCGTCTTACCTTCGGACGTTGCGGCGCTCCTCCTCGAGCTGTTTGAGAAGCTCGTTGATGCATTTGTTGGCGTCCATGTATTCCTGCCGGGGAGAGACGAGAAAAGTTCATGTGCAAATGTTCGCAGTGGATGAAAGTGGAAACACAGGGATGACCTCAACCTGAATTGCACCGAGGTAAAAGATAACGTGTGCACGGGATGCTGCGCATCCTTAGTTCACTTCATGAACGTGCAGAGCAGAACGGGAGTGCTTTTCAAAAGGTGTGAATAATCAGCTTAGTCTCCCTCCTCTCTCTGTGAGTAACTCCAGAAGCACCT
Source organism: Mugil cephalus (assembly GCF_022458985.1). Classification (NCBI taxonomy): domain Eukaryota; kingdom Metazoa; phylum Chordata; class Actinopteri; order Mugiliformes; family Mugilidae; genus Mugil; species Mugil cephalus. The sequence goes on along the minus strand of NC_061792.1, from coordinate 11,986,042 downwards.
CTGGGTAACTTCTAACGGCTGGCCCAGAAGCCAGCCCAGCTGTGTAATGTCAGCTGGGAATAGCCCACACTCGCAAAGCATGAGCTACTGAGTTACAGCACGGGGCGAAATGAGCTAAGGCTAAGAGCAGAATGGAAAAAACAGATGTCAGGCGTTCTTGGCTTTGGACTAATGATTTGGCCGTAAGTGCTCTCACTACATATAGCAGGAAGGGTTTTCAACTGTGGAAAAACATCGGCCTCATAGGTACGTCAGACTCTCTACCTGCAGTACATAACCAGGCCTGATGTGAGCTGATGCTGTGCAATAAGCGCGGCGGAGGTTTAAGGCTAATTAATTAGATGTTAGCTTGACAGCTCGTGAAGCATCTCCTGGGTGCGCGGTTATCTCAGCGGGACAGACGCTCGCCATTGATTTACAGACACTCGGGTGTTCGCAGAGCGTAATTGAATAACGGGGATTCCCAATGAAGAGGTGGACATTAAAGCCCGAAAATAAAATCTAATTATTATCATATGTCCTGCAGTATCTAGGACCATATTTCGCAAAAAAATGTGTTATTATGTTAAAATGTTGATGACTCATCTTGCACTTTGGGGCGTATGCTAATTTTGTAGGTCAGTGGAGCAAAACTAGAGCAAAAGGTAAAAGGTAGTCTCCCTACTTTCTGTTTGTTTTTTTTTTTTAGAGGAAACAACTCTTTCCAAGCCATAACAAGGAGGGGACTTTTTTTCTTTTGTGCGTTTTCTGATCTTAGACCTCTTGTTAAACTTTCTACATTTTCCTCCCCTGTCCCGAACCAGAGCCAACTTTCTTTTTGGGACTGCTGCAGTCTCAGTTCTCTAATTAGTCGCTGGCAAAAATAAATCCCAAACTCGCTCACTTGACAGAGAAATCCGCAGGAAAACAAAAAAACAAACAGTGTGCCTGCAATTTTCAAACTGCGCGGAGAGCCCTTTGTTGTGATACGGCGTGGTAAAATAAAGAACGAGGGTGTCCACCGCAGGGAAGTTTGGTCTGTACGGATATGGGCTTATTTTAACAATATAATATATCATAACAAGTCTCTGCTTTTAGGGGAGTGCCACTTTCTGAAACCATACAATGCAACCAAAAACAGCAAAACAACAAATAAAATGAATCTAAAATTAGCTCCGAAAGGCTGAACTGCTTCACATGAACGAGGAGCTTTTAATAATTTGCTTGCAGCAGCGTTAAGGGTGATTCTGACCTCCTGTTGACCTGCATTTGGGGCCTGACCGGGCTTAAAGTACTTCTGTTATCGCTGCTTGGGCTTTTTTAACCTGTGGCCTTGAGAGCAAACACTCAATGGGCCAGATGTTCACATGCACAAGCTGCTAGACTAAATACAGTGAGCGCAGTTGTTCTGTCTCCTCGCTTGTCCTGCGGTGACGCTCTCCCACTGCCGCTTCTGGAGCAATTATTGCGCTTAATCTCACATCGGAGACTGCCACTCGAAGACAACCGTCCCCAGCAGTTCGCTGCGGTGCCAGGAGGACGTGGCACAGACCCAGGCTTCCCGCCGAGTCGCCAGTCAAGGGCACTCTGGTGACCATTAGGCAAATAGAGCTGACGCCAAAGGACGACAACGGATCGATGCTTATCAGCGTGGTGCCGCATTTTCCAATTTCTGTCACACTTTCCGCTATTTTCCGGACAAAAAAAAAACTCCAGTTCTATCCATCATCTCCTTCTTCGTCGCTGCTTTTGACTTAATCAGCATGACAAATGATTCATGTTTGGAAAGCAACCAATTACAGTGTCTAACAACAGAGCCCCAGAGCCATCTGTTAGTCTGCGAGTGCCAAAATGCTACTCACACCCCAAGCTGAAAGGCCATTAGCACCGAGCTAAGTTCCCAAAGTTAAATTTACTGTTGGCTCCAGCAGCAGTTAATCAATACTAAAAACCATGGCGAATCATTGCATTCAATGCTGCTCTTTGAATCCGGCCAAAACGGGTGGGCGCATGAGGTGAAGCTGGTAGCTGTGAAATATGTTTTGCCGTCAAAAAAATTACAGATGTGAGTGCTTTGGGTCCAAATTACAAAGTGCGGCCGCGGAAACAACATAAACACATGCACAAGATTCAGAAACGAAAGCCATCAAACAAAATGTGTGACTTTCCTCAAGCAGCCAAGAAAACAGTCTGGGGTGAAACGTCTGTCTCCCAAAGACCATTAGCAACACGATCCCATAATGATCACGGCCACTGCACAAAGGGGAACCTTCTTCCAGAAAGCCCCATGTCAGGGGAAATATTTACAGGCCACATCAAAGTATAGCAAAGCTGCCTAAGTCTGTGTTGTCATCGCGCAGACCTTTCCTAATGACAGGGCACAGAAATAATCCTCCGCACACATGAAGGAATGCAGGGAATGCGGCGTGCTCGTTGTCATGTGGAAAGGGGAGGGTATTTAAACCTGGAGATTTAAAGCACGGCTCACGTATGTTTGCGCCGCGTGTTATATCTTCGGCCGGGCATTAGCTCTGACGGTTTTACGGCATGAGTGAAAGCTGCGCCGTTCCCACGAGGCCCAGGTGCTCACGTGTAGACTGAGACTTTATTGAAGGCATATTTCTCAGGGCGGTGAGTAATGCGCCCAGCAATTTTTAACGGCGGTTAAAACGTCGTAGGAGTTTGCAATCGTCCTCGAGTTTGTGTTGACGGATTCCCCATCAGTCTTGTGCATAAAGCGTTTTTTGGTGAGCTGGAACTGTTGCACAAGATAAAATCTCCCTTCGTGCCAAATTGTGCACCAATTAAATTGTGCGTAGGATTTTTAAAGCCATTCACTCGTAGTTAAAACTCATAATATCTCATTGTAATCCAGCATTGCAAACGGTATTGATTCGGTGATGGGAGCGGTGGCTGAGCTTGCGTTAACTCCGCAGGTAATGTGTTTGCCGATGCTTCTGCTCTCTGGCTGCAGGTTCTCTGTAATGTTTATCCGGCTGTGTTTACTCATGTGTGTGAGAGCGTTTGATAAGGAGACCCTTGGTAGCTGCTGAGGAAAAAGAACCTTCCTTTGCCTTGTGGCATGGCTTGAGTCCCACATCCAGGCCCCTCCAAATGCCGTTATGAAATTTTAAAATATGAGCGCCGCCCCCCCCCTCCTGCTGCTGCTGCTTTGGCAATGGAAAACAGGGAAGGCATATTTAAAATAAGAAAACACACACACACACACACTTCTGGGTAAAGCCACACAAACATGCAAACAGACAGACTCCCTGACACTCAAACACAGTGCAATCTGTTTAAGATTAATGGCGCAGATTTCTCAGTAATAAAACATCAGATGCATTATTCATCCATATGAGCCTCGCTGTGCACGCTCACGCTCTTTCACACATTTTTTGAAGATTAGAAGGCATGGAATCGCCTCCGAGACGTCTGGTTCTTATATAGGCCGCTTTGGAGTTGACTGGAAAAAATAAATAAAGTTTAAGCCCCCGTAGAGGTCAGGGTGCCACGAAGAGTTCCTTCCACCACCTCGATGTGTCTACGGATCAGAAGCTCATCCTCGCATTACTGATAAGACACTGTGCAGAGGTCTGCAGCCTCTGGGGATAAGACCCTGCCAAAGACAAGGTCGCAACCTCTATCCTCCCTAGCCCTGCTCAACTTATCTCTGCCTTCCATGAAGGTTTTTTTCATTATTTGAGACTGATGACATGCCAGCTCGGCCTCTGGGACTGCAAAAGAAACCAAAAAGCTGCAGGTTTGATGGAAAGTGAAGCTCCCACGTGAGCTACTGCAAGTCAAAGGTTATGCCAATAGAATGTAAGACTTCTATCTGTTTTTTCCTTTGTTCTTTTTTGTTTTTATGGCTCACTTGAGAATGAATTATGACTTTTTAAGGTGTGCTAGATGCACCGGACCTGATATGGCTGTTAGCCTTGGCCTCCTTCCAGATCCTCCTGCCATCCAATACTCCGCAGCTTATGTGAACGTCGTTGGGAAAGACGTAAACACTGCAAAATTCAATCAGCATCAGTGAGAACCTGTCCCCCCATGCGCCAATATAATTCATACTGACGGTGATCCTATCGTGGTGAGGTAATGAACTAATCAGGATGACTAATTGTCTCCGTGTGTAGATTTCTAGAAACCTTCGTCTGCTTGTATCACTTCGATGCATACCAGGCAGCCTTGGATAAATTCATTAGTCTTATCAGTGGGTTTGGAGGCTCTGTGCTGGTGATCCGTCACTCAGGTCTTTCCTCTCGTCCCCAGTGTCTTAATATCAGCTCAGCAATCAGGCTCCTCTCATATCCTCAGACCCTGATAACTCCTCTGATAACCCTGCTGTTTGTCAGCAGACAGGGCAGCTACTTGGTTTAATGTGTGTTATTCCTCATGTCGTGGAGAAGATACTGTGATCTGCCACGGCCTGGAGGAGAGGGTTTGGCGTCAGGGACGTACGTTATCGCAACCGTCCCCTCCAGCGCAATGATTTGATGAATTCGTTGAGGAAATTGGTGATTCTGGAGAAGACAGGATAAAGATTTAGATGCGCAATATGCAGACAAGGTCTTGACCTCAGAGAAGTGTGGGTGCAATCATTTGTCTATCTGTCTACTCAAGGAACTGCACCTCACAATTCACGTCCAAAGCCAAACATCAGCAATTCACAGAACCTAGGTTACACTTTTCAATCTCGAGCTCCACTGTTTTCCCGGCTGCTACCGATGTCTCAGTTGCTTTGATTTCTCATCCCTTACACTCTGGCAAAAAATCTAAATCCCTATCTCTAAGGCTGAGCCCAGCCACCCTGCAGAGGAAACAGGGTTGAAGGTTGGAACATATATCAACTGGTAAATTGAAAGTTTTGTCTTTCGTCTTCTTTCGTCTCTCTCTTCACCACGACAGACCGGTTAAGACCGCTCCGATCCATCCGTCGATCTCCCACTCCGTCCAGCCCTCACTTGTGAACAGAATCCCGAGATATGTAAACTCCTCCACTTAAAGCAGGACCTCCTCCCCGACCCCGGAGCGGGCACTCCACCCTTTTCCGACTGAGGACCGTGGCCTCAGACTTGGAGTTGCTGATCTTCAGTAGCATTTGTGGAATGTAAATAAACATAAGCCAGAAATACTATCAAGAAACCGGGCTCAGTTCACGAACTATCCCACAGTAAGTGATGCTGAATCCGACCGCTACACTGCTTGATTGTACCCAAAATCTCAGTCACACAGTGGCCTCATTGAGTCGTTGGTGTAACAAATGCCTCCAGTGAGCAGGATATTCTTCATCTGCCTACCTGCCCCAAACGGAGGAGTGTCGGGCACGATGGATTACTTCAGATACAAAAGGGAGCCTGTTCATCATCTAAGGCGAGTTTGGGTTATCTGATGTTCTACCTCCAGCAGCACCTACGGTCCGGCCCAGCCCAAACATCAACACCTCGCCACGGTCAGGAATCCAAATCCCTGCAGATTATCTTTCCAAACATTCAGATACGTCTATTGCTCCTCCTCCACTCTTTGGCTTTGACAGAGCGAGCCATTCATGCCTGTTGGGAACAGTGGCAAAGCTGTTCACGGCGCAAATCTCACAGGGGAGGGCTGGAAACGTAGCTGGGGGAATTAAATGCATCGGAGCTGACATCGCTATTGGATTACTTCCACAGAGCTACCTGTGTGGAAGGGAGACGGAAAGCATCTCAGTCAACTTCTGACCAAATTTCGTTATGGCGAGGCATAATCAAACCTGACAGGAGGTTGGATTTCAAAATAAAAGCCCCACAAAATTACACAAGAGTATGGTTTGTGGTGTTTTCCCTCAAATTAGAGTCACATCGAAACAAAATCCAATCATTCAGCGACGCAAATTCATGAGCTGGAATCTGTGTGAAAGCAGAGCTGCATGTTTAATTCCTCTTAAACCATGAGGCCGTCTCTTTATTCCCTTTGTTCTCTTTGTTTCGTTTAAAATCTGTAAAAACACATGAGGGAGGAGCGGCAGAGGAATGCAGCCTTCAGAAATAAAAACAAATACACCGTGTGTCCACGCTGATGTTTCCAGACCGGATGGGAATCTAGGAAACAGGGACTGAGTAGGGGTGGGATGGTTGGGGGGGAGTCTGCGGTGTGCATGTGCCCAAATTTTACAAGCCTGGGGGTTGCTGGGTTTTATTATCACCTGGGGGCCAATATTCAGCCAGGTGTATTCGGAGCGGGAGGGAGAGTGGCGATGACAGGAATGAAAAGGAAACCCAGACCTGACAAGCCACAGGAGCGCAGGGAAAACAGGGAGACAAAGAGAAAAAAGGATCAGAGAGGCAAGAGTATTAAGAAGAAGAATGAACGAAAAGAGGACAGATTAAGCCTCAGCTTATGTGGCGGGACTAAACTTAGGCACTACAAAAATAAAAAGGTGGAGTGTTTTCAAGTGCGCACGAGATAAATGTCCACACCCAAAAATCCACTCTGCACGTCCTCGAGTCATGAGAACTACACCTTTCACGACATGCTAGCATCCTGTAACCTTGTGTAACTGTGCAGCAAAGAGATTCATTCTCTGTTTAGCCTCGGCGGTAGAATTACACGATGGCTGCGCTTATTAATTTTGGCGTTCACATCAACAGCTGATGATGTCAATAATTGAATCCAAACATCAAACCTGATCCAAGTCCAAAGAAAAGAGGGAGGGGGGAAGGGAAAAGAAGAGAATGAGAGAAATCCTTCGCAAAGTGACAGAGTCGAGGGTTGATGCTAAACAGATGTTGGTTGGTTCACAAGGGGGGGAGCTGGGCTTCTGTTTATGCAGGCTTTGACAGACAGGCGCCACACCTAACTGAGCCGCGGTGCAGCGGCGAAAGTCCAAAAGTCCTCGAAAGGATCCATTCTGCATTATCCGCACCTTCTCATCACAGCGTCCTTTGTGTCGTCTACACATCTATTGGATTTGAAACAAAGAACAAAACTTGTTCTACGGCTTTAAACAAAAACGACCTGAAAACGCTCTAGCGCATAGGTCCTCAACAAGCGGTCCACAAGCCCCTATGGGTCTGCGGAGGTACTGCAGAGGGGTCGCAAAATCTTTGGTTGATTGAACATTTTTTATATATTTTTAAACTTCTTTAAATGCACATTAATGTGAATCCTTTTAGTAAAGGGATTTAGGGAGTTTAATATAGATCACATATAGCAGGTAGGGGGTCCCTACTTAATCTCTCCATCAGTTTGTTGGTCCTTGGCCTGAAAAACGCCGAGTTCAGAGAGGACACCGGGATATGTAACAAATCAGCACCCACAAACACAGCAACACACTCCTGACCTCCAGCCGTGTGTTTTCGCAGAGATATTTCTTGCCTTTGTCAGATTCCCTGACAGTTCACGTGCATTAGCTTCGGGCTTCGGCTTCTCCCCCGTTTAATGCCGAGGCTGATTTATCGACGGGGCCCGTCTGAGCGCTGAGTCGGGCCAACCCAGGTGCCGGGCAGATGTCGGAAAGGAGCGCGGAGGCAAAGAGCTGCATTCCTGCTCGAGAAAGCATTAAGTTGTGATTTTCTCCGCACCCCCCCAACCCCCCCACCCCACCCCAGTCTCTCTGTCTTCAGATGGGGAGCGGAGATTGGCCCTGAGGCACGCGAGAAACCATAAGCGGTGAAATGGTAATGTGACAAGAGGAGGCTGTTTGTTTGGGCTCCTGTCATCCCCCGAGCCCACCTGTGCCACTCATGCTTATCACATCCACATTTCCCATCCAACCTGACAGTGACAGAGCGCGGATCAAGATACAGTGGGGTGATTTCTGTTGCGTGGGGGGGAGCAGACGAATAATAATAAGGAGAAACTTGAAAAAAGATGGGTTGTGGTGACTTCTGACCTCTGCTGCAGGACTTGGTGGAATGATTATCCCTGTGGTCATGAATTATTTCAGCGCAGAGGGGGCGATCACCTTGTTTTTGCCCCGGCGCATCTCTGAAGACGGGCTGCAGGGAGGGGTAGGGGGGAGGTAGGGGGAGCAATGGAGGTTGACCAACAACACGAGACTTCATCAGTCCCAGTGAGGGTGGTGTAAATCGAGGCTGAAGCCCTCCATTCCCCCACCCCCCGTAGGCTTTGCTGTAAATAAGATTGTCCTCGCTGAACTCGCCTCGCTAAATAATGCATGCTAGAATACGCCTGGATCCGAAGCTTTTCAAATTGCAAAACTTAACCTGTTTTAATCAGGTGGTTCCGTGACAAAAGCATGTATTTTTGGCCAAAGTTTGACTTTGACTCAAGCTTTATTGGTGATGTCCAGGTAGTGTGACATCACCAAAAACTAAAAAAATCTTTATCGAGCTGCAACATTGTTTAAGGTATTTAATGGATCTGTCTGTTTTCTGATCTTCCACCTACAAATAAGCATCAAAGAAGCTTCATATTTACAACCGTACCCAACGGCTCAATGAGGAGGATTAAAATAATAATAATAAATAATAATAAATCATCATTATCCTTTCATGCAACCTGTTAGAGATTTTGAAAAGATCATCCGCTTGCATCCATTTCACGGGTTAATGTGAACAAAGACCTCTCAGTGCAGCGGCTCGCCATCAAGCGCTGTGCAAAGAGCGCTGAGAGTCCAGCAATTCAGCAGCATGAAATATTTAAATCACCCATCATTGACTTTTGAAATGTATTATTGCTTCTTCTTCTTTTTTTTTTTCTTCTTCTTCTTCTTTCTGGGAGCCTCTTCCAGTCAGACCTCATCCAGGTCGGGAAGGAATTTCGATATGAATCTGGGGGCCAACTACACGCTGTATTTACACAGTTAATGGCACTAAATCCTTGTTATCATCTCAAGCGGAGTCTTATTTTTAGCAGCCATATTTGTTTTATTTCATCCAGATGGGAGTCGGGGAAGAACCTGACATCAGCGCTGGTTCTCATTAGGCCTCTCAGACAGACGAGGTGACATCAGTGGGCTTGAACACTCCAGAAAAACACTGGATTCCTCTGGTTTAAAGAACTCTCGAGACTCTGCCTGACGGATAAATAAATAAATACATTTTCATCACTTTCATAGCAGAGTCTCCTGACGGGAATAGAAACGGTATTTGTTTGTGTTGAGCGTTTCATATCCTGCCACTTGAACTCTTGGAGGATCAGGACGTGATAGCTGAGCTACTGTGGGAAAACCCGGAGCAAGGACCTGGGTGTCTTGTGCTTGTTGCAATGGCAACACTGTTTCTGTCATTATTTGTTTACTCGGCTCTTTATCTGGGCCAAATGCTCCTGACTGAAGCGAGGTTTCACTCTGAGGGGTGACAATAGCTCACCCATCAGTTGCCCTCTGCCCCTGAAAGCATCGCGAGGCGTTCTAATATTTGCAAATTGTCGCACTTTCGTTGACCGATCACACAAAGGAGTCCGGTGCAGGCGAGGAGAGCTTTCAGCATCGCCTCATTTCGAGGATCTGTATCCTGAGATCAAGTGCTTCCCAGGTTTCCCGGAGTCCGGCCATGCAAGGCTTTTAATAAAGCACTAATTCAGATGACTTGTCTCAAGTCTCTGAGCACTGAGAAGGATCTCAATGCTCCGGGGGAGGAGGAGGAGGAGGAGGGGAAGACAGAAAATCCAGTCAGGAAATGTGAGTGAATGAGCTGGAGAGGCAGGGTTGTGTTGCAGCATCCAACAAAAGAGTAAATAGAGACAGCTTTCTTGGGCTGCCATCACATCCGAGCCATTTCCTGCAAGATTATGATAATCCCAAAGAAATGATTATGATGAAATAATCATCAGAATTTGCACTGCGTAATTGTCTCCATGCAAATCCATTAGCTCCTCCGGCTGTTGCGCCAGATGGAAGCTGGGCTGCGGTTCGATAGCCCCGCTGGCTGCCACGGGTTCCCCCCACAATGGCCCCTCGGTGGCCACACACAATGGCGGTTGCTGACCACTGACACCACCGCGCACAATCGGCCCCCCGGGGGTCAAACGGTTCCAGCGTGGAGCGTCGCTCATTCAGGCCCGTTTCACCTGAGGCTCCGTTTGCCTCATAAAACCTCGATCACCGCTCTCGACGCTGTCTGGTCACAGGCGAGAGAGGGTCCCGGAAAATCATTGAGCACCGCGAGCCCGTCGCCATAAAGTTGAGTTATGGACTCATGAAAGGCATGTATATGGTATGATCCCTTTAGAAAGTGCCCGGGACTCAATAATGTGAATGGCTCCAGCTAGCCGGATGACTCACACAGACAAATGTTACTACATGCAGATGATATTGATTCTCCTCATGGATCTCTGGTAAGAACGGGCCGCCTCCTAATGACAAAGAGCCCGGCACCCAAATGACTTCATCTCAGCAATCAATGACGGATATTAAAGCACGAGAAGGCGCTGCAGATCTGAAATTTTGACTTGCTTGCTTTGAGACATTAGCATTTGTTCGGAGGTGGAATTCAAGCACGTTAGAAGTCAAGGTATAAATTGGGTCGACCTGGGAGCTAATGATGATGCTTATTATGATGCACCATCAAACAGCTGTTGAATAAATTTTAAATAACGTCAAATAACACACATGCAGATTGCAGGATCCATGATTTAGGAGGGAACATGTAGGTCACAGCCTCCGCTGCGACTCCCTCCACGCTGACTTTTCACAGGGCGCACACAAGGCTAGCATCAGCCCAAACCGCTCCTGACAGAGAACACCAGCCACATTACACAAAATCAGGTTCCCCTGCAAACAATGCTTTATTCTAAAGCTAGCGCTGCGGTGGTTTGAGGCTACGCAGATCTCTCTGCTTTTTTTTTTTTTTTTTTTCAGCTTGGGACATAATACGTGGAGAAACATTTCAGGGAACGTCTTATGCCATGAAAATAACCGCCGGGGAATTTTGTGTAAAGCATGTCAGACGGAATTAAAACCATTTTCCTTGTGATGAGCAACACAGATCAGCAAACCTCCCGCTGTCAGAAAAGAAGAATCCAGCAGAACTTGCTGGTTCAAACTGGATATTTAACCACGGCTCGCGTCAAACGGTGCATTCTGGGAGACTTCCACGTCGGCCTGCAGCAGGCTTCCCCTCAGGGCTCCCACCCCGTGACGCACCACGCAGCCAGTGCAGGTGATCTTTTGTTTGAGAGGCAGAAGATGATGAAACAAGCACAATGTGAGCGCATTGTGCCGAGGAGGAAGAGATAGAAAGCGGATGAATGAGAGAGAAACATGAAAGCCTCGCCGTTGCTGCAGGCTTTTTTCCCCCGGTGTGAGTGAACAAAATACAGGAGCGCTATTGTGTCGTCTGGCTCTACCGACGGCGCGCTTTAATGCGGCAGGGCCGCCTCCACTCGGAGGCTACCGTCAATAGGGAAGGCACAGGGGACCAGGGGACGGTGGGTGGGTCAGGGGCCGGGGGACGCTGCTGGGACGGGACCAGCTGGAGCACCTGGAGCCCAGAGCAAACACTCACACACTGTTACATAAAGACGCGCATGTGAGACGACATGACGCCACGCTGTGAGCAGCGTATTTGCTTATGCACACATACAGAGCAGCCATTTTTGTGTAAATAATGAGGAAGAGGCGTCACGACGGGGTGACACGAGACCACTAACATCAGCTACAGAGTGATGGCGATGAGCGAATCGCGCGGGGGGGGGCTTCAGGTCGGCAGCTTCTCCCTCATTAGCTAAATTAAAACCAAACTGACACGTCACTCTGCGCTGAGCAACCTGCCCGCAAACCAAAGTTGCTCATTCACCGTAGCACGAGTAACAACCTGACTTCAATATTTCTGGAAGTGTGCTTTTTTTTTTTTTCTTTTGCGTTTTTAATCTATGCAAAGCTCTGAAGCTGAATTTCGGCTGTTGAAAGCCAATAAGGCGGTATCAAAATGAGGCCACAGTTAATTAATCATCTCGGCTTCCTTTTCACGGCCCTCCCATGACTGTCCCGGGGGTTTGTGCGAGTGTGTTTTTTGTGTGTGTGTGTGTGTGTGTGTGTGTGAGAGGCAGGGAAGCAGGAGGGTGGTGCAGGTTGCAGCTGGGGGATATTAGCATAAACTAATGCGAGCCAGTAGACTGCTGAGCTCCTGTAAGCCCAGAGCAAACCTCTAAGGAGACAAAACAGGAAGCTAATGACACCTGCTTTATTCACTGACCACACAATTAACAGTCAATAAAAACTACGTTAATTAATGATCGTGAAGTGTCTTTTTTTGTTTGTTTGTTTTGTACGAACACAAATGCATTTCTGCACGCGCAGACGGACATTAATCAAACTGGGGTCTTCGATGCCACTGTCAATTAATGTTTTTCCGAAGATTTAATGCTCATTGTTGTTTTGACTCGTCATTCGTAATTAGCTTTAACGTTTTGCAGCTGTGAGGAGCTCATCTCTTTCCTCCTCTTTTCCGCTTTTTTGTTTTTTATTGCGACACAATGTGGCAACACAGCAGACGCCAAACACAAAGTCACTGAGTCGTTCAGTCGTCCACTGCTGTTCCCTATAATTGCGTTTTAGGCCGTGTGGGTAAAAGTAGTACACTCAGAACAGACGCTACTTTCTTCGTTTTGCTTACGTTAAACGTTGGAGGGTAAACACAGAACATCGACTCAAACTGATTTAAAGCAGCTCTAATTAATATTTCGATGATAATCATACAATGCATGAGTAGAGTTTTCCAACTTATCACTTATCACTCTTTTCATGTTATAGAGCCCTAGACAGGCATTGCATATTAATTGTATCTGATATGAAGTGTGCACGTTGTTGTTGATTGTCTTACTTCAATACTTTCTGTCAAGGTTCTGTGTCTGTCTTCTATTTTGGGGTCATGTTTTGATGCTTCCTGTTTTATTTTGTCATGTTTCCTAGTTTCCTGTCTGTCGTGTTTCCTTGTGGTTTTGTCATGTTGCGTTTCCTGTTTTATCTTGTTAAGTTCTGCCTCCTTGTCCCTTGATTGTTCATTGGTTTCACCTGTGTTGATTGTCCTCATGCGTGTCACATGTGTCTTGTCAGCCCTGAGCCTTCTTGTGTATATATAGCCCTGCCTTTCCCTTTGTTCCTTGTAGCGTCGTTAATGTCTCCACGTCATGTTTCCACATCCACATTCCATGTGTCTACGATTTTTACCATGCCATGATTCTTTTGTATTTACCTGCCATGTGCAGGTAAATCTTATTAAATGTTTGAACTTCCGTCCTCATCCTTATTATCATGGGTTTGGGTCCTCACCTCAACAATCACCAAACTCTGACACTTTCTTTTAATCACCAAAGCCAAACCAAAGTCCTCTACGACTGACAGTGGCTGGTGTGTGATTAAACTTCTAGTTAGTGTTTTTGATTTTTCGACATCTTCACGGTTGACAGTGACAGTGTTCACCTCAAGCTTCCCTCTGTTTTGACGTCACAGTGACGTCAAAACGTCTATGGATCCAAGGAGTGGGGTGGAAAAATGCGGCTGCAGTTTATGGAATGGCCGCTTCAGGCTAAAAATGCAAGTCAATACTGGTAGACCTCTGCAATATGCTAGAAACAACCAGAGCACCGTTCAGTCAACCAACCGTTGGCTACGGAAATATGGAAGATGAGAAGGAAACTTCAGAACGGCTCTTTAGAAAAACTGGATGCAGTAACCAATGGTTTCTACATAGACATGGCTTTGCCCTTTTATTTTGGTGTCACAAGCTGAAGGAGACAAAATATAAAGCACCCCTGGACATTTAAGGTGGTTTGTCCAGCAAACATGAAGTCAGCATCTGCTCGTGGCGTCTGTGACGCTTTCATTCAATTGACGGTAAAAGCAACACTAACAGGAACGAGTCTCCCGTGGCCCTGACGAAGCTTTATTCTGATGGAGGCTTCGAGTGCAGCGCCAAAGAGAAAGGCAGAAAAAAAAAAAAAACACGCCGTGGTGTATTTTAACAACATAGAAGTCTTCCAGGCTGGAAAAAGGCTCAGTGGGTCAGTGTGTTGTGGAGGTGGAGGGGGGGTTTTAAGCGGCGCACTGAGAGAGTGAAATAGGATGGAAAAATGCAATCATGCATCCCGGCCCTCTCCAGCCCCTCGTCGTGTGTTTTCACCCCCTCCTCTCCTCCTCCTTCTCCTCCACGAACCATTAGTCACTATCCAGCTCCTGTTAATGTAATTAGATAAAGGATATATGGAGTCTCGGAGCTCGGCGGAGACATTTGTCTGCATAATTGCGTCTGTGCTGTGGCAGAGGCTAAGAACCCCTGGATTTCCACAAAACACCTCTGGGCTCATGAAGTCCGACTAAGCAGGAGAAGGAAAAAGAAAGATGGATAAAAAAAAAAGAAGAGAAAATCCTCTCTGGAGTCACCCATTCTGTTGTTGGGTTTCCAGAAGAAACCCCCTTCCCGGGAATCAAAGCATTGTCACATGTGAAAACAACCTAGATGCTATATTTTTAGATCCGGCTCTCGCCACACATTTGAACACTGGTTTCTTCCCCCAACACACACACATACACACACACACATATTTCACATGATGGCAACCTAGTAATAAACTGTCACATGTCACAACTCGCATCTCAGCCACGTGGGGTAAATATGTGCAGATGGCAGGCAGGTCCCCAGATTCAGACCTTCTGGAGACGTATCGCAAATAAGCTCAATCCTCGCATCTAATTAGTGGTAGTCGCAGCTTGTCGGCTAGTGACCTACATATGGAGCATGGATGCGCCGCACACAGCGAAGAATTCCAACGTCCCCGTATAGTTGGGAGGCTCGGACACACACGGCGATGGAGCAAAAATCCGCTGAAATGCATAATTGCATGCAAATACTTGCCATCTAGACATTACAGATGCACACACAGAATACACAACTTCCGGACGAATTTTAACTTTCAACCCTGCCCCCACACCCACCGCTGCCCTCCACCTCTAACCCAGGGCAGTTCCTGTCTCCTGTCTGGGGCACATGCAGTGTAGGTGGTGGTAGATTTGGGCGGACTGGAGGGCAGGATGTTAGCCTGATTATCCCCCAGTCAGACCTACTTCCAACTCCAGAGATCCTGCCTCCTGCCCCAGATACCTCTCTGGCGGACGGGAGCACTGGGAGGGATGGAGGGGGGTGGAAACGTATGGACCCCGCACTCACCGCCAGCAGCTCCAGAAGGGGGACGTTCTGGATCCTCCCGCAGCCCGACATGATGCCGTGGTCCGTGTACTGGCTCATCCTGCGCCGCCGCTCCCTCGTCTCCGCTCGCCTTCCCCTTCTTCTTCTTCTTCTTCTTCTGCCTCGTTCCCCACTTCTGCCCTGGCTGAGTCTCAGCTGCTGCTGCCTGCCACTGTGTGCATGTGTGCATTTGACGATGTGTGTGTGTGTGTGTGTGTGTTGGAATGATGATGCAGCAGGCAGCCGTGCAGCCTTGCCAGCGAAGTGCCTCCTCTGAATGCTTGTCTCTCCTGAGCGAGGCCACATCAACCCTTGTCAATATTTAACCGGCAGGTCAAGTTGGATTAAGTCAGACGGGTTTGTCGCCCAGCAGAGTGCGTGTCCCCATGTTTTTGCGCGTTTGTGTGCGAAAGCAGTGGATGGCTGCTAGTTGTGCATGCGTGTAAAGTCATAAAACATTAACATATGTCAGCACAGGAGTCTGATTCAGACTCTGGGTTGGCAGTTCCTCCTCTGCAGCTCTAGCTTTCGGTCAAAATCTCACACTGGGTCGTGATGTGGCTTCTGGCTGCTTCAGTATTACCAGTGCTGATGTTAATGTAAAGAAAGATTTGACACCAAGAAAAGAACAGATCCTAGACTTTTGTCTAAGGATACTTTCAGCTGCAGATTTAAAAATCTGCTACCTCCATCACGATCAAATAAACACAATATGATAAAAAGTTCCACAACAGCCGCTAAATTGACCCTTGACTCAGTCAGACTGTTTTCTTGACTCGCGTCCGAGATCACGACTCGGTGCCCGCCACCTCCGCTAACCGGCTTCCTGACTGACACCTTGAGAATGAACTTTGAATCCCAGATTGCAGGTTTCTGGTTCCTCCACAGTGGTCTTGGTCGAGTCGGCAGCACAATAGATAATGACGGCCCTCTCGTTCGGAATGGAACATGTGGAAGCGGTTCTGGAAGCGCTGCCACGTTTTTTTTTTTTTTCCTCCCTGAGCTCTCCACACGTCACCCTTTATTTTCATCTGCTTGATTAGTGAAGATGTGGCCGAGGAGAAATCGCTCTCAAACTTCTGATCACGGACACTTCAGTGAAACAAGAATGGACGGGGAACCGGGGTATTTTGCACAAACAGAGATGCCGACCGTCAACTTTCCTTTTGCTTTAATGGCATCCTGTAAAACTGTAGTGCATACAGACCGTCTCATCTCTCATTCCTGTATTACATCTGACTTCGGTAAAAGTTGTTTAACATTTATTACGCCCTACACGACATGATCCACTTGGCTTCAGTCTGCTTTGTTTTGAGGAACAAGAAGAAAACCTTAAACAAAAGGTTAAACAGAGGCAACTGCATCCACTCATCCAAACGTCTTAAAAAAAAACTCAAAACTAAATGTTTATTTCAGCTCCGTTTTCTCTGACTGGGATTACAGCTTTGCATACCAGCGAACCTTGGACACGAATGTTGTGTTCGCGTTGACCTATTTGAGCTACGCTTGTCCCGTGGCTATCGCAGTGATGGATGGGAGTTGAGTGGCAGGTGGTGCTCCTGCTCAAGCGCAGATTACAAAGCCGTCAGTCAGCGGCCGCCTGGGCGAGCCTCTCCGAGGAATTTATGAGATCAGACGCTTGTGCTGCTTTGCACCAGGAAGGCTGAGGTGATGCAGGTGTAAAACCCTTGCCCTGCCCAAACGCATTCCTGCGGGTGACTAAGTGTTTACGGTCACAGCGGCTGTATGAGAACTTTTCAAAATACACCTCAAAATCAGTTTTACCGTTGGTTTAAAAATGAGTAATGAGGATTGAAGCTAATGCCACCAGTTATGTGTGCATCGAACCGGTGTAAACCACGACACAATAGCAGCCAACAATGATATGTGATTTAAACTACATAATAAGGACCGAGACGTTAATAATGAATCCCTGGGCGATTTAAGGATGCTTCATTTGTCAGTGGAAAGGCACCATCATGCTAATGCCCATATAATGATTTCGGTCTGGAGTGGCCAGAAAATTGAATCTGGATGACTGACTGATATCGTAATACATCTTCAGCAAACAGGGAGGCCCATTCGTCAAAAGCCACGGCGAGATTAATGGTAAAATAACATAAACATAATATCGCAAATTGAGGGTAATTATTTTAGTTTGGGATTTGCCTGCAAGGCTACGCGGAGGTAGGAACGACTAAATAATTTACATCATTTGTCAAGTCAGAAACTATTTGCAAATTACTAGCTAGCGAAATTCCAAAGAAGCTGTGTCACGTAGGAATGTAGCGAGCCGAAATGAAACGGGCTCCTAACCTCAAACCCTTCACGTTTTAACCTCTAACCCTTTAAAAAACTAAAAGGTCACCAGGTGCCTAGTGACCCACTCCTCTGAAACACCTGGTAGGGAACTTGGCCTACCAGCCCGACCAGTAGAGCCTCCACGAGGTGAGGCAATTATGTGGTTTTTGTCTTCAGGCATAACAAAAAAAATAAAATAAAAAATACTTAGGAACTTATTTGCATCTATAATTGCTCACAACACATCGAACCACAGACCCACATGTCACGCACTAGCATACGCCCGGTCCTCCTCACTCAGTCTGTATGAAAACAGTCGAGCTCTTATGTGGAGCCATGTATCAAGTGTACGTTTCAAAGTATGTATTTACTCAGTGGTTGGAGCTAATGCGGAAACATGTAAATATTTCCCTAGACTGGACAGGAAGTGTTTCTAGGGTCATTATGGTTCTTCCCAGACCACCAAGCAGCACAGAGAACTACACAAGGATAGGAGTCAGGAGCAGGAATGTACATTTTTTGAGCATCTCAGATGTGAATGTTGTATTATTTAGTTACATATCGGTCTCAGACTTAAATAACCTTCTCCATTTCAGTCCAGATGCCCACAACAAACCCCCTACAAATAAAATGTGTCTGCTTTTAGAAAACGCCTAAAAGAATTTATAGAGAGACACCCACGCCAGTAAACCCAGCAACGAGACCGGCTCCCCCCCCCCTTCCCCTCCTCCTCCACACATTTACAGCTCTGGACTTAGAAAGACAAGCATGAAAGAGTCCTCTCAGATCCCAGCTGAGGGCTTGGCTCGAAGCCTGATGAGGAGGATGTGATCACAGGGCGGCCTCTGTGCAGAAGAATAGACAGGACGTGCTTATAACCCCACACTCCTGCACCACCTTCTGCCTCTCACACCCAAACCCAGTCTGCCAGGAGTCCATGGACCGAGCCTTTCCTGCCCCAGCTGCAAAGAGAGGAGGTGGGTTTTCCCATTGCTGACAGATGCCTCCTCTTTTTGCCTCAACCCGTGCGCCCGGGTCTTAATCTGCACGTCCAATCCTGTTAGCTCCCCTCTGCCAGTTTTGCCTTGTTCAAACCCAAACCTGCGGTGCCAGTGTTGGAACCAAAAAAGGGTGCATCATCTGCATAATGATAAACAGAACTCCCTGGAGATGGCGCTTCCATGCCAGGTGGACGGGGTTAACACCCTGGGATAAGCCCTACCGACTAAATTTAGATCATGTTTCAAGTTTCTCTGTTGAGACAAGCCTCTATTTCAACACAGTGAACCCATAAGCAAACAACAGTGTTTTTTACACCTTTGTCCACGCAGAGCCTACACCAGCTACACGCATTATAATTATGTGTTTCCACAAATTACATATGTAAGTTTACGTATTCACAAGGAACGGCTCTAAACTCTTAAACAGCTCTTTCCGGATACAACGTAGTATCCACCGAAATTACTGCAGAGCCGGTTTATTTTAACGATTTCAAACATGACTTCAAGTTGTTGTTTTTTTTTTCTCATCTTGTTGGGTTGTAAAACACAAACTCTCCCACGGGACGGATGTACCGTGGTAAACTGTAAGTCAAGACCGCTTCAAGATATGTTGCTTTCCATTTACGCTGCTGAGCTGTTTTAATGACATGATGGTAGTTTTCCAGTGATTACAAACAGAAGCCGCCTGAAATGACAGGATAATATACAATTATGTCAAGCCTTTCCTTATAATTATTACCCTACTCTAAAATTTCTTTAAGATTTTACCCTAAATTTGAACAAATGTACAACTTATCCAGCAGAAAGTTGATCTACTACTGGACATTCAGAGCTCTAGTTGTGTAGACCTGATCCTGAATTTGAATTGTTTCCCTGCAGTGAACATCTGGAGACCTTTGTCAATCATCTATATCTGTTGCTCTCATTGGTTGTTGCCTCAGCCAATGCCGGTACACTATTTAACCTTAACCTTAACCGTAACCCTAACATAACCTTAACCCTAGGGCACAATAGCTCCAAAATTGTATTTGTTTAAAGGGACAAAGGGGATATAAATGCCGCCTCATGAGATTAAATGCTTAACTTCTTCAAGATAAGTGTGAGCATCTGATCTGACCACACTTTTTTTTTTTTTTTTTTATAAAAGTGGCACAATCAAAGCCTTATATCCACTGAGCTAAAAGCACAACGTGTTTTTCCTCATCAGATACCCCTTTAATCACGCTGAGCAACAACAAATGCACTCTTCAGCTGATTGTGTGGCGAACCTTCACTTGAGTCCGGAGTAAATCAGAGGACACAATGAATGCTGAATGAAGTGTTTGATCCTGCGGGGAGATAACGCTGACTAACACAGACGAGGGGGGTGCAGACCTCTCAAAAAGGCCTCTGTGTTCCCGGTCCTGGGCTCCTTTTGAGGGTGAATAGAGACTGCTGCAAAGCGCTAAATGTTTGGGGAACAAACGCATGTGACTCCGACCGCACACAGCCCCCCGATATCAACTTTGATCTGCACCATGATTGGAAGTAGAGAGTCCATAATTGGCCCCTCAGCTCAAAGCAGACAAAGGACGGTCTCATTGGACGAGGGGAACTGGGCATCCAATTATAAGACCTGGCAGAGTTTCCCTGGGGGAGAGGGGACACACACAGAGTAGGACAAAGTTTTGAACAGACCCAAAGAGATAAACCCTAGAAGAGGGAAGCATCAACCCTATATTCAGCCGGAAAACACACATGCAACTTGTGACACGGCTCAGAGATCACATCAGATGTGATGGTTCGCATGCCGAGCTGAGAAAAGGCAGGTCATCTGGAACGCTCGGCTCTGCTCACCTGAAACAAATCCCTACATTTGTTTTCTTTGCTTGACCATAAAGTAATGTAAAACTCCGCTGTCTAGCAACTGAGGAAATGAAAGAGGCATTCAGCTTCGCTACACATGATGCCGGGATCTGTAAAATATTCTATAATTGCCCTAATAAAAACACAAGCTAAGTATTAGCAGCAATAATCTTGTTATTTGGAGGATGGAAAAACAGACGAGTGGCTCGTATCAACACAGCCCCGAGAATTATTAAACCCAATTTACAAGCGGATCGAGTCTGCTTAGCGTGCGGTTAAATATGAGGAAAGCTGCTGGGTTTCAGACTGGAGTCTAGGGAAAAGTTAAGGTTGTAATTGCTCATGAGAGAGAGAGAGAGAGAGAGGAGACGTTCCCATGAGACGAGAGGAGGAAAATGCTACTTCTCCTGCCCCTCAAAGTCATAGCAAGAGAGTGTCTCAGAGAAGAGTTTGCTGGGTTCCCACAGCCTGCGGCCCCGTGGCTACCCTCGCGGTGAGCCCAGGTATGCGCGGTATGTCACCTGCACACTGAGGGAGCTGTCAGAGACCCGGCTGGAGGCTGGTTCACCCCCGCTGAGAGACTCCACATAACGAAGTGTGAGAGACCAAGTGCTGCTCCGAGAAGAGTCCAAATCTTTTTCTTTTCGTAACTGGCTCAAACCATCCAATCGGCCTCGGCTTCAGATCTGCACTCCACACCAGTTACTCAAGAATTAAGCTGACACACTAAGTGAGCACTAAGTGAGCACTCGTCCCCCTAAGCTTGGCATCCTGTAATACACATGGCGTGAGAACGAGGCCCACGCCAGGGACGGCATTGTCGGTGGATTTCTACTGTATAATTACACTCAATTAGTTTGAGCTGCTCAGTAATAATATCAAACCTCTCCATTTGTCTGCCTGACGATGTGGGAGCCAATCAGATTAGACTGAGCATTTCTTCCCATACAGCTTAAGGACCTGCTCCCCTGCTTAGTTTTATGTCTCCACTCTGCATTGTAACAACCAGCTGTAATGGGACGCGGGGGCAGAACAAGGAAGAAATCCAACCTCGCCGAGCGGACTCCATGCTGACGTACCAGCTAATTCACATGCACTTAAATTTAGCATGTACCAAACTAATTTGTCTGTTTTTTTTGTTTTGTTTTTTGGGACAATTTTATTGTCTCACTTAGTGAAGAGCTGGCCAGGGAAATAAGTTGTAGCTTGATGTAACAGCATGGCAGCAAATAATCACGTAAAAAGACTTTATGTGAGGAGGTGGCTTGACAAAAGCCTGGGGGATTTGGCTAAACCCAAATACTTTAGAGATAAACAGGAAAGCACAACCACATGCTGTTTATTCAATACAACTTACAACTATGCAGCAAGCGTTTAATCAGTAATGTGGAGCACTTGATTATTAACCCTCCCCTGCAGAGTGTTTTCAATTTGGCCTTTTGTTATCAATTATCTCCGAGCATGATTGCACCGCTGCGCACATTATAAATGTTGGCGCGGAAAACGGATGTGAAAGAGCAAACAGCGACGTGCTCTCACCGGTTTAGGCATCTTTGGCTCAACGAGCACAACATCACGGATCGAGGAAACGCATTAGACACCACATCTTAGACGAGGCTCTCTTGTTTGATGGGAATGAGGCAGTCGTGAGAGTTTTGGCAAATGCTACAGACATGTAGAGACATGACATCAAAGTAAAACCAAGATGACAATGAAGCTGGAGAGGGTTTCGGTAATGTGGACGGTCTAGGACGGGACATTCGTCACGTCCACTCTAACCAGCAGTCGCCAGGCCTGAAAGCTGAAGTCAAGGTGATTACACACAACTTCACGGGTGCTGTTTTTCCAATTTGGACGGAGTTTTCATGTTAACTTTCCAAAAACCACAATGTGACAGGTGTGTCTAGGTGGGAAAACGACCTGTGCCCCACATTCTTTTGGTACAGATTGGTGTACAACGCACCGATCACCACGAGAGAAACAAGACTCCTCTATGTCTTTGCGGTATGAATGGCTTCCATTTTCAGTCCAACCAGTATCGACCACGGGTGGTTTGTCATGACTGGCGAACCATGTAATTGTTTGGGGTCCCGTGAAGACAGTGTGGCTACTTTCTGCCATATTTTGCCAATGCGTCCACCTCTTAAAACCTATTAGAACCCTACAGTGCATTGGCAATACTCCATAACCCCTCAAGTGGCCCCATCTATCCAACCCATGATAGATTCCACAGATTGCTAAGGTTCATTTGGACACTTGTTAAGAGAACTAGTACATACTTTATTGCCAGAACCTTGGGTGACCACTGGCCTTAGCAACCTGGTAACAATTTGTCAAGCAAGTGGATTTAAACTGTTAACTGAGCATAAATTGTCCATTCTTGATTGTCTGGTTGCTAGTCCGGTACCACATGCTACACTGGAAGCCTTGAATTATTGCCTTTGCCCCCATTACTCACCAGTCGGTATCCAGCAGGTTCCCAGATTACCCAAACTAGACTTTCTTTTAGATGCATCCTCACAATGGGTTGTTAATATATTTGCACCTTTACTAATAATGATGATTAAACTTCTTTTAACTCTTCATGACCACAGATGTAACCCCAGTCCACCAGCCCTTGCAACTCACATCATACTCTCTACATTTTCTGAATTTGTATCTCTGAAATTATGCTGAATTACACGTCGGCCTGTGATAGCCTCTGCTGTGCTGGATAGACCCCTGGCAGAGCTTCTGCTGTGACCTACTTAAAGCCGGCTGGCAGCAGCGAGCATCATAAGCTCACAGACCGTCCGCGGCCATCGGGCTCACCGTGTACATCCCTGCATGACGAAGAGCCTCATCCGCAGGCGGGCGTCAAATGATAAAAATAAATAGAGGCGCGGAATCAACCCAGCAACACAGCAGTTATGTAATCCAAACGGTGCCCCAGTTACTCGCGTGTGCTGCTGTATCTGCAGCTACTCTGGGCCGTAGCTACCGATCCAGATTAGATAGTCTAGCCCTGGCTATTTCCTTTTAAAGAGAAGGCGCACCGCACCAAAATGCATTGATAAAACACTGATATAATGTTGACTAAGAGTCCACTCCTTCTGCACACAAATGCACAAAGACGTGCACACTTTTGTTATATCAACCGCACACAGACTTATTCAAAGTGGACTCCTATGGAGCAAGTGCGCCCAGTAACGGTCCCTTAAACCTAGCCTGCATACAGTGTGGAAACATATGGCGGCTCAATGCATTATACATGTGGGAGGTGGTGGTCCAGAGTGATATCCAAGCCCTCCGCTCAACAAATTACTCATCGACGATTGATATAAGCTTTGTACGAAGCTAGGCCATGTAATCCATCCAAAGAGGAGCAGACATAAATATTTTACCTGTTCTTCAGCTGACATATGGTATTTTTTATAAAGCTCTGTGTGCTAGTGTGAGCTGAAAATCTGTCACGGAGGTCCCAAGTGGAACATAAGTCTTGTTCATCATCTTAACAGGCTGCGAAACACATGGAAGATCCAAAATATGTGAAAGATACAAAGTCATATTCCACGAAAAAGGGCGACAACCTTGTTACCGAGGGAACGCCATTCTGTCAAGGCAGTCAGGGTCATCCGTCCGACTTAAATTCAGTCCACAAGTGACACAGGAGGAAAACCAGGCCATGGAATCGCATGCCTGTCGTCTGACGGAATATCAGAAACCGCCTCTTGTGTTTTCTCAGATGCCTGAAAAAATAAATGTATCAGAGGCTCATATCCTCCCAGGAAAAGGAGTGTTTACAGGACTTAGTAGCTTTATCTGTGCCAGGTCCAGCCGGGCCACTAGGGCCAGAGACATCATGTCCCCCATCAGCACTGCTGCAAGGAGAGTTTAGAGCTGATTAAACTCAGTGGCCTCAAAGGCTCATTTCCAGAAACTTCAGATTTTGTCGCGGCAACTTTCACTTTTCATGGTTACCCATGCAGTGGAATCAAATCTGCACACTGCCACCAGATCCACGCTGGACCTTTACCAAAAAGGCTCCAGGCTCCTCCATGGCCCACTATTAAAACAAGCCGTGCGAACCTGCTGCTGCTGCTGCTGCTGCTCCAAGTTACAATAAATCACAACAGAGGAGCAAGGAGTGGGCAGAGAAAGAAGGAAAGAGATAAAGAAAGACTTGAGGAATGAAAGCGAGAGGGGATGAACACGAAACCGAAGGAGAAGGGAAACAGTGCATGCATGGATAGATGTGAGCATGTTGAATCATAAACCCCTATCACAAACATGACCCAGTTTCTCCGTCAGTGTAAATCAGGTCGCTATGTATCCAATTAAAGCAATTAAACCAACAAAATATATCCTATCATAAGTGCTGGCGATAACGAGAGCCTCGACGCATCAGTAATCTCAAATCATATGATCAAGTAATCATCCTCTGTGTCACGGTTGCATATTCACAAAGCTAAACCGCGGTGAATGAATTATAAATCAGGAAGTGTCTTGTGTCACCAAGACAACTTAAATGTGTCACCACAGCCTCCCTGCTTCCAGATTCACTCTCATGTGGATCGAAGCCTCCGAAAGATTGACAGCTTTAAGAGTTCAAAACAAGATTCCTTTCACGCTGGTAAATCAATTTTTTATGTCGCGAGGATGTTAAAATATAAAACGCATTAATGATTTGAGTTAGTTTGTCAGTTAGTTAGTTTGTGTGACTGAGGACATCTGGATGAGAGGAGGAGGTGCAGGTGTCGCCGAGGGGAAAACGGTGAATGTTACATAATGTCACGTCAGATGTATTTATGGTTGCAATTAAACGGATGGATAAAAAGATCCAGAAACAGACCGTGACGAAGCAAGCTGTCTACGGTCCGAGTGTTGGCCGTGTGTCCTGCAGCACTGGCACGATTTGGACTATTTGGATGTGATCAAGTGGAACCTTTTTTTGGTCCAGACACGGGCCGTTGTTCTCTGATGTGGGTTTGGCTTGTGTGTTATAAGTCACTCTTGAAAATCAGCAGAGGGTTACGAACGGTGGCCCTGAAGGTCAAAGCACAACAACATTTTGCTAGCGCCATTTCTTGACTGGCAGAAAAACAACCAATGACATCAGGTTATATTCTAGCACTGTTTCTGTCCAATCAGGAGCCTGAAATGTTCGTGTGTTTTCTGAAATGTTGCTGTGTTTCCTGTAACGTTGTTGTTTCCTGTTATTTTTTATGTTTTCTGAAATGTTGTTGTGTTTCCTGTAATGTTGTTGTTTCCTGTAATGTTGTTGTGTTTTCTGTAATGTTGTTGTGTTTTTTGAAATGTTGTGTTTTCTGTTGTTTCATTGTGTTTTCTGTAATGTTGTGTTTTCTGTAAAGTTGTTGTGTAAATTTCTGAAATGTTGTGTTTTCTGTTGTGTTTTCTGTAAATTTGCATTTTCTGAAATCTCATGTTTCCTGAAATGTTGTGTTTTCTGAAACGTTGTTGTGTTTTGTGAAATGTTGTAATATTTTCTGTAATGTTGTTATTTTTTCTGAAATGTCATGTTTTCTGTTATGATGTTTTATGTGAAATGTCGTTGTGTTTTCTGAAATGTTGTTGTCTTTTGACCTTCAGGGCCACCATAGTTAGGGCTATATATATATATGTATATATATATATATATCACACACATATATATAAATAATTTGTCACAGCGAGAGCTTGCAGCCATTCAATCTCCAACAAATGTGTCATCATTTCCTATATCAAAATCCTACTTTAAGTCTCTTGATTTATTATTTCCTGTGCAGTGACCGTACTGTATGAACTGTTAAGGGTGGGTTGGGGGAGATGGGGGGGGGTCTAAGCTTCTTTTCTCCCATGCAGACACAACACAGCAGCCGCTAAAAGGCTGCACTTGACATTCCAAAGAGGCACTTGTGAGCAGATTCACCTTCAGTTAACCCTGAACCCAAAACAAGTTTCCACTCCTGTGATTCGCAAGAGTGGACCGGCATCAGAGATAAGGCTGTCAATCATCAGCTTTCTCTCTACTGCTCGACACGTGGTTGCGTTTGTGTGCACTTTCATTTCGGAGTCGTTTCATTCTCGGGGTTTTTCTCCGACTGTCAAAGTAATCCATCTGTGTCCATAAAAGGTTTTTTACATTGTCTTCTGTAAACACTCAGCGTTAAGTGGATCTTTCCTGAGAGAGATATGACTGAACGCAGGAAACATTTTTCTATTCCCAACAGAAAGAATAAACAAAAAACAACAAGAGTGGGCATCTGAGCGGCACTAGCCCAAAGAAGAAAAAGAGCTCAACAACAATTGGTTTGTGGGAAGCGGAGTTCAAACGAACTGCAAACACCAATGACAGCAAGACCCGGGATACATAGGGGAAAAAATCACAAATCCTATCAATTAGAAGGACGAATTAAGATTTAGAAAGTATTTCCGAGCCTAAAGAGAAGCAGTGATAGAATGACCGTGTCGGGGGGCTGACTTACCGGTAGACCGCTCTGGACAGACAGTCTCTTTAACTGCTCTCTCCTATCCAGGTGTCTGTTCATGGTCCTTCTGCCCTGCGGGGACTTGCACACCTGGGAAGCCCTGGAGGGAGGGGAAATGGGAGGAGTGGAGGGCAGAGGCAGAGGGAGAAAGTCAACAAGGTGTATCTCATGTCCGGCTGTTAATGCTTCCGCTGTTACAAGGGTTGAGTTCAGAGTCCAAGTTAAGAGGAGGCGGTAGCTGCAGAACTCTCCTCTCTACTTTCTTATTCCGTTCAGCCGCTGCACGAGCTGCTCTCTGAATTCTGGGAGTTCGATGTTGCTGCTTGCTCTTGGTATCCCACCCTCTAACCCAACCGCAAACCCCGAGCTGCAGCCCTTTGTTTTTCTAGGCCTCTCCAAACAACCCTGGGAACCAGTCCGACCTGGCCTGACTGACTGAGGCCGCAGCAGAAGATAAACACTTCACTTCACGCATACTACTCCTTCACAAAGAAACCAGGGGGTTTGCACTCACTGTGTTGGCGCACAGAGTAAGCGCAACACTTCCTCGTCGGTGAAGACGGGGTCAAAGGTCAGCCGCTGGACGCCGCGGGGTCAAAGGCCGTGTGGGCGCTTCGCAACCACGTGCACGGAGAAATCCTGCATGTGCCTCTTGTAACCAGGAGGATTGAAGTCATAAAAAAAAAAAAAATCAGTTTTATCAGTTTTTATTTAGCTTAGAGATTTAACCCATCAAAGCGGCGATAAGGCCTGGACACACCAAACCTGCAACAAAGGCTGACAGTGACGCCAGTGGATAAATAATAGAGCCAATGGCAGCTGGCAGATATAAACGCCCCGCTGCAGGGTGACAGGTAGTAACTTTCCAGACTCAGTAGACTGTTTCCACCAATGGACAGGGGGAAGCTAAAGAGCTAGCATTGGCTAGGAAGCTAAGAAGAGCATCGATTTCTTTTCCAATCTGATATTGAGTAAAATTCAAACAGCGATATCGGCGATACCTATCTGATACCGATACTTTGTGTAATTATAAGTTAATGTATTAATTGTATTTCAAATCATAGCTTCATAAAGAATACAAGACATTACAGTCATTTATTTATTTATTTTAAACTCCATTAAAATAACCTGGTATCGTAAGTATCGACATGTCATTATCTGCACATAGCTACAAGTTGTCATGCAGAGCTCTTGCATGGTTGTTGTGTAAACTTGTGTATTTGCATATTCATATGAGTCTCGTGCTTGGTCACTTAGATTATCTCTGAGGTGCAGATGCGGCCCAGCACTGCAAACACCAATATAAACAAATCAAAACCCCACTAAATACAGATTGATCCTCTTCAGCTCAGTTAATTTTTCTTGCCTCACAAAAAGCTACTTATGCAACAAAGCTTCACCAGCAGCCCCCCTCCCTTCCCACCGCCACCACCTTTTGTTGCACGCGCCGCAGGCTGTATCTGTTACACCATGTCAGAAGCGTCGGCTGCATGAACGCACTCGTCAAACATCCCCACACTTCACAACGTGACGACACGTTTCATCCACTGCCAACCTGGCTGAGTCCGGACCTACGGACACGCCGAGCTACACGCGCAATCTCCTCCGGCCCCCCATCCGTGGACGAGGAAGTTTCCCAATCAGTAAACAGGATGTGAAACGCACTGTCTGTAATGGCACAGAAACATCAGACTCCGGCCTGTCTCGTCTCACTCTGCCTTTTGCGATGGTTAATTGTGCAGTAAGTGTATTGCAACAGATGAAATGACGGGTCTATGTTTAGATTGCATTTCAGTTTGGTCCCTTTCCGCTGGAGATCAGAAGAGGAAGTAAAGCCCAACAGCTTCCTTTGGATTCAGAGATAGAGTCAGGGGGGGTTGTAGGAAATTTAGATTAAATGATTAAGATGGATTTTAGCAGCGTGTCTGATTACACATAGAGGACACTTTTCCCTTTTTTGGCCTTTGGGATACAGAAAGTGATGTTTGAGCCGATCGGAAGCGATACAGATTAAGCAAACACCTTACATGCCAGATATCATTGGCCGATAAAACACAAACAACACACCTACCTTTGACATTTAAACAAACCCAGCCTCGTGCTGTCAGCTACCGGCAAGAGCCAACAAGCTCTCCCTGGGTTTACATTTCAGAACCGTTACAGTAACATAGATGCCAGGGTTGTCAGAAGTGTTTTCATATCCCACGTTTCCCAAAATCAAGGGAATGCTTTTAGAATAATTAGGAAACGTGGATTTATTTTTTCAGACCTGGTCTGCTCTGCGGCCGGTCATCTGTCAGCTCATACCACTCAAAAGTTTATGAACCATTAAACTGTTTAATATTGTGGAAGCAAAAAAATATATATACAAAAGTTGCTCTGGCTGCTGTGGATCAACGTTTCATTTCATTTATTTGGATCTCCATTAGCACTGGCTAAGGCTATCGCTATTCTTCCCGTAGTCCACACCCAATTATCTTTACACGGCAGTTACTCAAAACACACCACACAACAAAATGACACAAAGAACAACTAAAAAAACACCTCACAACAATCTACAAAACAAAAAGGAGAATCATACATATTGTACAGGATCTAGTTCCAGTTAACAGTAACGCCAGAATGTGGTTCTTAGCATCATTCATAAAGTTATACTTACATTAGAAGTGATTCCAGTATATTAAATTCATAGTTTGCATCTCATAAAACCATTTAGACTTACATTGATTAATTGTACACAGTGAGCCTCAACTAAACATTAGCAGACACTGAGAGTTATTTTTTTTTTTTTTGTATGATACGTCCAGGCAGGGTGGTCCATATCACCATGACTCTATAAATTACAGTACGGTCCACACTGATTCCAGCTTCCGTTCATCTTTTGAAAAACTTGTTTTTACCACATATGGGGCAAACATGCTCAGAAAGACCAGAGAGAAACCATGAGATCGAGGTATTAAGAGCTTATATTAACATTTAGAACAAATCATCAAAGGTTTACACCAGCTCTCTTAATGTATAAGAAGCATTTTGATTGCATGGGCAGTATGATGTGCCGAATACTGGCTACTGCTGTTGGTTAGGCTAGTTAGCTGGTGCCTTCTTGTTGGTTGCTAGTTGGTAGCAGACTGCTAACCTGCTGGTCAGGTTTTATTCCAGTTGGACTGGACTGGGCCTCCAAATGTGTCTCGCCTCAAATCTTGTTTGCTGACATGTAGTCGCATATCCCATCACTTCTTACCTACTGCTGTTGGCTAAGCTAGTTAGCTGGTAGCTGAATGCTAGCCTGCTGATTGTTTTTCTGGTTGGACTGGGCTTCTAAAAGTGTTTTGCCTCAGATCTGGGCACAATCGATTGTAAATACTCATCCTGTGTAATAATGAATGTTACTGTCTGTGTAAATGTTGCAAGTCTTTTTAATATAAAACTCATATTTGGTGAATGAAAGGTCAAATGAAAGGAAGTGGTGTGTAGACGGGATGAATTAGCTTTCACAGCATTACACTCGAATCTCAAGTAATTGTACGTCTTGCTGCACTGGCAATCAATATCTCATCTATTAGGCATCCACAGAGCTGCTGGTGAAAGTTATAGCTGCGGTTGCCGTCCATAAAAAGCAGCACCGTGGCCAATTTCTCCCTCCTCCAACAACGACGACGACAAACTTGTTGACTGTCCGCAGATCGTTCCTGCTCCTCGGTCGCTTGGTTTTTTAAAGGAAATGAAACACGTAGGGGCTGTAGGCCGCGACACGCCGGATTAACAAACACCGCTTAGGTGATTAACGAGTAGACATCCAAAAAAGGTAATATCATTTCCATCGTATGTTCAGCTATAATACGAGGCCACCTCTCTGCAACTGAAACAACCCCCCCCCTCCCCTCCTGATTCCTTGTGATTTACACCAAAAGCAATTACTGATATGTTAAACCGCTCCAGTGTTGACCTACGCGGAGCGACACGCGTCGACGCCCATGGTCCACGCGGCCCCCAGCCGGCCGTCCAGCCAGTCGGCAAGGCAGCCAGTGGGGTGGAAAGGATATAATCAAAAGAGGCCAGGAGGACGCTGACATCTGGGAGTCTTTGTGCTGTAAGCCTAATTAGATGCCAGGGTGGGAGCAGGAGGAGGAGGCAGGATGGTGTTCGAATAGAGGGGGTTTGCTTGAGGTGGGAAGGGAAGCAGGAGGAGAGAGAAGGGAGGGGGGCTTTCTTTTTTAACATCTGCTCCAGGAACAAGGGAGGACCCAGCTGAGGTCACAGAGCCCCAGACAGCTCCCAACTATAATGTGAGGGGATAACAGCTTAATGATAACACTTAAAGCCATTGAGAGATGGCTGTACTGAAAACAGACCGTGAGCCTCGCGGATAAACGGCGATAATAAGCACAGATTGTCCATGAATATGGATCGTCATGGCTCCGATTTGATACTGTTCCTTTGTAAGGTGAATTAGGCAGCTGTGCATTTAGGGCAATCAAATCGGCGGCCTTTTACTGGCGCTCTTATCTGAACTTTTTTTTTTTTATTTTCCGTAGGTGGAATAATAAAGGTCTGCGGAGGAAACTCTGTTGCTCCACCCTCTGGCTTTTGACTTCCAAGTGTGACAGAAATCACACGCTGCCACAACTGACAATGCTGCCCTTTGTACCCGGTACAGTCAGGCATTCTCCCATGCATATTCCCCGCTCCACGCTGGGAGTCGCCACCAGTGTGGAATCCCTGTCACGGTTTGCTCAAAACCGAGATGTCAAGGTGGAGGCTTGAACCTTGGCACTTCTCACACGCAACAAAAAAACTTTATGGCCGCCGCAGAATTCACAATAAAAGGAGCCCTTCTGGTTTGTGCAGCCCGTGAATTGGTTTCGGTCACGGCTTTTGAGCTCATTGATAAATAATGGAGCGGAGAAAGTTTAAGCAAATGTTTGAAAACTTGGGGAATGGAGAAGGGCGAGCCGCCGCGCCGAGGGAATCCAAACGTGCACCACGCGTGAGTTTTCAATTAGAAGAGGGAATCTGAGGGAAACAAAAGGCCAAATAGTGACTCTGTGATCGATACCAACATGCCAGGAAGTGCCAGGGCCTGAAAATGGATGTTTGTTGGGATTGGACATTGATTGGTGCTCCCACTTTGCCCCAGGAACCGATTCATTTTTGCCTCCGATGCCCTGAGCCCGGCTTGAATGATGGGCGAGTGTGAAACGGGGTCAGCGCGGAGGCATCCCCCACGGCCCCACAACCCACTTCTCTTTCCTCCCTGAATGATGTCCGCAGAGGAGAATGAACAAGATTACACGTTTGAGTCTCGCTTTTAATTCGCCCGCTACACGAGGGGATGCGTGGGAGGGGATCTGGGAGAAGGAGGGGGTGGGGGTGGCTATTACTTTTCCATTCATTGAGGAGAAGATTGAAGCATGCATGTGTCTGATGTGGGGTTTAATGTGTGCAGAGAGAGGTCCATCTGTATTCCAGCAGCACAGATGGTCCACGCTGATCGGAGGTTTCGAGTCCCCCTGCTGGCCGGCCTGTCTGATCCTGCCTCTGCATGGGTCCCGCTACAGTTGGCACCACCAACTGTAGCCCGGGCCGAGCCCTAATGTATTAGGAATTACCGCATCTGAGAACAATAAGCCGCATTTTTCCCCTGCTCCGTTGTCGTCCGTCTGCGGCCACCGAGGCAATCGCTAGGCTCGTGTTTACTGCCACAGTTAGTACATCAAGTTAGCTGCAGTCAAGTATTCATCACATAGGTGTGAAAATGCTGAGGTTGACAGGTCAATTTAACGTGCTCTTTATAATTAATAGTGACACTCTAAGTAAGGGAGGATTTATATGTGCTGCACATTCTTCCTATATATACACACACACATATATATACGTATGTATTAGTCACATTCATCAAGGCCGGTCGGAACATGTGCAGGTTTTTATCGCTGCTGATATCACGCTGCTTGTGCGTCCCTTCTGGCATTTAAAGCAGATTATTAAAGAAGTTGCAGACTTGCAGTCTGGCTTTAAATCCTCTTTCCATAAAATATTTGTCGCACTCGACAGGCACAGGCATCTCAAACACGCGCTCATCTGCTTATGTCTTTAGCTTCCAATTATGGAAAACCAAGGACATACATATACTAAGAAACAGAATTAGTGCAAGCCTCCCGAGACCCGGCGTCTTCATGCGGGGAGATTAAGTTTTAGGTTTTATTGCAACTTATCGCAAAATCTTTGGTTGATTAGACATTTTTATTTACATTTTTATTTTTTTTAAATTAACATGAATCCAACATATTTTAGTAAAGGGATAAGGGATAGCCCAGAACGCTTTAGTCTGCCATCTAGTGGTAGAAAAGGTTATTTATTTATGTTTTTTTAACGTTTCTAGCCTGATATAACGTGCATGTTTAACAAATTAGAAACTTTTTGCTAATTAGCAAGTTCTCGTTTGAGCATGCTGGGACTTCCTAGTTTGCAATTCTGTCTTTGCATGGCCGTGTTCTGGTATTAAAATAAACAGCTGTGGTCTCTAATGTTTATGACCTGCCATAGAACAAGTCCGCCAGAGCATATCTTTACATTTTAACATGCTGTAGTGCCATTTTGTGGAGTATTTTAGTTTACTGTACATCAATACAACCCTTACATCCCAAATATTACTAATGTGTATGTACGTATGTTCATACAAATTAAATAAATTGCTAAAAAGCTCAATAAGGGACAAAATTTTTGATAATTTACACATATTTTTTGTAAATACATGAATATCTTGGCTTTATCCCTCAAATCGTAAAGGTAAAAAAAGTTTCAGAAAATTTATTTTGATTGTTTTCATAACTTACTTTTGAAGAAGCTTTCTGTACTTTTATGAATGAAAAACTGTGTCAAAAGTCCAAAAAAAACTTCTAGAGCATATTGTTTTTTTTTCTATTGCAGATGTTATGTCTTTGATAAATTCCGTTACAGCAAATTATGTTGTTCTTTTGGTTCTGAAACCGTGTTGTTGTTCATATAATACACACAGGCTTTGTGATGAGGTCATCTAACCTAGAAATACTGAAAATAAATAAATAATGGAATTGTTTTTTTGTTTTTGCTAGAACCAATACTTCCTGTTCAAAGATGATGCTTGTTTTTATGTGTCTTCGGTCCTACTGACCCCTTTTTAAAAACAAATAAAAGCTCAGATCTTTACTACAAATTCTTTTGAATGGCTTCAAACCAGCTCAGCGCCCCAGTATATTCAATTCAACTTGATATAAACTGAGAAACAGATCATATTTAGGAGCTGTAACCAACAAATGTCAAACGACAAACTACCGTCTGCCACAGAAAGACAGCCACGTTTCCACCCCACGCTCGGAGGCAAACGCAACGTGACTGATGGCGTGAAGACGGCCGTGTATATTTAGTCAGTATGGAGGCTGTCATAAAGTTTTTCTTTCACAGTCACAAGGCCGTGAGACACGCCGAAGGCATTTGTAAATCATTTGGTGAGTGTTTGCAAGGAGCAGACAGATATTTGACACCGGGATCTGCATTTTTAATCACGACACGCCGGGACGCCCCAGTTCTGTCTAATAATCTCAATGTATTTGATATTATTTACTTGATATAGTTGGTTCACAGAATTTGCATAAAGGCTTCCGACTTTAAAGAGCGTACTATTAATATTTGACTTCGCCTACTTGTTCAATAAAGCTTGTCAAACAACAGCGTTGTGAACACTGAGAAGACTGGTTTTCTGATTTGACACTAGGCAAACTTCCTAACCACAACTGTTCAAGGAAATGGCTTTAAAATGATAAAGATTCTGCCCAAACTTGTCAGAGAGGTTTTAAATGTTGTTTAGTCAGCAGTACTTAGCAGAGAATTGAGTGTAGGGGTTTGAGGGGAAAAAAAAAAAACTACAATGAATACAATGTCGTCATCCTGTTCAGGAGGGGAGTCCCTGCTATTCCCAGTGGCGATCCCACCAGATGTGTAGGATGCGTTAATATACATCCTGGGAAAAAAAGAATTAAGAGAGCTTCCTGTTGTGGGACCCTCAACTGCAGCTCTCATGATCATCAGGTAGAAAAAAAAAAAAAAGGCCAGAAAAACATGCCGTAAAACGAAAAGCCCAGGGGGTGATGCAGCACCAAGAGAGGACAGAGGAATTTTTTTTCCAGACGTTATCAAAATACACAACCGTGCCCCCCCCCCCCCCCCCCCCTTCTCCGCCCCCCCTCCTGGTTTGGTATGTGAGCATCATGCCATGGTTAGCTCACTAAAAAAAACAAAACCGAACACATGCGTCTCATCAGCAGGCTGCTGACAGCTTGAGGAACAACAGCGCGTCTGTGCGTGTTTATCTGCGTGAATGTTTTCCGATGCGCTTTCTCCTGCAGAAAAGAGTTGGAGGCCGAGCACAAACACATCGTGTTCTGCCATTAAGTCAACAATTCAGGGTGTTTATCCGCGAGTAACTGGGGTGCCACTGTCGTACGTCTCACCAAAGGCAATAATTAGCCAAATAGCAAGCTAATGGCTACTTATTTTAGGTGGGAAGTGTTTATTAGGATTAAAAATAATTAGGATATTTTAATTTGGGATTTTTTTATTATTTTTATTATTTTTTTTAATTTATTTTTTTTTTTTTGCTTTTTGTTAGCTAACCGTAATTCACTAGCCACTGCTCAGTTAGCTAACCATTTCAAATTGTATTGTTGTACAATTGGCAGTTTGAGTTTGTAATTGTAAACACTGGCAGATGTTTTAATTCAGCTAATTTAAAAAAAAAATAAAATTCGCAAAGTTGCAACATTATTTGTAGTAAAGGGGTAATTGGGACTACTAGCTAACACTGAGTTAGCTCAATTATTTGTCCTTATTGACAGGCTTTGAAACGTAGACAATGTTTTTAAAAGGCTACATCTTTTCTAAAGATCTTTTCATAAAGAGAAAAGAACGCTTGCTAAAACCTGTAAGCCTGGACCATGCACACAACTCATAGAACTGGAGTTACATCCAGTAACTGCCATACATGCATTTACTGACATCTATCTACCAGAGTATGAATGAAGGAGAAACTGTTCAGCCGCCATTAATGCCAGAAGACAAATAAACTTACTCTGTGTCGGCCGGATCTTCTCCACTCAACAGGTCTGTAGCTCCACGGCTGTCAGAGGTGTTTTGGTTGAGAAGACGGCGTGATGATGTGGACTCTCCTTTGATGGCAGCTGAAAACATGCTGTCGTAAATTCCCCCTGGAAGTGTTGCAGGGGTGTAAGGGCAAGGGAGGAGGGGAGGAGGGGGGGGGGGGAGGTAAACACACACACTCTTAAAACACAGTATCTGGAGCTGCCAGTGCTGGAAGTCTGCAGCGACACCCAGGAAAGACTTGTAAACAGACGAGGAGGGAGGTGGTAGTGGTAGTTCTGTTAGGGAGTTAGGGAGGCGTGGTGGGGCGGGAGGATAAGGAGAAGTTCCACATTACATCACCGACAGCTGTTGACAGACCGGTGTTTATTAACTAACTGCCAGGAGGGCCGGAGGAGTCGCACCACACGCGCTCAGGCCACAAACAAGGCAAAGCTTGCATGTTTCGCTGCAGCAGACGTGCGGCTTCGTCTTGTAAACACACACTAATATTGCTATGCCTAGAATTCCTTCGCCAAGACTCGAGGATTTTTCTCTCCCCTTCTCTCCGTTTGGCCTGCCGGTGTTACCTGTCATCTGTTTACACTGGCTGTGAGACTTGCTGACTAGACTAGAGGAGCTGTTTTCCTGACTCAGATAGCAGGAGCTGTAATGGTATTACTGCGAAGGGAGACTTGCTGCAGCTGCATTCCTCAAGTGTCTTGGCTTGGCAGAGTCCCCAGCCTCTTAGCTCAGCCTGTATTTCTCTCCCTCCCCTTCTCCGTCTCCTTTCTTGCCTTCTCATTTAAATGGAGGCACATGACTCTCGGCTTTGCTGCCAAGTAGACTTCTTCATGCCGGCCGGGAGCCACCAGCCCTCTGCTTTTCATTGGCCTCTCTGCAGGGCACTCCTTAGAGCGCTGCATTCCTCGCTGCCACCCATCCAAGGCTCAAAACCCAACCCAATCAAACTCTTTTCCTTTGTCTTTATTTTACGGAATCAATCAAAATCAAAAGTGCATTTGAAACCAAACGTGCATGCTTTTAGAGTCCCACAGCTTTAGAGCCGGCCGCCCACTGTTAAGGCGAACAAATCTCCGTCCCATCTCTGCTGCATTCCTCGTGGGCCGCAAATGCAATAATTTCTCCCATAATTCCACTCTGTTGTCGCATTCCTCCCCTATAAGCTCACTGCATTGCAGGATTGTTCGCTCACGGAGGCAGAGCGAGTGGGCTGAGGACGCGCCGCGAGGCGACGGGCGGCTTCAGGAGATAAAGACTTGAATGGACGTCTGCCGTTTTGAAGACGTCCAGACGGAGCGGAGGACGTGGTCCGAGTCATCCCTTCATCACAAGCGTCCAATTAAACCAAAATGTCAGCAGCTAATTGGATAAAAAGCAGTATTGTGTTCTGCTGATTGGCATCAAATGTTGGGAAGGGAAAGGGTAATAATATGAGAGGGCTAACCGTGTCCTTTTCACTTAGCATTTCATAATGGAAATCTTCTGCTGGATAATTGGAAGCTTGTGATTTATTCATTTAATCTAATTGTGAAACCTTGCGTCATTAAAAAATAAATACGTTTGCAAAGGTTTTTTTTTTTTTTTTAAAAATGTATTTACTGAAATTATTACAGGTTAGGCGGAAAGGTCGATGCCTCACACGTGCACGTTTCCAACCGAGAATCATCGTGCTCATCTTATCAAAACAACATTGTTCAAATCCAACTCACCTTCCTAAATCACATCCTGTCTTCCGTATCTTCCTCCTAGGGCTTGCTCTCATACGCTCTTATCTTGAAGTGAGGAAAGAAAAACACTTCTACTCTCCCATGCTCTTATTTTTCTATTTTTATTGTCAGGGGGCACGGCTCGTCGGTTTGGCTTCACGCTGAAAAGCTCGCAACAGTGCATTTGCACAATGTGCAGTAAAATAAATCCTTTCGTGGTCAAAGTTAACGTGCACGTGTCTTCGTGACCTGAGCGGGAATGGTAATGATGGAACGTGCTTGACCTGCGGCCCGTCCGGATCCATTCCAGGCCAGAGGTAGTAACTCACTCGTGTCACAGGTCAGAGCCCTGCAGGAGCACTGAGGAAACGATTGAGGAAAGACGCGTATGTTCCATGAGAGGATGCGAGGTCAGAGTGTTCAGCGTGCGTGTAACGACTTAAGGAAGTTCTGCCTACGCTCAGTGAAATAAACTCCTAAATTTATTACAGTCGGCAAATACACGTAGAAGGACCAGGTCTCATCTTGTTAGGTTATATTACACATGACTGCATTTTAAAATCAGCTGTAGTGTCCGTGAAAGCCTTGAATGAAACACCCCAACTGCTGTGACTAAGGGCTGTGACACACCAACAGTCAGCTGGTGTCCGCCCATCGCCGAGCATATTTTACTCCAGTTTTGGCAGCGTGTCCCGCACCGTTGACACCAGTTGGACCTCTGCTACGGTTGATCTGGCAAGTTGAAACAGCACCAGGGCGTCTTAGCAAGAGAAAGTGGTTGCTCGGCTTAGGCAGCCAGCGAACAAGAAAGGGAGCAGAAGTGAATAGGGAGGGGACACGCGGAGCTGGCGGTCAGGTACAGACTGATGATTTTTGCTGCAGACGAAAGCGACACGAGGTGACATTGCCGTGAGCTCTTTCATGTCGCTGTTAAAAAAACAGCCACTGCAACAACAACAACATGTGTGACACTTTTTTTCTTTTTTCTTTTGGTCATTAATTTCACTTTCCATGATTTTAATACACAGCCTAACATCTTAATCACTGACCAAAAAAGGAAAGCCGGAATAGACCCCTTCATGGCGCACGTCACTGTGACATCACAGCGTTAGCCGGAGGCAAAACTTGAGGTGAACACTAACTTTAAGTTTAGTCACAAACCAGCCACTGCTAGTCGTAGACAACTTTAGTTTGGCTTTGGTGATTAAAAGAAAGGATTGGACTGAGACAATCAACAACAATGCATGCACTTCATATCAGATTAGATTAATCAGTGATGTATCATCAGTTTCAGCCTGGATAACATTATCTGTTAGAATAAATTGTAACGGAAACTATGTTTTTTTTATTTTTTTAAATCATTATTTGGGGGATTCTTGTTACATGTTAATTCTAATGCTAACCGCTAGTTTCCAAGCTAGCTTCCAAGCAGAAGTTGCATTTACTACTTTACTCTCTGCAGTGGTTCCACTTACTCCTTGTAATGTCTTTGTTGGAGAGGCTTCACTTGATAAAGACAGACCAGACTTCGTCCCCTCTGTGTCCTCTGGTCAAATCATCCATCCAGTGAGTGAGAGTGTAGGGGTCGGTGAATGTAGTCCCATCAGTCAGAGTCAACTTTTTAAAATAACACTCACGGTCTTGGAGAGTGAGTGTATTAGTATAATCTCTAAAATATGCATTTTCCTCGTCCATTCTTGGCACAACAGTTCATTGAAATATGCTATTCAATTTACAGTGTTTTGCCTCCAGTTAAGCCACGCCCCCAAAAAACGTCATATTGTTCACAAACTGTGAATGGCTCCATAGTATAAACCTATCCTAGATAATCAATCCAACTGAATAGCTACGGAAAAATACAAAAATTAAACTATTAAAATAAAAACAAACAAACAAAATCAATTACTGCAACATCCAAGTTAAGTCTCCTTTCCATGTGATCTTCAATCATCGTACATTTCAAGGCTTTTTTGAAAATTGATAGAACAACACATCTGTATTTTACATTTGTTCTTGCTTTACATATTTCAAAAATAAACAGCCCTCTTCAATTATGTCTCTTAATTTGAAAAAATGTTGACCACCATCAGGGTGGTGTTAGTTGGTTCTAAATAACCCACTTTATTTATTACTCGTTTAGCTCTTTTTTGTAGTTTAATTACGGGATCTAAATTTGATTTATAAACAGCCGCTGCTTCTACTTGTGTGCTGGCTCTGAAGTGCATTAACCTGGGAAATGAGTGATCATAAAGCAGTCATCCTAGCGGCTCGCTGTAATACTTACAGCTCCTCTGGTGTACCTGCACGCAGGACATTTTGATATGACCACAAACGTCTGTAATGGAAGCACCAGACGGTCCCGGAGGTCCACGTCTGCTGCAACACTGTGGAGACAGAACCTCGAGCATAAATCAGATCCACTCTTCTGACGCGAAAAGCGCTGATGCAGCCTCATGCACGATCAAAATAATAACACATTTACATCCTGGAGGGCTGGAAAACATATTGAATGTGATCACGGTTCTTGATGCAGGGATTTACTCTGAGGAGCAGGAAGTGGCAGCTCTGACATGTTGTTACTCAGCGGCTGCAGTGGGAGATCAGAGATGTCCCCGCTCACATCGGCCGCGATAGGGAAGCATCTTTACGTGCCTGTAGGCCTGGACCCGAGAGAGACAAATACAGTACGCACGGTAAATATTTTCACTTCCACAAATCAAGACAGAACTGTGGCGTTTGCGCTGATGTCAGCTCCTCTGAGTCCACAGGAGATCACGCTAAGGAGATTTAGATGAACGGGGATGAAATGCAGAATAGAAAGAGGGGCATTATCCAGCTTTGACTGCGTCAGCTCTTTGTCTAGACGGACATACGGTATATTGTGGTGATAAACTGGGGTTACCCTTGTAGATTCATGTAAAGTCTGGTAGTATTTCATATTTAATCAAAGAGCTTTTCTGAGAGCGGCAAACGAGGCAGGGCATTCTGCCAAGCCTTTATTGTTAAACCTGACTTAATTTCACTGAATTATGGTCGAGGATTGCTTTCCATCCGTCTCGTCTCTGTCCATCCCCTGGCAGTTTGAAAGAATCGATGTCTGTGTGGAGGCAGCGAGGGGTGAGTCGTATCTTATGTCTGTCTCGTGCAATTTTTTCCACTTTCCCCGAGGTTGGAATGGCAGAGTCAAACAAGCCTACACAAACAGGCCTTGTGTTTTCACCCTGTGTTTGTATGCAGTGCCACAGACAGGCTTCCTGCCAAGTTTCCTCTTTTCTCCCCCCTTCCTCCCTCCCTCCCTCCCTCCCTAGGCTGCAAAAGCAGAAGACAAACTGAGGCAACGCCGCTGCCTCCACCTCCACCCTCGTCCCCTCGCTTCCCTCACACCCTCCTGTTTCTCTATTTGGGCAAACACAAAGGGAGCCTTGCGCCCCAGCGTCCCGACGAACGTGCCCAGATTAGGCTGAGGCGATGATGAAGACGACCGGGCAGAGGTGAAGGATGGGGATTCGAGTGGAGGAGCAGGAGTGGCTGTTGTTTCGCGGACGAGCCTCGGCTGCCCTTTGCCACTGAGTCAACGCCAGCTGGGACGAGGAGTGGCATCCTTCGCCGCTTTCTCTGCTCCGGTTTTCAATGAGAGCATTGTACGAGCTGCAGGAAGGATGCGAGGTCCCATTTGGCTGTCATTGACATGTAAAAAGAGTGTGGCGGTGACAGCTGACGAGATCGGCGGCCTGTAATTAGCCGGGGATGAGAACAGCGTCTCGCTCTCGGTGTCAGACACACACAGAGGCGTGTCCACATTTAGAGATATAGAGTTAATAAAAAAGCTCATAAACACAGTGACAAACTGTCTAGGCTTGTTTGCCTCTAGGTGATATTATGATTTATCTATTAGCCTACGTGAGAGGCTTCTTCTCTGATGTAAGAGAAGTGAAAATCCAGCCTAAAGGTCCTGAGATTTTTTTTGTTTGTTTTCGATGCACACAACTTTACCCACGGGCAGGGGCGTCACTAGGTTTTTATGACGGGGGAGGCTTAGCCCCCAGGAGGAGCACAGGATGTACCACGTACGTACAAAATTTCAGCTGACAAATACTGAGAATTTATTATTTTTTCAATCGTTTCATGTTACAATGACAAACACAGGTTCCAACAGGATTGATCATGTTTAAGTTATCATACATAAATATTTATTTAACCACCTGAGACCCTGCGTCCTCATATGGGGACATTAAGTTTTAGGTTTTATGGCAGCTTATTCTGCTTCATTTAAACCCATTGTCCTCATTAGTGGACACTGTAGTCTGCCATCTACTGGTAGCAAAGGTTAAAACTTATTGATTCTTATTAATGTTTATAGTTTGATATAGCGCATAAATTTAACAAAGTGTATCAATAGCAATGAGCCACAACGTCGCTAATTAGCAAGTACTTGTTTGAGGACGTTGGGACTTCATTGTTTACAATTCTGTCTTCGTACCGCCATGTTCAGGTATTAAAATAAACAGTTTTCTATTTTGTTGCACATTGTGTGACTTTATTATAATGTAAATAATGAAATAATCCCAGTGTCCACATAAGAGAACATCATTTTTGTTTCTGTTTTCTTAAAAAGCAACTACTTCCTGTTCAAAGGTGATGCTTAGTTTTTTGTTTGTTTGTTTGTTTCTTTTACAGATCTTAGGCCCTAATGATCCCAAATACCTTGGAGAAATTAAAAACGCGGACCAAATAAAAGGTTAAATATTCTGTGAGGCTTCAGCCCCCCTAAAAATAGTCCTAATGACGGCAGTGTCCACAGGAGACACAGGTGTGATAGGCCGACTGTGAATAACAAGCCAGGCTCATCACACTTCATAAATCTCGTCTGTCCTGGATGTGGAATGTCCTGAAGGGGGTCTTAATGTGTGTCTTTTGGGGGAGGCGGTGGATATGATCTAGAATCAACATTAGCACAGCTCAGCCATTTTCTTCTTATAAAAAAAAGTCTTTGCAGGTCTTTAAGACTCCTGAATGAAGCGTGTTGCAAAATGTTCTTGATGGATGAATGTGTTCGGTGTAGTTAGAGGCTCTCTACTCATGTAAATCACAAACACTGACCTCAATCCACGATGCTACGCCGCTATCCTCCGCTGTCCAAGGGCCTCAGTGTGTGTGTATATATGTGTGTGCGTGTGTGTGTGCAACAGACAAGTTACCGTGGTGATTAAGCTCCTCTTTCAAGTGTGGGTCTCATCTGAAGGTGGCCTTTCTCTTTGAAACACAGGATCTGGGCTCGTGTCAACCCACCACAAGGGTCTCAGGGCTGCCTCAAAACCCCACCGATGACAGTTCCTGTTCAGAGATGAGAAGAGGCATCTCGCTGCAGAGGACATTAACCTGCGAGGCCCGGCTCTCCCATGGGAACCTGTGGAAGCTGTCCCCCCCCATCCCCTCCTATCCCCTCTAAACCACCCAAATCTGGTGCCTCTTCCATCACCCTTCTGTCCAGTGAACCCTTTGATATCCTGGGATCTGGTCACCCCCCAGCCACAGAGGCCGGTCACCCTGCAAGAGGAGAAGGTAGTTCCTAGCAAAGTTAGCCAAGTGCTACACGTGAAAATCGTTCAGTTTTTAATCTAGCAAAGGTGTGAAATTTGCTATAGATGTTCATAATTCCCAGAACAATCCTATTTGGTGACGCCCCTGATTTATCTGCCATGGGTGCCGGCGTGAGGTTGACATTTCTGTTTTCGCCGCGAACCAGTGAGCACGCTCACGTCCCCCTGGGAATGAATTTCATGGCTCCTTATCGGGTTTAAATTGTCCAGGTCCCGCACACGTGACATTCCCCCATAATTGCCACACGTCTGCGATGCAGCTTCAAGACTTGAAATTGATTCATGCGAGTTTTCATGTGTAAAATAAAACTATTACCCACAAAAAAACACCATATCAATAGAGATGGTGGCAATATGGTAACATGAGGCCAAGCTTTAGGGTTGTATTTATAGCATTCAAGGAACAGCGCCATCTTGTGGTATTCACAGAGCATCTACGGCAGGGGTCTGCAACACTTTTCAGGCCAAGGACCCCCAAACTGATGAAGTAGAGACCCCTTACCTACTATATGTTCTACATTAAACTAGTACTATTTATAAATATACATTATTATTATCGACATTTTGCATTCAATATTAGGCTATGCTTTCACTGAAATATGTTGGATTCATGTTCATGTATATTTAAAGAAATTTTTTAAAAGAATGTATGAAAAATGTCTAATCAAACAAAGACTATGTGACTGCCCCCTGCAGTACCTCCACGGACCCCCTGGGGTCCCCCTTAGATCATGAAGATCTATAGCAACTCTGCATGAAGTAGTTGAGGAGAATGGTTAGTTATTTTATCTTATGGTGCTTTAGCATATCTGCATTAAGCTAGCCGCTTGCTAGCTTGCTGCTATCCTTCTAAAGAGCAGCTGTTTGGTATCCTGTGAAATAAAAACGTAATATAAGCATATTTTTGCAATGACTTCTGCCTGTTTTTATCTGGTGTTCTGTCTCCTTTCCTACGCAAAGGAATGTAAATGTTTCACTTTTGTTTCTGTGCGTCCTTTGGCTTCAAATGTTTTATGATATCGAGCAAAAAACAGAAAGTAAGAGGAGAGATTTAAACGTAAAGATGGACCTCGAGTGAGACTCAGACGGTGGTGATGTTATCAAAGCTCCACCGGTCCGTCTGAGGGACAAGGACGGTGTTTGTTCTTTAATCCGCTTCCTCGTACTGAGTTACCGTCGGCCGTCGTGGGAAAAAGTTTCAGCCGGTCACAGACTAACCGGGGGACGTGAACTCAGCCCGACAGAATATCAGCTTCTAGGAACACGTTCACATTTCATTAGTCTTTGTTCTGTGATCACTCGTCGTCCTTTTTCATCCATCTCCAAAAAAATAAA
The DNA here is from genome assembly GCF_022458985.1 of Mugil cephalus. NCBI lineage: Eukaryota > Metazoa > Chordata > Actinopteri > Mugiliformes > Mugilidae > Mugil > Mugil cephalus. Next base: position 11,941,542 of record NC_061792.1, on the reverse strand, counting down.
AATGTGACTCTGATGTGATGTGACTGGAGCGCCTCCTTGTCTTTACGTGAAAAGACAGTTTTTCCCCCATTTCGTAGTAGTTTTTATTGAGAAAACAACTCAACATAGAGGTTCAATAGCTGGAAATGTAGAGATTATAAATACACATCTTGTAGTGATATGTAACAGTTAGGACACTTTTGGCAATATCTGAATATTACAGAACATGTCACAAAATAAGAGGAAAGAAAACAAAATAGTACAAATGATCTGAAAGATAAGAAAATACAGTTCACCATAGAAATCATCTTAAAAGGTTCTTGTTGTGGTGTATTGTGCGTTTGTCTTCTTGCGTGAATCTGTTTTACCCTCTAGTGGCAGTAGTTTGCTATTGTAGGAGCAGCGCCTATTTCTTTTTATTTATTTATTTTTTCCCTCACATGTGCTCCGGGTGGTTCTGCAGGCAGGTGATGAACTCTTTCACTTCTTTGCCCTCGAAGCAGATCTGGTAGACAGCGGCGAACAAGGGAAACCTGCAGAGGAACACGAACATGTTTGTGACTGCAAATCACTGTCACCGTGGCAACAAGAACAAACTGGTCCTTTTATTACAGTGTATTCTTATTAGATTCAATTAAATTGTAGGCTGCTTTTAATACCAAAGGTTAAGCACAGATGGAAACTGATATTTGTGTTTTTTTTTTATTATTATTATTATAAGGAAACAGACTCACTTGCTGACCATGTCCCTCTTCTGTAGGATCTTGTAGACCTCGGCTGAGGTCTGTGGACCTTGAAGCTTCTGACCGTTGAGCATTTCTGCCTCCAGCTCAGCGATAGACTAAAGAAGAAGATATGAAGACTTCATTTCCCAGGCTCCCACTCTTTGTCTTAATCCTCTGGAGTCCAGAGTATAATTTTTGACTCCTTTTAGTTTTACCTTTATATTTCATCTGAGTTTTTTATTTTGTTGCCTTGTTTGGTTTTATTCTTTTCAGCACAACCTCACCTGCGTCATTTTACAGTTAGTTTTTCATTTTGACAAACTGTATTAACACATTGGACCTAAAACCAGACTGAAACCATAAACATCGAGTAGGAAAAAGTTAGATTTTTCACTGTGAAAAAAACAAACTTAACAAAACTAACAATGCAAACCTGAAAGTCCCAAATCTCTGGCTTCTCTCTCTTTGGCTACAGTCGCTGAATATAGCCTCACTCCCACAACTTTTCCCTCTTCCATAGCAACCATCCACACATCATTTCCTGATTGGTTGATGGGGGTGCATTTTCCCACCAATAGGAAAGGGGCTGCCAATATCGGCAATATTCAGGAAAAAGTGTGGCGTAAATTATATATAATTAGTCCAGTTTTACTTGACCTTTCAACACGATTTAAATTAAATTTGATAATGAAATAAACTGGTCATGTGATTTGGACGCAAGGTGTTTCATGTAGGGAGTCCTAGACCTTTTAGTTGTGGTTACTAGTGTTCAACCAAAAATGAAAATAACGGCCCGACCAGATTAAAAAAAAATGCATCGGTTGTTACATGTATCCATGTCAGGCAGAAGGAATATGGTGCATTACATTAATTTTCTTTTTGTTTTAAATACTTAAATATCCCAAGAACCTTTCCTCTCACCTTGGACGTTTTGACGAAGGCTTCTGCAACTCTGCGGTTGCGTCCTCCGTAGCAGGTGGTGATGAGGTCGGCCACGCCGCAGCTCTCCAGGAAGGTGGTGGAGGACACCGGGCCGTTGCAGAACAGCTTGGTGAAGGCGACCATTTCCATCAGACCCAGCCTGATCACGGCAGCTTTAGTGTTGTCGCCAAAACCGAGGCCGTCGCAGAACCCGGCTCCCACCGCCACGATGTTCTAGGAAGAACGTGGATCAACAGGGAGGAGGTTTGAATGGTGAAACGTGCCTGTTAGTGCAGAACTCTTCCACGTGTTTACCTTCAAGGCTCCACAGAGCTCCACTGTGTCGCTCTCGTGGACGACGGTGATGCGGAAGTTGGGAGTCTGCAGCATCTCTTTGAAGATCAAGCCGTTGGCTTCGTTTTTTGCTCCTGTATTGAATGCAGTTTATTACAAATAGCAAAAAAAAAAAAGAGAGAAAGAACAGCCCTGTTGGAAGAAGGAGGTAACACTAATTGTTATCGTCTGACCACTAAGACCTCTTCAACAACAGCAGCAGAGAGCAGACTGAACGCTAAGACGTCTAACCGATGGTGGTTTCGCAGAACTTCTCATCCGCCACCTCGTTGGCTATGTTGGCTCCCATCAGGACGCTGACGTCGATCTCCAGCTTCTCGCGGATGATGTCCGAGATGAGCTTCAGTCCGTTAGGTCCTTCGTCGACGCCCTGCATGACAGGACGTACATTTAGCACCAACACACACAAACATCTCAGGCCCTAGCTGACGCGTCACGCTACAACCAGCGACGACGCAGAAAAACGTGCAGCCAAGTCGGCTTCCAGAGGGACTTACCTTGATGAGGGATATCCCGATGCTTCCCTCTGTGACGTGAGGCTTCATCTGATCACAGAGGTTGCCGATGAACTGGTGCGGGATGACAAAGACGAGGATCTTTGCGCCCTTCACGGCTTCTGTGACGTCTGGGACCGCCACCTAGTGAGCCATCACCAACAGACTCAGATATCATGTGCAACACGGGACAATTCCTCCATTTTTAATCATATTTAACCAATGAATGCATAGGTCTTCAACAGGGGTCTTGACTGATCTTTGGTTGATTAGACATTTATTATATATATTTTTTTAATTTTCTCCCACAAATTTAAATTAAATAGCAGGTAGAGCGTCCCTACTTAAACTCTCAATCAGTTTGGGTGTCGTTGAAGACCCCTGCCTTAATATTTATGAGCTTCCCTGCAGTGTTTTTATGGTAACAAATTTTCCTCTTGCCGCCCTATTTGAGATTAATGCTTGAAAATGTTATAAAATGATTTAAGACAAATCATTATTTTGAATTTTTTTTTTTTAGAGGATTTTTCTGACCTTTTTGATTCTATGTTGTGATGATTTGTGAGTATAAGGGACATCTGCATGCCTTTAAATGTTTATGTTCCTCTCATAGAGGATGCTGAGTTATGGTGACAACAGATTACACCAGAAAGGTGGATGAAGACACAAGTTGTCTTATCAGTGTTTTGTCTCACAGTGCGGTGATTCAGTCGCACGACCTTTGGACGCTAATTAATAGAGGAGCACTTACAACGTTCTTGGGAAGCTTGTGGCCTGGGAGATATTTGACATTTTCGTGATCCGTGTTGATGATCTCTGTCAGCTTCCGCCCTTCAATCATTTCTTCGTACACCCACATGTTCACCATGGGGTCGAAGCGGTTGGACGCTTTGACATTGTGTCCGATGATTTTGGCAATGGAGGAACCCCTGCAGAGAAACAGAGAGAAAAAAGACGAGCAGTATGAGTTCACGTTTTTTTAAATTGTTTTCTGTGAAGTTAGCATTTAATTCCATAAAGGAACTGAATGCATGAGGATTTTCAGAAAATATAGTTTAATTATAGCAGATCTGTATTATCCCACATTAAGTAAAGGACAGCCTAATAACCTTGGTGCCACGGGAGATTAAAAAGCTTTTAAATACAGTATAATACTCAGAGGGAATGAGACTTTCATGTGCATGCCTGTTCTTGTTAAAGCCTGTAGCCACTGAAGATGGGGAAAAAAAAGGGGGCCTCTTTGGCTATGAAAACACACGAACAACCGGTTCACACGAGATAAATCCATGGTCATTTAAGACTGATTGATAAAAATAAATAAGAAAACATTTATGTAAAGTTACCAGTTTCCAGATCCGACGATGCAGATTTTCTTTCCGGGCATTTTAGTGGCAAATCCTACTCTAGCGAAGAAGCGGCTGTTCGGTATCCTCCGTTTTATTATAGCTTCCTTATACGCCCTATACAATGCAACTCTCCACCCCTCGATTGCCACAGTTACACCTCTTGCTTTGGCAGAAGTAGGAATCATAGAGGAAATCTGCAGCGACGATGTAGCGCAGCGATCTTAACACATTCCTACTGCAACTCCGCGCTTATTGTCATTTACAATCCGCTGTTTCTACAGATGGAAATGTGTGTTGAGTGCACGAATAGGAAAACACAACCGGATAGATGGTGCATTAATGTTTTATCGGTGGTTTACTACTAAAAAATTGCCCGGAAATAAAGTAAACCCGCCTGTCACGTTGTCCGAACAAACCGACGCACGGCGCGTTTAACGACGCTTCCGCTCTCCGTGCTTTTCAGAATAAGACTCGAGCCGAAGCTTGATATATTTTTAAATCTAATAATGGGGTAACAAAAAGTATCAAATATGTGTAAAAATTAATAAATAAACATATGCGTTCATTTGTAATATTGCCAATATCCTGGAATACTACTACTACTAATAATGCATGTATAATGCATATATATAGAGAGAGACAGAGAGAGAGATTTGATTGTGTGGTATCCTGTGGCATCTATTTGCATTTGTATTTTTGCACTTGTTTTACTACTTTTGTGTTGTTTTGTGTCCTTTGATGTGCTGTGAACTGTTTGTATTTGCCTATTGTTACTAGCTGTGGGTGACCCAACAACAGCTGTTGCCTATTTTGGTGACTGCAAATGCAGCCGTAAGGCGAAATGCGTTGTAATGAAGTTTATTATTGTTATTATTATTTCGCATCTGTTTTGTGTGACAAAACTCCTTTTCTTCCTCACATTTAATTTTTTTTCTTGCATCGCCTACACATGCAGTAAGATCTGTGCTTTGCGGGCCACTCCAGTTTTCTACATTAAAAATAGTTTATATTTTAGATTAAGTATATTTATTTATTAATTTGTGTATTTGCAAGTAGTTTTTATTCATTCAATGTAATGTCGCCTTAATAATAACACAAAATAAACAGACAATTTCCGGTTTGTTTGTTTTTTTTGCGTTACGTTGTCCCTTACATAATAATAATAATAATAATAATAATAATAATAATAATAATAATTTTCGCATACTTTTATTATTAGTAGTAGAAGAAGAAAATAATACTCCACTTCCGGTTTTGTCTCACTTCTACCTTCTCAAATTAAGTAACAAAATTAATTATTTTTATTTATTTCTATTTTCCAGTTTGCTTTCTCTGTTGTCTGGAGTATTATTATTTAAAAAATAAAAAAAAAAAAAATATTTTTTTCAACCAACGCGGAAGTCCAAGGTAGCACGAGAGTCACATGACTGATTTCCTGCCAAAGCAGTAAATAAAGGCGAGCTAGCTGCCACAAGCTCCTTAGCTGCTCCTTCTTTCAACAGAATAGACAATGTTTCACCATCTGTTATTTAACTTGCTATCAGTCAGTTGTCTGTAGGTTGAGTTGTTCTCGTTAAGCGATGAACCGACAGCCTGAGTCGGGACTGTAAAAGGAGCCTCGGCCACTTCATTTAAATCTGTGGCGACTTCGCTAGCTACACGGGTTAGCTTATCGCTAGCGAGCCGAGTTAGCATCCAGAGAGGGTGTCTCGTCGCTTGTGACTATGCAAGGGGAAACTACAGCTATACGAATCGCGGAAAACGAAGGGAAGCTGGATGTATTTCCCCAGAACAGAACCCCCAGCTCGGGGAGGGCGAGTGCCAAGAGTTGGCAGTATAGGTGGGTGTCAGTCAAAGCTCCCTGGCGTGAGGCTCGTTTTTGTTTACCCTAGCAGTGATTTCCCATGCGGACCTAATTGTTTTATTGTGTATTTGATTTACTACCCCATTTGCTTTCATGTTCCTGGATCAAATTTGCCCAAACACTTGATTCGTGGACCTGTCCCCTAGTGACGGATTGATTTGTGTGTTTTCATTTTTCTGTTTCTCTGGTTGTGTTTTAATCTGTGCTCCTTTCTCGCCTCAATGCCAGTGACCATATGGAGAATATTGATGGCTACCTAATGAAATACACTAACCTGGTAACAGGGTGGCAGTACAGGTGAGTTTGGACGCTAACTACTCAAATTGAGTACTTGAAAACTGTCCTTTGACAGTAAATGTAAATGACTGTGATCCAGTTCATCCGGTGCTGATTGCCGGCTGCTCCCTCCAGGTTCTTTGTCTTAAACAATGAGTTGGGCTTGCTGGAGTATTTTGTCAATGAGCAGTCGCGGGCGCAGAAGCCCCGCGGCATGCTCCCCCTGGCCGGGGCCGTCATCTCCCCCAGCGACGAGGACTCCCACACCTTCACCGTCAACGCCATCAGCGGGGAGCAGTACAAGCTCAGGGGTGGGTACCAGTCCTCCAAACCTAATCGTTTATATCAAGCATCCATTAAGCAGAAAGTACATGTATGTTCCACCTTATCGATGCCTGTCGGCTTAATTTTTTTTTTCCTACTGTCATCACCATCCGTCTCGTTCATGCACTATTGATGTGGATGTTTTCCCATTATCTGCTGCCGGTGATGCTGAGACGCGCGTGGGTCGATGCTGAGTAACCACAACAAGGTTCTGCTTTCTTGTTTTTCCCTTTTCGTCTCTTAGCTACCGATGCCAAAGAGAGGCAGCACTGGGTCAGCCGGCTGCAGATCTGCACGCAGCACCACACAGAGGCCATGGGGAAGGTAAGGCGAGGCAGCGATGGCGTACATGTTAATAAAGGTTTGCATTGTAGTTCCTTGCAGATGTGCTAATGTTACAATCTTTTTGGCTTTTCTGTGCAACCACTACTTAATTTTAACCAATTTTATCCAACATGTGACTCATGTTAGCGGATGTGAGCTGGACAGTTTTCAGTTTCCTGTCTGTGGAGCTGTTAAATATTAATGTTTAAGTAAAAATGTATCAGGTTATACGCTGCGTGTGTAAGTGCAGTGATCATTAGTATTGATCTGGATATTGATCTGCTGCCCACAACCTGCGCTAATGGACTTGGGGGAAAACGGGCGCAAGCAGAGAAATCCTCCAAGGATCTATTTTTAGCAGTGGCTGAAAATAGTCAGGAGCTGTTAATTAAAGCCGTGCATTTGATGGAAATGTGTGTTTTTACGAGCAAACCGCAGCTTCTTTTGTCTTGTAATTTGTACAGAGTAATCCCCCACCCAAGTCCCGGAGCTACTCGATGGCGTCTCAAGGCAGCGGCAGCTCGCCCATGTCCGTGCGCCGGCCCAGCCAAAACCCTACCGCCGTGTTCGGCTGGTCGCAGGTCCAGAAGGGCTCGTCCGTCTACTCCAGCAAGAGGTCGCTGCTGCCGGACCACCTGATGGAGGCCAAAGAGGTACGGCGACACGACACAGGAATGATGTGTGTTTTGCTCAGAATCAGGGCCGAGATGATGATAATAATAATAACAACAGATATGCTGCTCTCAACAGTTTTAATATTTAAGGTTTGGTTTAGACAGGACAATGTGAGTTTGTGTTCCTTCATCCTTTAACACACCACACTGTTGGTGACTATTAATGATACAGTGAAGCTGGACTTTTAATTTAATGATAGATACTGAGACTGATGAAAGAAAAGCATCTGAGCGTCGTCGTAGTAGTTTTTGGAAAATTTTATGTCCTCATGTGTGGACACTGGGATTATTTTATATACTGTTATTAATATAAATATTCTATCAATATATAATAAAATATAAAACTGTTAATTCTCATGTCAGAATTGCAAATAATGAAGTGCTTGCTAATTAGCGAAGTTATAGCTTGTGTCATAATAAACTAGAAAAGTTAATAAAGTATAAAGTTTCCACTGTAAAATTTAAGTTTTGTACCTTGTCCACTTTTTTTTACATGACCGCTATCATGTTTTTACACCAACTATGAGGACGCCAGGTCTCAGGAGGTTAATCTGTGTATATTAAATGACTTTACTCACTACCGTGTGTTTGATCCATGCTTAAACTAAAGGGAAACTATGAATCGGTTGATTTTAAGTTCCTACCAGATGTGCAGTAGTGAATGTAAAATAATAAACACCTGGTTCACAGTAGATTTGTTTAGGTGTGAACTTCAGTATTTGTTTCGACTCATTTTGATGCTGCTGTTTGACCACAGAGGGGCGCTGTTGTGTGTGTGTGTTTTTTTTTTATTTGTTTTACTGCAGCTGAACTCTGGACTACTCTTACAATTCTTAGAAGTCTTTGTTTACAATTTAAGAGAAGTGGATTAAGAAGTTATATAATGGTGACGTAGTTTAAGATTAAGGTGGAAAAATAACTGACAGAATACTTTTAATTCAAAAGAACGAAATGACACGGATCAGTTTGACGTAAACATTGTTCTGATTCCTCTCCAGATGATGACCCAAGCCCAAAGCCAACACAAAGACCTGATGCAGAGCATCGAGGGGCTGCCCTCCGCCCCGGGCCTCTCCCCTCTGGACCAGGATCTGCTGATGCTCAAGGCCACTTCCATGGCCACCATGAACTGCCTCAACGAGTGCCTGCACATCCTCCACCTGCAGCAGGTGGCCAGACACAGAGGCTCCCTGGGAGGTGAGTGGAGGCCCATCTAGTCGTCCTCTTTGCTGATAATTTGTCTTGTCCAGCAGAAAAAGCTTCCTCTCTTACACTCTGCGCATTCACTATCTGGGTCAAATCGTAGCCTTGAACCTGCAGGTCCGTCCCCCATCTAGAGACGCAGCGTTTGTGTTGACAGTGGAATTATTTTGCATTATTGATAGGGAACTGTACCTATTCTTACCACCTGTCTCCAAGGTAATTAGATCTGAGATGGTTGTGTATCCAAATGCGACACTTTGAGGGCAGCATGCGCCTCTAATTGAGCTCCACGTTGGAACAACACGGACTAAAGTCAGAGTGTTGCTCGAAGCGAAGTGGATCTCATGGTCGTTTCTATTCAGGATCATTCGAAATCGGGAAACGTGTCCCACTTTTTCACAGCAGATCTTATTACTCGATGTATATTTCATCAGGGCAGAGTCGTCACCGCGGCCAATCAGATTAAGTTGTCCGGCGACGCACAAGGTGAATTTGAATGAGGTCTGCCCACCTCTGGACGTACATAAAACAAAGCCTATGCTGTACTGAGACGGTTTAGCCAATGGGAGGGCGGGGATGTTTCCCCGTGGGCGGGGCTAAAGTATCCTGATACCTGGCTCGTCGGAGGAGTTGGGTTACACTCTTTTGGTCGAGGGCAGCTGTGCGAGGTGCAGCCATCTGTCCGGGGCCGCTTGTGAGGCGAATGGTAGGCCGAGTGTAGGGCTACGCGGGCGGCTGTGAGAGTCAGGGGGCCTCGGGAGGGTGGGGTGGGGGGGCGTAACCATGAGCACCTCTGAACCTGCCTCCCCGTCCACGGCAGGACCCACCATCGAGTGGCTGGAGCCCAAACTGCCCGACCTCCTGAAGAACGGCAGCGGCTCCCTGGGCAGCTTCAACACGGGGGAGGGCACGCTGGAGGGGGGGCGCCTGGAGCTCAGCAGCCCCGAGTCCTGCAGCTTCTCTGGGGTAAGAGGAAGCACGAGCCGTGGCAACTTGTTGGCGATCGGGAGCTTTTGTCTGTAGCTTTGGTGATAACGTTCGCCTGCTTTCGACCCCTCAGGAGCAGGAGGACATCGATGCAGAGGATGAGTTGGAGGACTCCTTCACGGATAAGGAGGAGGACCTGGGGGCCGTGGAGGAGGAGCGCAGCGTCATCCTACACCTGCTGTCGCAGCTGAAGCTGGGCATGGACCTCACGCGGGTAGGTCGAGTTCCACGTGCTGTCAGAGCAGCGAAACAATCCCTTCACACCAGCAGCACTTCACACGGCACCTATGGGGCGTCCTCGGAGGGTAGAGGACGACGCAGGGCCAACAATAAGACACCTTTATTTATAGTGCGTAACTGAAGCACTTAGGACAAAAACACTGAGATCACAAGTTTTCATCTTAGCAAAAAAAGCATTTTCACCTCATGCTTATACTAATATTTGCTATGGAGGTGAGTATCTGCAGGTGGAGATGTTTCAGTTCACTTCACATCAAGTATTTTAACCCATCAGGTCAGATCCACTGTAATGACCTCGTTTAGTGAATGAAGTGGTTTTGTGGTTTGGTCATTACCAGCTCAGGACAACCCACTTTAAAACACCAATACCTGAGGCCTGGATAGACACTCTATCTTTCAGTGTCGGTTTGTTCCACCGTGGATATCCTCCTCTTGGGTTTCTGATTTATCACGCTCATCGGGTGGATCCACTGGCTTACCTCAGATGGAGATCTCGTAGACGCCGTGGCCCCGGGGTCACGACCAGCCTACGTCACGTCGCTCCATTTACTGCCGGTGATTCGTGAGGCGAAGGTTTAGAAAACGTCGTATTTCTCTACGTGCTGAAATGAGAAAGTTGGTGTTTTCTCGCTTGTCCTTCTAGGTGGTCCTCCCTACCTTCATCCTGGAGAAGCGCTCTCTGCTGGAGATGTACGCCGACTTCATGTCCCACCCGGACCTCTTCGTGGCCATCGCCGACGGCGCCAGTCCTGAGGACCGCATGGTCCGCTTCGTGGAGTACTACCTCACCTCCTTCCACGAGGGCCGCAAGGGCGCCATTGCTAAGAAGCCCTACAACCCAATCATTGGCGAGACCTTTCACTGCTCCTGGAAGGTTCCCAAGAGACCAGAGGCCTCCAAGGAGCCTCCGCAGGGAGGCTCGGACCCGGCCGCCGCCGCCACCCAGGACTTCCACCAAGTGCGCTTTGTGGCAGAGCAGGTGTCCCATCACCCACCTGTGTCTGGCTTCTACGCTGAATGCCAGGAGAAGCGGATGTGCGTGAACACACACGTGTGGACCAAGAGCAAATTTATGGGCATGTCCATCGGAGTGTCCATGATAGGAGAAGGTAAGGACCGAAGATGTCGGAGAGGAGGCTCTTACGTTTTCTGTCGAATTCATTGATGCTGATTTCTGTCTGGATTAAATTCCCAGGTTGTCTTTATTTGCTGGACCACGATGAAGAGTACACCTTCACGCTGCCGTGTGCCTACGCGCGCTCCATCCTCACCGTTCCCTGGGTGGAGCTGGGCGGCAAGGTCAACATCAACTGCGCCAAATCGGGATACTCGGCAGTCATCACCTTCCAGACTAAACCCTTCTACGGTGGCAAATTACACAAGTATGTCCTTCCTTCAATGCTTCTACACAGAGACAAACAGCCGGTGCATGCAAAAATACCAATTTCCGTGCTTTTCTTCATGTTTAGGGTAACCGCGGAGGTGAAGCACAACTCCACCAACGCGGTGGTTTGCCGCGTGCAGGGCGAGTGGAACGGGGTTTTAGAGTTCAGCTACACCAACGGGGAGACGAGGGTGGTCGACGTCACCAAGCTGCCTGTGACGAAGAAGCTGGTGCGGCCGGTTGAGAAGCAGGGACCCACCGAATCCAGGTCAGAGGAGCCGGGGTTTTTAGCTAAAGCGGTCCAGGCGGGCTCGTGACATCGTGCTGATTTGCTCCGATGCTCTGATTCGCACAGGCGCCTGTGGCAGCACGTGACGGAGTCTCTGCGGCTGAAGGACATCGAAAAAGCCACCGAGCACAAGAGGATCCTGGAGGAGAGGCAGCGGACGGAGGAGAGGCACCGCGCCGAGACCGAAACGCCTTGGAGGACCCGATACTTCGACAGGGAGGTGAGAAGGCACCACACCTCCTCTAAGGTTTCACAGGAACCATATTTTCCATCCGTCCCGGCGCCGTACTTCTGCATTACTTCTGTCTCATGTTAGAGCTTCTCCATTTCAGAATGGTCTCACCTTGATGACCCAAATGTAGTTTTTTTTTTTTTTTTTTTGAGAATATTTTGACACTGGTCTCTTCTTCTCCTCCTCCTCCAGGGTGAAGGCTGGGTTTATCACAAACCACTCTGGAAAAACTCTGCGTTCAAATCCTAGTTCCTTCGGTCCGTATCTTGGATGTTGATATTGTAGATTCAGGAGTGCGTGTGCGTGCGTGTGCGTGTCGACGGCTATGAGGTGAAAGTATTGAAAGACCTGCACTGGCGTTCAGATGAATGCAGCGTAAAGACAGTCCAGACAGTCCAGAATCCAGTGTCAGTGGTTGATACTTGTACAGGTAATGGTACTCTATTTACACAGCCTTAAGATGTTCTGGTGGATGATGATGCTCTCGTTTCGAGTTCGGACTGGATGTGGTTCTTCTTCTTCTTCTCTTTTTAAGCTGTGGTCTCACACGAGGGTGAAGGGACTTTTTCACGAGTTTCTTCATCAGATAAGGCGAATAAAATTTACTGATACCAACTCTCACTGATGAGATCCGAGCCCATGCGATGTGTTTCCATGCAGGGGTCTGGTGTGGGCAGAAGTTTGGCTGTAACATTTATCATGTGGTGCGGGAAGATTTCTGACGTGTAAAGGCTGCAGTGAAACTTCTAAGAGACACAAGGTCATGACAAAACCATAGTTAATGATATCCGTTAAGATCCAAAAATACCGTGGATTAAATTTAGAGTTGAAAATAAACTCCTATACCACCGTTCCAGGCTTGCTGGTAAAGTCATATTCAACATTTATAAGCGTTGTGTAAACTTGTAATAAATGGTTTATGATGCCATGTGAGCAGAGTGTTTAGGAACTTTTACTCCCAGGACTAAAAAAAAACAAACACTTTTTTTGTTTTGTTTTTCCTGAAAGGAACTAAAAGGTACCATACCGCTGATTGCATTTCCAACACAAATTTGTCCCATTTTTGCAGAAGTCTTTGCAACATTAAAAAAAAAAAAAACCCACAGCAGTGGGAAAACTTAAGCATTAGCAGCAGAGCAGATATTCAAGACCCCTCCCCCAAAGTTGTGAATGTTTTCTTTTAAAAATATAATTAGTAACTGGCCCTGAAAATTGTTCTGCTACTCCCACTCCTGTCCAGAAGGTGGCAGAATCGTGCTCAACAACGACGAACACACTAAACGCTTGAAAAGAAACAAGCTGTCCTCAACAGTTCCTAGTTCCTGGGTGAGTTCCTGTGGTGAAAATGTGACAATAGAGTGTTATAAATCTTTTATTAGAAGTTGTTAAATGACAAACAGATCTCCATGTTTAAAATCTTTGAATCGGACACTACATTCAACAGTCCTGTTATTTTACCCTCTAAATTCTGATTTAATCGTTGGATGCTGTTAATGTTGATTTATTTATTGACGAGGTCACAGTTCCTGGGCGGCATGTCGTAGACTAGCTGATGAGTAACCAAATTTTTTTATGACTTAATCACAGAGAATGCGTCTAAAATGGGATCCTCCACTATTGGTGTGTTTAGCCCCTCGTCTCTGTTTTGCAGTGTATGGAAAATGTGCATGAGAGCTTGGTTCACGTTGACCGAGTACTATACCGGTGTACTTCAGTTTGTCTGTTGTGAAAGCTTTTAACCAAACTGGCTTGTTTTGTAATGCAAATAAATATTTTCTTTCTCGTGCTTTAATTGCTCTTATTTTTAGAGCCACTTTTTGTATAGGTTTGTTGCGCTGTCACTTTTCTTCTTCTTCTTCTTCCCCCCATTTAAAAGTAATTCCCCTCTGCTATACTCTGACATCCAAACTTTCCTCTAAAAAGTCCATTTCTCCTGGGATCTCTTCTCCACTCTGCCATTGATAAGCTACTCCCTCCAAGTCTTGGTGCCTTACGCGACTCTTTCAGTGCATCTTCCAGTGAAGGAGCACGGCATTTTCATCAGTTACTAACCGATGCAGTGGTGTATGGATTGTTTGTGTGTGAGAGCACTTTTATTCTAGTTTTTTCTTTTCTTTTTTTTTTTTTGTCTTGCTGACCTATGAAATGCACTGACACCGAAGGAAACATGATGTTGTAGAAACATGGACTTGTGTGATAATAATCGAATAAATTGCGTATCAGTTGTATGATGTGTAAGGGTTTGTTCTCTCTAGCTGCTCTTCATTTATAAAGAAGAAGAAGAAACAGGATGTCATTAAAAATCAATTTTGAGCTGATCCTCAACGATGAAGCTGAAAATATCGATATAAAGGCTGGAAGAGTTGGAGATGGAAGTTCCTGCAATCACTACTAACCTAAAGATTCCAGATGTGTCCTACATTAGCTTGTTTGCAGCAAAAGAAAAGAAAATGTCGAAAATATATATATTTTTTCTGTTTTCTGTTAAAATAAGTTTTAACAGATTATAACTTGTGTATATTTTAGTCATGGGATTTTCCGTTCAGAAAACGAAACAAAACAAACAAACAAAAAAAATTAACAGTTATTTGATTTTTATTTTAAAATTCTAAAATTAAAATGGAAATTAAAAGCATTTTTGTCTTCAGCGGGGTGGAGGAGGAATAAACAATAAAAACAAAATCGTTGGACGATAGAAATTTTTCGTTTTTTCATATTGTGCAGCCGGAAGCTGTCGTTTTCAAAGTAAAAGCACGTGGGAGGACGGTACTGTGTTTATGGTGAGGTCTTATTGGGAGAGATATATGACTTCTATGTGGTTTCCGTAGTCCAGGCTAAAATGACTCTGGAGCCTTACTCTGATTTTTGACATGGCAAAAGGCTGCACACATATCAGAGTAACGTTAGCTAGCAGCTAACTATTTCCTCATTATATGTAGTTATTTTTCGTTTTAACCTGAAATATGCGACATAGCTTTTCTGCAGTCATGTCCTCTTAACAATGTACTGATCCACGTCCATCAGCTTCTGTTACACGGCGACCGTCCGCATGTGCTCTTACTTTGAAAACGACAACTTCCGGCCACACATGAAAAAAAAAAAAAAAAACGTGAAAAATGTCTTGAATTGCAGTTTTTAATGTCGATTCTAATTTATTATATTATTGTGATTTTATTTGTTTATTTATCTGATTATTATCTACTTAATGTCTTCATATGCCTTATACTGATTGTCTATGCATGTAATGTCCAACACCCCTGCTGCAATCTCCGCTTGGTACAGTCCACCTCCCCCTTCTTTAAATCTAGTTGGAATCGTCCACTTCCTGTTTGCCAGTCTGGCCTCCTACCTGGACAGGTGTGGATGGAGCACATGGAACAAACATTTGGGTAATTTGAATCTGTGAATGAATGAGACTGAATGTCAATGTTTATTTCTCTGAGTTCACCTGAAATCCTTCAACTCAGACATTTACCAGTGAAATCATTTCACAAAACATTCAAATCCATTGATACCATCCAAACCAGTTTAGTGAAGAAGGCCAGGACGTCATGTTCCTCTGTCCCTAAAACACCACCAGCTGGAAATGGCCCCTCCCACTGAGAGGCTTATTCTTACAAGAATAAAGTTCTGTCAACTACCTTAAATAAAACGGAAAGAAAAACCAATAATACGTTCATCAATACCCCTTTATTCATAATTATTGACTAATAATATTATCTTTAAATCTATTTTCAAATCTATTAAGTGTTTTACATCATTTCATTTCTGTTTCTAAGTTGTATCATGAATTTACACCTTTTAATGTTACACATCTTTTTTCTGTTGCATTGATTTAATTTGTTTATTTGCACATTAAAGACACAAAACATTAAAGTGGTATGAAAATAGTTAATAGTTGTTCAGGAGAGATGGAAGCCAAGAAAGACGAATGAAACACCTCCCTATGTAAAGCAAAATGTATCTACACATGGAGAGTAACATTAAACTACAAATAATATATTAAAAAGTAAAGAACAACAATTCATTATCTATAAACAACATTAAATAAAATATATAGATGATTTAAAAAGCTACAAATCTTGACTGGAGAGTCACATTTTCAATAGTTTTTAAAACAACCAAACAACTTTTAGAGAAACTGTTCCATAAGAAAGGTCCTCTGTGTTTAAAGGTTATTAATTAAGATTTATGCTAAATAAAACTCTTTACAATGATGTGAATGAATGTCTGAGGAAAACTGAAAAAAAGCATGAAAAGTGAACGACAAATTACAAGAAAGAAGAACAAACTTATTAATAAACAGGTTTGGAGTTAAAATTTCTAAATAGAGGAGGAGAAGAATCATTATTATATCATTATTTCTTGTCACTGTTTGTTGAACATTTAAATATGTGAAGACGCTATTTTATTTTAGAAGCAGTCATTTCTGAATTTGACGACTCAGAGCTAATTTTTCCCAGGTTGTCCTGAATGCAGCATCAGCATCTCGACCCCCATAAATAAACCAACATTTGTATTCATTACTATTTCAAACAGTTTTAAAATGACCTAACCTACACCTGCCACATCTCTATGGAGTCAAAGGTCACAACTTTCTTCAACATCCGTTTTTGTTGCAGCCTCACTTTTAGGTTTTGTTCTAACCCCCAGTTTCTATCACTCCAGAACATCAGGAGGAGACACGGCCATGATGGTTTCACCCAAACAACAGGAACTAGACAACAACAACAGCCTATAGGTAGAGTATGTTACATTACTATTAAAACTCATTTAACATGAGTCATTACAACAAATCACAATAATCCAAGATGGCTTCCTCCACAGTAAAACTCCTGCTCATAGAGTTTTTTATATATATCTACTCTATTACTATTTTATAATAGTAGAGTAACAGATAGTAATAAAATAGTAATGTATAATAGTAGAGTAACAGGTAGTAATAAAATAGTAATAATATGAATGTATAATAGTAGAGTAACAGGTAGTAATAACATAGTAATAACAGTTATGTATACATTAGTAAATGTTGGTGGTTTCGTTCTAACCTCCTACTTCTATCACTCCAGAACATCAGGAGGAGACACGGCCATGATGGTTTCTAAGACTTCACCTGAAGAACAGGAACTTCTCAAGAACACCCTGAAGGTATCGTATATCAAATTATCATTTAAAGCTTTTGTAACTTGTAACTCCTGCTGCTAGTAGACATTTATTTTATGTCATATTGTTTGACTATTTCATAATTGAAATAAAACAAAACATGTTTTGTTCTAATCTCTCCAGGAGGAGACGTGGCCATGATGGTTTCCAGGACTTCACGTGAAGAGGAGGATCTTCGCGCTACAGGTAACGTATATTTATTTATTTTATAGATTATTTATATCTGTCCCTCTGTTTGGAGGCAAAGAGATAATGAAGGCCCTCCCCCCTCTGTAGACTCCTCCCCCCTCTGTAGACTCCTCCCCCCTCTGTAGACTCCTCCCATGAATCCCTCCCCCTATGCTGACTCCACCCACTAAGCCTAACCCCTCCCACACTGTCCCTGACTCCTCCCACCACACACTGACTCCACCCATTAACCCGCTAGCCACTCCTCTCGACTGACTCCTCCCCCTACATTAACCCCTCCCCCAACTGGCCCTGGCTCCTCCCACTAACCCCTCCCCTACTGCACCTGGCTTCTCCCACCTCTCATTTGACTCCTCCCATTAACCCACTAGCTCCTCCTCTCTGCAGACTCCTCCCCCTCACCACTGGCTCCTCCCCCCTCACTGTAAAACTCCAGCTGCTCTTAGTTATGGGAGACATAACCCCATATGTCCAGGCCCCCGACAACGGGCGGGATTCGAACCATCTCCTGCGACTTCAGTCATTTAACTCTCTGAGCTATTTAACTGCAGGTTTCTAGTCTTTCATAAACATTTTCCATCTGTTTCTTTGGATGTTGATCTTCAAAAGTCACGACTGTCATAAGATTTGAACCCATGACTTCACACTCATCATAGACTCTTCTAACAGTCTGAGCTATTTGTCCACAGTTTCCTCCTCTTTCTTGGAGATTTTCAGTCTCTATTTTGGTAACTGGTAACTATGAACTATTAATTCACAGTATTGCAATTTCCTTATTTCCTCCATCCTTGTCTCTGACCTCAGGGCCGACGAACAGGAGAACCTGAACACGCTCATAGCGACTGACTTTAACAGCTCGCACAGTGTCTCCCCACCCAACGCCACCAGCCTGGACACGGGCTTCTACCTGGGCGTCTACGGAGGCTTGACCGTCGCCATCATCGTCTTCGGCTTCATCATGTTCGACTCCATACTCAGGACGCCCGTACGCTTCTTTCACATCAACCCCATTGGTAAACAACAACAACAACAAAAAGTAGTCAGTGTTTAAGGAACACATGTAGTCTAACATCTGATATGTTGAGTCTCAGGACGTGTCTTAAACAGGTTTTCTGAGGACATTGGGCAGCTGGATGCAAACATACCTTGGACGTTTGTGGACTTTATTCAGGTGAGGACAGAACCAACGTGAAGCCGTATTTAATGTTTGTTTCAGAGAGTAACTCTCGTCTACTGTCGTCTCTGAGCAGGTGTTTCTCCAGATCCTGGGCGTCATCGCTGTCTCCGCGTCCGTCATCCCCTGGATCCTCCTCCCCGTCGTCCCCCTCTTCATCCTCTTCCTGCGTCGCTACTTCCTCCAGACGTCCAGGGCCGTCAAACGGCTCAAGGCCACCAGTGAGTGTCTGAGCTTCTGACACGTTTGTCTGTCCTGCAGCTCGGAGCCCCGTCTTCTCCCACCTGTCCTCATCTCTCCAGGACCTGTGGACGATCCGAGCGTTCGGAGCCGAGGAGAGGTTCCAGAAAACGTTTGACGCCCATCAGGACCTGCACTCAGGTTGGATCCATCGTAGATTGTGTGTTGTTATGTTGTGACGTCGCTGACACGTGTCCTCGTCCTAAACAGAGGCCTGGTTCCTGTTCCTCACGACCTCTGCTGTAGGACCCTGTGCTGTCCACCGGCACCATGAGGAAGAACCTGGACCAGTTCAGTTCAGTTCAGAAGAGTTGTGGAGCGCGTTGCAGGAAGTCAGTGACACGTCTCCAATATATGGCGAATATTTGTCTTTATGTGCAGACGTGATACTAAATGAGTCTGTCTGTCACACAATGTGTTTATATCAAGCTACATTTAAACGTTGGTTCCTCCCTGTAACACGCTTCAGTATTTAGACAAAAACAACAAGTACTCTAATACCACGGCCCTGGGACACGGAAACCTGTTCCTCAAGAGAAAGTGTTAAAGGCCTATAATTAGAGCCAATGCAAGTTAAGTAATGTTCAACAACTTGCCTGGGACATGGACAGAAAGTTTTATTGCCCCTATAGGTATTGCTTTGTTTATGCAATAAAAGTTATGTAATTAAGTTGGTTAACTAACTTCTTTCTTAAGTTACTAAGTAATTTCTTTCATTCATAAGTTACATTCAACATTTTTAATAAGTTACTTAAAAATGTTTTTACCAACATATTAATATGTTACTACTTTAGTAATGAAACTTCATAATCTTTACTATTTTAGTAATGATGATTCATAATCTTATATAAATGTTGGCTAATTCATTTTCATCAAAATTCTTCCATCATTTTTCTTGTTCTCGTTCCTTCCTTTGACTTCCTCAACTCTTGTTTTTTTTTCTCTTCTCTCCCTTCACTGTAAAAGTCCAGCCTCTCGTAGTTCTGGGTCCCATAACCCCCTCCTTGTGTTGGTCGGAAAGCGCGGGGGAGGACACGGCCCCCCCCCGGCCTGCTACTGCAGGGATGTTTGGTGGATCCAGGCCCCCGGCCACGGATGGGAATCGAACCAATCTCTTGCGACTTCCAGTCGCGGTTGAAACCCACCGCGCCACCGACGGCCCTTCACACTTGAAGCTCCTTTCTGAGCGCTTTTAAGTCTTCACTTTGGAATCTGGACTTCAAAACACACTGACCCTGATAAGATTCGAACCCATGACTTCTAGACTGCCAAGCAGCCTCCTAACAGCCCAGGCTGTTTGACCCGACAGGTGGTTCAATGACGTCTACAACATTTGACTCTTCACTTTGGCTGTTGGACTTTAAAAGTCTCCAGCACCGATAAGATTTGAACCCATGTTCTCAGAGTCTCCAGACAGTCCTCTATCAGCGTGAGCTATGTGACCACATGCTTCTGACCTTTCTTAGAGCTTTTTATTCTTCACTCGCGGTGGTGGACTTTAAAAACCACTGGACGTCATAAGACTTGAACCCAGGACTTAAGAATGACAACACCGTCCTCCAACAGCCTGAGCTATGAGACCACACACCCACTGTCTTTCTTAGAGCTTCTCATTCTTCACTTTGGGGGTTGGACTTTAAAAGCTCCTGAGTGTCATCAGGCTTCAACCAAAATCTTAAGAGATTCCTCAAACAGGCTGGAACTTCACTGTCACAAGAATCAAACCCAGATCATCAGGAGCCTTTAAACACCCCTCTAACAGTCTGAGCTATTTGGCCGCATGGATGTTTTTATTGTGGCCCATCATAAGAATTTAACCCACGTCTTCAGAATCCCAAAAGTATAACAAGCTCCTTTCTTTCTCCATCACTTTGGCAGAGATTCATCTTGGTCTCATCAGTCCATAAGATTGTTTGTTCCAGACCTTCTGTGGCTCATCTCTGTACTTCTTTGCAAACTTCAGTCTTACCTTCTGATTCTTCATGTTGGTTCGTCCTCTTCAACAAGAAATGCAATACTTTATAGGTTTCAACCCAGCCCAAAAATGCCGGCTCAACGTCGGCAGATTCAAACGTACAACCTTGAAACTACGAAACAGTCGTCTAACAGCCAGACAAATGGTACAATGGTTTCCTGCACATTTGACTCATTTAGGGTGTTGACTTTGTGTGACTTTGTTGGGAAAATTCAGGAACTGTCCGAACAATTGAACAAGGTTTCAAAATGACTGGAGAGCCACTAGCCGGCCTGAGTGATGTCATCTCGCTTTCTTAAATCATTTCAGACTTTGTCTCCTGCAGCAACTCTGTAAAGTCTCATTTTGCCAGCTTATATATGAGGTGTTTTTTTTGGCTCAGTCTGGTGCCGCAAATAGTGTGTTACAGCGCCAGACTAACCTAATCAGACACCATTATGTACAATTAAACGGCCTCATGATCTCCTGGCTGATTAGCTTTGTGCCAGGAACAATAAAACCATGTGAAGAAAGCGGATACAGATAATGAAAGAACGGCCGAATCATAGCAGAGCTTTAGTACCTTTGTTTTAATAAGGGGAAAAAAAAAGTTGACTTGACTGAAGCTTTTACTTTGAAACTCAGAGCACATGAACACATCACTACAGTAGAATCCAGTCTTCACTCTGTTCGTTCTCTGCAGGTTCAGCTGAAGTCTGTGGTGGAGGAGCTACCTGCTAAGTTAGAAACGGTCCTGGCAGAGTCCGGCTCCAACTTCAGCGTGGGACAGAGGCAGCTGGTGTGTCTGGCCAGAGCCATCCTCAGGAAGAACCGCATCCTCATCATCGACGAGGCCACAGCCAACGTGGACCCCAGGTACTGAACATTAAAGAGGGAAAAAAAAAACACCTGATTAACATCCAGCTCTAACACAAACATCCTCTGATGCTGCAGGACAGATGAACTGATCCAGAAAACCATACGAGACAAGTTCAGAGACTGCACCGTCCTCACCATCGCTCATCGCCTCAACACCATCATAGACAGCGACCGCATCCTGGTGAGATCTGCCCCCTGGTTATACAAGTGTCTGTTTTCTACCTACCGCACTGTTCAACCTGAAACAAAAAAGGGACAGATGAATTGCTTTGTGTCCAGGTCTTAGATGCGGGGAAGATCCACGCCTGAAGGAACGAACAACAAATTGAACAGTGAATACATTTACAACATTTAATTTCTTGAACGATTGAGCGATTATACTGTATCTTGCTTGAGATATTAGTAAATGCTTAATTCATTCATCAGGTTCAATGTTCATAGAAATTCTCTTACTTCTCTCCAGACGATCAGCCAGCTCCTCCTGCTTCATTCTCCTCAGGAAGTTCAGTGTGATCTTCACAAATGCATCTCTGCTGCTCCTCCTCTGCTCTTCATCCTCACCCTCCAACACCTCCTCATCCTCCCTCTGACTCTCTAAGCATTCTGGGTAATCTGGACTCAGATCCCTCTGAATCTTCTTCAGCTCCTTCTTCACAAAAGTGACAATGTTGTCCTCCAGCAGCTGGAACAGAAAACTGTGTGATGAGAACCAGACTGAAATCATGGAGACAAACATCAGATCCATGTTGGACAGACTGACAGTCCACTGGTCTACAAAGAGCAGCATGGAGATGATGGAAAGTAGTTGTTGTCCATGTACAGACCTTAAATATGAAGTCCAGCTGTGTTTGATGCTGATGAACAGACTGATCACTGAGAACATTTAAACTCTGCTGCTCCACTCTGGACAGAAACAGAAATCAGAAGTTCTTCATCTTTCAGACAGAAAATGGTTTCCATCTTTTTCCAAACAACTGAACCAGTATCACTTCACCATGGGGACAAACTGACATCAGTCTGAGCAGAGTCCTTCAGGTTCTAAATGTAAAAAAAGTTGTATGTATATCTTACTTATTTACAGTAGGGGTTTTTTGTCCTTTAAACTCAAAGTATACATCCTTTGACCAGTTACTCCTCAGAGACACACAGCTGGGTCCAGACTCTGGTTCCGGTTCAGGTGAGTTCAGTATCTGGTGGATGCTAGTAAAGAGAGACTGATTCACTGTCATCATATTTCAAATGTCTTAAATGTACCAAAGACCAAGAAACTTTGAAGGACATGTATTACTGATTTTTGTTAACTACCAGTCGATGATGACAACATGAACTTTCCACATGAGAGAAGAATCATTATTATGGTCAGAAGAATCCCTGACTATGATGTTGAATATGGTTTCATGTTATATTCACTCATATCTTACTTCTTTACAGCGGAGGATTCTTCTTTTTTAAAGTCAAAGTAGGCATCCTTGGACCAATCACTCCTCAGAGACACACAACTGGGTACAGGTTCAGGTTCAAGTGAACCTGAGTTGAGTTGGATCCTAGTAGACAAAGGGTAACTGACTGTTTTCATCTTTCAAAAGCAACAGTGTGTCAAAGACCAACAGAATTTGGGGACATGAAGGACATGAATACATTAGCAGATATAAACTTGGTGTAAGCTTTTGATATACACAGTAACTACACCCAGCAAACGTTGACTACATGAATGGTCTGTGAAGGAGAGACAAATTATTGATGTCACGCCGCCATATTGGCAGGAAAGCACTCTTGTCTAAAGACTAATCGGTTGACAACTGCAAGCAACTAACTAAGTAATCTGGGGCTGTTGTGTAATGTCTTGTTTATGTAGCATGTTTTTAACACCATGTCCAACAGACTTCTTTTCATAAAGGCAAATTAGGCCAATGTTTATCATTTATGGATTAATGTTAAAAACATGTTACTTGTTATTGTGATTATGTTACTGTTCACAGTACAATGCACTTGCATAAAAGAATGATGTATGTTGCGGTGCATTTAGACATTCATTTAAACTGTGTTAACATCATAAAGGAGTGGCATATAACACAGACTATTTAGCTTAGTAATTAGTTTGTTACATTATGCTGCTGTTATGACAAAGAGACGCTGTTTTTAGCCTACAAACTTAATGAAGTAGTTTTATATATCCAGATACTAGAGGTCAGGAACATTGTCCCTGCCAGCTGTTTTAATGCTCAAAAAAAGCACATCTGGGGCGTGATAAGAGTCTGTTATATGTGACCTGTTGAGTTTTGTCTTGCACTGGTCATTTGTACTATTGCAGTGCAGTAAACTCTGACGACCTGAAATCAGTGCTGGCGCCGTTCATTTTCCTTAGAGTTTTCCTGCTAATATGGCGGCGTCAACATAAAAGTCATGTGACGTCCAAAGCTCAGTAGCACTACACAACATGACAGCTGAGTGGAGTCAGAAGAACCTATACCTACAATGTTGAATGTAGTTTCATGTTATTTCCACTTATGACTTACTTCTTTATGGGAGAGGATTCTTGTTTTTTAAAGTCAAAGTAGGCATCCTTTGACCAATTACTACTCATAGACACACAGCTGGGTTCAGGTTCAGGTTCAGGCTCAGGCTCAGGCTCAGGCTCAGGTCCAGGTCCAGGTCCAGGTCCAGCAGAGTCTGGTCTGTGTTGCTGCTTTGTTCTTCAAACCAGTACACACATTTGAGTGACAATAGCCGTAATTACAGTTCAGAGCTCTGACATGTAGAAGAGACATGGACACTAAGAGATGTTCATCTCACCTCTGATCTCCGGTCTGGTTCTCATGTTCTCCACTCAGAGTGGTTTTAGAGGGAGGGACTCCCTCCTCTCTGTCCTCACACTGATCCATGCTGCTGGATTCACATCAGCTCACACACACTTTCTACCTTCACCTGCAGAGGAAACACAAATCATTCACCTGAACATCAAATCCTTGACATCATTTCTGCTGTAAAAACATCAGCTGCTCCTCCAGCGACTGGTTCTTATTTTCTATTTGATATACAAGTCAGACAACAGAGACAGAGGCTCTACTGTCAGTACTACGGCTATTCTAATACTAACACTACTGTTTTCTACTATCAGTCCACTAGATGGAGTCATGAAGCTCCAGTGAAGAGAAGAGCAGCAACTCAGTCACCAAGTATGCAACTTCATCTAGGACTTTCCATTTTATTTTGAAAGGTCCTGCAGTATCTCCCAGTATTGCTCTACATGATGGTTTTATACCCAGGAATAACACAGCAGACAAAAAGCAAATGCTGTAGATATTGTTTGATTCCAGGAAATTAATAATCAAGTAATAATATATCTTGATCTTTGAACACAAGTATGATCCAAGCCATAGATTTGCATCACAATAAAACCACAAAATGAATTCAATTACGTGAACAGGAAAGGAATACATGCACATGCACTGGTGAGTTACTTGAATCTGTGTTTTACCTCAGATGGAAGTTTGTTGTCTGCAAATTCAAGTTAATTCAAGTTAGCTCACATACACACTTCACTGCCTACCATTATTCATCTGAACATCAACCGAATCCATGACATGATTTCAGCAGCTCCTCCAGTGACTGGTTCTTATTTTCTGTTTTATATCAGGGACTCTACTATCAGCTGTTGTTGATCAGTCCTCAGGCACTTCATCTTGGACAATGTACATCTTCTATTAATGTAACAGATCAGAAACAGTAAGAAGACAGTGTAGGTATTAAAGTCTGAAACAAACCAAGCTAACAGATCAAACAGTTCAAAATTACAATTCTGATTTTACCTCAACAATAATTTGCAAATAAATGATCCCTCAGCTCTGCAGTGTGAATATAATGACACAGAAAGTCTGATCTGTTCTCCAGAGCTCAGGCTTCATTCAGCGGCTCCTCTCCACCTCCTCCACAGGCTGGTTCAGGAAAATCTCTACAGCTGATCTTATCCAGGGACTCTGATAACAAACACTGACTCAAAATGGCGACTATTCAGAGTTTAACCTTCTAATGTTCTCAGCTCTGACTCGGTCAAATAACGTGAAGTATCGTCAGATTTCTACAGGAAAAGCTACTGACATCTGATGTTAAAAACTAAAACATTGCAAACTGCTGACATTACCTTCAGATGCAGGCTTACAAAGAGAAACGCGACGAGACCAGCGCTGATGACAGTGAAAGTAAATTGAAAGCTCAAACCACCCAGCCAAGCGTTTTTCAGGACCCTGTAAATCAGCAACACGAATTTATTGGGTTATGTGAAGTAGAATTGCACAAAGTATTTATCCATAAGCTGTATTGTAAATGTGTGGTTTCCAGTAGCTCTCTGCTGTCGTCGTTTCATGTAACCCCCCATGAAACAGCCCCCATTATTCATCCCCCAACATATTCTTATTTGCACATGATCATTGAATGCAACTAAAACTCGGAGGTACTTTAATGGAGTTTGACAATTTTAGGCATTTAGGCATATATTGAATTGTGTCCTGGGTACATTTAATCTGTTGCATGTCATAGTAGTAGAGATAGTACAACTGTGTATTTGGGTTAAATTGGGTTAAAACTATGTTTCATGTTTGTTCTAAACAGCATTTAAGTGAATGGATTTTAAACTTCGACCAACCTGCTGCACTGTGCAACATATTCGCCTAAATACCGCTTCAATATGCAATATATATTCCTAAAAAATATATACTTTTAGAATACGTTAACACTTTTACGTCACCAAATCCGGCTACACGAAATCAGCGGCGAAGAAGAAAACTACGTCACTGCGTTGTTGACGTAAACCCGGAAGTGGATTTCGGGGACCTTTCTAGCTCTGGTTTGTTTTTACTGCCAATTTGAGTCCAATATTGAAAAATAACACGCTTTAAAGTCTGTGCACTCTGTTAAAAATAACTCACTTCGTCCTGCGGCAGGAAATAATACATGAATTAGTGTAAAATGTCCCACGAGAACACGGTTCATTAGGATCTAAACATTGTTGCGTCGGGGAGCAGATGTGAGCGAACATGTGTACGAGTTACCCCACGCCAGTTTACTCCCACGCAGGACGAGGAGTTTTCCAAGATGTTTACGAGCCTGCGGAGGACTCTTTCCTCCTCATTGACGCTCTGGAGAAAGACGCCGAGCGGCTGCAGCTGATGAGGTCGGCGCGTTTGTTCGCCACGTTTTCCTCCTTTTCTTCTTCTCTGGTGATTTTGTTTTGGTGTTTTCTCCGGTTTTAATGTGTCCTTCTCTTCACTGATTGCAGACCCTGTGTGTGTTTGGAGGTGGGCAGCGGCTCAGGAGTGGTGTCCGCATTCCTGGCATCAGTAGTCGGACCTTCATCTCTCTATATGTGAGTATTTCTAACATTAATCAGTCATAGAGGCATGCAGGAGAAAAGGATTTGACACCTTTTCATGTTTCTGTTCAGTTGCACTGATGTGAATCCTGCTGCAGCTCGGTGTACAGCAGAGACCGCGTCCTGTAACAGTGTTTCCCTGCAGCCGGTCATCACAGACCTGGTGAGATCTTGCTTCACTGTGCATGGATTACAACATATGGGTCATCATATAACAACTCTCCTGTAGCCTTCACGTTAATGCCATGGATTTTCCTGGAGAAGTTAATGACGAAACTCATGTTAAATTCATTTAACCTTGCAAAATCATGAAGCTCTACTCTAAATGTCTCACAATTTCCGTGCCTTCCTCCAGGTGGAGTGTCTTCTGCCTCAGCTGTGTGGAAAAGTGGACGTCCTTCTCTTCAACCCCCCTTATGTTGTCACGCCGTCTGAAGAGGTGAATCTGCTCGGTTCACGTATGTTAAGTTCACACGTGAAACGTGTTCTCGTGGCGTTATTCTTTTTTTTTTTTTTTTCTTCCAGGTTGGCAGTAGAGGTATAGAAGCTGCCTGGGCCGGAGGGGAGCGAGGCCGAGAGGTGACCGACAGATTCCTTCCCGCGGTAGCGCAGCTGCTGTCCCCCGCAGGGTTGTTTTACCTCATTACCATCGCTGAGAATGATCCAGGTTTGTTGCGTATCTGCGTTTCTGGAATGATCTCCGATGAAGCAAATCACCTGGATTTAATTGCTTGTTTGTCCCTCAACAGAGGAGATCATACGCTCGCTGGTCCGATATGGCTTGAAGGGAGAGTCCTGCTTATCTACAAGAGCCGGGAACGAAAGGTTGTCTGTGCTGCGCTTCCACAGAAGCAAACAAACGTGAACTGCTACTAAGAAATATCGGATTACGACGAGTTCCGGGACATTTTTGGGATCTTTCTTTTTCACAATTCTACAAACTAATATCAGAGAAGAAGAAAGATAAGAAGAAACTCTGTGGTCACCCAGACAGATTTAATAATATTTTCAACTACGCAGACATACAAAAAATGATAACACAACCAACATCAACCCCCACCCAGACAGCGTAACAACAGGATCCCCATGCCTCTTCTCCATCTGGAATGTAGTGTAAACTGGAATGTTGGATGCTTTTGTAAACAGTAAATGTGTTTTCTACTCGTCTTTGTTAGCGTCTCTTTCGTTTCTGGTTAATGTGTTGTTGAGCTGGATCACTTCCAGACGATGTGTCCGTCCTCCGACAGCCTCACGGCGCCGCTGGCCACCAGCTCCAGAGCTGCGGGGAACGCGCGGTGCTCGGCCTCCCTGATCCTGTCCGACAGGCTCTCCTCCGTGTCGCTGCCCAGCACTGGCACCGCCTCCTGGACGATGATGGCTCCTGCGTCCACCTCCTCCTGAACGGGTGGACAAAAAAAAAAATATATAAATAAAAATAACAACATCCGTGGAACGAGTGTAAAACATTTCACTGTTAAACCTTTCAACTTACCGCTACGAAGTGGACCGTGCAACCGGCGACCCGTACTCCAGCCTGCAGCGCCTGCTTCTGGGCGTTCACCCCCTTGAATGAGGGCAGCAGAGATGGGTGGATGTTGAGCAGCTTCCCTGTAACGACATTAGCAACACATTCAGACGTCTCCTCTCCACACCCGTGTTATTATTTATTTATATATATATATATATTTTTAAACGCAGTCCAAACAGCATCTTCACACCGTTCCACTTCTTGACAAAAGTTCCCGTGAGGATCCTCATGAATCCAGCCAGACAGACCAGCTCCACCCCAAATTCTTCCAGCACGCGGTCGATGGTGCCGTCGAACTCTGCGCGGCTCCCGTACAGTTTGTGGTCCACCACCTGGTCGGGGTCAGACAGAAAGTAGAGCTTTTATCATCTTTATGTCCTTAAATAAAAAAAAATAAATAAAAAAAAAGCAAACTTCTAATAATTCTCACCCGTGTCTGAATACCAGCCAGCGATGCTCTCTTCAGGCCCTGAACTCCTGGTCTGTTGGAGATGACCACAGCGATCTCTGCCGAGCTGGACGGACGCTTGGCCTGCTCTATCAGGGCCTGCAGGTTGGTGCCTGGAGGGTCACGGGGTTTTGAAAGTAACACGACATTAACGCGCGAAGCTGCAACTCTCATTTTCGCTCCCAACTAAAATAATACACACCCGTGCCGGAGATGAGAACAGCTACTCTCATCCTCTTGTGTGGCGTGATGCCGTTGCCGCGGCAACCTCCGTTCCGCTCGACCCCGGGCTCTCCCCCTGCGGCGGCAGGCCCCGCGTTCAGCAGGCTGTGTTTCAGGTTACGGACCACCACAGTTTCCGCTCCTGCGCGAACACAGTCGACAATTTCTGTTCACCGGCTTTGTTTTCCCCGCTTTTGTTCTTGTTTTTTTTTTTTTTTTATCTATAATTGCCTGTCCAACCACATCACTTCTCTTCTACGGCGTCTCACCAGGCTGCTTGTGGGCCAGCGAACCCACGATCCAGGCCTCTTGGTGAGCTTGGAGCTGACGCAGGACCCTCTGAGCATCCGGGGGGGCGACCACCAGCACCGCCCCCAGGCCGCAGTTGAAGGTGCGGGCCATCTCCTCCTCGCTCAGACCCCCTTCTTTGTGGAGCCAGGAGAACACGGGAGGGATGCTCCATCGAGAGGCGTCTGAGTCGTGCGTAAACGACAAGTACAACAACTAGAGTGACCTCCACAGCCTCCTCCCAGCAGGAGTTCCATTACAAGATGCAAATGGCCGCTAACGTCAACATTTTTTTTATGCTGAAGCTGCGAATAGGTCTGCGTGCTTTCATCTCACCTAAATCCACTGCCAGCTCCTGGGGCAGCACCCGGGGGATGTTCTCCAGGAGCCCCCCACCTGTGACGTGAGCGTAGGCCTTGACAGCACCGCTGCGCAGAATCGGCAGGAGGAGGCGGCTGTAGATGTTGGTCGGCGTCAGCAGAACCTCCCCTGGAACGAGGAAAGCGGTGTTTAATTCTCTGGGCGTTGGTTATTTATCTCTGAAATTAAATTAAAAACCCACCGACGGTTTGTCCCGGCTCGCCGAAGGGAGCCGGGGAGCTGTAGCTGAGGTTGGCCCTCTCCAGGACTTTGCGCACCAGGCTGAAGCCGTTGCTGTGAACCCCAGAGGAGGCCACTCCGATCAGGAGGTCGCCCTCGGCGATGTCCCCCAGCCGGGGCAGCAGGGCCCCTCGCTCCACCGCACCCACGCAGAACCCGGCCAGGTCGTACTCTCCGGCGGCGTAGACGCCCGGCATTTCTGCCGTTTCCCCACCTGCGTGTGGACGAATGTGGAATAAAGTTAACCCTTTTTTTGTAAAAAAATAAATAAAAAAACTAAACCATTAAAGGGAAGTTGCGGATCGTCACCGAGCAGAGCGCAGCCAGCCATCTCACAGGCCCTGGCGATGCCGCCGACCACCGACGTGGCCACGCCCACGTCCAGGCTGCCGCAGGAGAAGTAGTCGAGGAAGAAGAGCGGCTCGGCGCCCTGAGCCAGAACGTCGTTCACGCACATGGCCACCAGGTCCTGACCAAGGCCGCCGTGCTGCCCGCACGCCTGCGCGATCTGGCCATGAAAGAAATAAAACTCAGAGCGACGGCAAAAGACAGACGGCGCGAGATTAGAGGGCTGAAGTCGCACCTTGAGCTTGGTCCCGACTCCGTCCGTCCCAGACACCAGGATCGGGTCGACAAATCCCGCCGCCTTCAGATCAAAGAGCCCGGCGAAACCCCCGAGTTCTGCATTACACCCTGAAGAAAAGACGAAAAGAAGAGTTCATTCACACTTTTCCTAGTTTGTTTTGCCGAGTTTTTCTTAAAAGAAAACAGAGCGTTTACGACTGTGTTCCTGATAATGGATCAATTTGTTCCCTAATGAGAAAAGGGCTCCAGTCAGCAGCTTTAAACCAGGACAACAACTTATTCAGCCTCATGAGAGCTGTTAGATTAGAAATGGCACGACGGTATTAAAACACAATTTCCTCCCCGGCGTCGTTTGTCTCTGACACACGACCTCTGAAAGATACAAGCGTCCAATCATTACTTCCGTGTACTACAGCGTGTTCCTCTCCCGGTTTTGTCGTGCGTGAGAATGAAGTTACCGGCTCGGGAAGTCGCCTTAGCCAGAGGTTTGATCATGTCCACCAGCTTGTTACCGGCAGCGATGTCCACGCCGCTGTCCTTATAGGTCAGACCTCTGTCAGAGACACAGGGAGACAACGCTGAACCCACGAGAAGATTCCCAGGAAAAACTACTTCCAGATCAATAAGAGGAACGACGCAGATATATCCAAAATCAACTTTATTATTCACAAAGCGTATAAAAATGGAGAGGGACAGGAATGTTTTTTTTTGTGCATCTCGACCACATTCACACACACCTGCGTCGGTTCAGGTGGGCGATGGCCCGGTGGCCGATGTCGCGTCGGTACACGGCGCCGGGGAAGCCGACGGCCGCCACGCCGCGATTGGCCGCCTGCAGCGCCGTCTCCAGGGACGACCCCACCGCCGTCACCGTCAGCACCCGCCCGCCGCTGGAGACCACGCCTCCGTCCTTGAGGGCGGTGCCGGCGTGGAAGACCTGCAGCCCCGTGTCCTGGAGCTGGGACAAACCTGAGGGGGGACGCGATGCAAAATGATATTTCTAAATAATAATTTAATTTAGTATAGAACACATGTATAATAATAATAATAATGGCTCCCCGTACCTGTGATCTCCACTCCTTTCTTGTAGGAGCCGGGGTAACCTGCGCTGGCCATGACCACCGTCACCGCAGAGCTCTCCTGGTGCCACACGGGGGCGCTGGAGGCCAGCTTTCCGTTCACCGTGTTCAGGATCACCTCATACAGGTCGCTCTGCAGCAGGGGCAGCAGCACCTGAAACGCAGCCGCGGCCCGTAAGCAACGTTTCACTCACGGGGGGAGGAGACACCGAGACAGACGATGGACATGAGCGAAACGCACCTGACACTCGGGGTCCCCGAAGCGGCAGTTGAACTCGAGGACCTTCGGCCCCTGCTCCGTCAGCATCAGCCCCGCGTACAGGACGCCTGCGAAGCAACGGATGAGTGAGTAAATAATGCGGGATTAAAGATGACGCAGAAAGGACGTCACTTGCCCACGTAAGGCGCCCCCTCCTCCCTCATCCCGTCCACCGTCTTCTGGAGGACCGTCTCCGTGATCTGCTGCAGCAGCTCCCGACTCACCTGAGACAAACAGGAGCTCATTAAACATGCAACATAAAAGAGGAAACGCATCGACTTGTGTTCATTATCTAGAAGTAGCACAAAAAAAACTTTAATTGGCTTTGAAGTGTGTTTGTGTCGCTTCCCCAGTACCTGGGGAGTGGGGCAGTAGGCCCCCATGCCGCCGGTGTTGGGGCCCTGGTCACCGTCCTGCAGCCGCTTGTGATCCTGGGCCGGCGGCATCGGCGACACCGAGTGGCCGTCACTGAAGCACAGACACTAGGAGAAGAAGAAAGGATCACGTCAGGGTTGTTTAAATGATAAAGAACGAAATTAAAAATTCTCTAACGCACTCACAGACACTTCCTCTCCCTCCAGGAGCTCCTCCACCACCACCGTCTCTCCCGCAGACCCGAACGCTCTGTCCTTAAATGCACAGTAGACACAGCAAAGCGTTGACGCTGGAAGTCGGACTCTTTAAAAGGCAGATAGAAGGAAGAGAAAGACGTCTCGCACCTTCATGATGTCCATCACGGCCCGACACGCCTCGTCCTGATCCCGCGCCACGATCACTCCTTTCCCCGCCGCCAGGCCGCTGGCCTTCACCACCAGAGCCGGGAAGTCGGCCCTGGAAGGAGCCGGATAACGAAAGAGCCTCAGAAACGGACGCGGAGCAGATGCTGCCGTGCTGGTACAGAGCGGATTTTTATTTTTTTTTTTTCGTGCACCATTTAACATTCGCACTGCACGCGATTGTTTCGGGAGCCATATGGATGGAGGCTGTCGGAGCAGCAGCTGTTACTTCTGCCCGAGACGCGTCATCTGACCGGAGACGTGACTTTTCTTGGTCGGGAAAAGTGAAAGCGCAGTTTAATCCGTCGGAAGCTCAGACCATTAAGTGTATGAAATAAAAACCAGACTGAAACCATAAAATCCCAAAAGGAAAATTTTTAGATTTTTCACGGTGAAAACCACCATGTGCATTTTCATACAACTATTAACAACCACTGACAAAACTATCAGGTGTAACAATAACTTAATAGTTTCTTGCTTCTGTCTCTTTGGCTGCAGCCACTCCCTCAATTTTTCCCTCCCCATTAGCAACCGTTTCCTAGCAACACATCAATTCCTGATTCCACCAATAGGCAAGGGGCTGTCAGGTTGTTTTAAGCTTTCTAGCATTTGAAGCTGGCTAGCAATCTCCCCTTGCTAGCCAGCTTCAACTTCATGGCAATATTCAGGAAAAAGTTGACGTGAATTATTTATATTAAGTCTAGTTTTACTTCACCTAGCAACATGGTTTGAAAACTGGCCTATAGCTTGAAGTTAGCCCTTTCTATAAAAGTTTAAGCAGAGAGTCAGTGATGCTGCGTCTCGCTGCTACGTCGTCTTAAAGTGTGACTTGGACGCACCGGCGCGTCCATCGACTCCAGAGGGTTAAGGAAATTTAAAATAAAAAAAATATATATAAAAAATGTCTAATCAACCAAAGATGAAGACCTATGGTTTAGTGTACTGACGTGCGGATGTAGCTGCAGGCCTCCTGGGGGTCAGTGAAGGAGCCGTAGCGTGCCGTGGGGATGCCGTGCCGCTCCATGAAGGCTTTGGAGAAGCTCTTACTGGCCTCCAGCTGAGCCGCTTTGGCCGAAGGTCCGAAGCACGGGACGCCGGCCGCCGTCAGGTCGTCGACGATGCCTTTGAGAGGACGCGGCAGGGGAGGGAAAATTAAAATAAATCCCGTCATTGGAGATAGAAAAACAGTTAAGAGGACACTGATTGTTTACCGGCTGCAAGTGGAACCTCGGGTCCGACCACCACCAACCCAACGTGGTGATCCTTGCAGAACTGAGCCAAGATGGCGTGGTTACTGATGGACACCTCTGCACGAAAGGACAGAATCACCCCATCAGGTCAACGAATTCAAGCTCCTGACCTGTTTTCTTAGTCTAGTTTTCTTACCAGAGTTGCTGATCTTCCCGCTGCCGGCCGTCCCTGCGTTCCCCGGCGCCACCAGGACCTGCTGGACCTGGGGCGACTGCGCCAGCTTCCAGGCCAGAGCGTGCTCCCGCCCGCCGCCGCCGACCACCAGCACCCGCTCGGCCATTGCACCTGAACGATTCAAAAAGGGGGTGGGGTGTCACACCAACCTTCAACCGCCGTTAATCGCCCGTAAAGTCGCGTTTAATTGCATGCAAAGATTGACCTATAGCAAAGGGAGTCTGCTAAAGCCGCGAGGGCGCGCTGACCTTTCCTCCGGCCCGGGGCCCTATATTATCTTGTAACGCCACACTAACAGGGATGCAATCAACTAGAACAAAAACACCAGTCAACAATTACATGCTGTGGTCACCAGGCAAGGCTAAATCACCAGCAACTGGAAGGAAGGGCTCATTTGCATTGAAAAACAAAACCATTATCAGCGGGATGACCCACCACAGCTTCAGTCTCCACTCTCGAAGCGGCTGTGATTTAATCATTTAGTGTGTTTGAAGGGATTGACTGATCACTCAGTGGAAGCCAATGCTCCTTTTTTAACCTGAAGAGACACTCAAAAAGGAGGTCAGAGTTCAAACCATCCCGATCTGCACTGAACCCGCAACCTTTTAAACTCTTAACTCTGAGGGTTGTGCAACCCCACAGAGGCCTGCGTGTGCAGATGCGATGGGAAAAGACACAAGACCTATGCACAAAGGGACGAGTGTTGCACAGTGGGTGCGCATGTTCCACAATTAAGTCAAATCACCGGCTTTGATTGAAATCACTCCGCTCACGTGAGTCACATGTCCGGCTGCAAATTAAATGCATGAGCCAGAAAACGCATGTTGCTTTAAGATATCCCACTTTAGACACTGCTAAGCTTGTGGTGTTTTCCTTTCTTATCACAATGGAGATGAATGAGCTCCTATATTAAACACAATATATATATATATATATATATATATATAAAAAAAAACTGCACATAAACAGATGCAAATGTTCGTCTGTGTGCAAGTAAGTTTTTACCTTTTAGTCACTTTATCTTAGCTATCCGGCTGTTAACTTACTTTAGCTTCGGTAGCATACGAATGTGCAGAGAGGTGGGCGCTTAGCATCAAGTTTAAACACTCACCTGTGCGTGTTCGTGGACGTGTGAAGCAGGAAATAGACGGAGCCCAGTGCAGTGCAGGACACGACAGGACAGGAGTCGAGATGTGAAGCCTCTGCTCCCAGTCTGCGGACTGACGCAAAGTCTGTTATCACATCACACTCACACATTATTACGCGAACCACGTGGATCCTGTTTAACGCCGCTGTGAACTACACACCGAAGCTACACACAGTTAGCAGGGTCACTTTACAGGGCGACAGAGCGTGAAAACAGTGGCATAAAGTTGGACATGCGGGTCTATTTCTTACCTTTTTCTGTGGCGCGAACTAATTTGGTGCAACTTTTTGGGACTCTTCGACTTCCTCGGGGTGTAGCT
Source organism: Mugil cephalus (assembly GCF_022458985.1). NCBI lineage: Eukaryota > Metazoa > Chordata > Actinopteri > Mugiliformes > Mugilidae > Mugil > Mugil cephalus. The sequence goes on along the minus strand of NC_061792.1, from coordinate 11,906,283 downwards.
GTCAGGTGCATCATGGGAATTGTAGTTAATTAGTCATGTTAGCTGCTAGCCCCAAGCGCAGGTGATTAAAAAAATAATAATAATAAACTATAATTTATAAATATACTAGTCAAGTACAGTGCTATATATTTTATTTATTTAACCATTGAAATGACAGGAACTCGATTAAAATAAATAAACGATAGAAAATGCACATATCCTTTGTGATACTGTCCATGTGTAATTATTCCTGCGTTAAATGCAAGGGAAAAATTAAATATATGTTTTTATATTTCTGTTTGTAGTACATTTTTTTTTATGAATTATATTCATTTAAAAATACATAAATGTTCCAATGAAATTAAATTTAATTGGAATTAACATAAATAGATAAGAAATAATTTAGTTTTTCTCACTCTCCATTTAAGAATTAAATGCTGTCAGGTGCATCATGGGATTTGTAGTTAATTAGACATACTAGGTTATCTTCCCTGCAAAGCGCAGGTGAACATTTTTAGAATCAAGTGTAATTTATTTGTATAATTGTCTTTTTTTCAGTAAAGTAAAAATGTTACATACTTGATTTATTTAAATTCATTTCTAAATACAAATTGAACCATTACAATTCTATCTATTAAAAAATCTATTTAAAAAATAAATAAACATCAGAAATGCACATATCCTTTGTGATAATCTCCATGTGTTGTTCAATGCAAGGAAAAACTTACATAAATAATTTGGACTAATTTATTTTTACATCTCTCTTTCTAGTACATTTTTATGTATAACATTTATTTAAAAATACAAACGACATGCCATGAAATTAAATCTAATACAAATTCTCACACTTTCCATTTAAGAATTTACTGCCATTTGTATATAATTATTCCAATGATTAATGCTAGAAAATGAAATACAGATATTAGTCAAAAGTCATTTTTATTTTAATTAAAACCTGGAAAAGAGATGAAGAATACCCTTTTTTTTAATTGTGCCGGCCGAGATCAGACATCTGCAGCAACCCGAGTCAGACAAGTGAGTTAACAATGGCCTTTAAGATGACAGATGAGCTTTTATCCTTTTAACTGTGCCGACGTCGCAGCCCCGACTCCCCGGCCTTTGAAGCGATCGCAGGAGATCAGCGTGCTGATATAAGCCCGTTCACATAACGCCTCTGAAATATAAGCTGGAGCCGCTCCATTTACTGCTCCTGAAAGAGATCGATACATTCTGAAAGTCGACTCTAAAGTTAAGTGGGAGGTGGCGCGAAGTGGCCACGTAGGGTCGGACGGGGTCGGACGGGGTCTGAAGGGGAGTACGCGTCGGCACAGACAGAAGACAGTCAGTTAGAAGTTGATTTTGACATCTATTTTTGCACAACAATGACAGAGAAAATGCGTCTCCAGCGTGAAAACCTGCATATTGTTTGCATCTCTTCCAGTATGAAGTATGAAGTCAGCTCGCGCTGATACGTGTTGATCCTAAACACCAGCATCTGTAAACATTAAAGGGAGCTCAGGAGCATCGAGGAGCTCTTGCCCCAGCTCTGACTGCCGCCGAGCGAAGAGCGTGACGCCTGAACTGTACGCGGCGGGGATCGTGACGTGCGTCGACTTGGGTCGATCCTGCTTCTCCTCCTCCTCCTCCTCCTCCTCCAGGACCATCTGCCTCACCTGACCTGCAGACGAGAGGAAAAACAAAACACTGCTGCTTGTCCGTCAGATGTGAAATGTGAAGGGAAGAGCAAGTGTCTGCTTAACCTTCAACATCCAGGGCCTTCCACCGAGGGTCAGGCTGATTATCCGAGAGGCTGCACAGGGAGCAGTCGGGCGTCCATCTCTGCAGCACGTCCTCTCTGCGGATCAGCAGCACGGATTCGCTGCAGAGACGCTGGTGCAACTCTCCCTCGCTCACTGCAACACAAAACAAAAACCCCCATCGCACCCTCTCTTGAACCCTCCCCGACGGACGTCGCCTCCTCGCTTCTTCTCACCTACGTCCAGAGGGTTGGTCATGAAAACGTGGTTGGGCGCGGCTCCAAACACGAGCTGGTGGTGCCAGGCGTCGGGCACCTCCTCGCCCTCGGGCACGGCCACCTGCATGTTCATGGTCGCCACGGGGACGGCGCCGCGGCGGATCCAGCGCGCGAGCCAGGGCGCCAGCCTGACCCGGCGGCGAGGGTGGAGGTGGAAGAAGCGGCCGATCACCTCCCCGCCGCTGGCCTCCTGAGCTCCGCGGATGAGCTGAGAGTGCGTCGCACCTGGCGGCGCACAGAATCCCACTGTTATCCTCAAATAATAACAAATAATAAATGTTTCTTTTCCACTTACACGTGTGTGTGAAGGCGATTTGAGCTAAACGCCTGAAAAATCGACGTGAAACTTGAAAAAAATAAATAAAAAAATTAAAGTCTCTCCCGTGGGAGACATAAAAGCGGATAATTCAAGAGGGTGCTTCTGAATGTGCCTGGTTGGCAGTGCAGCCAGCTGTCACGCTGGCAGGGAACAGCACTTATAGGTTCGAGACGTTACAGAGCATCACTCAGCGTGAAGGTTATAGCCTCAGCTAGCATCTGCAACACTTCAGTCTGTGAGGCAACTGGTTTAATTCATCTACTTATTTAACTCTTTGTTGCATTTTATTCCCTTCATTATGGTCTGGTTTAAGTTTTTTTGTTTCCTGGGAGTCAGTGCGTGCAGATACGCGGCTCTGATCTGCATGCACGGCTCACATTATAAGTCCAGCTGCACCAGGCAACTGTTTTGTTTCCATCCTCCTGAGGACATTTACCAGCTTCACTCCGGGACAGTAGGTAGTCAGGCAGCGGCGACTCGTTCCTCCTCAGGCGGGTCTGGACGCAGCGGTCGGCCTCCTCAGGGGCCACGTCCACGCCGAGGGCCTTCAGCACGTCCACCACCGCTGTGGCCCCGCAGGCTGATGCTCCAATCTGCTGGGTCTGCCTCTCCAGAGCCTCCTGGATGGACCAGAGCATGGCTGCTTCCTCCTCCACCTCCTCCTCCTCATTGGCTCCACGGACCTCCTCACGCGCTGCCTCCATCTGAGGTCCTCACCTGCAGATCATCTAGAGATCCCATTCACAAAATCAGAAACCACGCACATGCAAACAGCATTTAGAGTGAAACTGTCCAGCTAAATTTCACAATCCTTTTCGAAAACCCTCACAGTGGAGCGTTTCCACCGAACTCCATGTTGTTTTCAGCTAAAATAAGAACTCAACCGAACGCATTAAATTTGTGTCTCTGCGCTTTAATAACAACGGATTCCCCCGGTGTTTTCTCACCATTTCTCAAAGTGACAGCCAAAACAGCCGACTGGTAACAACAATGACCAGTGCGCATGCTCAAACTACACGTGGTTCTATCCTCAGCCTTTTCTTAAGCGGTAGGAAGGAGCAACAAATAGTTGACCAGCGCCCCTGGTGGCCGGTCACAGTAATGAAACAAACATTACAGGCTATGTGTGTGTGTGTTTATTTTTAATGTACTAGGTTGTCAAAAAAAAAAGGTTAGATTAAAGATTAAAGAAAAAGTAAACACTTATATGTTTCCTCTTTATTTTAGGCACAAATTTGGAGCAATTTATTTTTTGACAATGACCGAATTTTGAAGGAATTGCCGATGCTTTCTCCTTAAAAATCAGCACGTGTTTGTACCAGTTTTCATTATCATCTGCTGCTTTCTATGCAGCCTCAGCTTCCTCCCTGTTACAGTTTTGCATCAGGCCAAGAGATGTCAGTGGAGGCACGCGCGAGCGAGGCGGCGTCAGTGGCCACCCAGCAGATACAGTGGCGTCTCTGTGGATGTGGATGTGGATGTTGTCTGGCGGAGCAGCAGCCTGAAGGCTTGCGGCTCCTTCTTTGCACGGTTATCACACGAGGAGGGGCCATCGGGGTGAAACGTGCAGACAGCCGGGAGTTTCTACTGAAGTGTAAATACATTTTCTCCAATTTTATTTATTTATTTTGCACCAATTTGTGTGGATTATTCGTATTCTCTTAATACATCTATTATTTGACCTAAGCTCAGAATCAGCTGTTTCGCACAGTTATCTTCCTTAAATAGATCCAGTTGCTCAGTGCCATCTGCTGGTGGAAAAGGGGATAAAGGTACATTAATAATCTACACAAAAACAAAGATTTGGATTTTATTTATTGCCCGGATCTCTCCTATAGTAGCTTTATCTGTGCTGATGCAGGATCTATCGTCAGCTCATGAACCACCCCCCTGGTTGGTATTCGCCTCGCCTCCACCTTCCCCTGGTTCTCCCTCAGCTGTAGCGATGGCCGCTGGAAGCACTACAAGCAGAGTGTGATTAAAACCGGCTGGCGCTCTCGGAACGTGATCGGGCAGCTGATATAAGAAGCCATGAAGAGATGAGTTACGGGGCGGGTGGGGGGGGGTTCACGCACCTGGGGTGTGTTGGGGGTGGAGGGTGGGGTGAAAGACAGAGGGGAAACCTTCACCTCGACATCACCCCATGCCAAATTTTTCCCCGAGGTGCTCTCCCCAAGCCCGAGGAGAACGCTCTTCCTCTGGGTTTCACATGAAGTCATCACGAGGCTATCAGTCATCACGCACGTCAACAAATATAATATTCGGATCGATGTATTTTTCCTGGAGGGGGCTATGAATAATCTGGATACTATGGGGCTGCTTGGAATGAGCTGATCTCACTGAAGCGCGTGCTTTTGCACGCCCAGTCCTAAAAGTAGATTATTCAGAGTCCCAGGACGGTTTCAAGGGTAATCGTCCTAAAACACTGAATAATAGTCGGTTTCTGATCTTTTAGCTGCATAAAGAGTGCTTTGAAAAGACTAGATTTGTTCTGAATTGGCCACTTTATTAGATATGCCTTGCTAGTACCACTTTTTTTTCTTCTTTTATTTTTTTTAACCTTCAATAGGACTTTTATTCTTCATTGATTTAGGGATTGCTCCATGTTGACATGACAGCTGGATTTAGATGTGGCATCTTTGGAGGCCGGTGAACTAGCTCTGTGACGTGATGCGTTACCGTGTTACCACTCACCACCCCAACCAGAAACTCTCCCTCTCTGACCTCCATCATGGCCGGAAACCGAGAGGCTGATGAAGGAGGCTCCTTCCCCTGAGGCCGTACGAACCACGACCGCTCATCGTAACGTGGACCCTTCGTGCACTTTCAAAAATAAAAACCTGAGTTAAATAATTTGCCGACGACATGTAAACAGCTATGCACATTCTCCAGCTGGAGGTCCCGTCTGGGTTTGTTTTTCTTCCATTCAACGGCGTCCGCGTGCAGCCCATTTGACTTTTCTGTACTTTCAGAGCCTCGAGGTCGCGACCGCTGCAGAGTTCACACAGATACCGACAATAACACAAACACGAGGAGGCGACAATCAGAGCGGCGGTTAATCCCGACGCCTGCCTCTTCGCTCGGCCCGCGCTCGGCCCCTTCGGAGCGGTACAGGAGTCTATTTAAACACTATCTCCGTGACCTCTCGGTGCACAGCAGCTCTGCGGGGATCTACGGGATTAACCGGCGCCTCTCAGGTAAGCTGAATCTTAATAAACAGCGGCTTTGAAAACACCCGGAACGGCGCATTAGCATTGAAACGAGGTAGCACTTTTGTCAGGAGGTGGTTCTGGGTCACGGAGGCAAACGCTGAAAACCGCCGGAGGGACTCCAGCGCACACTCGGCCGTCCTCCCTCTGCCTCCGTCTCTGTGCGCGCAGCCCGGTCACCTACATCACTAGTGTCAACAGTGTTAACACGCCGGCTCGTTTGCAGAGGAGCTCGGGATGGATTTCTTCACAGCGCTGGAAGCCATCCATTTTGGAGAGAACTCACCTGCTTCATACCGAATGCAACACCCATGGCACTTTCCGACATAAAAATTTAAGGGCCCCACACAAAGCAATGAGATTTGCACCTTCTTCACTTCATCTTGGCTGTAAAACATTTCCCCCGCTGTTAACTTACCTTTATATAGGCCATTAAAGCAGGCGAGCGCCAGCCCCGTCCAGCGTGTACCCTCATCTCCCGCGGTAGACGTTTTCTGAATTTCAAAAGGCAAGTTGCATAAATAATAAGGCAGAACTTTTGATCCGTGCAACGAAGGTGTTATTTTTCTTATCTTTTTTTTTTTTCTTACTGGGTGTTTTTTTTCCCCCTACATACTGAGGATTTTGCACTTCAGGAAACACTTAAGCGGCGCCTCTATGGGGCCACATAAGAGCAAAATCGGGATCTGCCGGTAATTAAAATGACAGTGGGACCCAGTCATTCACCTGCCGGGCTCAGTCGTCATCGCAAGCCAGTAGCAGCACAGGTTGTTCTTTCAGAGGCAAGTAAAAGGTTTTTCCCTCCAACTGTTCTCTTATTAAGCAAGCCATGAAATTAGATTATTTAATGTCTTTACTCAATTTGCCCAATTTGGGCAATGTGGTTTGCAACAGGTAGTCAGCAACTAATTTTATACCATATATATATATATAATGTATAATGCAGGAGTCTTCAAAGTTTGCAGGCCAAGGACCCTCAACCTGATGGAGAGATAAAGTCTGAACCATCTACCTACTATATGTGTTCTATGTTAAACTTAGCCTGGTGCTATATGTACATATAACTTAGCATTGAATAGGTTTTTAACTTTAAATATGGTTAAATGTAGTAGGAACAGTGAATCACCAAGCCATCTTGATTGAAGCTGTTAGCTGTTAGCTTCCCTATTCCTGTATCTGTCCACCCTGCAGTACCTCCACGGGCCAACTAGGGGTCGTGGACCCCCTGTTGAAGACCTATGGTATAATGCATAGAAACATCAGGTGAGCTAGCATGACCATATGCGTAGCCTACAGTGCAAGGAAATGCCCAGAGCTCATTTAGAAACCTCACCGCTGAGTCCTCCCAGGGAACGTACACCTCTTTCCAGAATGTGCGTTCAGACCCATAACAGAGATACAAAAATAATGGTTATCATTAAAAAGAAAAGAAAAAGCAAACAGTTTCAGACGCTGTAAAGTGGTCCTCTTCTACGAGGCCCTTTATTCAGCCTTCTCAGGTGTGGCTGGTTAAGATGATTTAGCACAAGCTCAGCCAGTGGAGGTGCACAGGGATGTGTGTGTAAATAATAGCTTCACACATTTGGGGCCCAAGATATGTACATTTACGGACTGAATGAAAGTCTCGTCATCGCCTAGCATGGAGACGCGTGTTCCTCAAAACTTCTCGTCTGGTTTTCCCTCTCTGCGAGACATTCGTCAGGTTTCTCTGAGTTGTTTTATGAAGATGTCAGACTGAAATAGAAGAAAACTTTCCGGCCTCGCCTCATTCCTGACACGGCTCGGGCCCCTCCTCCCCCCACCCACCCCGACGGACCGGGCTCTCGTGCTCTGGCATGGCAGGCGTGACTGAAAGGTGCTCTTTAGGCGCAGACACCTGCATCAGGCATCCCGGCATCAGCTTATGAAGCCCGCCGTGGTAGCTGCCACTGTGGCTGAGTGTCTCCACAACAGAATGCCATTTTCTCCGCCTCGTTTCTGCAGACCCCTGCCGCTCGGACCGCGGTTCAGCCATCAACCTCTGACATTTATCAGCTCCGGCTCCTCCGAAACACCTTTTTCTCTGTCCGCTCAGGGCGGCCTCCAGCGGGTTTACAGAGGATGATGCACCAGCCGCTTGTTTTTTATCTGCTCCGACAATGAGCGCGACGCAGGGGAGGGTGGACCGAGATACAGGCATGCAGATAGAATCTGGTGCCAAAAGCGTGACAGTTGGCAAACCTGCTGAACGTTAATAGGAAGGTACAGCATGTGTTTTGTGGAGCGATTCAGCTGCCAGTTACACGGATTTTGACGCGAGCTTGATAAAAGGCGTCAAACTGGGCCAGCTATGTTCCTCACTACTCGGGATTTAGCTGATATATAAAGGAAAATACTAATAGTCCAGTTAAAGCCCTGTTAAAGATAACTTGGAATACAACCTAAAGATTTTAAGTGGAAATTTAAGTGTTAAGTTGCTAAGTGTTAAGTTTGTCGTAAAATGACGAAGCAAGTCTCAAAACCAAACGGTGTAACTGATGATGCCAGTCTTACCACATCAGTGTGGATAATAGGAGGTCATTTGGAAGGTGCAGCATGTGTTGTATTGTGGAGCGATTCAGCTGCCAGTTGCACGGATATCGACGCGAACTTGATAAAAGGCGTCAAACTGGGCCAGCTATGTTCCTCACTTCTTGGATTTAGCTGATACATAGAGGAAAATACTAATGCACGCAAGTACGTAGTCCAGTTAAAGCCCTGTTAAAGATAACTTGGAATATATCCTAAAGATTTTAAGTGGAAATTTAAGTGTTAAGTTGCTAAATGTTAAGTTTGTCGTAACATTAAGAAGCAAGTCTCAAACGGTATAAGTGATGATGCCAGTCTTACCACATCAGTGTGGATAATAGGAGGTCATTTGTAGCAGACTCACGCCACCAGATCCCAAGATGCTCCAATGACAAAGCGACTTGTCGCTAAGGCCGCGTCGCATTCCACCACGAAACTTTAAGAACCTTCCAGCATGCGGACATGAAAACAGCAGGGAGTGGCTCACCGAAGGCATCTAAATCACAGATATCTTGAAAGAGAGGATTTGTGCATGTTAAATCCCCTCTTGTTTCCCTCCTCCACTCTTCTTTCGGTAAACATCGAGTGTCGCCTTAGATCTCTCCCTCGTCACGTCCTCCCTTCTGACTTCCTCGAGGAGGGCTCATTGTTCTGAAGTGATTGGACCTTAAAGAAGCCGACTCTGTATATGACTCTGTTTATTTGTTGTGTGTTTGACACAGGAGGAGGGAGGAGAGAAGAGGAGGGGGGGAGGAGGAGGAGGGAACACTTTTGAGGGCCCATCTCCCGATCTAGAACCAATTTCTATGCAAATGCTACGACCTGATTTGGAAGAGGCTGCTGTTGTTCGGCGGGGTTTGGCTTAAGGTGTCGTAGCGCTCTGCCGCAGAGGAGGCCGACACATAAAGCGCCGCGTACGCTCATATTTTTCCTGAACTGACAAACTCGCAGTGTGATGCATTTTAGTGCAGCGGCATGCGACCGCAGGGCAATGCTTTACGCCGCCGTGACAAACAGCTGCGGGGGGGAGGGAGGGAGGGAGGCGGGGAATCACACCTCAGCGGTGGAAGAGGCCGGCAAACTAATCACGGGACTGCGGGGAAATGTTCCTCTTAGCCAATGGGGCAGAAACCCCGGCACTCATATTTCTCGGCCACTATATCAAAGCCCTGAAGCATCATTCAGGTAACAAATATCGCCGTCTGCTTGTTGCAGTGTTTCTCAACAGCAGCCTGGCAGCACCTTTCATCAAGAGCTACAGGGGACAGAGCGCGCCGCCGTTAATGGTCGTTGGCCATGATGGTTAGCCATTGTTGTTGTCCATAAAAATAACACAGAGCGCTTGAATGCAGCGGGCGAAGCGTTTCCAGGGTTCCGTGAAAGCCGAAGAGAGAGCTGCTCCAGGATTTTCAAAAGAATTTATAAATAGACAGCGGAGGATTTGCACAGAGATTTGCTGCCTCGCATTTTCATTCACTCGCCGTCCTTCAAACACACTCACCCGCTCGCACGCGCTTACAGAGGCAACTCCGTGTGACTACAGAGGAGCGAGATGACCCCTATTTCACTTATGAGTTCCTGCATGAGTTCAGACACGGAGGAGAGCGCGAGCAATCTCGCTTTCAGCCCTAACAATCTGCTGCCCTGCATTCGTTATGTGTGTGATTCTGATTTAAGCAGAGGCTACCTGCCTCCTCTGCAGAGGAAACCACATCACACCTTCAATAAAGCGCTGCTTATCACTGCGCAAACATGCACTGAAAGAAAGTTTTGTAGTCCTGCCACCGCGAGGAGTGAGCAGGGCCAGCTCCTCCAGTTAATTACATGCTCAGATGCTCTCGCCGACACATGCTACTGTAGATCAGTGCTGCTCAAAGTCGCGCTCAGGGGCCACTTGCAGCCTGCGAAAGACTTCTGAGTGGCCATTGAACATTTTCCAACATGAAACATGCCTCGGCCTGGGTGGACTGCCTCCGCGTCCGCGAAAGACAGGAGGACGCATAATTAATCTCTAACAACTTCATCTACAGTTCCAGGGTTTTCATTGAATTTCTTGAAGATCTCTCCAGAGAGGGTCTTCAAGAAATAATCAGGCGCATCGTTAGTTTAGCAAGTTTCTGTTTTTAATTCAATTTGCTCTGCTAAGTGGACTCAAGTCTTTAGTCGGAGAAATTCGTCTGTTTGCCACAAAGCGCTGACACATGATTAGGTTATAAAGTGGATACAGAGACGTCCTGCAGATACATGGGCAACGTCGACCTTCTGCCACGTTTCTGGACATGACTGTAAAAGGGCGTACATACAGGGAAAGACTAGCAGGGATGTGGCGACAAGAGAAAAACAATAAGTCAGGGCTCTCAAGACTAAGACACAAACCAAAAAAAATTATAAAACTTAACGCACTAGCCTAACCACGCCTTCCACAAATGCGGGAAAATGAGCACCTGTCAAAGAAGAACTGGAAGAGGAAGTCCGTGATTTGGTAATCACAGCCCCATCACACACACAACCTAACCCAGAACCCTAACCCTAACACCTAACACCTAACCCTTCCTACCAAGAAGCTGAAAAGCGTCATCATCGATGATATTTTCTTCTCAGGGCAGCGAGAAGACGCTAGCCAAAAAATTTATGTTCTGTTTATTCCATCCGGAAACATTTGCGGTGGGAATAATATGATAGAGTTACCTAGGCAACCACTACCTGGAAAGTCCACCAGTGGACAACTGGGAGCTACAGAGCCATGGCAAGTGGACACGTGGACAGTGTCTCAGCAATGTTTGTTTTATAGTTGCTAAGTTGGAGGCACAAAACTGAGCAAAAACATGAAGCAAAAACAAAAGCTGAAAGACGATAAAACGCTGCGAGAATCACATTTGATCCAATATATTAAGGGCATTTTATCACCATACATTGATTCTAACAGTGTAACAGCTTCACACAACGACTCTTCCTCCATAAGCTCTGCAGCGACGCGTTCACCAAACCAAACAAACACATTTCCGACTCTCCCCTCAATATGTTCCATGCTAAACAATCTGATTAGGCCCCTCAACGTGAAATGCTCGCGTCATAAAATTACAGGCCTTCATATCCGCCGCGCAGATAGAAATCTAAGAGGGATGAAATGCAAATTATCGAGGCAATAAATTTGCGCAGCGCTGGTGACACGGCTGGATGAGCAAAAACCCTGTTTAATGTCATGCATTAAGAAACATAAAACAAATAACCAAGGAGCATTAGAGCATAAAAATAAAGCATGAAACATACTCTGACACTCTGAATGTGATTTCTTTTTACACGTAAACCCTGAGCTGTCCATGACAAGTGGATTGGATTAACAGAGACAATTATAGAGGGGGATAAGAAGCGGTGACACATTTAGAAAACTACACATAATATGGAACAAATGTTGGAAACGCTCAACTTTGTTTTGATACGTTTTTGGCTCCAGACCTTTTAACCTAAGCACTTTAACCTCTAGTGGAGTTTATGGCCGTTGTATAAAGGTGATGCAGAGGTTAAATGTTGTCAGTCTTAGTCATGCCAGCTGAAAATCAGCTGAGTGGCAGCGTACAGGTCCCTCAAAGGTCCTGAACCAGGCTAGGTGATCACTTCAAGGACATCTCGTTCATGCCGCATTAAAGGTTTATCTTGAAAGGGTTTAAGCTGCAAGAGAGAAGAGATTCAGAACTATTTTTGTGGTTCCCACAGTCAAGAATGAAGCTCAGATTTTAAGCCACATTCATAAAAAAAAAATGAAAATAGCTACTGAAATCATTTGAGGTCAGAGAGTCTTCCAGGCCACTCGTGAATACTGCAAATATCCAAAAGATCAGATTAAAATCATCACGAGCGCAACCTTTCACCATGTTGCATTTTGTTACAAAATCCTTCCTTATAAAACCCCGCCGTCCTCGTGTTTCGGAGCCTCGACTCGATCAAAATCGCACCTGATGGCTGCCGCTGCTGAGCCACTCAGCGACGTTAACCTCATTTCATTCTCCGGATTAATAAGCAGCAGAAGAGTGAAGCCTCTCAGGGTGCCGCTGAGATCTTTGGCTCAGCGGAAGATTGCTCCGCTCTCTCTGTCTGCCTCCCTTCTCCCAGCTGCATCCCTTTCTACTCGCTGGGTGTCTCATTACGGCGGCGCGCAGGACCAGCTAGGGGAGGAATCCGCCACCAATACCCACCCACGGCCATTTTAAAACCCTCTGTACTCCGGGTCCTCTCATCACGCGAGACGGGGGAAGTTATTTAAAAGAAAATCTCATTAACAGCCTCTGACTTTTATCTGCCTTTATCCAGACATCACAGGCTTCTGAATAATTAGCACCGACAGGTAAGTTGCTACTAAAAAAAAAAAAAAAAAAAGAAAAGATCATGGCCATCATGCTCACATATCTTTCGTTAAATATCCTGACAATTCAAGAGGTTCAAGGAGGATGTGGACGAATAAGTGTGATATGGAAATAAATTCCTACAGTGCTGTCATACTCCTTGGGTTTGCCATGTACTGTGGAAAAATGTAACACAAATTTCTTTAGACAGGTGTAGTGAGCCTACATATGTATAATAGTTAGTAAAACCCTGAGTTGGTTCAAGACTTTCTTTCAGCAGTCCAATGCCGTCCTTGTGAAGGGTTTTGTATCGCTAAATTAAGAGACATGTTACTAGCAAACCCTAACTCTAACGCTAGCGCTAGCTCTAGCCCTAGCCCATACCAGCATTCGTTTTACACATATAGCCTGTATATATGCAGTAGGTGTCAACACAATGAGCAGAACACAAATAAAAACGTCCTAAAAATGTCTTTAGAATTAGCTCCCGATGCGTTTAATTCATTAGATTAACTATTAATTTATTTGTCTTCCGTACGTACACTGAAGATCGGCCCAATGACACCTTCCGCAAATCTTTCTCTGCGCCAAATCCATCCAGCGTACTCCAGAATCCAGACATACCGATCAAATGTCAGCCTCTCTTTACCAAACATAACCAGCCTGAATTATGCTGCTTGTCAGCAGCAGTTCAGCATTCTTCTCTGCTGGACTCCCCGGAGACAGCAAGCGGATGCGATTGCGTACGGAGACAAAGAGGCAGGTAGAAAAAGAAACGAGCGCAGGGATGAGCGGGAAAAAAAAGGGATAAAATTTTTGTTTATGATCCTCTCTCGGCGCAAGGTCACATTTTTAATTCATTCCGAGCTCGGGAGGACTCGTCCCCAGTCGTGTGTAAATTGTTTTATTTGGAGTCTCAGCCAGAAGCTACTTTTTTTTCCCTCACTGCTTTTTTGCACTGCTGCACCGGAGACCAGGGTGACCCTTAGTCTGCTTGAGACCTAAATGCACCTCAGCACAACGGCGCAGTGGGAGCCGGGCTGGACGCTGGCCATGCTTCAGATTAAACACCGTAATTATTAATCCTGAAGCCTCTAATAGAATAGAATAATGCGCCAGTTGCCAAGAGACCGCTCTGTGCTTTATATGAGACCGAGAAGATTAGGGCTTATTCACCATGAGCGAAGGGTATTTGAGCACAGGATGCTGATTTATGGGCAAAGGGGCAATGAAAGTTTATGGTTCTGTTTTAAAGAACAATATAAAACCTCAAATAAAAAGGATTAATACCACTCTCCCAAATGTAGCAGCATGTGCAGCTAGTTAGCTTAGCATAAGTTGTGCACAGTGGTTAAAAAAAGCTGCACATCCGTGCCTTTACGTGCATTAATTAACACCTCACAATTTGTGCTAAGCTAAGCTGCTTCATAGATATAGAACAGAGAGTGGTATCAACCCTAAGTCTGAAACCTCGGTCTGATTTGAAGTCTTTTTATTTTCATGTCATGCTAAAATGGCGTGAAACCATATTTATAGAGATAAAATCCCCCGTGCACCAAGGTCCTTAGTGCGTGGAGATTTTATCTACCAGTGACCTTTAATTAACCAAGTCTGAAAAGGCTTCTGCGTTCTCGTAGTATGAATAACTTGACACAAAGCCCATTCACGATCTGGCACATTTACAGAGATGTGAAGGTTGAGAAGAGATCAGCTCCAGAGCTGAAGAACAGGTTAGATATGAGGTTGTGCTGCATCACGGAGTAACTCTAAAAATAGCCGTAGGACTTGTTGGATGTTTGGCTGACATTGTTTGTTCGCTATATGCACTCTAATGGGATTAAATTTGCATTACACGCTAAAATATCACCCTTTAAAGTGGCCATTAGCAAACAGCACAGCTGTTGCTGCGATGCAGCGATTTTAGATCAAAGTGCTTGATGAAAACCGTCAATTAAGAACCGCTTTTTATTTTAATTTGATTTTTTTTTCTTCAGGTTTTTAATAATTTGGACTCGCCTATCTCTTATTTTGATCGGGCCTTTCCACGTGCCCGGGTTTGATTAATGCGTCACAGCATGCTGTTTGGTCCTGATCAGCACGCCTTCCAAACAACAGTAAATCTTTCCAATCAGCACGGTTTGCTGCTCTCACGCCGACACACCTTCTGGAAAGACTCCAATCAGTTTTGCATGATTTTGAAAGAGGGGACTGTTTAGGAGATGACAACAACAGATTGACACATAAATCAGAGATTGCAAAACTCCACGCAAGCAAGCACGTAGAGGCAAACAGGAAATACCCCTCTGCGACACGGGACACACGGGCAACCGTGGATCAGCCTGCAGCAACATTTTCTATAATCACTAAATCTGAGCTTCAGGAACAAAGAATAAAATACAAAGTATTTAAGGATATGAAAAGATGCAGTTCCTCGATCGGCCACAAGAGGCTGACACTAAATGTGAGTCAATCTCCTTGGACATCATGTTAAAATGAGCAGAAATAAACTCCATCCTTTTTCAGTGGTGCAAGTATCTTGCAATACAGAAGATTATCAGCCTGTAAATATCTTGTTTAATTTGCATGAAGTCACATTTGGCTCCGACCAAAAACCACAGAGACCCAGAAAAAAAGAGCAAATCCTCAACAATTTCGTTTGCTTAAAAATGATGAATAAATTAGCTTAGCTGCACCATAGGGAGGATTTCTTAACCGCGTACTCCAAGCAGTTCGGCCAAGAGACCGATGTGAAAGATTTGTGATAGTGATGTTCGATACCACCGATTTCCTTTCCGTTCCGATACCGAGTAAAATTCAGGCTGATATCCGTGATACTGATCTGATGCCGATACTTTGTGTAAATACATCCTGATGTGTCTGGTAAACCTAAAAAAAGTAGTGTATTTAAAGTTAGCATTTACTATATAGCCGAGCGAATACAACAACAGAAAAACCAAACAGAGACACAATCATACACACGTGTTTTATGTTTCACAATGTTTGTTGTGTTGCCACAACTCAAAAGTTTAGTTACTTTCCACTGTGTTACTATATTATCTCGAATGGCTGAAGTATCAAAAGTATCGACATTTTGATGTTAGAATCGATTTTTGGAGCATGAAGCCCTGGTATCGGAAGTATCGATATTTCAGTATCGATCAGCACATCACTCATATCTGAATTAGACAGGTTTGATTTAAGAAAAGGAAGTAAATAAGTAACTGAGAATGAAAGAACATATAATCTTGTTATTTATACGTTGTGGTATGAAGAAACCCACCCTGGGGAAATTGTGTTTACAGCACAAAGATACTCTCAGGGTGAGGTACCGCACCGTGACTCAAAGTAAAACACGTCTCAGCTAGGATGCCCTGAGTTATTCACTCCCTGCACAAAGCATGAAGAGGTTGTTGACACCGCGGTGCTCCAGGAACGTGGGGTGGCCGACGCTCTGAGATATGTGCAGGGAGGAGGAGGAGGAGGAAGAGGAGGAGGGATAAGTGTGCGTACGAGGTGCTCACAGTTCCATTGTTGACCCGTGACCTACACCCAGAGACAGTATGAAAAAGAGAATAGAGCCGAAGAGATTGGCTGGGAGGCAGAGTCGCCCCGCTGGGAGAGGGTGATAGTGAACTCTATTACAGTGAGTGCAGACGGAAATGGGAAAGGAGCACCAGGCACTGGGTTTGAATGGGGATGAGAGGCTCAGGGAGCATTATGGAAGTGATATGAACCTCTATATGAAGTGGGCAGGGTTATAGCGATAGCCCAAACACACATAAGCACACACACACACATGCTTGTAGTATCAATGCCTTCGCTGCGTGGGGTGTGTTTTTGAAACGCAGAGAGCCTACAAACAAGAAGATCATTCAATTCACTAACAAGGAGCTACTTAATCGACGTGCTTTAATCACTTTATACCCCGCAGGTACCTTGAATTTCACACTGGATGTTTAATCACATGCCAAATAAATTAATTAAGAACAAATCCACCCAAAAACCAGAATTAACACGTGACAATATAATCTAGCAAAGATTGCAGTTCCATATCTGCAAGCTAATCGAATTAAGCAACAGCGAAGATTAAAAATAATATCAAGATTAGCTGTTTGAATCGTCTTTTTTTTTTTTTTTTTTGCTTTTTTGCTTTTTTCACTTAAGTTGCACTTTAGAAAACTAGATCCCAGCTTAAGTGAAAGTCTGGAGAGCGATTCAAAAATGTTCTTTAGCACAATTACAGGTTGTTAAACGCTGCTTAGAGCACTTAATCCCCCCTCCCCCGTTGCCGAGCAGTTCCCGCAATTAGAGGAGGGCGCACTTCAAACCGCCCTTTTTTTTTTTTCAGCGCCGAGACAATGCATAGAAATAGAAATGATCTGGTGGAAGGAGGACCATAACGTACCTAGCAACCATTTCTTCAGATATCTTCAGATACGTAGCTTTGCAAAGAAAACCTTCCCAACATTCCCTTATTTGCCACCTCAAAAGCCCATTAGATACAACTTTGGGACTAGATCCATTTGAGAAGAAACATTTGTCTTTAATTTATACAAAACTACACGGAATGAAACTAGACGGGCTTGGGAGCCAGATCTGGTTATGGTCATTTCAGAAGAGGCATGGAGAGAGAGCCTATCTCACATTCTCATCATCATCACTGCGTTTACGGGACGGTTTAAGGTGCTCCATCGCCGACATTATTCAAGGTACAAGCTAGCAAAAATCTGTCCAAATGCTAACCCTGGTTGTGCGACATGTAATCATAACCCTGCTTCGATAGGACATATGTTTTGGATGTGCGCCACTCTTAACAGTTATTGGGAAGACATATTTACGGACAGACCCAAATTCCTAATTTTTTACACTGCTATTTTGCAAATTTGATTGCTCGTAGACTTATCCTCTTCAACTGGAAGTCAGATAAAGCACCATTTTTTTTCATTTTGCACTGGGTGAAGGAGGTACTTTCATTACTACCATTGAAGAAGCTTAGATACAGAACATAGAGTCTTGACTGTGTGCCCCCTAACCCTCTAACCCTAACCCTACCCTAACCCTATAACCCTAACCCTGGAGGATGCTGGTGAACATGATCTGAATGCTATAATTTAACACTCACATAAAAAGGTTGGAAAACAGAAATCTTGTTGGGGTGGATTTTAGAGCTCAATGTTCCTGAAGCATATCTGATTTAAACATAATTCATTGGCAACGTGAAGTGTTGTGACAGCGGTGTCGGCATGACGACAAGCTGCTTCCAACGTGCGAGGAAATTACCACCCTGTAAATAAACATCACAATAAAGAGGCAATTACGCAGAGAAATAAGAGGCTGTAGGAGGAACTGTGAGGTCGCGGGTTGCAGTTGATGTTGTGCAAATGCATACGCTACTAGAGTCCAATTCCCTATCAGTGAATGTAGCAAATTAAAAGAGCTTCTAAAAATATTACTGAGTGCCTGATGTGGAGGGAGGTTGCAGACGGCGAGGTCAGAACGTTGTGCATTCATTAATTTTCCCCCCGCATGCAGAAATAATCGTATTAATCTCTATTAACCGCAGACAAAACCGACGGTGGTCCTGCAATTACACGAAATGACACACCACATATTCAAATGCGCCGTTTAACAAAGATACAAATGGAGGAAAGAGGATATACATAAAGAGCTCACTGTACAATCTGTCATGACAAGGCAGGAGTCGCACATTACCAGATTATTTCTACTAATTAAGACATTTTGGCTTTTTTGTACGAACCACAAAAACTTTTTCTAGAGTATAAAAAAAAAAAAACAGGCTCAATGAGTACAATTGCTTACTTTCCTTTGCCTTTATATAGGCGCTGAATACTAATTACATTCAAGAATATGAATAAAAGTCAATTAAATGACTTATTATCTACAACTATGGGTGCAGCAGTTGTCCAAAACTCTTAGAATAAGAAGACAATAGAAACATTTGTGAACCAATGCTGCAGAAAGAGTCGAATCTCTTTATATACATGGTTTTTACACCATAAGCTTAAAGTCAACATTGTGCGGTGTATAGAAATTATTCCCATTTTCCATCTTTTTCGAGCTTGGCCAGGTGCACTGCTACGATTTTTTTTTCTGCCAGCATGCGAGGCCAATGGGGTCAACTGAGGAGAACTTTTGACTCCGAACGCACAGACCTCCACAACCGGTGGGATTTTGGCGTTGATGGGAGCCAGAGGTCACGGCTGCGAATCCATTTCTTTTAGCTGTGTTTTCGCTGCACGAGCTGATCTCGGGGAGTTAGCGGAGTCACGGTGGAGTTGCAGGGGTTGGTGCTTTCCAGAGGTTCAGGAACATTCAGGGTTGCAATGTTGCAGACCGGTCAAGTTTGGCAACTTCTTTAGTTTGTTGTGGTGCAACAAAACTTCAGGAGGAAAAAGTAGTCGAGGCCTTGTTGAGCATTTATATCCAGGTAAGATATCCACAAGAATTTGAGATGGAGGTTCAAGAGTTTGAACCTTACAGTTTGCTTAAGTTCTGCGACATAAGAAGCATAAAGGATTATTATGTTTAGTTGGAATCGGTCCTTTGCAATATTTCTACTAGCCTGGAAACTAGAGATCGACTGATATGGATTTTTTTAGGGCCAATTTTAGTTTTTAACCAAAAACATGAACATTTTACAACAGTAAAAGTTAGGGCTGTTGCTATATAAAGTAAAGTAAGTAGTGATTTTTTTAACTCTTTTTTTTAGGGGTGCTACACATGACGACAAGCATTTTCCAGCTTCCAGTTGCACACACTCTGCTAGTGGGCGAGGGGCCATGTATGGGCTCCATGGGTCCGCAGCGTCTCCAGCAGGGCTGCCTGTGGATGCGCCTGTCTGTAAATCTTGCAGGGAAAAAACTAACTATATATCAGCGATCGTACCTGGATATCGGCCGATACCAGCAGAAAACGTAAATATCGACCCAATATATTGGTGAATCTCTACTGGAGACCATGATCAGAGGTCTTTATATAAATCCCCTTTTTTAAACCTAAAGATGGAAGTCAAATAGCAGGTCAAATATTTATTGTTAAAAAGTGATGCTTAGGTCAGCGTGGTCCTTGGCTTGTATTGATCACCTGGTCAGAAAAAAATCTGCTCAGCTCTGCAATAAAAGAACAGACTTCTGCTAAATTGCCTGCACCGTGAATATGTGATCGTTATAATCCTGCACAATAAAGTTAAATACATGTTCCTGACCTTGCGCTCTAAGAGAAACTCCAAGAGAAAGTGATCTAGATACTTTGTTTACTCCCGCTCGGCCTCGACTCTGATCTGATTACCAATATGGAACTAATGTAGCATTGGCTTTGTCGGCCATTTGTCATCCATTGGTGGCAGGTCAGGTTTCCCGTCTCCCTGTGACGGACGTGTGGAGGCCAGGTCCGTACATCAGCTCCACGTCTATACATCAACCCCCCCGGCGCCTCATCTTGTTTGGGAATGAAAGTCTTTATTATTGATTTTGGCTCCGACTGTACATCCGTCTCCAATTTGTACCCCATCCCTCCTTGTCTGACGTGCACTATATTAAGCCAACTATCCATCTCCAAAGCCTCGCTCACCGTCTGTGCATGTGAGCGAATCCATAAGTGAGCGCGTTTGGGAGGCTGAGTGGGTGTGATGTATGTGTGTGTGTTTTTTTTTCCTACCTGTGTTTTTAAGGCATTAATGTTCCCTCGGGTTTAGGACACGGATAAAACTGTTTTCACAGATAGAATTTAGAAATGTTTTACGACCTGCAGTTTAAATTGATGATTTTTACACAGGGATTCAAGGGTGGCTAAAATTGTCGGCTTTAAAAAGGCTGTAAAAAAATAGGTTGTAAAGCAGGAAAACAGCCATAAATTTTCTTTTCTTTTTTTTTTTTATTTGTTTCGTTTTGTTTTTTACTTTCCTTTATCCTCTCTTCTGCAAAGTTTCACTTTATGTGTCCATCACTCCTTGTTAGCGGTTGACGCTTTGTGCTGGACGGTTGCCAGTAATAATTCAAGGACTAACTTGGTAAATCTGGGCCTAGAGAAAACGTTTTATTCCCTTAACAGCATCGTGAAGCAAGGTCAGCAAACTGAAAAGGTTCTTTATTCATCTAAAGACTGTTTTGTTGAAATTAAAATATAATACTCTGATGGTGCTTTCTTTGGATTTTCTCATCTGTTTACCACCACCAGTTCTTCCGTTTCATCCTGGAAGTTGATGCAGTGACCACACCGCCCAGCCTGTGTCCATTTTTGTCTGCCGCAGTCAACAAAACAGGAAAAAAAATCTTAGAAAAACAAGACATGATTGATTTATTGATTTACGTGAGGTCAGTATATACACCAGGGACATGTTTCCATAATTTGAAGCTACAAACAAGTAAGCAGTCCTTGAGGTGGATGTTATTAAACTGTCAGGGGCTCCACAACCCCTAGGGGTCCACAGAGGTACTGCAGGGGGAGGGTCGCAAAATCTTTGGTTGATTAGACTTTTTTTATATATATATTTTTTAAATTTTACCCCATAAAAATTCTTTTACTGCACATTAACATGCAACTATTTTAATGAAGGGATAAATGGAGTCTGAAAATGTCATATTTCAGTCAGCACACAGTAGGCCCCGCCCCTATCACTGCTGAGCCAATCACAAGGCCGCAAAATGATAACAATATTGTATATTTATCAATAGCACCAGGCTGGGTTTTATATACACATATAGTAGGTAGAAGGTCTTTACTTCTTGGCCCTGCTTTAAATCAAACAACATCAGGCCTCACAAACCTGAACGCACAAAAACAATATCGAACTTTACTTTTCTTCTTGATTGTGCCGTAACTGCGCTATGATTACACAGACAGCAAATTAAATGTCTGTCCTGCCATTGTAAATAACAATTTAGTCACTTGTTTGATGGTTTATAAGGAGCCTCCCACACAAATGATTTCAATCCTTTCGGCTAATTAGACCTCTTCTCAGGAGTGTGTGGGCGCGTACGCACTTGGATTGACACCTTCCCAACTCGCCCCGTACGCGCGAGACAATTAAACCGCTTTTCACCGAAAGACACTTTGACGTGTCACATTTGGAAAAACACAGGTATTAACAATGAAATGAGTGACTGCTAAATTCTATTTGGCGTCTCCAATTTCGTGCTGGGTATGTGTGTATGATTCGTTTTGTCAATGTGATTTTTCATTGGTCGCAAATTCTGAAAGTTTCCACACGTTTTGAGCAGCAGCAGCAGCTCGGTTTCATCATCTCTGCTTCGATTTACTCCGTGTTTACGAGCCCAGAATAAGGGACGGACGACCTGCAATTTAGCGATTTAATTATACACCTCGGAGCGAGAGCTGCTCTGTGACAGGAATACTTTCATTAAGTGTGTTTAATCCCAATCAGCAGAACCGAACCGGTGCATGAATGCTAAACAGAGCCATAACCTGGACATCAGGGAAGTTACTGTACCTTCCTCTCGCTAACTTAGCAAACCCTGTTCTGACTGGAACCACTTCCGCCCGTGGTGTATTTATGTGTGACTCTCTTTCCGACTGCTTACAGACCCTGACAGTAATTTGTCAAGAGACTCCCATCAGTGTCTGCAACGATTCGGTCATTATTGGCTCTGTCGTTCAATCAACTTGCCCCCCACCCTTCTCATCCGAACACTTCCGTGCTTTAAGATCACCGTAATTACTTCCCATGCGGTCGTTGTGTTGCTTCACCATCTTGTGGGGGGAATTTCGCCGGAGCCAAGGGCATAGAGACAAAGACAGAGGAAGGAGGAGGCGTGGAGGGAGGGAGCAGACGTGGATTCGTCCTTTCCTATGATAGCATCTCTTTCAAAACGTCTCCAAACAAATGGCTTTGAGGGATTAACCTCATCAAACAGTTCCTCCAAACAACTAAATGGCATCATCTCTTATTTGTTTATGAATGGTCCCCGCTTTTCTTTTTTGTTTCCCCCTCTCTCTCTCTCTCTCTCTCTCTTTCTCTCTCTTTATTTAACGCAGTGGGAGTTAATGGAATTGTTGTGATGGTGATGTATGGGGGATTGTTCGAGGAGACAGATGGGGAAATGTAATTACGGATGTTTCAGGGCTTCAGGGAGAAAAGAAAACTTGTCACAAAGGAGAGTTCAGGAAACAAAGACAGCGCCATTCGTCATGTGAGACAATAGTCGGGCAAAATTAAATCAAGGGACTTTTACATAAACCGCTTTCTGTTAAAATCGTGTTCCACCTCCGGCTCGACTAAAGAGCATTTTGTCATTAATGTAAGCGTGGCATGATGTAGTTGCATGGAAGCCTTTTCTGCATCCTGAAAACAAGATTCTTGTTTAGATGTAGTAGACCTGTATTTCAGGACCATAAACAGTATAAATATGGACAGAACAGCTCCTCTAAAGTGAAGCCAAAGCAAGTAGAGCTCCCCCTGGCGGCTGGAGGCTGCAGTACAGGTCATAAGCTCCACCCCTTCCGTGTTAGTGGAAGGGACAACAAATAATGTTTCTTTCATTGAAGAAATATGGACGACACGTCCATATTTACACAATCTATGGTCTGTAGGACCTACAAAATCTAAGCCATGTCTATGGCTCATCATCTGATCGTGCTACTACAATATAAAGACTAAAAGATGAAGGAATGTGGGAATTACAGCATCTTTTCCTCTTTATGTGCATGTGAAGCAACAGTCGAACCATCACACTTTGCAGAAAGATTTTAGACATATCATTGATTTTCAGTACTCGAGCCTTAGTTAAAAATGCAGCCGTGTTATATCATCATTAGCAGTGAAAGACATCCTTGCATTTTACACATCAGGCTACTTCTACCTCTTGGTAGAGTTCTTGTTCCATTTAACTATATTTTCCACCAGCTTTGACTACATATTTGTTAAATATTTGTTTAAACCTAAAACCTTGTAACGTTTAACACAAGAAAAAGTCATAATCATAATTTCCTCATTAGCAGCTAGTGCCCTGCTCTCTGCAATTTCATATTTTTCAAAAAATGCTCCCACATATGACTGTGTTCACTATTGATTCATTTATTTTTGCTTTACAGTGTTTCTTTATGGACTTATCTTATGAGTTAATCTCCATTTATTTTGTGGAATTGAATAATATATTAGTCTCTGAGAAACCCTAACCCTTAACCCTAACCCTAAGAAAGAAGGTCTCAGCCCTTCAGTAACTGTCTTCATAAGCAATGTGGCATGTTCACACAGCTGTAAAGGAGTGGTTCATATGAAATGACCTAACGACACAGAAGGAGGCAACTGAAAGCTGTGGGAACCCTACTTTCGTCATAATCCTTTGGAGCCAACAACCACAGCAAAGCCCATAAAAAGAAAATATATATATATATACATTTTCACCAAGACAGTCCGCCAATCTTCCAGCGTCTCTTTTTAACCTTCCATCGGACATGTTTCATGGTGCGAGGAAAGTGGTCGTCAAAGCTGCGGGGGAGGAACGGGTCGAGGATGGGGTTGGCAGGTTACTTTGAGGGCACGCTGCTAGTTGGAGGTGCTTTTTTACTTGACGCCACCAACAGCTGTGCCTCCACTATTGTTGTATTCTCCTTGCGCCATGCTAGGATTGATACCCTTTCTCCCTTACACACACTTCACTCTTCCCTGTAAAATATTTGCTGTGAATCACTGGATGGTTTAAAATACTCCACGAATAAAAACACTCTTTAGTTGAACAGCGTACAGCTCGTACATACAGTGTTCAACTCAGGTTAAGAGGGATCACAAGCCCGAAAGGTTTAAAATTAACGCACTACAGCAGCCTATTGTGAATTATTCGCCTGCTGAAAGTAGCCCACAACAAATGGACTATTCTCTCCTGTTAGGAAAGCACTTCAACGGCAGTTTCGGAAAATTAGATATAGCGATTTCTTTCTTTTGGATCGTGAAACTTCGCAATCTGTGTCTAAACATCAACATCTGTAGTCAAGGCCGCAAACTGAGAAAAAAAAACACTGCTGTGATTGGACCTCGTTTATAACAGCAATGTCGAATGACGGCAGCTTCATCTTTAAAAACTTTCAAGTGCAAAAAAGTTAATACGGTTAAAAGTGATGGCCTATTTAGGTTCTTATGGTTGTCTATTAAATTTGCTTTCAGTAGGACGGTATGAAACTCTGGTGTTAAATGCTAAAACGTCTGCTTTCAAGCCTGCGACACACACTAATCTGATTAGATGGTGTGTGTCCGTCTTTTTGTTTGCTTTGTGTCCTGCATATTTGGCATATTTTCAGCTGATTCAGCATGTTGAATGATGTTCGAAGGGTGATCATCTAAAATGAATAAACTGTAGATGAACATAACAGAATGATTCAGGATTAGCTCTCTAAGACAGTTTGTAGCTATTAGTAGCCTCCCAGCTAATAGTTGCTCTTCCTGTTTCCTTTTTTGAATGAAAGACTACTGCCACCTGCTGGTATGGAGAATATCATTCGTTCATGCAGATGCAGAATGTATGTACTCGTAGTTTTTGTGTTTATTTGTGTCGACCATTTGGTCCAGAAAAAAATGACCAAATGCTAGTTTGGTGTGTCTGAGCCTTTCACATGAACTGAATAAAGTCAACCTACTACAACATCTCTGATGTTAGCTTGAATATTCATGAGCTCTTCACAAATTAGTCCCCTTGGCCACGATTTGTGAAATAGTTGTTGATATGCAAGTAAAGCTCAGTTTATACTTTGGCATGTTCTCAGAAAATAAATAAATAAATAAAAATAAATTCAGACTTTAACTTGGTGCGATGTTTGTCATGCTCAAGTCAGCCTCCCTCCTCAGGCAGGGTCAACACTAATGTCTGGAGTCCACCACTAAAAAAACAAGATTATCACTCACATAGCACCAACATACCATGTTAATGTGACATTATTTTTCTACTTAAAATAAATGAGACATCCTAAATTAACACAAGGTATGAAATATAGCATTGTTTATTCTGAACGATATTTGACGACACGCTCATGGAGAATTTATAGCACGTGCTCTGCATGCGGTGAATAGTAAATACCACAGCGATGAGGTGGCTGAGCCAGAGCAGAAGCTACCCTTTCAGCTGGATGATCTGGGCTCAGTCGTTCCTCTTGGCAAGCGTATGCTTCTACTGAAGGGTCCCTGAGCAAGACACCAAATCTTTCCCGCTGACGCTCAACTATGTGCTAATTAAATCCTCTCAGCAAAAGTACGAACACTTCATAAACTGAGATTTCTTGCTGGCTGGTTTTTGCCTCTTGATGTATCAGTATTTAACCTCACTCGACTCTGTATATTTCCACAAAGCGTGAATAAAGAGGGATCAATGAGGCCCCTCATGTAGATGGTTCATTGGCCAGTTGGAGTAATGGAGCAGAGAGCGGCGCCACGCCATTGGCGGCTGCTCGCGATGCCTTAAAAGATAGATGGAGAATGAAATCACTCGCTGTCATTTCAACTCTATCATTCTCAGCACTTGGTCACTTTGCCAGGGAGACTAGTGGGACGTGACTACGCCGCCTAAGCAGCTCTAAACCATCCCTGTGCACACTGCCAGAATAAAACAGCTCCAGCAAAGCCAGAGCCAGTGAACTTCAAGAGGGGGGAAATACAGCTTGGAGCACATTCTGCCGGTTTGAAAAGGAGAACCCTTAAGGCCAAGATGAAACAAGTCAACCCGTTGAGGTGTATTCTTATCTCGTACCGTATCTCCTGGTGATCCTGTGGAGACTTCCAACGCTGTCAGATGCAACCATGATTTGTAGCTTTCACCTCAGAGCCACTGAAAGGGGATGGCAGACTGTAAATTCTGCCAAGACGTACTGAAGAAGAAGAAGAAGAAGAAAAAGAAGAAGAAGACTGCCTTGTAGTTTGAGAGTCAAGACCATTCTCATTGGTATTCAGTGCATTAGCATGGGACCTGGCCCAGTCATGCTGCATATATTTATGAACAGCAGCTCTTCTGAGCGAAACAGGGCATCGGTGAGAACAGGGTGCAATTTACTGTGTGGGTGCTGTGCCCTCCTTCTCAAACCGTCCAGACGTTGCCAGGCTCAATGCCACACCGAGCTCCTCTCAGCAGCTGCGATGCAAATGAGCGAGGCAAACTTACGCCGAGCTAATTCCTATGATTCTCGTTTGAATGCTGAAGTTCTCGTGAAAATAACCTCTCTCCTCGTGTATCACCACATTGCACTTGGGTGCTTGGCGATGCAGTTCAGCCCGAGTCTCCTTGTTCAGCAGAGAGGTAGAAAGAGGCATTAATTCTTAACCCTGTGGGAGGAGCAGCACGGCGGACGACCGCGAAATCCATCTCTGTCTTGTCCCCCTTGAGAGCTGAAAGGTCACTCAGCTGTCAGGAAGTAAAATTCAATACCTCAACCTTTCAAGCATGTCTCTATCCTCTGTGTCCCCGTCAGAGCTACACAATCCCTCTGTGATGCGTCTCTGACAGGCCCGGCTACTCGAGGTATGGACGATTCATGTTCACCGCTGCTAAAACCCACACCCTCCTTGACAGTCACCGCCGACAGCCACAAAATCCACAATGTCAAATGAATCACACTGGCTGAGTGAAGTAGATCGTACACTGACCCAATGACCTAGATGTATTATCCTTACCTGTGTTTTTAGGGGTAGGGTTAACCCTAACCCTAAAAAAAAGCCACCTTCCCATGTTCAGGAAACAAGTAAATGAACTCTACTGCGATTTATTTCTATCCCTGGCAGCAAAATGAGCACACACTCTTGAAGGACTGATCTTTGTTGCACCAGCTCACATTTTGCGATGCGCTCGTATCAAAACACCAAAAGCAAAAAATGCAGAGGACAAGGCCCTGGGATCTCCCGGGGTCGACCGTGCAAAGTTGCCGGCGTGTTCATGAAGAGTGGCCGCGATACTTGAAGGGCTCTGTTGTTTTGTTGTTTAAAAGAGTGAAAATGACAGCGGCACAACAGAGAGCCGGCGCTCTGGTTGTTGCTCTTTGATCGTCGGGCATGACGGGCGCCTTTCATGACACTTTTGAAGAGAAAGGTTAGGGAGGGAAATACAGAGACAACGTGTTAAGTTAAAATATATATATATATATATACACACACACACAGACACATAAATAACATCAATACAAACGCTGCTGCAAAAGGAAATGTCACAGTGCTGTAATACATTTCCTGTCTCTACAGTGTATACAGTCAGGGGCAGGATGCGGCGTTACACTGCTCCCTGATAAAAAAAAGCAAACATCCACAAGAGGTGTCAGGGAGGATCTGCAGCTATGTGTGGTGCTGACGTGTTAAAACTTGTGCAGAATAAGAAAGACGGACGTCGAGCTGGACCTGTGTCTCTTCATGCATGCATGAACGGGAACGGTGCAGCTGTGACGTCAACAAAGGCTATGGACACTTGTGGACACCAACAATGGTCCAACTATTGGTGTGTAACACACCGTGGAAGCTAGGGACACCGATCGCCCAATACCAGAAAAGAGCTGATCAATGACTTGTTTTGTCATGGCTCTTAGCTGTAAGAATAGGTGGAAGCCGCAATTTAGATAATCAAGAAAGGAATAAATGATGTAAAATCAAATTCATGATCTAAATCTGCCATCCAGACACTCATGCACTTCTACAACCAAGCCTTTCTCAGTGTTCCTTTGCCAGTGTTTCTTTAATAGTGATGCCTCTCTTTCTCTATAGCTATATTTAAATAGGCATAAAGATTAGTTATTTTGATGCAATATTTCCAAACGCTTGCCACCAGGTTGGCAGGAAAAGGGTTGGCTCCCGCAGTGGGAGTCTCTCAAAATAAATGTAAATTACAGAAGCAGCCAGAGCTGTGATTCACGCGCCGGTGTGTAAATAAACCTAAAACTTGTTCAAAGTTATCCCCATGCTCTGCGCTTCATCTCATTACTATACAAGGTGCAACTCGCTGTTTCTGATCAGCCCAAGTGGGTGGGCGAAGGGACAGCAGTAGGAATGGTAATGTCATTGGTGGATTAGGGCTTCCACACGTTTACCTACCTCAAAAAAGGCCCACAAATAATGTAAAATACCTATACAGAAGTCCAAAAGGTCCATCCTTAGCAACAAGAACAAGCTTCCTGCAACTTTTATCCACAAATCCTGATCTCAACATCATTGAGTCAATCTAGGATTACACGAAGAGAAAGAAGCTCCGCACACAAGTGTACAAAGGGAGAGTGGTTATCCGACATGTGTGTAGCTTTACCCAACTGAGGACTTTATCATTCTCAAGCGTTGAAGATTTTCCCGAATTCATGTTGTCCACACTTACAGTAATCATTTCATGTCGGAGGACCACAATCGCCACATTATTTCGTGTCCGCAATTTGCATTCAGAGCTCCACTCGGGCTGCGCCGGTTTCCTCAGCCGCCACCGCCGTAACCAACCTTTTAGTTCCGCTTCTATTTTTGCCGGCACGGTCTCAAATGCTTAATTACGGCGGTCCCTCTCACCCGACGCCCACGTCTCTTTGATGCATTACCACGGTGGAGCCCCGACACTGACAGCCAGGCATGCACGGTCCAGCCAAGCCCCACAGCTATCTCATCAAAACCCTCACCATCTTTTTTTTTTTCTTTCATGGACACGGTGCTCGGAGGACTGGTGGGATAAGCCTATTGGAAATCAAGTCTCTTTCTACAGTTGGTGGGACAATGGAGGGAGGCCTGTGGATCGGTCAGAGGAGCTTAAGAACCACTCAGAGCTCTGTGTGTGTGTGTTTACATCAATATCACACTCCTACGGGTGAAAATGGAAAAGAAAGGACGGAGAGAATGGAAAGGGGGGAGAAATAAAGGGAGAAAGGGCAGCGGCGAGGTAGGGCGGACATGAGAGGGAGTCAGGAAAAGGTGCTTAGAGAGTTGGGATGAAGGAGGAAAGGCAATAAGCAGAGGAGGAGATGTGGAGATTGACCGGGAGGACTGAGAGCTCGATGCTTGAGATTGGGGAAGGCGGGAGATTGAGCGGAATTAGCAACAGAGAGACAGAGGAAGGAAGGGAATTTGGAGATGAAAGGCATTGAAAAGAAGAGTATGTGGGTGGTGGGTGGAAGAAGAAGAAGAAAAAAAGATAGAGAGAGAATTCCTCCGGGAAGTGAGCCAGTTCAGTTGAACAATGGGGGTGCATAGCAGTACTGATTAGGGTGGCGAGGTGGGAGATGACAATATGCTTACTGCTGTTCTTTATCCGGACTTGAGCTCTGCCAGTGCAGAAGGCACTCCACACTCAGCAAGACACTTTCTCCCCAACCAGCACCGTGGGCAATTAACCCAACCACCTGCTGCTCGCCAACAAATTGCCTCTCGTCACTCAGCCAATCCGGCTCCAGCCGAGGAAGAGGAGAGGCAGCCGAACTCAAAGCACAACACCGCGCTTATTCTCCTCGAAATTAGCCCCATCAGTTTTTTATATAGATTTTTATTTTTTATTTTTTTAAGGTGTGATAAATAAAACGCGCGCGTATGTGTGGTGTGGAAAGTGAATCCATCCATCTTAAAGGCAGGTATCTGGAGCAGACCATCCGCTGTGATTGATGGAGGCAGATACAGTGTTGGTGGGAAGGGAATCAGAAACGTTCGAGATCGCGGAGCACGCTGACAAATTGGCCGCTACTGTACGGACCCGGATAACCACGCGCTTCATTCGAGTCTTTCGAGTCAAACGTCGACGGAGGGAAAGATAATGCACCAAATAATGACAGCAGATGCTCCGTGTGTGGGTTTAAATATCTGCAACAAGAAGAGCATTTCAACAATAAAGAAAAACTGGGGGGAAAATGTGTTGGCTTTGACTACAGTCAGTTCACCTTCCTTTGGCAGCGCACTATGTGTCCTTCAGCATGAGGATTCAAACACATGTTTGACATTCTTGCCAGGGTGCAAGGTGCTAATTAGTTAACTAACATGCTAAAATAAGACTGCAAACATTATACGTGCTCACAACTAGCTTGTTAGCACTGTGAGCATGTTAGGGAGCTGCCAATATGGTGTTTATAAAGATGAAACACTAATATAATATGTTGTTTTCAGTGCTCTCTTGGTCATTATCAAATTGTATTAAGGCTGGGTGTATCAAATATCGATACCAAGGCCAGTATCGGTATTGGATCGATACTAGCGTGATGCAATCGACACGGAGGGAATTATTTCATTTTATAATATTTGTCCCATCTTTTACCATAATCAACTAACTTAAGGCAAAATTACTATAAAATTATTCAGTGTTCATGACATTTCAAGCAAAACAAAAAATAAAAATGGTATCGTATCAGTATCGGCGATAACAGCCCTGTATTTACTCGGTATCGGATTGATACCAAAATTCCCAGTATCACCCAACCCTAAACTGCATTGCAGTCTGTGATGGTAAATAAAATATATTCATGCACAACAGTTAAAAGTTGAAACACTTTGTTGAGTGAGGTGACCGCGCATTCTTGTTAATGTGTGAACTTATGAGTGAACGTTCTGCAGCAGCATTTCATAGATTTATAGATCTCGCAGTAACGTAATCCCGGAACGTGAGCTACTTTCCACATCCATAAACAGAAGACACTTTCTTCCACAGGAATAAGCTGTATACGCACAAACAAAACCATACTCGTATATGTCTGAGGGCGTCCAAGGGATTCTCAGAAAACTTTGGCATTACACGCAAGCGTGAGAAAATTCTGTTTGTTTGACAAGTCCTTCCTCTTTGTCCTCTCCGAGATCGGGTCAACACAGCACAAACCGAGTGTTGACAATCTCTTTTTTAAGCTCGGCAGTGACGCTCCTTCGTGGCCCTTTGCGATGGCCTCTCGACACCCCCCTCCTCCCTTCACTGTCCACGCGCTGATGAAATATGACCCGATCTCGCCGTGTCTGCGGCACCTGTCTCAAACTCTGCCACTCCAATTCCCGCTTTTGGCCGACCACAATGTCTTATTCAGCCCGGGAAGAAGGGCGGACTGTTCAGCTCTGTGTTCCTCTGCCGTGTCAAAGGTTAAGCCTCCCAGTCTCTTCCTATGTGAAATGCAGTATTCATCATTTTCTGTTTGGCTCTCTGAAAAGCAGCAGATGCAGCACAATACGCAACACGGCATCTGCTTTGCATCCCAAATGTACGCCCAACGCTCGCTCCACACTGTGGACACATGTGCATCTTTATGTAAAGGTTTTCTACTGGGCATCCATCTGCTGTATATAGTTCTGAGATTTCAAAATCTGATTGTGGCACCCAGACCTGTCACTCATTTGGGGAATAAAAAAGATGATAAAAGCCGCATTTGAATGACATGTGCAACCTCCACTGAGGGGAGGGGAGGAGAGGGGAGGGGAGGGGGGGGTTGCAAGCTTTTGATGAAACGTGCGTGCAGAAATCACCCGCTGGGAAGAGAAGGTTAACGGAAATATGTGAAATTATTTATCTGACAAATTCAGCAGTGCTGATGCTCCGGAAAAAAATAAAAAAAAATATGAAAAAATAAAATCCAACCTTTTAACGTTGCACAGGCGCTGAACACGAAATGAAGCGAAAGAGCTGCAGAGTTGCTTGAAGAAAAAGCAAAAAAGCTGCATTATTACACAGCCCTTCGTCTTTTCGATCTTTTGGCTCGGTTTTTTATATTTGAATGAAATATCAGGCTCCGCGTGGCTGCAGAATTTCTCTCGTCTGATTTGTTGTGAGAGTAAACCGAAACAACGTGCTGAAAGATGCAAAAACAGCGTCTTTCCACTGTCAAATCATTTCTTCTTAGTTTTCGCCATCTGATAACCTCCAATTTAATCCTCATTATCTTCCCAACTCAAAAAATGACTTCTGATTTCTGAAATTCAAGCGGTTGTGAGTATGAAATGCAGAGATGATGTCAGACTTAACTGGATCTACCATGTGCCATTATACTGCCCATTGCCACGGCTGTTAATTTGCCGTAACGCCTCATTATCCAAACTCCACACTTCCCCGCTGCTGATCTTTCATGGGGAATCTTAAGCGGTGGGGAATGAGCTCGACGACCCCCCCCCCCCCGAAACAGCCGGCACTGCCCTTTAGAATCGGCCGGAGCCAACATCCGCCATTATTTACCGAAAACATCCCCCTCGGCGCGACGCACGCAAACAGGTAGAGCTTCACGGGGGGAGAGCCGCGGCGCCAGTTCGCCAGCTAACCGTGTCCACGTGAGCCGCCCGAGCGCGGCGCCGAGGAAGATACGTCCAAACCGCTCCTCTTTCACACGCTTTATCTCCATTGTGCAGTTTCCCAAAGCGTCCCTGGCAGACCCCGTCCACACCTAAGGCCATACATGAGTGGACAGCAGAAGAAAAGGGGGAGTTTTTAATCCAATATTACCAGCGCGGTGGCACTGCGGTGGAAAATTACTGTTTCTTTTTTGCATGAGGGAGATCAAAGTCATTGGCCTTATTCTGCCTTTGGTGCCTGGGATTAAAGTTACCCTCTTTCCATGGACTCCTGATCGGCCTGGCAGCATCAAAGCGGAGAGCACAAGCACCCGATTCATCAGAGCGAACATTTGTCAACACACTCACTTACGAGGCAAGTCTTAGAAACAAGAAAATTGGGTGGGAGGAGGAGGAGGAGGGAGGAGGGAGGGGGGGAATCAGGAAGCGGTCAAATAAATGGTAAGATATAAATAAAAACTTTTAGGAAGTTGGCAGGAGCTGCCGTTCAGGCGGCTTCTCCAAAGGCTTAGCAAAGATCCAGTTGGCAGCAGGCTGTCTCTGCAGAGCACAGATGGATTAGAAACCGGCAGTCCAGACCGTGGTAGCAGACGTCAGAATGACAGATGTGTCGCTAAGGCCCAACACATGCTTTATGAAGGTCTTGGATTAGCCAGAACTCCGAGGCATAGACGGAGCTGTGTGTTTCGGGAGACAGCATGTGAATCACGATGCCATCTCGCAGTTTGAGTGGAAGTGGCTGGGATGCAGGGAGGCGTGCAAACTCCGGACTAAACGGTCAGTTCGCCGCCTTCCCTAAAAAACGAGCTCGTCTTCTACGGACCTCAGAGGCGGCAGGGGTCTGGG
Source organism: Mugil cephalus (assembly GCF_022458985.1). Classification (NCBI taxonomy): domain Eukaryota; kingdom Metazoa; phylum Chordata; class Actinopteri; order Mugiliformes; family Mugilidae; genus Mugil; species Mugil cephalus. The sequence goes on along the minus strand of NC_061792.1, from coordinate 11,872,796 downwards.
CTGCACGCATTTAGACGTGCATTTACAGGCAATTTAATGTAATACTTACATCAACTTTACTGTTTTCCATAAAAAAAAAAAAAAAGTAATACACCGTCGAAAGCGGGGAGGAAGCGATGCCAAAAAAAAAAAAAGTGCGGCGCCGCGCTTTAAAAGGAAAAAAAAAAAAAAAGTCATTTAATTCTGATGTTGTGTGTGTGAGAGGTGAAATGAGTTTTTCTGTCCTGTCATGGGAAGCCGCTCGACTGTGGTTGTGCAGGGAGAGGAGCTCCGGTGTAAAAAAAAATAATGATTTTAAATGGTGTAAAAGTCTGAAAATATAAACTATCCGAGATTTCAAAGCTCAAACTGCGAGAAATATGACTAACTCCAGGGTTTTTTTTAAAAAAAAAAAAAAAGTGCCATGGAGGAAAATGACACAAGGCAAACAAGGGATAAATAAATGATGAGGTAAATAGCCTGGGCTCTGTATAATTTCTGTATAATTCTAGAGGCACAGAGACACTAGCCAGCCTGATCAAAAGCAGCACATGTGGCACTGCCAACTGCGACCCATCGGACTTAGCATCACTCATTAGCGGCGTCCTCTCTCATTAACCGACATCTGTATCTTAATTAAGCGGAAGAAGACAGGAATAGATGCAGGTGGCAGTCCAGGTCGGCTACTTAAGCAACCAGGCAGCGTTCCCTCTCACCTTTATGGGGATTTTTAACAACTTTTATAAGGTACACGGGGCAGTGAGCAGCAGTCTGTTTGGATTGCTAATCAGGCTCGGATAACACCGCCGCTCCGGTTTCCTTGGGATTTTACAGGATGGTGACTTGCAAAAGAAGCGTTCGGCTTTGTTCGACTTTTTTTTTTTTTTAACCCCCAAGACCCGGCGGCCTTTTGAATCCGTGGCCTGATCTACATGATCCTGACCCAGTGTCCCTGATGAAATCTGCCTGCATCCTTGTAAACATGCAGATGCTAATGACGGCTGCACACGCAACTCAGATTTGCACACCATTTCCATATAAATCACACGATTTAACATAAATCAATGACAAAAGGTCTTGTTCGGAGCTGCTACTGTAGTCACTGAATATCTGAAGACGTTTAACCTTATGAGGGCAACTGTTGCAGGCGTTGGTTTCGATCATAGACAGTATGTAAATATGGACGGCGGAACTGCTCCTCTAAATTGAAACCAAAGCAAGTAGAGCTCCCCCTGGTGGCTGGCTGCAGTATAGGTATGTTTTTTAAAAAAAATGGTTTCTCTCATTTTAGGTAGTTAATATAATGTTGGTGCATATTCAGATAAGTTTAACTTCAGTTAGTTATTTGATGCCATAGAAACAGGATGTGACATCACGATGACCACCAGTTACCATGCCAACTGCTCCATAAAGTGGTCCCGTGGGACTGTGAGAGTTGTATTTGTAGTAAGTGCAGCACACAATCCAACATTTCCTTGTAACAGTTGGAGGTAGTTCAGAGTACAGTGTCAATTTAAGGAAAACAAAAGTGTGTCAGGTCACCGATTTCGCAACTCCACATGATTCCACTCTTGGGCCATACTGATCAGACTCTGGCTACGAAGCCAGAAGATGGCGCCACCTGTATCCCTGGGGAAAATAGCACCAGTTTTGGCGAGACATTATCCATATTTATATACAGTCTATACTTTTGATGTTTAACTCGGGTTGCAATACCACCGGCAGCCACTAGATGGGTGCTGCGTTTAACCACTCTTTCTCCCTCCGCTGGGGCATTTCCCAGTCCCAGATGATAAAATAAAATGAAATGAAGCAGGTCTTTGCACATGTGAAACATGGTACTATTCACCACAGTCACCTTTAAAATGGCATTTGTCCTCATTAAATATGGCAGGTGCTCTAAACTCTTTGCGTCCACCCGTTCTGCTAAATCCATTCCACTGACATTTGGGTGAGAAAAAAAAAACTCCCGAAGGCTTGCTCCTTGCTAATTATGACTTCACCATTATTATCCATTATGTATTAGCAATTACTGATATTAATCAATTATGCAGGCAGTTGGTGGGTACTCAGAGTGGGAGCAGGTTGCGGCGATGTCGCGCGGGGTAATTTGAATTTTAACGTCCTTTTCGCTTTTCTTCAATCGGCGAGCAAATTGGGTTTATGACATTTACATTGGGCAGTCTGACCCGAGGAACTCACAGCACAGAGGCGCACTCGTCGCACAAAACCACAGGTGTGCGAGCGCTAATTAGTGACGACTCCTGACGAAGCCTGCAGCACAGTTTGTATTACAGCAGATGGGAGGACCACACACGCTTTTACAGGGCTATAACAAATAGGATTTATCACTCCAATGATGCTAATGGACTAATGGTGGTTTACTAGCTTATGTTATAAGCCTTCTCATATCACATTAGTGCTATGCAGTCATATTTTTTTACTGTGTGTTAAGTTGTAAGTAGGTGTAACAGAGCCAGAGCCATACTTTTGTTAGGTCCATGAAAGGCCTCCTTCACAATCTCGTAACAAACTTTTCTATCAGCTCCTACCGTGACCTTGACAGATCTGGAAATAGTTTTGAACCATGACTTTGAAAGATAATGACTAGTTTTAAAACGCAACATTTCTTCAGTTCCTTCAGCAGAAGATGAGGACCAAGATGGACTGGCGCCCAAATGGAGTGCGGCATCATCTGCTTGAACAGCTGGTTGCTTTGCTACCTCTTTGTTTCCGTCCCTCCCGGCAGCTCGTCGCGTCACCCGAGGTTTATCCCGCACGGGGCAAACATTAGCACAGATGGAGAGGAGGGACAGGGCCCAAGTTTTAACATGGTTATTAGGAGCTAGTACTTTCTTATTGATCACTTTATCAAACCCTTTCAATATGACTGAAAGTTCCTCCTGATGGGACCAGTCTGCTCTGACTGAGGGAAGTAGTAGAGCCAAAGTAGATGTGGCTATAGTTTAAAATCTGAATTTTTGTAAAGGTAAAGCCACTATCCTATCCTGGTGGCTATTCCACCTCGTGGGATAGTTATGTTCATAGTTTGAGGCCAACAAATATAATAAAAGTTAAGCGGAAGACTCCTAGCAAGCTAACGTGGATGCAGGATTTGCCAAATTTGCATTAATGGAAAAATCTTGGTGGCAGAATCTTGGTCTCCTACCCATTCACTGGCCACTGGGGCTTCCTGCTTTACTGTAAAGGTCAACCGACTTCCCGCCTTAGGCACCAGACACACATTGTGAGGCGGCGGAATCATCCATTACAAATGTAACCTTGCTGCACAAGCCTGTGGGGACTGGGGCAGTGATGTGAAAGTCCTACGAGCAGACCAGAAAGTTTGCTTCCATTTCAGATCATGCGAGAGATCAGCAGCAAGTGCAGAAGTGAAAAAGAGCGGAAAAGGAAAAGTTCTCCAACAATAGCCATCAAGTCATGCAGCCCTCGAGTGCCGTGAGCAAACAAGGGGGTGGGGGGGTGGGTTCGGGGGATTGGGGGGGCAGCGGATGAACTCGAGGGCCTCAGAGCTAAATCAAATTCCAGTAAACTGAAAATTAATTAGGTCTATGTGTCATTACTAAGAAATGCGCCGTGGGACCGAACGCAGGCTCTGCTTGTTTAATTAGGCTCCATGAATATCTGATAACCTTGTCGGTTGTAGACGGAGAAAGGCAGATTTTACAGAGCGTCTGTTGCACTGTTGCCCTCAAACGCACCGCGGGGGGTTACCGTCTGTTGGTCCGACACATACCTGGATAAAGTGTGTCACCGTCTCAGCAGGGGCTTAACACGTGCAGCCGTGATATCGTTATTGTTAAGAAACGAGCGCCTGGTTACGTTTAACGTGGACTTCCTGTGTGTCTTTCTATCTCACACACGCCTAAAGTTGCCACTGAGTGATGCTCATCGTTTGTAGACGGCGTCCGCGCCCGCCTCGCAGTCATCCGTCCCGACCGAATCTGCATCACCTCCTCCTCCTCCTCCTCGTCCTCGTCCTCCTCCTCCTCCCTCCACTTCCTCTCTCCCGGCTGCGCGGCCCTATCGACGTTCAGTCATCCTGACAGATGTTTCAGTCACCTGGGATTAAAAATGAGCCACGGGTGATAGATCGGCTCCACGGCGAAGGATACAGTTTTGAAAATGAGCCCTGCCTATTGTAAATGGCGGCGCAAGCCACAATAAAGCACACTGTAAATCGAGAGCAGCTGACGAGATTTAATGTTAAGAGGCTGTTTTAAAGTGTAGGGGTTTGACTTCTACTTTAAGGCTTCTTTAACACAAAAGACATCTTTCAAAGCGGAGAACAGACACGGCCCTGTCCTTCACAAAACCACCAAGCAAAATCAGTTTTTCAACTTTAAATCTTTATTGCTTGTTACTTTTTTGCTCTTTTTGGCCTCTTTTCATTGCGAACTCTCTAATAAAGCAGGAGCGGCATGAAAATAGCCGTCACCGAGACGCTTCCGCCAAAATGCCCCGGGGCACAGAGTCTCCTTTTCGGGAGGACTCAGCTGTTAAGAGCTACTTTGTGGCCAGTTTTTGGCACAGGAGGGCGTTCATGGCCTTTCAAAGGGAACAAACGCCGCGTGCTTTTAGATCGGCTTCTTCAATCAGCGAGTGAAGGCCGGCTGTGAATTACAGGGATAAGTGAAAATTCATTGTGAAAACGACTCAACATGAAATGTCAAATACAAGCCGATCAGAGGGTTTTCTTTCATGAATATAAATGCATTTCTTTTGCACTGATAGACACTGCTATCTAAAAGCGGCACTGAGGAATCTAGTTTGAGTTTTTTTTTTTTGTTTGATGACAGTACATATTACAGCTGAAGCACTCTACTGAGGGACTAATTGTTGCTTCTTTGATAAAAAAAAATCCAGCATTCCAGTTTGAAAGAAATCAAGAGGATAAATAAGGATAAAACACTTCTCAAATAATGGTGGAAGTCACCGGCTTGAGTTTTGCCGAGTTTAAAACGTTGTTTCAGGAAGAAAACAAGTCGACATCAACTTCCTTAACTAGCGCGGTGCGGCAACATGAGTTGAGCTCTTCAAATCGCCAGCGTCCATGAGAAAATCAGTTGAAACTTGTTGATTTTTCGGTGTGAACGCGCCATTTACAGTTCACATCTCCACGGGCGCCGGCATTGTGGCACAAATAAGTCCTCCTTCACATCCCGGCGTTCACTTCCCATTTCGTCGCGCGAACAAGCTCGCGGCTCCTTCGGGAGACTCCCGTCATAAAGGCAAACTTGTGATGGGCAGATTTCTGGCACCGGCGACACGTGCCTTGTTTACAGACGTGAGTGTAATAGACCACTATGTCATTAACCAGTCCATTGAACTGGCTAATAATATGACTTACATGAGGGAGGCCGAACCACTGGGTGCCAGCTCGGTTTTCAGCCGCCATCAATTTCACAGACGCCGGCGTTTCCTCCTTACGAGGACAGACCTGGCACACAGGTAACATCTGAGGCACAAATTAGTTTTCTTTTTCCAAAGAAAAGATCTGGATCTGATTCAAATGACAGGCGCGGGTGTTAGCTTTGAGGAAAAGGCGACGTGGTTTCAGATCGGCAGGAAGCTTCGGAACACTCTTCGAGTGTATGACTGTCATTTGCAGGCAGAGCGAACCCGCAGACTCGGCTCAATTTGCAAACTTTGTAGATGCAGTTTCTGATTCTGCGTTGAGAGCAACAACTCTAGCACGGAAAATGCCCTAACATCCGCAAAAAAAATTCATCCGGCTCAGTATCAAAGTCGGATGTTTGTGGGGGAACACTGGTCTGGTGTCCCTCCATTGGGAGCTTCTGAAATTGCTCTAATTGGTTGTAAGACGACCCAATTGCATGCACCGGCAATGGTTGAAACAGTCCACGGCGTGTTACCTGAGTCTTTTTGGGAAATACGCCAATTTAGGAGCCCACTTCCTCAGTTTTCCCACACAGGTGCTGCTAAAAACACGGCTCCAGAGATTAAAAGGTAGGGTCCTGAAAGGTAATCACCAAACGACAGGTTTCTTCTTTCTTCCTGTCATTCTTTCTTCACAAGGGCTCAAAAGTATATTTTGCAAGATAGATTCAAATCTGATTTGTTACTTTGATATTGGGTCATTCAATCGCGGCTAAAGACACCCAGCAATCACAGAGGGACGGGGTTGACAGGCGAGGCCGACCGCTGTCACCGCAGTCATCTCACGGGCCCTTTGGACAGGACGTGATAATAATTACAGAATAATTACAGAATAAATTCAACCGAAGGAACCGGGCCCGGCAGCCTGATAGGGGCGATAAGGATACACAGGTAATAAGACAAAGAGAGATGAAGAGCTCACTGAAACAAACACCAAATGCTACGAACACAGCGAAACGTTGAATCAGAGCGCTGACGCACTTTAATTTGTTGGCGCCTGAGGAATTTGAAACTAAATAAATAAACAAGCCACTGCAGTCACTCAGAGCTATTATCGCTGATTAAAGATTCTCTAAACTCTTTTCTTACTAGCACGTTCCTCAAAACCCTAAGCGCTCTCGAATCAAACCGCAAAATAATGCGTCTGATTAGAATCTGGAGTGAAACCGCAGCTTTAAAAATAACAACAACAAAATATTAATTGGAACTCCGAGCTAAATTGATTTAATCCTCATAAAGTCCTACGCTGCCAGAACTGATATTAATTAACGTCACGTTTGATTTTCCCGTTTCACATGCCGTTCGCCGTGCCATCTGGAGCAGCCGAGGAGGACAATTCGGAGGGAGTCACTTGGCAATGCGCTGGCTTATTTCAAATAGTGTACACTGTCCCTGGCTTTGAAGACGGGTAAAGATACTTAACACTATGAACCCCCGCAGTGCAACGACATGTTGTGTTCAGAGGTGGAAGAACGTATGTGGATACTAGTAACAGCCAAACTATACAGAAAATATATATAAAAAAAGGAGGAAAAATATCCTTTTTGACTCGTATGTCATGGATTAAAAATCACATTGTTATTTGCAGCTCAAAGTGGAGCTTTCTGGTGGTGTTTCTGAGCCGAATGGGCAATGTACCGCTAAGCTAAGCTAAGCTAAGGTAGCATCCATGATTTTCTTGTGAAACACAGGAGCACCAGCGAACATGAAAATGGAACTGATTTGACTGAGAGGGATAAGTTTGCAGCTTTGAAAGACGGACAAACCGCATTTCAAAATAAATTACAAATGTAATTCAGCTAGCGAGTTTATATCGGCTCCAGTTACTTAGGTCTATGTTCTGGATTTCCACATCTGATATGAAATGTGATGAGATTAAACAGACGACTGTAAAGAGTCAGTTTGTCTCTTATTAAAAATTAAGTAGCTGACTCTACATTCGAACGTATACCGAACCGATAAACACCCGCCATCTAGTGGCCACTGGTGGTATTGTCGCCTGATCTAAACATCAACTATTATTAAATGCAACGAGGCAATAACTAGGTAGCCTGCAGGTAATTTACCCATCGAGCTGATCGCTGGTTTACAACGGAGCACTTCAAATGTCAAAACACCCTTTGACACATCCCAACCCTTCAGCTTGTTTAAAATATGAATTCCGTCACACGAGAGCGAGACGGACCGAAAAACACGACTGAAACACTTTCTGTGCAGACACCGCTCGAGGCGTTGTGAGATAATTACTGGGAAATGGATTCATTTCCTGGATATTTTTTTTTTCTTTCTTACTTTTCCCCCAGTCAGGCAGCTCCTAACGCGGCAGCCACAGAACCCTGGGGTTCCTTCAGGACCAGACAGGATTTATTCTCCCATTTTTACTTGACAATAGCTACATTGTGTTTAAAAAAAAAAAAAAAACATATAAAACACACGGGCAAAAGACTAAATCGTAATTTTATCAGTCTGGCTAAATGTGAAATCGTGCTCCATTATGACAACAGCTCGTAGTTAATGGTTGTTATGGCTATGGACAGTTACATCGCATAAGTCATATTTGCCTTATGCACTACGCCAACTAAAACAAATGATTACAGGAATGGATCCGCTGTTGGGAAATTGACTTCAGAAGGTCGGCGGGGGGGAATGGCTGGAGGAGACGAAGGGGTGCCTGGGATATCCCGAGAACCCCGTCTGGCCCCTCTGAGATTACCAGAAATGTAATAGGATCGTCCATTTTCCGTAATAGAACACAGAAAGGCTAAGCCCTCTCCTGGGTCTCAGTGGCCCAGATCACCAACAAGGCAATAATAATATGAACACATATATTTATAGAGAGTCAAAGCTCCGTCTGTCCTTGCTCGGAGGAAACGTAAGCTGCCTTTAAGACATTGGCAGAGGTTGCTCTGCAGCACGAAATGGGGCAACGCTTCCAAGCCACAAAAAAAAAATCCCCGCTGAGCCGTAATGACAAGCGAATAGGCTGCGATAGAAGGGGGCTCTGGCTGGATTTGTTTGTACAACAGGATAGCGTACTTCATGTTGTTTAATTGGCTCATTTGCAGACTGATGGTGCACGCTCTCAGATAACGCCGCGTCTATTTTGAAATGCATGACACAGCCGCACTTATAGGCTGCAGCCCGAATGATTCCCCGCTTTTGTTATTGAAAACACAAACATCGCGCTCCCCAACTGCACTCGCACTCCTAGCGCGTGTGGCGCGCTGAGAATAAATATTTTTAGATAGTTATGTGTCATAAAAAATACTTAAGGAGTGACAGATTCGCCTGGCGTTCAAAGGCAAAACGTATAATTTGTTCTCTTGTGGCGCTCCTTTTCTTCAGCGCGTAAATTTTCTTGCTCCCTTGAGTGTATCTGAGAAAAGCCTTCAAAGCGTCTGAATCTGTATTGTCAATAGATGTGTTGCTTCGGCGGGGGGAATGTTTTTCAAAGGCAATTCCATCTGAAAAGATTTATTGATTGAATCATCCCGCTAAAAGGTGGCTCTCACCACCGAACAGAATCCACTGCTCACAAGAATCTGATAGTCCTGCTACTACGACTACTACTACTGCTCTGCTACTCCCTTTCCTGTCTCTTTAGAGAGGCTACTCCAGGTTAAACTTAATTTGGCCAACTGTCGACCCCCCTTCGCCAGGTTGCTATAGCAACTGCATATCCTTCCTTCAAACAAGTTGCGCCGGAGTTTCTCAGGGCTTCCCGAGGCATCGCTGCAGAACAGGATTCAAAAGCGAACGTGGCTGGAAAGGTAAAAAACAAATAAACAACATCACGTGATTTCAACGGACCGAGTCAGTTATCAGAACAGATAAACGCCGGTGTCTGCTCCCCATCCCTCGGCCCTGGAATAGTAAACCATCTGCTCTGACGGTTTCCCCGAGAACAACATCTCGTGTCCTTAATGAATGCTCAGACACGGCGAGTATACTCTGCCACAGCGGTGATACGGTGCGAGGATGTTAATGAAACCTGAGGAGGGCGCCGGAAATAAAATATAAAGCCGACAGCTACATTTACCATATCTAATCCATTCAATTCCCATTACATCAAACAATGGGAGGTGTAAACAATGTCCCCCTCCTCCCCTCCCCAATCGGATTCCGAAAGCTAAAACTATTTGATGCCAAACTTGTGGAGACTGATGGCGGGGGACACCACATCAAAGGTAATGAACACTAGCTTTCGTAGTGGCGGCGAGGACGGCTCTTTAAGGGAGGAGGGGAACTCTTTGAAAGACTTAATGTGTTTATCTGCGAGCGGAGCAGGAAGGAGCATTGATTAGCGGCACAGTCGGCCTCCATCACCTGGCAACCGCAACCACGCAGTTTGTTTAGTGCATCTTGAGCTTGTGCACGTTATATTCTTGCCCCCCCTGAGGCGACTCACAATCAAGCTCTTAATAAGCACAGGTATATATATATATATATATAGGAATGTGCAGCAGCGGGTGCAGAATATTTTCATGCTCCAGTTCAGAGTGGTGCATAATGCATCAGAAGAATCTGCGACAACAACTCTTCAACTCTTGCCCCGGTGGGTCAACTCCCCGTCGCCCACTCACACTAAACTCCATCCAGCTTCTTGCACCGAGACAATTGGCCTCTGTAATTAGAGAAGGATGCGCTGTCAGCGATCTTCACACTTTATATTCTGCGAGGGTTGTATCAGGCTAATATAATAAATGTATTCACAAGCAAACTTTTTTTTTTTTTTATTTAATTTGGACATTCTGCACACGCATCCGTTCTCGTGGCGCGCTGAATAAACATTACAACATCTATGAGCCTGGGCTGCAGCTCCTGTCAGCGTGACATCCTACAGTACGGAGACAAAGGGGTGATTGTACATCCCGTCCGCCGGAAGATTCATCGCGCACACGCTGAGCTCGACGTCAGACACCTATGCTTCCAATAACACGGGCGCAGCTGTGCCAGGAATGCAGCAGAAGAGCGGACGTAAACAAAGTTGCGCGTTCGCGGGTTTCAATCTGTGACGCCGCCGCGAGAAGGAACGGAAAAATAGTCGATGGTGATTTCTGACACGCTGAGCCCGTGATCGAATCTCGCCTTCCTTATGTTTAGCCGGCATGCTTCGCTTATTTTTAATGAGAAACTGCCAAAAAGACGCCGAGTAAGACAACGCACCTCTGCCTTCCTTTTCATTCTCAACCCTCTAAATGAGAAAGCTGGAGGTAATTACAGTCGCTCTGGATCTAAGTTGCTTATGAGATCACTGCGTTGACAGCTCCTGAATTTATGCTGATTCCAACCACAGAACAAACACATCAAGGTTTGTCAGAACCATATGTGTGTTTTCTTTCTTGCATCGGGTCCAGCTCGGGTTGTTTCCTATAAATCTCTCGCAGGTGGCAGTCGGTGATGTTTTCAGGAGAGATTCTACCTTCAGCCTGTGGCCTCCAACAGCAGATGCTCACTTGTCTTCGAGATGGTTTTATTTTAGCCATCACACAAGCAGCTGAAAACTGAACTTAAATACGCTGGATTGTTGTATTAAAGGTCCCATAATTATGACATTTTAAAAAGTTAATACAAGTGTCTTGTGTCCCAGTAGTGTGTCCCTTGAGTTTCAGCTCAAAATTTGGCATAAATCATTAATTCTACTAAGTTTGTACGGATTCTGGTTTTAGCCACTTTCAAAATGAGCGGTTTAAGTGCCTGTAGCTTTAAATGCAAATGAGCTGCTGCTGGCCACGCCCCTTTTCATAAGAGGGCTAGATGTCCTGTTCACTTTTTTTTGTTTTTTTTGGCCGATGGTGGTTGTTGATCATATATGTCCAGTGAAAAAGTGGATTTTGCATAATTAAAATTTGTAATTGCAACTCCAACTATCAGTCCGTAGAATGCGGCACTTAATAAAGGCAAATACTTGCGCAGGAGTTTGCCGCGAAAAAGAGAAAAGAAGCCGGAAATTGTGATTGATTTAGTACAACAGACTCAAGATTGGTTAATTACCAAAACATTGCTCGGTGCTGGCCCACAACAGAAGGACGTCTTGAATAATGTACAGTGCATACATGTATTATCAAGATGCCTAGTAGAAAAGAAAAAAAAAAAAAAAAGGCATCTCCCAAGGGTTGTTACTGAAAGTCTACTCCCTCATTTGCATCGAGTACTCACTGTCGTAGGCTGCCTCGGTGCCCCTATGATAAATGAATCAGATGGCGCGTCAGTTTTCTTCATTTAATTATGCACTTTTTTTTTTTTTCGTTCAATCCCATGAATTAATCATCTAACTAAACGCAAGTGACAAAGGGAAGAGTTGCAAGTTGACTGGTAACTGATTTGCTTTACCCAGTGAGACTTCCTTCTGTTGTTTATTGGGAAAGGCTGAGCAGAAAAAAAAAAACAGAAGGAATTAAGTGAGGAGCTTTCGACAAAACGAGGCACTGCAGGGCGCTCCGTTTTTTTTTTTTCCAAAACCGGCTGTTGACCTCCATCTTAAAGGATGTGCGTGAGTAACAAGCTCCCAGGAGATCTCCACATGAAAAATGCATGTATTTAATGTTCGTCTTTTATCTTCAGTGGTAAGAACAGAGGTAGATTCTGCCACTTTTGTTTCAGCTGTTCATTAATTTCCACAAACGCCCGCCGCTGGAAAAGAGAAATCAGTTGCACTCCGACCTGCCGTTGATTTCCGCAAAATGCATTCATCATTACAAACATTTTGTGTTCCCCCGTGTTCAGCGAAGCGCCGCTTCAGTTCTTTCAGAGCATGTACAGTGCAGTTTACCCATTTTTGCCAAAATGCGCGTCAACGACTCTTATATGGATTAACCGCAGCTGGAGACAGGAAATCCATAACAGAGAGGAGTAAAATTAAAGGGGAGTAAAACAAGGTAAAAGAACGGCTGCGGGCCGACACATCCGAGCATCCTGAGGCCTTTTTCCGCGAGAGTGAGTGAAATTCTGCAAAAGAATGCAGAGGAGACATGGAAATTTAATAGAACACACATAAAATATAGAGTAAGTACAAAATAGTCAGGTCCAGACTTGCTTTATGGTTGTAATTCCAACTGAAATCTGTCTTTAAGCTTCTTACATTCTCCACGAGAAGCAAGAATTTTGCTCTGGAGCTGCAGGAAAAAGAAAAAAAGTTTGTTTTAGGCCAAGTTATTTGGATTTCACAGGAAACTCGAGCGCCCCTGCAGCGAACATCGCACATGCTAAGCACTGTGGGAGATGCGGGAGTAGCGAACGACGAGAGACGCTTTTCTTTTTATTTTCGGATCTCCGCCCAGGGCGATCACACGGCAAATATTAGCATCTGGGAGCTCGCTTTTTACGCATTGGCCACGCCCACTTCCTGATTCCTGACCACTCACAGAACAGTAGTAAACAGACAACACACGAAAAAAAGTTCTGCCCGGATGACGTGTTGAGAACATGCTTCAAACTTGCCCGGGTGGTGGAGGCGTTTGAAACTGAAGTGGTGCTTCAGTGTCTATGTTGTTAAGTATTCAGTCATTTGTCGAGGGAGCTAATGCCCGACGGCTCCAGCGGTTGGGCGGTGGTCTTTATCGTACCGTAACGTCCCAAACGACGCGCCCATCATGAGTCCGGGACGCAAGAATTACTGTAGGGATCAAAAGTGATGCAGCACCGTGAAATAATCAGGACCACGGACAGCTCTATTTATTTCAGGACCCAATTAAGTTATCTGATAAAAGCGATAATTGGAATAGTAATTAGCACATATAGTCATTTCGGGGCATGATCCACATGAATAACTCACCAAGCGACTATCCAAGCGCAGTCTCACAAGTCAAATCTATCTATAGGCTAATAACACATTTCACCATATCAGAGGACACCGCTTCCGGCATGAAGTGTGATTTAACGGGGCTTCTGCTGGGAAATAAGTGAGATCAGTTTTACGTGTCTGCAGCATTCGCAACGTCCCCTTTTTTTTCCATGTTATTTTTAATACGCAGGTGTGAGAAAAAAGCAGGGTGAGAGGGATAAATGCGGCTGAAATCATGGGGAAAATAACAGGTTTGAGCAATATTTTTTAAAAGTAACCTCTTCGCGTGATGCCGAGATAAACCAGAGCAAGGGCAGATAGCGCGGGCGGCGCTTGTTTATGTGTGGCAGCTCGGAGATAAGTTGCGGCGCCTTATCTGCCGCTGGGCTATCAAAGAATTCAAACACAATTCAACACAGGCTTAAAGGAGCTTCTAGCTTCCCTTTTTACACCCGAGCCCGGAGGAAAATCATCCCCGCCGGCTCCTTTTCTTACAGAGGGAAAACAGCACACGAGATATCTGTTCTCCTCCCGCCCAGCTAGACGACGTGTTAGCTAACCGGTACCGACCGGTTTACATCTCATTCCATTTTGAGAGGGTCCAAATTCGTGTAAAGCCGACGGAGCTGCCGCGTAATGCGCGCGACTCCGAACGTGCCTCTGGAATCAATTATCCCGCAGCTCTCGCTGTTTTTCTAGAAGCTCATTAATGCAAAACTCGCAATTTCCCGCTGCACGACATCACGATAAAATATTAGAGCTAGCAGCTGACAGACACATATTACGGGCTTTTAGAATCTGCAGCAGCCCCAGGTGACTGACGCCTAATGCTGCCGCTAACTAATCCTAGCCTAATTTCTCCCATCCACCTGCAGCAGACAGAAGCGCAGCGAGCGCGGAATCCACGCTGGTTCCGCTGCGGCTCCACGTTTCTGTCCGTCTCCAAGGCACCTAAGACATCTCCATGTGAAACGCATCTGGTCTGTCCCCCTCCTTCTCAAGGCTGTTTGTTCCCAAAGCGTTTGTAGGTTTCGAACGGAAGCGTTAGATTAGGCCCGGGGGACAGAAACACCATCGCGACAGGAGCAAATTGTGAACGGAATGAAAGAAAAATCAATTATTCCAAAACCCCTTATTAACAATTAGCGCTGGTGAGGGGGCTTTCTCTGGCTTTTGTTGCGGCTGATTGTTTTGAGAGTGGCATCCAAGGCAGCTGGGCTTGTTTGTCTGACTATTGTCCTCCACGCTGATTGTCACTGGCCCAAAGGGGAACCTCGATGGGTGTAATTTCTAGGCGTGCAAGTTTTCAGGGGAAAAACAAAAACGAAGCCGTTTCGTTTTTTTTTGTTTTTTTTTTCGAGGCTGAAAACATCCCAGAGTCTGCGGGACAAGCGCGGGTTTTCATTTTAGCTTAAGTAGCGCAATTAAGTTTGTCTGCAAATTGAGATGACCGATCTTGACTGCGAACTCCTTTCTTACCACATTTAGCAGAGCAGGTGTGTGTGAGTGCACACCAATCAGAGCTCATTTACCAGCGAACGAAGGTGCTAATGGAGTTAAATTAAAGATTAAATGGGGTAATGGATCGGGCCGTGCCAAGTGTCTCTTTACTGCAGAACAATTGTAAATTTTTAATTGAGGGTATGGTATACTACTTACATAATGACACCAAAATAATAATTGAAATAAGGTGAAATATTAAGACGATGAAGCCAGACCGATCATTCACTCCGCTTTCATGCTGTTTTTCTCCTCACGCAGAGCCGCCCTGTCCCTTTCACTCCCCACCTCTTATCATATTTCGTCGCCCCTCTGATCTGCTTTCACGCCGCGAAGAAAGATCCCGCGGATAAAGACTTCCGTAATAAAAATCAACGTCTCATCAGCCGTTTCAGTTCAGGAGGAGGGAGGTGGCGGAGGGGGCGGCTTCAAAGTTAGCGAGCGCGCTTATCTGTGTAGAGGACACGGCTGATCCGCCCCGGGGCCCCCGCGGGCCGCCCGGCCGCCCCCTTACATCCAATCACAGCTGGTGAGAGGCCGGTTGGGCAGCGATGAGCAGCTGGCTTTGTCACATTAGCCGTGACCGCTTGTGACCCGAGGGTGACTTGGCAGGCTGCTGTCTTACCGAGGCCCCTTCTCTCCCCCCCTCCACCCGAGAAAGCAGCTTGGCGTAGGGATCGGGGAGTGAAATGAGGCGGAGACGGCGGCGCCTATGACAGGACGCCGCTGAAGGACTACGAGGGAAGGAGGCGAGTGCGCCGTCGCCGCAGCGCGAGCTGGTCGAATGCCAGCGGAAGCAGATGTTACACGGTGATTCGGTGACTCGGCTGCTCCTGGGGGTTACTTAGGAGAAAAAAAAAAAAAAAGGTGGCAAGGTGGTAGGCAGGTAGAAGAGATGTGTGGTTAAAGAAGTTTAAAATGTTGGCTTGAGGCAGCCTGGCTTTCCTCAGAGCTGGGGCATGAAGAAATAGCACATGTATCACACCTTCACACCCATAAAATTAGAATCGGGACTTTAACATTAAAGTGGCGTCGATTCAAGCCTCCAACGGGAGTGACTTTTCTATGGCAGCGTCAACGTGCCAAGATCTGAAGAGCTATTTAAGTCTTTTTTTTCTAGGAAAAATAAAAGGTCATGGGTGAAGCTGCGAAGGAATTTAAAATAAATCCTCAAACTCTAAGGAAAATAAGCAGCGCATATGTCTGTCTGAGGAAAAGGGAAGCGTAGGAAACTGAAACTTCCTCACAGGACCTGCAGGTAATTTACTCCACATCAAAATGATCCAGATTAGAGCGCACAGACTTGACCGAAAGAAGATAAGGGGAGAAAATAAATACGGAGAAAAGGAGGGAAAAATGACTTCCAGTCTTTATGTAAGCCACCAGCGTTTGGCTCCGTATTCATCACACGGCATTATAAATCTCGCCTTGCAACTCGTCCCAACAAACACACTCCCCATAATGTCAAACAACGCCTTTAACCATCCACAAAAGGCTCTTGCATCTTCGTCTCATTGAAGCGCCTTGTATCGCTGGGCGTGTCTGCGCACGGGCCCCGTGCTCTACTTTAAAACAAAGCCCGTCTTTCTTTGAGGCTTAAACTTTGAAACGGCTGCGAGGAGTCGGGGTTTACATTAACATTATTTTAACATTTCAAAGCGGGAGCGGCCTCACGTTACTGTTATGACAAAGCGCAACGATGGGGAGTGGATGGGGAAACAGCGGGGATCTGTCTGTGAGATAAAACAAAAGTACAGAGATAAAAAAAAAAAAAAAAAGACAGAAAGAAGGAAAGAAAAAAGTCTGCATGACAGCGGCGGTATGCATGAGCTAAGCAAAACCCTGGGCTTCTTATTAATCATCCTCTCTTTTATATTCAAAGTATGAGCGCACCCTGCTCACTTCGATGAAACAAGGTTACAATAGGTAACCACAGGACACAAAAGTGGAGCGAAAACCCAGCAGGGTGCATCATATGATCAGTCAAGAAAAATAAAACAAAACAGGAGGCTATGCTATGATGCTAACAAGTCTGATTTAATCAGATTTCAAATATCCATACTGGGTTTTCGAAGTATATGATCTCGTCAGCCGCTGAATTCCCTCTGATATTTGGTGTTACAGACAGATCAGAAATACCGCTGGCGTCATTACCTCAAGAGTCTTTCTGAAATAAAGTGGGAAAGGTACGGACAGATGTTCCTCACACATTAATGCCTCTGCACAGACGCTCTGTTCACACACTCCAATGTTCGCCGCCATATGTGGTTTGCTTTGTTCTTTTATGGAGACATTGCGCCGTTTAAAACCATTACAATGACGCTTCAGATAGGAGGCGTGATACTTTAAACGTCAAAATAAAAACACATAAAGCCCGCAACATAACAATAACGATAATAATAAGTCCCAATTTGTAGCTAAAAATCCCTGAAAATCTAAATTTGCCCATAGATCATTAGGGATTTAAATATAGAAGTGCTCTGAAAACCTGCGAGGCATGCAGGGAGATGGCTGCGCCCGGGTGATTCGTGTGAACGCGGAGGCGCCTCTGTTTACGTAGCGCGCCAGCGATCGCTCTCCAACAGCATCTGTCACCTTCTCGCGGGGTGGACATCTCACTTGGAATCAGGACCCGCGTAACGTACGAGGCGCGTCTCTCTGCCGTCGCGGGGTTTGCGCCGCGCTCTTTTAAATTAAAGCAAGTTAATTTAGCGGTCTATTGAGTAGTCCATTCTGTTTCCCATCACATCCCAAGGTGACAGCATGATACTCTAAAACACACTTTCATGTTGTTTTGATGGGAGGGGAGGGTGGAGGGGAGGCAAAGAGATAGCTGGTGTGTTTGCTTTGTCCTCTCTCCCCGTAGCGCTTTCTCTGACACAACCAGCCATTACAGCTCCTCTAATCAGATTTGCCGAGCGAGGCCAAATGCGGGGCTCCTATCTCGACTGCCTTAACGCAGGAAAAAAGGGGGTAAAGCCATCGGAACCCTCTCTGGACAGGCGGCTGAAATAACAGTGATCACTCCTGACAGCGGCGCATGAGTGGAGACTGCACTCCCATTTGGCACAGCGCTCAAATGTCATTTCACCTTCGCCGCGCGCTAAAAGGTGACGGGCTCCATCCTTCTCGGCGGCAGGCGAGGCTCTCCGGGGGACGGGCGCCAGATATGTACAGCAAAACGGAACGGCCGCGACACGCCTCAGACCGAACACGCGTGTTAATGGCGAACAGCAGAATGTCACGTCTTACGGGGTTGAGAGTCAGATGCTAAGCGAGCTATTGGGTAATGCTCAGCGGATTAATTGCTGGCTTGATGGGATAATGTGGCGGAATCAATAGAAATAACAAGACCAATAACAGGTTGAGTATCGTCTATAAAATGACACAAGCTGCCATTACTGGGTGTTAGAAAGGTTTCAGACAAAACACAGACACACTGGGAGCTTGTGAGCATTAGCCACAAAGCTATTACAGTATTGAGCTAAGTCACCAGTGGTTAATGGCGGTAGAGAACATAAATTTACTCAAGTATTGAACTTTTCTAATGTCATTGTATGTAATGCACTTTCTACTTCAAGTCTACTATATATTTAAATTAAACAGCAGGATACTGCAGATTATGACTTTCATCATCCAGGTCAAGGTATATACGAAAAGCTGAAACAAGCGGACTTGTTGGCTACATGGTGAGGAGCTGAGGCTTTTATTTTGAAAATCTGTGGTGTCCAGCTGATCAGATCAACAAGGTCCATCAACGAGCCAACGCTCACCTGTAAACGGCCCTTTGTTTGGCCTTCTGATTGGTCTTCTGACCACCATCTAGCTGGCTTCTAATCTTTGTGAGGTTCCTGTTACTGTTGCTAGGCTATATAACATCTACTGATGAGTTAGCTAACGTTAGCAACTGCTTTTTTTGTGTATGTTCGTTTTGTTTTTTTAAAGTTTCAATGCAAACTGGCATTTGAGGTATTCATTGTTTTTCTAAGGGTTTAAATCATGGGTCTTCAACAGGAGGAGGGACTGCTGGGGGGTTGCCTAAATCTTTGATTGATTAGACATTTTTAAGTATATTTTGTTCATTTTCCCACACAAATTTAAATTTCTTTAAATACACCCTAACATGAATCCAACATATTTTAGTAAAGGGACAAGGGATAGCTTAATATTGTATGCAAACTGGTGATAATTATAGTGTATATTTATAAAAAGCACTAGGTCAAGTTTAATATAGAACACATGACAATCGGTACGGGGTGTCCATCAGTTTGAAAAACGTTGAAGACCCCTGGTATAACCCATCACAGCCCTCTTATAAGGGCTACACAGACCAATCAGAAGGTCAATAAAGGATCAGTCTTGTACGTGAAAGGGAACAAAACCAAGAACTGAAGTCCAGTTGGAGTGGCAGCTCTAGAAGACGCTACACGTCATCTTAAACTATGTGAGGACACAAAAGCTGCTACATCAGGACGTCGGTACAAAATGAAAGAAGCAAGGTTTCCTGAAGAGCTCGATCGATTCCCGAAAAGTCGCCTAACGACCATCCTGATCCTGACTTCAAAATATCGCTGAACCTGCACGGATGCTATGGAACAGAGGGTGTAGATCAGATTTCTAATCCCTTCATCTTACAAAGAACTGCAAGCTTTTCCCTTTAAAGAAATGAGCTAGTCCCCCACTCCAGGACTGAAGCTGATCTAAGCTACTCTACTAATTCCTGCACACGGTAAGTAACACATCACTTGGACGCCATAAAAGCCTTAGTTTAGTCATTCTAAAGTCATATCATATTTGTCTCATAATGAGTTCTGTTTTTGGACAGTTTGATGCATTTCCCTTTGTTTAACCTCTATCTAACTCAAAGTACAATGTCTTCTTTTCATATTATTTCTTGCAAGTGATTGATACAGCAGACGAAGGAGGAGACAATGAGATAAGGGGACCAGTATCAATCATCGTTTGCGGAAGGTCATTGGTACGGACACTGAAGCCACTCTGTCCCTTCACTTCAGTTTTAAATTTAGCGTCCCGTCTGCTTTAGTCTGGACATTATGGTAAAAGATCCAGGAACATTAATTAACTTGACCTTCAGGAGGATCCTCATACAGAAATCTCTGTATGAACGGGCTGTATGTTCTCCGACACGGTCATGTTGTAAAATCCTACTGATTATGGCCACTTAATTAGTTTGACCTAGTGGGGAAGCACATTAATGTTGAGCCAGGAAATTCAGCTAAGAAAAAAAAAACATGTCTCACATGTAATAAAAACAACAGTAGCCCCTTGTTCCTAATGACTATTTTCACGCTCTTATCTACCATCTGCTGCACTGACAAGGTGTTGCCTCTTTGTGATGGTTAATTATGTCCTGTACACTGGCAGAAACGCATTAATGGAAGCACCATTCTCCGGTTTGCGCATCCACCTCTGATGTGCTTCGAAATTGGGCTCACTTCTTAATCCTCATCCACCACACATTTATTGTTCCCTGGCAGCCAGAAGGCAGGCCGGTTACAGACTTCTAATCATTAATTTTCTCAATTAACATCATTAACAAGTGGAGCGATACCTTCCAAAAGCCATTTAAAAAAAGGCAAGTGAAATTGTAGAGTAGCTTCTTCAGTTCTAATAGACTGGTGGGAAGCACAACATTCATTCCTCTTTTTGCTCCATTTTGGTCTCCTCCAGTTGCTTCGGTTTGTGTATCCTCTCTATTGTTAAGCTAGCTGATCAAATGTAGCGTTTATTAAAACCAGCTTGCAAGAAAAGCAAAGGCTGCAAAATCCAACACAGCTCAAAGATGCTAAAAAAAAAAAACTCGGAGGGGAAAGGACGTCACAGATCTGGTTGCTAACTTTTCTGCAGGCTTGTCACAACTTGGGACCTCTTTCATATACATGCAGTCATGTGATGCTTTGTTGATACCAAGCAGCAATCTCTGAGCAATCTGAACAATGAAGCCCATGCGGAAAAACTGCAAAAAAACTGCAGTTCACAGAGTGGCCACTTGAGGGAGAAAATCCCCATAGACCCCCATGTTAAAAAGATCAATTTTACAGCAATATTAAACATGTTTACAGACGGGTGTAAAAAAAATGGTTTCGATCTCAATAGTTTATTTCACTATTCAGGTTTAAAATTCTGCATAATTAAGGGCGTTCCCGCTTTGAGTGACAGGTGATAGGCTTAGCTAACAGGTAGCGGAGAGTCTAAACGTCCGACATAACTCCCCATGTCCATATTTGGAGTATACGAGTGTGGGCGGAGTAAAGCTCTTCCAATATGGCGACCACAGGCCACGCCCACTTTGGGATTCATTTTCGAGGTTCAGAATCGTTACGATGGGTTTGTCAGTAGTATAAGCAGTCAATGGTTGTTATTGAAAATGTGGCAGCTTTAAAGTAAATCGATAATATTTATTAATTTAACCATATTTCTATATCTAATCTATAAAAGACAGAAAATGTCAATGTGTGTTTTTGGTCATTTAAAACATGAACCAACCAAATATTTCATTACATCAGTGAAGAAATCCTCATAATCCGGTATTGCCCAACAAGCAGCCTCGCTCATTGATGCTTACCGGGCAGAATATCACCATGTCACACAGCGGACACATTTATCAAGATCTCTGTCAAGCTTGAAAGACAAGACCGAATGTCACTGCGCTGATCTGTGACAACATCCACACACACACACACACACACACACACACAGCCTCCGCTTCCCCTTTACAATATCTCTCCTTTCCTTTCCACAGAGGCACCAGAATATCCACAGCAAGCAAACGTCTCCCATCAATCACTCCTGATCTATTTCCCCCAATTCCAAAGTCAGTGCTCGCTGGCCAGTTAGGAGAAACCTCTTCAAAAGAATCACGCGCTCTGAAATCATGACTCGCCGCTGATTCACATGACGAGTCAGTAACCTGAACGTGGATCTGAATATAGATATTTCATCTTGGCTGAATGCTTCCCCTTTGATAGTCTTATGCATATTCATTAGCCGTGATATCCACCAGAAGGTTATTATCCATAAATGTCACTCTGTAATTAATTAATCCTGTCTGCTGGTTGCTCTCCCTGCCTCATTAATGAGCCAAGTCTAGCTGATTGTATTCATATTCATGTGTCCAAATATACAGCTCTATTTCGGATTCAGATGCCAGAATATTTCACTTCATTAGCAGCAGGAATCGCCGGAGGGCCGCTTGACAGGCAGGATCCGCGCACTGAGTTTCCTGTCAGCGTCGCGCGCAGGATCCCGTTTGTCTGTTTGGGTTGTTGCGATAATGAGGGGGAACACGTGGCTCTGAAGTCAAAAGTGAGGGAGCGTCTTGGTCGATGAGGCAAAGTTTACTCACATTCGAATGAGAATCACCTTCGATGTGTAATGCGGTCCAAGGAGACAATTATGGGGGTAATTTTGTGCTGTTTAGCAAATTGATTTTTAAAGCTACCCCAAAGGCACATCTATTACTGTTGGTTTGAGTTTTAATAAAAATCCAATATGAATTTGCACAAAGCCGAGAGGAGTAACTCTGGCACATTAGGCTAATAGAGAAGAATACCACAGCTCACGAATGGCTTGCAAATAGTTTGACATTTACCCTGCCATGCACTCAATTATTGGCTGAGAATTTTATCCTTAGGCTCTGCTCAGTTATGCACGGTGCTTTCTGCAAATGGTAATAATCTATACGGGCTTTAAGGGACATAGTAACACATGCTCTGCTGATACGTGGCCAAAGTGTGTGCTTAGCAGGATGGCTTAGCGCCACCAGAGATAGCATCATAATTGGAAACTCACATGTCAAATCCCCCCACTATCGCCCGGGCGAGAAGTGTTCTCGAGCAAAACACTAAGCCACTTCTCGCACCTCTCGTCCCGTCTGATAGGAGCGTCGGCGAAATGTATAAGGCATGAATTGCAAATTGAAACGCTCGAGGAGGGGGCTTATTCCGCGCGCGCGCCGAGGCTTCCGATTTGAATCACCCCCAGTTTGGGATTGTTTCATCAAAATACAATCTCTCAGCAGTTCGCAGGAAGCCATCAAGTTAACCGGTTCGCCACGTTCCAACGTGATGGGAAAAAGTGTGGCAATTTACATGAGGCTCAAGAAGATGATGGAATGAGTTCTTTAAGTGTAAATTACTTACTTACTCATTTGCAGTCAAGCTGAAACATTTGCATAAGAAGCTAAGAACTAAGTGACACGCAAGAAAAGCCATATGCTTACACCAATATGCTAACCTGCTAATGTTTAGCATGCTAAGGCTTGGGTCTTAGCTCGACACCGTCTTTCTTAAATGGGAACCAATAGCTTCCAAGTATTGGAAGTAGGGTGGAGCAGAGGGAGTTGGACATAGCTGAAGAGTACAGCATAATCAAAATTGCACAAGGAAAATAAAAATGGACGCCTGTTAGTCACATTAACCCAAGAAAAGGCCAATGGATATGGCTTGAAAAGATCCTGAGAAATTATCACTAATTATAGACTATGAGTGGAGATTTTTTTTTAAAAGATCCTCAGTGGTCTTTAAAGCACTTCTGCACTGGCTTCACATCCAACATGAAGTCGTCGTAGCTTCCACTCGACACCAAGTACCGCCGAGACTGATGACGGGGCCGCCCTTTCGCAGGTCATACACCAAAATATTAGACAAATTAAACTTGTGACATGCAAGCAATTACCTACTCAACTAATTACAAGCCATCAGGGAGGGGACACGAGGGTCCCGGATGACGAAATGTCACGGCAGTCCGATCAATCCAGCTGTCATGACATTCACTTAAATCCAAACAAATGTCACGCTGGTGGTGGTGGTGGTGGTGGTGCAAATTTCCAGATGGCTGCCACTGCACTAGACTTAAAACAAACCATGTAGCGTTAATGAGAGTGAATAGGTAAGAAAAATACCTAGAACTGCGTAAACAGAGCTCAAATGTCGGATTGGTTTTAGTTTCTTTTTATTTCCCAAAGATGATTAAGGTCAAAATAGACTAATTGTCTGTGAAATGTAAGGGGGAAGGAAGTCATCAACACCTCTCCCACTCCCACAAAGGATGCCATCTGTTACGGTGTGAGTTGCGATGTGTGGATGAGTCGTACCTCTGGGTCCTCGTGCAGCTTGTTGCGTTTTGCAGGGATGAAAACATCTCGGGGTTTCTGACGGGCCTGAATCTCGCTGGGCTCCTGCACGGCCCTTCCTGGCTAAATATCCTTCCCTTTCATTCTAAATGTGAGCAGACAGGATTATATTAAAAGACACTGTCCCCGAGCTTAAATCAAGGATCTTTCGGATGTTTTTCAGAGCAGAGCGATGTGTGCGCGCTCATTAATCCTAAAAGCAATGAATTACGGTGATTAGCTGACATTAGCTGTCTTTAATCAAGCTCTGTGCTTAATTCACTTTCAGACAACTCTGAAAGGACTTTAGGAATTTAGAGCTGAGTAAACCTTTCTGACTTTTAGAAAGTTGAAGGCTAACATCAGTTTGATGGTGAGGACAGACTAAACTCACTTTAGCACTGCTGTTTTCTAAGCTTCCTCATGGCTACAATGACAAATGCAAAGCTAATATGTAGTAGTCACAACATACACTGACCTGGTACAAGTTAAAAGTGTTGGTTTTGGAGTCCACCCAGAGCACAAGAAGCCTACTTCCTTAAAGTTGGGTTTTTTTTCTGTTCAACCAGGAAGTTGCAGAAGTTTGGCTTTTTGTTTTTTAAACAATCCCTTTAATTAGTCTTCAACATGAAACACCAGATTTGATATTCACTGCAAAAATAATGCAAAAAGACAAGGACAACACTTGAGTGATGAATATAAGCAAATAAACACTTCAGATAAATAGGTTAGCTTACTGCTAGCTTGTAAGCAACAAGAAGAAAGGCAAAGCTGATATCTAGACATCAAAATATAAACTAATATGTTAAAAGTTCAAAGTGATTTATTAGTTTACCACATGAAGCTGGAGTCCACAGGGAGCAGCACTTTAACTGAAGCTTACTTCCTTAAAGTTTATTAGTTTCCTGCTCAAACAGGAAGTTGCAGGGGTGTGGCCTCATTAGCCAAACAGCTTCCTGCAGTCTGGACTTTAAAAAACAAAAAAAGTTTATTGAGTTTCCAACACAATATAACAAATATTACTCCAATAACAAAAAATAGATAAAAAATAAAATTAATTTATGAATGAATGTTAGCAAATAACTGCATCAGACAAATAGGTTAGCTTCCTGTTAGCTGGTAAGCTACAAGAACAAAGGCAAAGCTAATATCCAGGGATCACAACATAAATTTACCTGTTAAAGTTTCAATGAATGTACCACACTGAGGTGGTTTTGGAGTCCATCTGGAGCAGAAGGAGTTTACTTCCTTAAACTTGTGGTGATTCGTGTTCAAACAGGAAGTTGCAGGGGTGTGGCTTCATTAGCTGTTCAGCTTACTGCAATTTTTTATTTTATTTTTAATTTGCTTTATTGAATTTCCAACATAATAAAAAAATGACTTTATATTAGCAAATAATCACAATAGATAAACAAGTTAAGACCAAAGGCAAAGCTAATATCCAGGGATCACGACATAAATATACCCGTTACAAGTAGAAATTGAGAGTTTACCTGAAGCAGCTTTTCAAACGAAGTGCACTTCTTTGAGGTTTATGTGTTTCCTGTTCAAACATGGTTGGGGCCTCGTTAGCTAATCATAATTACCTAATTTGGAATACGATGAACAGTTTGGAAAATCATACTTTAAAATACGTCTATTAACGCTGTTACGAAGCTTTTCTGGATCAATTTCATGCTTGGTGCTGCTGTTCTATTATACACATTAATGCCTAAAGTAGATAAAAGCCATATCACCGTACTTCCAATGCAGCTGTTTCCACGAAGCAATTACAACATTTCATTGTAAAATAATGCACAGAGCATTGCTAATTGGAGATGTCTAATCGTGTGAGATTAACTGAGGGTGAATAATTTTCAACTCTCCTTGTGGCAGTCATTTTTCAATCTTCCTCTGCCTCATTTTACCTTCAGAGAAGAGAGTAGTTCTCTCTACTTTTATTGGGAAAAGTTGATAAGTTGTCTTTGTGTGCAGCATGCTGATGTGAGCAGCATGCAGATACACCATAAAATCTCCTCACTGGGATTCTAAGAACTGCATTTGGTGAAGGTTCACGAGAATCCAGATGTTACAGCTCTGTTTATGCACAGACTCAATTATGTCTCCTCCAGCTCTGAGCATTATAATGAAACAGTCTTGAATCAGAGTGCAGAGAGATAAAGTGACCAGTGTACGTAAGATTTCCGTCCTCGTGTGCAAAAAGTCTTCCTCGCCAGAGCTCAGCACATCCTGTGTGTTTTTCTTTAAAGGTGTCACTTTAAAAGAGTTACAGCCTGAAATAATTTAGGCCTATTCCCTTGGAAAATCCTCCCCGTTGTGTCCTTGAACGGTGAGCCCGGCCATAAAGCTCTCATTTGTCATCTGGATTGTGTCTTGGTTCCCTCCAGAGCTCGCTCGTTGGGGACAAAGGAGGAGGCGACGTGAGGGCCGTTTTATCGCTTCATGTTTAGCTGCTTTTAATAAGAAAAATAGCGCCGCTTCGTTTTATACCTCTGCAATTTATGTGTCCACTTCAGCGCCCTGTGTTTTTCCAGCGCTCTGAAAAGCCAATTTCAGCGAAGTGACGTGACCCCATGTTGAATTTATAAAGAATAAATCAGCGAGTTCTTGAGGACGCTAAGAACCCACTGTCCACTTTGTCCTCTTTGTGCCAGTTAATAAACTGACACAGAGCTTGACAGTTGAAAATGCAAAGGCGATGATGGTATATTCAGCCGCCGCTCCGTATGAATGACGACACGGGCATGTGAAGGCTTTCATAGAAATGCTAAGTAATGCTTCTTTGCCGACAGAAATGGTTGTGATGGAACGTCGCTCAGTCCCAGCATCAGGAACCTAGTGAATAGTCAAACACATGCGCCGCGCCCCCTCCAACTTCGTTCACCTTTTCAACTCTTCTTGCATTTCTCGAGGCGCTTCTTCTGCTCTCAGCATTCTCTTTAAATATTTGCATCCATCCTTCATTCGGCTGCTCGACTTCGCCAGCCGCCAGCCACTGTTTAGATACACGACATGTCAGAACAAAATCCATCTTCAAGTAATAACCTGTAAAAAGCATAACCACGAGCCATTTTAGCGACTCCTTACCACCAGGTGGTACGGCTCGCTTTCATGCTCCATCTTCTGAACGCTTACACAAGGAGCGTTCCTCTTCGTCTGCTCGGGATTCAAAGCTTCTTTGGAGTAGATGTGGTAAATATGGAGGCCGCAATGCCTTTATTATTACAGCATGATGAATAAATGACCAAAGCGAGGGACGCTTATCCCGCGCACCTGCTGCAATGCATTGTTAGCTCTTGCAGCTGTGTGAAAGTTGCACTTCCTACAAAGTGTGAAAGAAAAAAAAAAAAGCTAGGGATAAAAAAGGCGGACTTTGAAAGGAATCCGCTGGAACACTTTGGAACATTACGGTGTTGATGTTAAATTCAACCTGATTAAGGTGGCAAGACTTTGAAAAATGCTGCAAATAGCAGGGGGGGAAAAGAAGGACGGCAGCTAGCAAACATGAAAGTGAAGATTTCGGAACATTTTTTAGTCCTCAGGGATGCACAAGGCACGTTAGCGAAAGGTTGATTTTGGGATTTTTGCATGTAAATGAATGAAATGATTGCATTTAGAACTGTAAATCATAGGTTTTCAAGAGGGGGTCTGCAGAGGCACTGCAGGAGGGTTCGCAAAGTCTTTGGTTGATTCGACATTTTTTATACATATATTATTTTATATTATTATTTTATATATTATATATTATTTTCTCCTACAAATTTAAATTCCTTTAAATACACATTAAAGAAACCAAAATATTTAAGACCCCTGCTGTATATCTAAAAGCCATAACAGGTAAATCCCTCTGTATTTTGCATTTCAAAACCAGGGACAGTCGTGGAAAAACCTGGGAGGTGTCCAAGAAAAGAGAAACTTGGTTAAGTCTGAAGGCCAGGACGCACCAATGAACTACTGGCAGTGAAGGTAGAGTATGATTTTTACCTCACGCTGCCTTTGACTGGACCAAAAAGCCGCACTTGAATGACAAATAGAGACAAATACAGATCGGCACTGGTGTGGCCTTCACTTTCCTGGGACCACTGAGAGACGGGAAGGCACTGATGGAATGTGAATTTAAGTTTTGTACCTTGAATGCTAAAAACGCTGCTCTGAGATTGACCTAACAGTGTGGGGGTGACGTTACATCACCGCGGCGCGTGGTCAGGAGTTCAGCACAGACGAAGATATTTTCTGACCTGGCAGACTGAGTGTATCATGATTCTTGCATGAGAGTTAGTCTTCCAGTTTTCTCTCGCACACTCATACCTGCCTCTTCCCATCTCCTCTCCTGTCACATCAGCAGAGACTTGGACCTCCACTGGGAGAGTCTGAAATAAAGCAGATTAAGGAAGAGGAGGCTTGTACCTGCCAGAACGCTCTCCGCTGGATTCGCCTGTGCAGGCTGAGACCGCGGCAAAGCTCCACTTCCTCACGTGCCGCCTCCGCCGCTGCCGCCGAACTTTTCAGAAACTAGGCGGCGCGCGCACACTTTGCTGCTGAATCCTGCACTCGAGAAACCTGGAGGAGTCGTTTAAGTGCATGCATGCAAGCGAGAGGCAGAGAAAACTTCAACAATGGCTTTCTTCCCAGACTTCCCAAACTTCTCTCATGGTTTGGATTAAGGTGCTG
Source organism: Mugil cephalus (assembly GCF_022458985.1). Taxonomy (NCBI): domain Eukaryota; kingdom Metazoa; phylum Chordata; class Actinopteri; order Mugiliformes; family Mugilidae; genus Mugil; species Mugil cephalus. The sequence continues at coordinate 11,844,309 of NC_061792.1, read as the reverse complement.
TCAACGCAGGGTGTCATGGGATTCTCTGCGAACAGAAAGATTAGGCGAGGAATATTACCTGAAGGCTTACCGTGCTATCTTTTCACATGGTGTGCTTTCAGCGGACTGTTTGTCTACCTTTAATCAACCTGTAGCAGAGCGCCAGAGCGACCACGTGACAAAAACCCATTCCCACCTTCATCTTCGACTTCCAGCCCCCCGCGGAGCAGCCAATATCGCTCCTCTCTGAATTTCCCCATCCAAATGAGACTTTGATGTGCAGACTTTCCTTTGAGCCCCTATGGGAGATGAAGTTGAAGTTTGTTCCTCTTGTTAACAGAGGCCCTTGCAGCCAGGATCCAACAGGCAGCCCGCTGCTTCCCCCCTTCATGTAGGAGGGAGACGTCTGAGGAACATTATCTACCGACTTCAAATGAGAGCTGAAGAGGGGGGCCAGCTTTGTTAAGGAACACCGCACCTCCTCCGTGAGGTTCAGAATTGTATTAATTCCTCCACTGAGTGAAGCTCCTCAGTGTCGCTCGTCATTAAAGCACCGTTTCAAGGAAAGGAGGCCAGATTCAGATGCAACACTGTTACCATTTAAAGAGGGAGTAATGAAGGTTTGGTTTTAGGAATGACCTTGATGGAAATAGCGCTCCGTCCTCTCGAAAAAAAAAAAAAGCTTCAACGGAGAAGAAATTAAAAGCTATTAAGAGTTGTGTCTTTGTGGACTGGTCTGCTTTAATCTCACACATGCACCAAAGCATATTACAATGAAGAGGATTATAAAGAAATGTTCACCCAGTATCAGTATCTTTGCACTCTATCTCTTCCCTCCACAGTGGTCGGAGTTACATTACCCTGTAGTTAAGCTCTGAAAGAAAAGAAATTATATCCTAGATTCACTTCCCATATTTTTATTTGACTTGTTAGCACACAGTTCAGATGCCATAAAAAGTTTTTAGAAAACAAGTGATTTGAGCTTCAAAAGCTCCGCGTGGTGCACTGTCATCATAGATGCTACACGTTTAAGTGTAAACAGTGCGTTTTTTGAGGGCCGGGGCTTAACTGGAGGCAAAACACTATAGCTTGTAAACGTCAGTTTGCTTATTTTAACTGACTGTTAAGAATGGATGAGCAAAACACATATTTTAGAGAATATACTAACACACTCACTCTCCGAGATGAACAACAAATATATTACAAGCCATAAGTGGAACCACTATGGACGGTAACGTGGTGAATGCAACATCTGCTTGGACACCCTGAAACACACAACTAATGTTGTGTTAGCTCGCGGTTAGCATTAGCATTAACATGTTACAAGAATCCACCAAATAATGATTAACGTAACGTAATTTCAGTCACAATTTTTGTCCCGTTATTTTAACCCATAACGTTGTCCAGGCTGAAACTGATGATGCATTACATATTAATCTCATCTGCTATCAAGTGTGGGTGTTGTTGTTGATTGTCTCACTCCAGTCCTTTAGCCAAAGCCAAACCAAAGTTGTCTACAACTGGCCGTGGCTGGTATGTGATAAAACTTCAAGTTCAGTTTGTGGTTTTGGCTCCAAAAATACAGCAAGACAACATTTTCACAGTTGAAAGTGACAAATGTTAGCCTCAAGTTTCCCTCTTTATTGACTCCAGCTAACGTTGTGACGTCACAGTGACGTAGACCATGAAGGGGTCTAATAGGTGCTTTTATATTTTGGGTAATCTGATCTCTATAGTTAGCAGTTAGCTTAGCTTAGCTTAGCTTAGCATAGATAGGCCTGCTAGCTTCTTCAAAGGTGATAAAAGCTCAATAATGAACATGTTAAATCTAGTTTGTGAAGCTGCAGTTAAAAATGTACAGGATTTGAAAACATCTGAAAAAAAAGTAGTTTATTAATTTCTGATTTTAACTGTAAACTTATCTGAAGTCCAGCTGGCCATGTAGTCCACAGACAGTATTCATGTCATCTATTTCATTTTAAAAGTCTATTGTTAGTGGTCAATAAATGTGTCTGAACAGACGATAGGAAGAGCAGCAGTAAAAAGACAATAAAATCACTCTCTTCTACCAGGACATGTTTATTTACAGCGGCAAATGATAGGAGTCACAAGTGTTCCACAGGTACGTACAGAGAGACATCAATAGTTCCCACCTCCTGCACAAAGCACACTCAGCGGGGGACAGTCCAGGGGGACACGGGGAGCATGGGGACAAAGAGGACACATACTGTACACTGAGCTCAAACACACCTGTTTTACCCCCTTACAGAAAAAAGGACCGAGGCATGGTGGAGGAGACAGAGAGGGAGGGGGGAGGGAAGTAGGGAGGGAGGGAGGGAGGGAGGGGGAGGAGAGGAAACGGGGGAGATTGAGACTCATATTCAAATACAAAAGAACATGTACAAATCGTATAGCCTCCAGGCACTGTGCTCCCATATTTACAGTGATCGTAACAGCGGAACCACTCCATGGCAGGACCATCCATTTGAGATAGGCGGGTACAAGGGCTCGCGGTGAGAAAACAAAGCCAGTGGCACGAGGTCTGAGATGAAAACCAGCGGAGGCTGAGAGGCGCTAAGGGGCGAGGGAGGGAGGGCGGGGGGCTCGCAGACACGTGGTGGAGTGCTGCAGCCGTCGGGAAACTACATAATCAGATTCTACCCGTCGGAACAGTCACACATGGCATGTGGTCATCATCACCTGCGTGACTACTTGCAGAGCCAAAAATTAACAAATAAATAACACAAAATGATAATAATTAAAAAAAAATAAAAGCCAGAGTAGCAGAGCGGTCTTTAATTTAGGATTCCTGTTTTTAAAAATCAAAATGGGCACACTCTCGCAAACAGGCGGCCTTACAGTACGTGCAGATACATTCAGCAGACATACATGCTACCTGATTCATGTGGACAAGCGTACTCACCCGCTGCATGTATGCACACACAGACACACACACACACACACACATAAACACACACACGTGATGATGCATTACATGCCATTCAGACCAGACTCCTGCAGCCCGTCAAGCATCGACCAGTTGCATCCGTCCAGTGTCGTCGACTAAAATCCACAACCCCCTCAAAAGACTACGTTTCCCAGAATTCACAGCATCACGCATACAAAACCCGGACATAATCTGTGGCAAAAGTTAAAAAAACAAACAAAAAAAAATATATATATATATACTGTATATATATCCATTTGACAGTTTACAGTGCTGCAGAGGCATCGAGCCATGAGAGGGGAGCAAACGGACAAAAAAAGAAAAAGGCACTAATGCCGTAATTACTGCCTCCTTGGAAATGCTGTGAAATAGCCTTAGGGCGTGGGGTTTTCTTAAGGGAAAGCAAATGACTAGGAAAAGCAATATTACACCATCACTGAACTTTGGACCAAAACACAACAGAAAAAAAAAAAAGAAAAAAAGAAGAAGAACGAAAATCATCATCTGAAAAAAAAAATATAATAAAAAAAGCCAAGCCTTTCGCATTTCGAAAAAGAAAACAACACATCCTTTAGGGCATATTTACATAAAAGCTTTGTAAAATACTCTTTTTTGTTCTTTTTTTCCACCTATGTACAACACATGACAACATCAGAGAGAATAGCGATCAGACCGAGGAACAGAAAGTTTTTTTGTTTTTTGTTTTTTAAAAAAAAGTGCATCTGAGGAAGGACTGAAAATTCACCATTAACACGTTTGCTCCCGCGCCTTGAACGCTGCCACGCAGACGGGGGAAGCCTTTCAACACATCATTTTTTTTTTTGTTTTCATTACTCATTGAGTACCAAAGGGTTAAATTGGCTCACGGCGCACTCAACATTACGGCATACACTTCGAAAACCAATAAAACGTACTAATCCGCACATTGTCAGAAGGGGGGGATGGTTGGAGCGTGTCAACGATACGGAGGCTAACAATGACATCGATGCGCATGTGTGGTTTTAACATTTCATAGACTGACACACGTTCTTTCTTCTTTTTTTTTTCTTTTCTTTGAGATTTTTGGAAGTTCCAGCAACGCAAACTATGATCCACAAAAACCCTTCAGAAAACATGTGAAAGGTGAAGTCCAGATTCTTTAATACTCTCATGAGAACCTTTTTTGTCACATTTCCGTGAAGCACGAAGCCTCAGATCGTATTGGGGCTGGTTTAGCTTTAGCTGCTGGAGCCTGCTAGCTCCGAAAAACGATGCTTTTTGCCACCTATCGGCTAGACGCGTGGCTTGGCTGTTAAAGGCATCAGGAGCGGTGGGCGCAGGCTTGAGTCTGCGCGTCGTCCTGCGGCAGCGAGGGTCGGCCCGGTGCGTTCGTGGTGCAAACGGCACATACCAGCTTACGCCGTTGGGGTCGGAGGGGGGGAGCTCGTTTAAGTGCGTGAAAACCTCATGTGGGAACGGTGGGAAACAGCATAAACGGAGGAATAACAAAAGAAAAGATAAGTGAGGCAAAAAAAATAAAATAAAAAATAACATACAATCACTGAAGAGCCTTCCGCTGACGCCATGTTTGCAAGAACATGATACATTAAATCGCTCAGGGTGTGGAAAACCCTTTCTTCCTTTCTATTTTCTCTCTATTATTTGTATTTACACATGCCTTTCTCTGGGGCATTGTTATAAACAGATATGGTATTTTACTCCACTATTTTCCAGTGCTGTAGTTACTCTGGGTTTTGGTCTCGTGATCCGAATGTTCTTTTGGTGGCGAGGGGGCCGCCCCTTTTTACGCCTTGCTGTCGTCGGGCTTTGTGTGGATGCTGTTGTCGCCGTGCACCTTGATTTCAATCGTATCCGGCTTGAGAGACTCTTTTCCATTTTCCTCCTTCAGCGGTAGCTTCCTGCGATGAAGGGGAGAAGCACAAGGCACAGAGGAGGGTTGTGAGATCTGCACCGGGTGCTCGCCACAGGTAGGTAATTACAGGAGCATATATACAATTAACGTGAACGTGGCACAAAAATCAAGAGCGATGCTTTTTATGACACACATACAGTAAATGGCAGGTAAAGAAGACCGTTTTCTCCACAAAACGTGTACTTGGCTGCTTTAAAGCCCACCACCAATCACCTTTAGATCGTTTGGATCATGAATGAGTCACCTCCATTGGGATTAATGAAGCTGGCTTTAATTGAAGAGGAAAAGCAAGGGGACGGGGAGGAGGGGGGGGTATTAAATATAACAGCCTCTCCAGGGCTGTACAAAGGATTATCGAAAGGAAAATTACTCATACTCCTCCTTCTCTTTGGCCTGGATGGTCTGAGACACCTGTTGTTGTGTTTGGATATGTTAGATGTCAGATGAGGATGGAGACGAGGGCGGAAGGCATGAATACGTACAACCAAACATGACCTAGAAGGCCTTTTGTTGGACTCACGCCATTGGTTTCTATGGGATCAACGCAGAAACAAGCTCAGACTATTTATATTAGCAGGCTCCGAGGCTTCTACGGTATTTGATTCATCCTTGGGATCTCTATCTAAGGGTTTGATTTCTCAATTTCCAGATTCCAGACTCTTGATTGTTTTGTACTTTACAACTGTTAAATGGACTGGGATTTGGTGAACAACAGACTTTCTATTTTGTGCCCTAGGGTTAGGGTTAGGGTTAGGGTTGAGGTCATCTGGTCAATTTCGTCACAACTAACCATCGACCCAGCACTTCTAGCCAAAAGGCTAAAACCTAGTTACTGGATTTTCTAGCAAAAGCATAGGCTGAATTGGAACTACCGGACGTGAAATTTCCAATGAAAAGACGCCACTCAGTTGTATTATGGCACGTGTAAAATCCAGAGTTTATGGAGTTTGTATTAAAGTGCTAAAAATCGGAATAGGAAATTCTCTCCAGCTATATGGAAGTTCAACATTAAATCACCTTCCCTTCAGTGGCGTCTTGGAGGCGACGGGGTGTATAAACAGTCTGTGCGCAGACTGCATGCACAGGGAGCAATAACCCAGTCAGAACTGTCTTTCAAAATGCATTTAACAGTATAGAAATTTAAATTCAAGGATTGGAGGTGTGCACAGTTATCGATATTTCTGCAGGTGTTATATTTAAAGCGTGCTCAGTAGCTTTCCTTTATCCTGTCAGTCCTAGTGTGCTGTTGCCAGTCGCCGTGCATCACTCTCTGCCTGCGTCAACCTGAATAACCTCAGAGCTGCAGCATCTCCCATTTGCTTTAGATCTGATTCATTTCAAGGAAGAAGAAAAAATACATACATATAAATGCATGTGTCATGAAGTCATATGAGCCCTTGAGTTCTGCTTTGAGCAATTCACGAGGAGCTCCTCTCTGCTTTGTCTTTGTGTTAATGTGGTATGGAGAAGAAACTCCAACCAAGCCTGCGTTTCAAGTTTCAGGGCTTTTCATCCGAGTTGACTTTATTCAACTGCACTTAATGCAGGGTCAGAGTAAAATAACACAGTGACATAATGTGACTTCAACAGCTCCAATTTCTTCTGTTTTAATGGCCCTCATTTATATCCCAGCTTCACTCACACTCATTCTGCAGATGGACATTGAAAATGACCCGTAATAGGAGGGAAGCCATTAAAAATAAAACGCCTTATACATCTTCTTTTTGAGCCACAGAATTCACTCTTTTGATGCAGCTGCATGCTTGGAGGATGGATAAGAGAAGACTTTGTATCAATAGTCTCAAAATGTATTTGCAGTGGTTTCTGAAAGCTGAACTAAAAACAACTTATTGATAGTTTGGCGAGGGCACATTTATTGAAAGGATCTGTGAAAAATGAACATTTCGTCCTTCTTTTGTCGGTTCATTTTGAAAATAACGGGCTATTTTTCCCTCAGCAGAAGCAGAAAAACCTGCAGAACAATGACACAAAATGAGAAGCTCAAACAGCGGCCGCCATTCCTGCACAATAAAGCTGCATAAAGGCTAATAAAGAGGAACAATCAGTTCACCGCAGCTTTTAAACACAGCAACAACGGCGCGCATTTTCTTACGATTCTATCAAAAGATTCAGAATAAAGGGATTGAGTCGGGAGCGGGAGAAGCAGATACGGGCCTGATCCCACTCAGCGTGCTTTAAGGCGATCAGTATCAGGATAGCAGCAGGCCGGCATTAGCACACTTTAGATGAGGGGGGCTCATTTCCTGAATTTGCGGGGGTTGTGCCACCAGCTCCTGTTAAACATTCAAGATTTTGCCCGACAAACACCATCCATCCATCGGTTCTTTTGACCAACCCCTTCTTTTAGCTACAAATAATTTGCATCTTCAAGGCTTTTATTTTTAGCTCTGGCTGAGAACGGACTGCAAATATGTAAAAGGGTAGCTAAATAATCATATTCTACAAGCACAGGGTACGACGGGACGATTAATATATGATGGAACCAGTTTACTAATGTGTTTCTTATCTTGTACTGTAACGATTCACAGGATGTGAACCAGCCATGCCTTGCTGATGTAGAAATATATTCATTTAACAGAGTAACTGGATTGGAATTAATTATTTATGTCGCACGTGTCAGTGGTAAGTTTGAACGTCCACTTTACTTTCTTTCCATCAACACTGAATACCTTCAAGTAGGTTCTGTACCAAATGTCCATATGGGATGTTTGCTAAACTCCCGGGGAGTCTTCCAGCGAGAGAGATGATGAATGTAAAACGGCAGGCCTGCGTGATACTGTACCTAATAAGCCCAAATATTGCAATTGGCCAGAGGGGGTTCCCCTTTGGTTGATCGGTGGATGTTAAAGTTCCTGCACAGTGGAGCCAATTTCATGTCTCATTAGCTCCATGCAAACCCAGATTGGACTTATGACGGCAAGACGGGGCGGTTTTTCCTCAACTCATGAGGAGCTGTTTCCTCTTTCTTCACATGAATCGCTGAACGAACATATCAATAAAGTTTGTCCTGTAAAACTCTGATGTATGTAGGACGTGGCAAATGGCAGGACTGAGGATGTTCTTGTTGAATCTTACCATATGCTTTGCTCTCTTGTGTAATGGGCCTGGTTTTAGTCAGTTTTTAGCCTCTCTACCTATTCTATTTCTATTTTTAAGACCTCAACAAATATAATTTAAGACCCAAAAATGTCATAACTTGTAATTTATTGCCTCCTACAGTGGAAATCAAAAGTTAACGTTTCCCATTTTCCCTTTAAACTATGACCTAACATGTTGGTACCTGTTAGATTGTCAAATGACTTTGCAAGCTGCGAGTCAGGAAACATGGCACGTATGTCCTCGTTGGATTTACATCAGGGGTCTTTAATGTTTTTCAGGCCAAGGACCCCCAAACTGTTGAAAGATGAAGTAGGGATCCCCCTATCTGCTATAAGTGTTCTGTATTTAACTCTCGCCTATTAGATTGACAGGTGTATTGTGTGAAACGGAGCGTATAAAATGTATAAAAAAATGTCTAATCAACCAAAGATTTTGTGACCTCCCCTGTAGTACCTCTGTGGAGCCCCCTGTTGAAGACCCCTGATTTAAATGACCCTAATTACCAGGATTTAAAGACCTTTTAAGGACCTGTATTGCATTAGCTGTATTAACTAGCTGCTGCTAAGCTTGCACCGCCTAGATCAATGCCAAGATTCCTCCTCAGGTTCTCCACTGTTTACAGGTAGTTTTGTTTATATTAACGACGGCAAAATGTAGAAATCGAACCCGTCATCCGATAACGTTCCACGACATAACCCCATAAGACCGGTGTGCGTTTACGCTGGGCTCGCCAAGTTTCAACAAAAGCAGACACAAATGAGGATGTTCCCTCCACAGCCGAAGCAAACACACCGTCTTCACTGTGTGTTTTCACCTCTGCAACGCTCCTCACACGCACACACATGTGCCGCCCCGTGCGCTTTTACTGTACACACAGCCTCAGACGTTACATTCGGTCGAGGAAGAAAACAAACAGAAATGCTGCGGGGTCTTGACAAGCCTCTGATTATGTTGCGAGAGCCGGCAGCTGCGAGCGCCTCGTGGCGCGGTGGCGACATATCAGAGCCGCTATGCAGATGTGTGTTTGTAAGCTGCGAGCTTCTAAGTGACACCAAAGCACAGCAGGGGCGACTTGTTCTTTCCTCTGCTGACGTTAATTAAGCGCGCGGCCATCTAGAGCCAGGCGCACTACAATCGCCGAGATAAATTAGGTGGCCTGGGTCTGAGGCTCACGGCGTTCCCAGGGGGGAGGGAGGAGGGGGTTGTTTACACTTTCATCTAAATCTTTTCATGGATATTTATTTTTGCAGCCGGCATATTTTTTATCGTAGCTGACATCCAGGAGCTTGCGGCGAGGGTTTAAGTGTACGTCTTTGTCAGAGAGCGGCTGATTGACACGTCTGCTCTTCACATGGGGATCAGAAACCTCTTCATTGCTATCGAGATGTCAGACATCTCACTCTGCCTGTCCAGAATCTGAAACCTAACCATGTCAGCATCGCAAACTGGAAACGGACTGGGGCTGTGCTAGCAAAAAAAAACAACCAAAACAGACACAATAATTAAAGCGGTTGCAATCCATCAGCTTTAATAAATCCGCTGCAGCTTTAGCCCAACACTGCAAAACTACTACCACCTAATGTATAGGTCTTCAGCAGGGGGTATTGCTTTACCTGTCAGTTGTGTTTACTTGTTAGGTATGTTTATGTTTACGGGAGTTGCACAGCCACCCTACTGTTGCACATGTTTAAATTTAAAAAAAGAAAAGAATATTTGAATCTGTGTGTTATTAGAATATTGAATGCAAAATAATGTCAATTTATAAATAGCACAGGTTTAATATAAAACACATATAGTAGGTAAGGGGTCCCTACCTAATCTCTCATCAGTTTTGGGGAAACATTGAAGACCCCTGGCCTAATGTATATCCTGTCTGTGGACTGTGACGAAGGTAAACCACCACTACTAATTTTACTGTAACGTACCACCAATCTGCTGCAGAGAAGGAGTGATTAAAACGGACATAAATCTACATTTCTTGGATGCGCTTCGAGATCCGGACACTAATAGGAGGTGGAGTTGGTCCAGAATAAAGAATAAACGCTGCGGCTTGTTAAGATTTCCCTCCCTTGCTTCCTGCTTGTTAGCAGACGGACAAAAATCCAAATGAAATGCTCGAACGGCAGCTCAAAACAATGACTCAGCAGCGCTAACTATGAGCTAGGACTCTGCATGCGTGAACACATTCGGAGGACGGGTCCCCATCAGGTCAGGTCCGTCACCCCGCCTCGGGGGTAAACGTCAGCACAAACCTCTCCTGCATCACCTGAACGCATCAGCTGCCACCGGGTAAATGAATATCGGCAGCGAACTTGCATAAGCAGCAGAAGTGAGAAGTTTTTATGATGACGCTTTCCAGGAAGCTAGGGACGGGACGGGACGGGCAGGGGCAGGACATCTTATCACCGAGTGACAGGACGGGGCTGGATTTGACACCATGACTATCACCAGCTGTGAGCATGTGGAAAAACCAAGACGTTAAAAATGATTCTCGGACCGTGGCTCTTAGGGGCTTGCACAGCAGAGATGGAGTCAGATTTTTTTTATTATTTTATATATCATTATTTTTTTTCCATCGCTCCTACTGAAATCAGTGCACACAGCTGAGAACTTAAACTCGAGGAGCAGAAGCGGGGATGGATTTTTCGCCGTCAACGAGGCCACCGCAAACACAATCAAGTCTCTTCAACTTGTCCCCGAGGCGACTGATGTGTCCAGACTGATCGAGAAGCTGAGCTCATCCCCCAAAACACAACCAGAACAAAGTCTGATCCGTGCCACTTATCACCAAACTAATTTCAACCGCCCCCCGTGTGCTATTTATCACTGTATACACTCCTATCGATGTCATTATTGATATTGCTGCTCAGGGTTTGCTGGTCTTTACAACTTATTACCCCTCAGCACCTTCAGACTTGCACTATTGACATCCTGCGAACTCAGTAGGAGTGTCTGAGCTTTGAATTATCTCAAGCGTGGTCTCATTAGACTCACTCCGGCCTCAGTGGTATGACTCACTGTACGGCAGACTGCTCCGCTACTTCATGCTGTCTACGCCCGGCTTGTTTCTGCCATCATTCCCATCTGTTGTGAAATCAATGCGTCTGCAGGGACGCCGGTAGAAACAGGACAACGATCAAATGTGCTCATACATCTCCAGGCTGACTACTACTCTTGCTTGTCCATCAGTTTTTTCCTCCATTAAGGTTTCGACCATAGACCGTATATAGATGGACGATGGAGCTGCTCCTCTAAAGTGAAGCCAAAGCAAGTAGAGCTCCCCCTGGTGGCTGGCCTTAAAACACTAAAATGCACATCAATATTGTTTTTTTTATATCAAAGATGGTTTCTGTCATTTTAGGTAGCTAATATAATGTTGATGCATGTTTAAGTGTCAATTTTGTTGGGCTAAGTTTAATTTTACTTCATTATTTGATGCTGTAGAAACACGATGTGACTTAATGGCGACTACCAGTTGCCATGCCAACCTTTCCGCTCAAATCGGCACTATCACAGCGGCGTTCATTGCGTTCAAGGTGACCTCTACATGGGTTAGATTGCAACAAACAAACAAACAAACAAACAAAAGTTGAGTTGGAGTTGCGTTATGGGAAATGTAGGATTTAATGTTTGGGATCATGTCGTCTGAAAGTGTCTTTGATGAGAGTAAGCTGTGGAGATGATACATGAGTGGATGAGATTTTCTCAACCTTAGGAAGGCGACTGATGGGAGGGTCTGATACGTTTGATTGACATGTGACACAAACACAAACATCCAAAGCTAGGAAGCACCATCCACCAACGTATTTTCTTTTTGCGGCTGTAGCAAGGAGAGTTAGCTTCCTCTCTGTGCCCCAGCAATATTTTCGGAAATATACAAAAGGGTTACCTGGGCAACCAGGGTCCGGAATGTCGCTTAGCAACTAAGGGTCAGCCATAAACCGACGAGCAGATGACTTTATATGTGGAGTGGGCTTTAATCTTTAACCTTGTGGTAGCTTCTTCACTCCTGAAAGGCTGGCGGGGAGATGGGGGACACCTGTGGGTGGCGTCCACGCGAAACCCACAAGATGAGACGCTTACCCGTGAAGGGATCTGCTTTCCCTCTCCGATGAAAGGTGCTATTTGATATCTGGTCGTTACAGATCCTAGTCGTGTGCGTTTCAGGTGGACACCGCCCACAGATAACCCTAACCCTAATTCTAACCCTAACCCTAACCCTAAATCTACTTGAATAAAACCCTTTTAAAAAATCTCAGCTGGCCTAGTTTCCGTTTTGTTTTCTCAGTCTGAAAGGAGCTATAGTAGTGACACAGACAGTGAAGGCTGGTGTGCTCTCTGTCTGGGCAGCCAGTCACTCAGCCCTCCAGCTCTGTGAGCTTAGTGACTCAGCATAAGTCAACCACCCCCCACCACCCCACCCCTTCCATACTCCTCAGTGCCCCTCCTGCCCCCCCCTCCCTCCCTCCCCAGTCTCTGTGCATCTCCAGACACTGGCCTGGCACGCTGACAGCTTTAACACAGAAATGGCACCGCTGAGGCCAGTGAATCACACTCCGTGGGTGCTATCTCACAAAAACCTGGCCGCCTGCATAAAACAGTGGGACTAAACCTGAAAAATCGATTGTGCTGTGAATTTCACGGGGGCAGGCTTCTAAATTGAACGAGAGGAAACAAAGTGCGCTTTCATACAAAAGGGGGCGCATGCATTATTCGTGTACGGGAAAAAACACGGGAAACAGAAAGGAAGCGTGACACAGTAATATATGCATGCGTACCACGAATGCACACAATGCATGCAAATGGGAGACTCGAGGAGGAGGTGAACGGCACACTGGCACTGATGTTAGTGAATAAGACATAGCCGAAGACATACTGTGGTTGAAAGGGTGGTTGGGCGGCTGTGGTAGGTGTACCTACAGTAAAAAGAAATCTCCTTTTCTCATTTAATAAATATAAGAGGGATGTTTCATTGTGCATTGCAGTGACTTACATTCGTCTATCTGAGGCTGCTAAGCATTAAGATACACCGACAGCAGATGCTTCCTCTGCACCAGCGGCCCGGCGAGCGGCCGATCTCGACAGCACAGAGAACGGCGGGGATATACTCACAGGTAGGCGGCCTTGCCCTCCTCTATCTCTTTGCCCTTGCCGCTGGTGGCCGTCTTCTTGCTGCAGAGCGTGCGCGTGATGCACATCAGCAGGCCGCAGTGACGCAGGAAGAAGCAGCTGACGTCCACGAGCACGAGGAGCAGCAGCAGCGCTCCGAGGCCGAGGCCCACCACCGCCCCCAGGCCCAGGCCGCTGAACAGGGATTCTGCTAAGGCAGTGAAGCGCACACACAACGCAGAAGAAGAAGGAGAAGAAGAAAAGGGACAAAACACTGTTAGCAAATTTGATTTATTTACTCAAATTCAGACAGGGTCAGGTAGAGATTTATTGTCTCGCTCAAGGACGTGCACTCTGGTTGGACGCCCGTGGAGTCGAGGTCAGAGGTCAGCCCCTAACATCCATCCAAACATGGGCGTCGTATCACAATAAGTGTGAAACCAAACGAGAGAGAGAGAGCGCTCGCCCCGGGAAACTTTCACCGTTCCAGAAAAAAAAAACAAAAAAAAAACACTCCAAGGTCAGCGAATTGCTCCGGAGCCAGTTGGATACGTTCCAACGCGCAGATAAGTCCTAATCCACGACGCTCCGCCTGCACGCAATCCTCAGTGGAGAATCCCAATTATTAGCGCCGAGCCGCCAAATCTCCCTCAAAACAAATCAATTTCAAGAAGTTTCTCTATACGCGGCCGACGAGATGAAAGTTTCAAAGACTTAATGGAGAAAGGTGGGTGGGCGGGTGGGGTGGGGTGGGGGTCTGGAGCTCTCGAAAACAGGTGGAAGGATATTTACGTGGGGATTTATTTGTAATATTAGATGATTTGTGGCTTCCTGTCTGTGTAAGAAGCGGTAGATGTAATAAACCTCAGACGATGAGCATTTTATAGGTCAAATTTATTATTATTATTATTATTATTTTGCTGTATTTGCTCCCAGGCCTTGCCTCTAACTTCGGGAGCATGAGTCAACTGTTTTTCTTTTATTTTGAAGCTTGCATAAGATTGGAACCCGCAGCAGGGCCGGTTTACAATTGGAAGTAATGAGGAAATGAAGGTAGCGCAGCCAGGAGAGGCTCCCAGTGGGTGCGGTTACACAGCGCCGTGCCCTCAAGTGATCCCGGGGTTGAGCAAACCGAGCATCCGCCGCGGGATCAGTGTTGACAGCTCGAGGTCGGACCTTGCCAGGAGTAATCAGTGACGGAAGAGTGAATGAACTTTTCTACTTAGCGGTGCTCTCGTATGAGTGCTCAGTAGCCTGTGAGCTAAAGAGGGAGATCAGACGTTAATACGGAGGTGTAAGAACCCGGAGTGGTGGAGTCTGGCACCTCTGAGTTAAAGAAAAAAAATTAATAAAAGAAAAAAAAAAAGAAGGTGCCCCCAGTGAGTTAGGAGTCTCCCTCCTGGCAAAACATAAAGTGAAATTGAGCTAAATGCAGTAGATTTCTCACCCACATATTGTAGCGTCTGACACTGACATGCATAGTGATATTTAATTTCCCAGCTGCATCCTCACTAGAGCTTACAGGCTTCAGTTCCAAATGTCTAAAAATCATTTTATAACAAGAACGCTTGCAAAACATTAAGTCACTGATCAATACGACATCATTTTGCTTTATTTGTGCTTCTGTAAATTGGCGTCGATATCGCTCACACCAGTCCTGGCTCTGTGATCCACGCTAAGGTCCAAAGAGACCGGCGCCGTGAAAATGAACTGTTTTATTTTGGCTCGGGCGCCTTAAAATGTTAAAGTGATTTTAGGGATGCGCGGCCATGAAGTTAGAAGAAACAAAAAGGTCAAGATATTCCCAAGATGACTTTTTTTTTTTCTTTTTACGAGTGCTTTCACAGGCCCAGCTTTAAGTGTAAAATCAAGAGTGCCTCTTGTAAATATGGAGCACCAGTAGTGCCAAAATATTAAATAAATAAAAAATAAAAAAATGCAACAAAAATCCTCTTAAGGTCGTCATTCATTTATAAAATATGAGAAGATTTTTCTAAATTTGTCTCTGCATTAAATCCAGTATTTATACCACGGTATAAATCAGTCCATTAGTATTTGGACAGAGGCATGAATATAAATGCTTTAATCCTGCACACTGAACTTGAGCAGTTGCAGGAATCTTAACACTATTTTTTTTTTTTCAGGACTGTGACACTGAAAACAAACTCCAGCTACAGCTGAGAGTCAACACTTCCAGCTCCACCGCCGCCGTTTTGTTCCAAATCCAGTGCGCTGGGGTATACAGCCAAAAAAGAAAAGCATGCGAATTCCCTCCAACACAGCGGAGGTTAAAACCGCGTGTCGCACACCCAAACGACTCTAGTGTCTGCGACTTTGTTCGTGATTTCGAGCGGAGAGTGCACACGGCGGAAGACTGGCAGCGAGTCAAAGCGCCGGGGCACACACACAAACACAGAGAAAAGAGGAGGAACCTCGTGGCGAAAGGAGGCTCTAATTAAAACACTTTGCGTGTTCGCGAACCTGTGGGACGTGGGATTTGGAACTTGCAGACTGGATCAATATTTTCTCACTGCTTTAGGCCACTGTTTTGTATCTCACCTTTTGAAAGTTTATCTGAGTTAATTTGGCTGCTGACGCTAAAGATTTAGAGGAGGTAAACAACACCTCTCCAGCTGCCCCGGAGCGCGCACGTAATTCGGGAGAGAAAGACAGTGCTAATCCATTCTCACACTACTTCACTTTATTTGTCAACTCTTTTCTGTTTTAAACATTTAAAATTACACCGACCGCAACATACAAGCACAAATTAAAACTGTGTAGGCCTTAATTGAAACATTTTTATTTTTTTATTTAAGAGGCTGCCTGAAGCATTTAGACGCGTCCAGATAAAGATTTTATTATTATTATTATTATAAGTGTCTTCTTTCCTTTCTTCTTTTAGGATGTCAGAAAAAACTCTTGAACCTCAAAGGCTGAAATCCATAAACAGTAGACTTTTGTGTGATAAGGAGTATTACTTTAAAGTGCTTAGCAGCAGCCTGACAGTTTGAGGTTGGATTGACAAGCTAAATGTTTGTTCACTTGCAGCTGCTTTTAAAGATTTATACCCAAAATTGGAGGCGATTTAGAGAAAGGACAGAGGTGTTGTGACACACACCAGAATTAAAGTATTATCAATATTGATATGTCAGCTACTGATGTCAGTTATAATCACTGTCAGTATAAAGATGGATGGAGGAACTGCTCAACAAAAGTGAAGGCAAAGCAAGCAGAGCTCCCCCTGGTGACTGATTGCAGTATAGACCCCTTCATGGCCCACGTGACGTCATGACGTTAGCTGGAGGCAAAAGAGACAGAAGCTTGAGGCGAACACTGTCAATCAAATCAAATCAAAAATGGTACATGACAACAACTCTCTGTTTGCAGTGCACATTTGATATCAGGTATTATTAGTATCTAATACATCATCAGTTTCAGCCTGGATAACACTATGGGTTAGACTAAATTGTGACTGAAATAATGTTAAGTTAGTTATTATTTGGAGGATTCTTGATATATGCCAATGCTTTAAAATAACACCACAGTCTCAGGGATTGAGTGCCAAACATGTCTGTTGAAATATGCTAACTGCCGTTTACAAGCCATAGTGTTTGAGATGTTTTGCCTCCAGTTAAGCTCCGCCTTTCAAAAGAACATCACATTGTTTACAATACACCAAAAACTCTAATATTTTTTTTATGTTTTTATCTTTTCAGGTAGTTAATATAATGTTGATGCATGTTGTATCATTTTTTCTTTTGGATAAGTTTCATTTTAGTTACTTATTTGATACTATGTAAAGCTTTGTGGGAGCTAAGGTGCCAAATAAAAACAAATTGGATAAAAAAAAAAAAAAAAAAAAAAGATTTTTTCTTATTTTAACATTTCTATATGCTTTTCAAAAATGCAGTTTTAAATAACGAACTTTCTAAAAGGCCCTTTAAATAATGAGTGTCCTTATCTAGACATAAAGGATGACACCAAGATCTGATGTTACTGAACTGCTCAAAGGCTAGGTTTTTAGTTATCAACATAGTTACAGTTGTGAGGTTTTAAATGAGTTTTTGAGTTAAAGTATGAAAGAGGTGACCTAAAAGGGAATCAAAAGTAATTGTGTCTCTTCCTCAGCAGAAGTAAAGTCTTGCAGCTTCGTGTTCGAGCTGTTAAGGGCTTATCTCAAGTGTCAGAGAGGTCAATGTTATGTGCAGAAAACTGTTGCTTCTGTTTCTCAAATGCACAAATCCAAGGCTGCCCAGTGGGTGCATGGGCTACCTTGATGTCTTTGTGAATAATAAACTATACAAGTAGAGGAGGTAAAAGAATCTAAAGGAATTTAATATTTAATATACTTCAGTATTTCACATGTTTTTATTTGCACTATTCTGTATTTAACTTTCACTTTCTTAGAAATCAACAGAGCAAATCAAGTGCAAGCCAACAGGAATAAAAGGGAAATATTAAAGGACAACACACTGTTGCTTCATATCGTGCAGCATTTACTGGTTTGTGATACATAGCCATGCGGTCATCTGCGGCCAGGGTGGCTTCGGTTGATTTATAATGTGAGACCAAAGAGAGGTAATGAGGTCATTTCTGGAGGAGGGTCTTTTGGAAAATAGAGGGCAACGCCGCTCCTCTCTTGTACTGAATGATCACCTGCAGTCAAACTGATGCACTAGTGCCGGTGGAAGCCGTCCCCTGTAATAAGCCACAGGTCAGGGTGATAAACGGCCTGCAGGGGGTGGAGAGCCAGAACTGCACTACGCATGTAAATAACAATTTTCATGGTCCAGAAAGGCAATTTCCTCATTTTTTTCTTGATATTTATTTATTTAAAGCCATGTTCCATTGGTGTGTTATCCTCAGTAAAGTACTATAGTCACTCTTCTGGTCTGAACTTTCTGACCGAGGCTCCTTTTCATGGGAAGAATTGCTTCCCATCTGACCTAGATGGTAAACACAGCAAACTCCTACAGTTTTCTGCCTCATAACATCGTACTAGTCTAGGGTTAGGGGTTAGGGTTAGGGTATATGGTGATTTGTCTACACTGGACAAATGCGAATAGCTGGAGAACAAAAGGTCATAAAGCATTGAAATCATGCTACACCCCCCAAAATGTGGCCACGAGCTTTGTGCCCCGCCTTGTCTCTACAACCTTCTGTTCCTGAGATATGTTGATTTTAATATCCAATATAACTTTGGAACGGGAGTTCACAGAGACACGGGGGGAAGTCCAGCGCGGTCGAATTATGTCTGACGGAGCACGTTTCCAAGTCTCTATGTCTACGTCCCAATAGGAAATGAATGGAGCGACAAATGGAGTGTGGACAACCAAAATCATGCCCCCAGGATGTTGCTAGGAGCACGTTTCAGGCCATTTGGAGTCACTGAGTACCCATTTTGGGACCCATACACTGACATGTTTTGGGGATCACTCAGGGCTACCTTTGGTACCAAAGACACAACAAACTCCCACAGTTTTCTGCCTCATATCATCATACTGGTCTAGGTTTAGGATTGTTGATTGTCTGTCAATGTTGTAGCATGCTTTGGTAGGAACATCCTTCACTTCCGTAGGTTCAACCCTAGACCACAATAAGCTGATTTGGAGATGAAGATCTAGCAATGGGGGTTACTAACCTACCCAAATGTGCCGTGTTGTCCTTGTCTTTGCCTTGTGTCTTATGTGGTGGTGCACAGCTTTTTTTGATAATAATCAAAAAAATGCAAATTAAACTTAAAAGTGAAGCCTCAGTAGATGAAAGCGGAGTCAGTGAATAAAGCATCTTTATTATTATCTCAACTTAAATGACCTGTAAAGTCACTGCAACACCGTGCACCTTCTTAATTTTCCATATAAAAATGTAATCATACTATTCTAAGTCCAAGATTGTTGTTATTTAATGGTTAAATCCAGCATTTCACATCTTTGTGCCTTATTGTAATTAACTACCTGCCATTTTGTCTACTTACAAACATTTGGTAGTTTGTTCCGTAAGAATTTTCACATTGTAATCCTGAATACACAATGGTCATTAATTCTTATTTCCCTGCTCTATTAACCCTTTTACCGACTTCTTCTGATTAGTTGTTGATATATAGGCCCATTAGCAGCATCACTCATTGGCAAGAGATCCAACTGCATGTCTGGCACCTGAAGCCATTCATACACATCTCTGACAACATAAACTCATTAGAGCTGAGAGGTGATTGACTGTCTCTAGATTGGATCTGCAGGCAAGTGACTCAATTAATGATGAAGGAACGGGCGGTCATTGATTGCGAAGGTAGCGGGCGTTAATCCGTGAGGGGATAATCATTTGTGGATGGAAGAGAAGATTCTTCCCATTTTTTTGGACGTGATAAGGAGACCCTCAGAAAACTCAATGAAATAATTAAATCCTTCCCAGTTTGCACGAGAGGGATCGGCCCTTCCTTTCTGTCCGTTTCCAAAGAGGAAGCAGACGAGCCCTGATGTGATTCAAGTGCACTCAAGAGCAAGCGTGGAGGAAATGAAAAACCACGGGAAATTACTCTTAACGTAGAAGAATATGGCATCCTTCACAATCAGCCTCAAAAAAAAAAAAAACTTCAAAGAAATTTGGTCCACTTTTCCGTAATTGCTGCTGTCTGGGGTTACGACTTATTTAAGGAGCGATTCAAGTGGCTCTACTGTCGCTGAAATTCAAATTGAAGCCTTTTAAGGGACATATTCAAATGCACCAAGAGCAGATTATACGACATGACCCCAGCCGTTAAACTTTGAATCAAACCACTCAGAGAGATGATTGATTCATTGATTATTGTTAGGAAAACAAGTTTGTTCAAGAGCTGCCTTTGTTTCCTAAGTGTATTTTTGGCACGTAGGTGTGCCTGTCACATTTTACCATGTACTTACTTCCTGTTCTTTGTCTTTGGTTCGCCGTGTTGTCAAGAGAGGAGCCTGCAGCAGAGTAGGAAGTTGAAAGGCTTTTATTATTTTATTTAGTGTTATTTTGATTTATTTTTCATTGTCTCTCCTCTCTTCACTTTGTCCTTCAAGCGCCGGCTCGGTGAGACAATATTTCAGCGGCGCAGTGTTGATTCTTAACTATGCCCTCGCAGTGTTCAGCACAGCGCCGGTCTCCGCAGACTTCTCTGTCTGAAGTGAGTTTCACGCTAACCATTAGCTTTTTATGAGCTACCTTCTGCACAACGACGTCAGTTTAAGACTCACAGATTCAGATCACAGCCGCTTGGGTTGGAACTGGATTCAGTTTGGCAAATACTTAAGTCACCAAGGACTTCATGTCATTTTTAAAATACATCACTTTATTTTTTTTCTCCTAATTATATCTTGCCTTAAGGCCAGGCACACCAAAATGGTAACAAAGATCTATTGGCAACGAAGGAACACAGCCACGTCACCTGTATCTGGACCAAAAAGTTGCACTTGAACACACCAGTTAATGCAGCTAATGGGCAGGTGGTAGATGCTGTATCTCTCTCCATACCAGAAGGTAGCAGTAGTTAATCAGGATACCTACAATTAGACTGGGAGGCAACAGAGGTAGGAAGAGCAACACATTTTCGTGCAAAGGTAGGAAAAGCTGCCAAGACGAGTCTGACTAGCTAAAACCAAAGCTAATGGTTTTCTCTGACTGCCCAGCACACGGCTCAACAGAAGTTTGATGGATCAAGGGTTTTAGATGCACAAGATCCCTGTTTATATCAATCAAACAGTTCCGAAAGTAAAAAATCATCGACACCCAGAATAATACAATATTTTTCTAAGATTTTTCTCTGGTAAATGGTGCCACTGATAGTACCAGCTGATGTAGAGAACACGGTCCATTTCACCCACATTTCGCAGTGTTTGGAGATCCATGGCAAATTGATGAGCAACCAGAGTTAATCTCCAAACTCTAAAGTCAATTCAAGAGCAACTTTTAAAGAGTCATTAATGTTTTATATAGACACAGAGAACTTGTTTTTTTGTGCTTCTATCTTGAGATCACCAGTTACTCATTCCATTATTTACAGATAACAAAGCTCATTTTCCCGTGATAATGGCCTTTTTATCTCGTTATCTCGAGAAACCAGAAGGACAGTTTCTCAAGGAAATGAATTTTGTTTTCTTAAGATCACAGGGTAATTATGGAGAACTCAAAAAAAAAAAAAAATAGTCTGCAGTTTTTTTTTAATCACAGCTGATGTGACTAGTGATCACGGTCATGACTTCTGGGGAGGATCCATAACTGAACACTGAGTCCGAGGCGTCAGTGCGTCGTTTTGTTTGATGGGGAAACACTTTGTTTTCTCGTGATAACCAAATGATTCAGTCATTATCATGAGCTTCTTCTAATGAGAAGAATTAACCACTGAGAAATAATTGCAAGCATGGACGCTCTGTGCTTCTGTAGTTTTAACAAGGCAAAATTCAATTAGCAACTAAACATGGTATTTTACTTTCATATCATTTCATACGAAAAATTTATGAAAATTGATTGGAAGACTTCCTTCATGTTTTCAGTAACTGAACAACATAATGAGACGTAAGCAATCTGTATCTGGGTTCCTTGTGCACGTTTACACCTAGTCCTTTTTATTTATTTATTGTTTTTTATCAGATGGAGGTGACTAATGCTGGGTTCAGACTACAAGACTTTCAACTTATCCCTGAAGAATCAGATCCAGACCTCACTGTACCTAGGTATGCGTCAAACCAGATCATCTGGTAATGTGAGGCCTTGGTAGATTTGCTCTTAAGACTCACTTTTGTTTGATATTTAGATTTAAAATAGTAAATAAAATAGTAAATAAAATTTAAAAAGCTGACATGGTAGACTAGTAAATGGCAAATGGCTAGCCCCATATGCTAACGTCAGCTAGCTTATATTAAAACTTAAAGTCTAAATTCCAGTTCCTCTTTAGTCAGTAAAGAAGTTCAAATTAAAGTTAAAATGTGTTGTTCTTCTCCCTCCTTTGGTGTGATTGCTAGTGGGTAAACCACCATGCAGGTGAATTACTGCCACCTTCTGGACTGGAGTGATATACACTCAAAAAATCCTGTCGCCTATGCACTTTGAGAGATTAGGAGTTAAAATATTTATTCAAATTATGCCCATAATTGAGCCGAAAGATGAAGAGCTGTAGTCTGAGCCCAGTTTATTGCCAAACTCAATTCAATGATTGATTATTTTCTGCTACAAATCTGACATGCATGCTATTTCTGTTGGCTAGGAAGCAGGAAGAGGCGGAGTTATGTGACCTTTCTACACCGTATTATCCGGGTGTGTTGTAATACCAGGATTCAGCTCAGTACATCTCAGGTCAAACACAGTCCTCAAAACACCATAAACCCTGAGCTTGAGTCGGCGTTCCTTCCCAGTGTGACATTAATACTGTGCTCCCGCTGAAGCGCAATCTCTTGATTTGAGGATTATCTCTGTTATACGAATAAACGAGCGAGCAAACGTGTAAACATTTGCACTGATCCGTTTCTTTACTCCACTAAATAATACATGTTGCTGTGTTGACGCTGGCGTATTTTACACGAGGCAAACAAACCCAGGTCTTGGATTAAAGGGATGTTTAGAGTGAAATCCCTGAGGTTCTGCTTGCTCATGCGCCTGCAGACGTTATCCTCAGTCTATGTTTTAGTCTGAGAATGTTTTTCGTTTCTGCAGCCGAGGCGTTCTTTGACTGTGGTGTGCCAGTTTTAGAGCGTCAGTCTGAAACCGATTCGTAAAGACTTCAGAGACTCGTTAGCGGACTCGGTAAAGATTATTTAACCAATGCTTCTTTTTTTTTTGCCTTCATAAGTAGTAACTTTTAAACTGTAGTAGGGAAATTTATGGCATTTATTCTGTATCATAAGCAGAACGTGCTTGGCAAAGGTGGCCTGACCAGGGTGACGAGTGTATTCATTCAGTAAATGATTGAACAAAAGATTTTTTTCATCTCCCTGCGTTAAAAATAATGACTTTCATTTTGAAAATTGATGAGGGACTTGATTAATGTAATGGGCGGCTATAAAAGTGTTCATTTCCCATTTTGATTTGCTGCCATCACTTCCAGGAAAGGAAAAAAAAAGTTTCCTCTGCAGCTCGCAGGAGAAGGAGAAGTATGGAGGCTTGACCAGATTATTTCTTCAAGTGCTTTGATGAGATTATTACAAACAAAATCTATGATGCCTGTTTCCATCAAAGCTTTTTTTTTTTTTTTTTATGGCGCATGACTGGAAGGAGAAGGAGGAGAGAGCCAAGAAAGAAATACAGCAGCCTGAACAAACATCAAGAAAGGAAATGCTGTATGAGGCCCCAGGGGCTGATTTAGGGAAACTCAGGCATCGCTGTGTCTTATTTTCAACAAAGTAGGGGTGGAGATGAAACAGAAGAGGAGTAAAAGTCTACAGTAACTTTCATATCCCATCAAATTACACATGGCATTAAGAAGGTTGGATCTTTTATGTCTGCGTTCCAGCCAATGGGAAGGCAGTTTCTCTACTATATATGTTTTAATTTTGTGCTAATTTCAAGCCTGTCAAATGATATAGTTTACATTTTCTCCAGTAGTACAAGAAGTAAATCCATTTCATGGACTTATGAAAGAAGTGTCTATGGTATTGTTTTGAAGCCTCGAGTTTGGTATTGGTCACCGCCATCTTGATTTCTTGTTCGACCATATCTCAACCATAATCGGATGTCTGTACATTCTCGCATCCAGTTTTTAGCCCATTCCCGATTGAGGAGAAACCAAGCAGCAACATCCAGGTCTGAGCGATGAAGCCCATGTGGAAGTGTAAAAAACTGCAGTTCACTGAGTGGCCACTTGAGGCTCCAAAAGGGAATAAATCCCCATAGTCCCGCATGTTAAAAAGCCCAACATGGCGATCGCAGGCTCCACCCACTTCGGGTTTCATTTTCGAGGTTCAGAACCCAATGGGTGACGTCACGATGGATTTGTCCATAGTTATCAATAGTCTTGCGATTTCCCTTTTGAATGAGCACAGACTCCTGCCACCTGCTGGTAAGAAGAAATTCACAAAGGCACAGGTCTTGGGTATCACCTAGTATGTTGCCTGCACGGTTTGTTCAAGTGCAACTTCTTTGGCAACGTCACAGTTGGTCTTCGGTAGCTAACTGAGGTCAGTACGTCACATTGTCACTTTAAAGCCTTGGTAACTTGCTTTATCATATTTTTTACTCTAAATTGCACAACAAATTACAACAGAACATGCGTAGATTAAGGTTTGAAACTAAAAAGCTCAGTAAGAAAATATTGAGTGATATAATAACGAGTCCCCCTGCTGGCCACTAGGAAGAATGCAGCCACTTTAACACTTTTTATACAGTCTTAATATTTTTGGAATTCCTACCATGCAAAATTTTTAAAACTGCACTATACTATATATAATACTTATAATACTTTTAGAAACTCATTACATTGTGTAAAACATCATAGTTAATTGGGAGCCCCGGGTAGCCCTCTACAGTAAAACTTGCTCCTGATATCACATAACAATGCCGGCAATAAATCAATCAAGACTTAACAAAAAAAAAAAAAAACTCTGCGACAACAAAGCAGTGCAGTAAAGAGATGGAAAATGGTTGACAAGGCAAAAAAAAAAAAAAAGAGGAGCGAGACAATGTTGTAACTGGGTAGAGCAAAGAGACAGCGCAGTGATTTAGGAGGTGAAAGGAAAGCTCGGGCAAGAAAGAAAGAAAGAAAGCCAGGAGGAAGACGAGCAAATTGAAAAGGAACCGAGGGCAGCGTCGCAATCAATGGCATTTTTCTTAAAGGATTCTCCACGACGAAGAGGGGGAGAAGGTTACGCCGCCTGCTACAAACTAAAATAGGACGGAGAGAGAGAGAGGAGGACGAAATAAGTGCCAACTCAATACAATGCAAATGAATAATACATAGAGAGAGAATTGAAGGGAGAATTGGGTTGGTGGGAGATAGAAGGCACCTGTACAGTGTATATATATTACCTGTTTCGGAAAGAGGATGATGCGCGCATGCGTATTGTACCAGGGCACATAAATCACATCTAATATTGTTGATTGAGCTGACCAGACTTCTTCAATATCATATCTGATGGAGTGTGGCAGATGATTTTTCCCCGTTTAACTCGGACAACTTTGAGGGATTAGATCAAGCTCAAGGAAATAAATGGAGGTTATTAAACTGCAGATTGGTACGAGCCAGTTCCCGGGCGCGAGACACAATTCTGAACAAACGAGCGAGTGATTTCTGAAAATCCTTCCACCCTCTACTGTACGCCCCTTTCCTCATCTTTTCAAACAAACACATTAAAAGGAAAGTGTTTTCTCCCAATTCCCTCTCCGTCTCTGCCGGGCTCTTTCCCACGATGCACCGCTGTTCGCTAACAAGAGAGGACAGCCAATCGAAGTGAGCCGTCTTAAGCCCCCGACACCACCACCACCACCATTGTCGCCCCACGTCTCGTTTTGTGTTTGAAAAGCAGCCCACACTCTTGCAGGCCATTTAGCCGGCTCAGTAATGACTGAGGCAAACACTCTGGTCGACCCAAAACAACAGAAATGGACTCGGTAAAAGCCCTCTCTTGGTTTTTATTTTTCTTGCGTGCGAATCCGAGGTCTGCTGCCGGGGGAGAGGGCACAAGGGCATCGGGAGAAGTGTATTCTTTCAACAATGCATGCGCCCCAGCTTCAAAGAGAAACTGCGTCGCACACTTCAAAGCCTCTGCGTGCATTGCTGAACATGCATGTGCATTTGCATGTGTGCAACAAAAAAAAAGGCTCGGAGGACTTGGAGATGGATACTTCCTGCACATCCTGGCAAAAATTTTTCCTTCATAGTAAGACTCAACATATAGAGCATGTTTTCAGGTCAAGGACTCCAAACTGATGGAGAGATTAAGTAGGGACCCCCTAACTACTATATGACTATATGTGTTCTATATTAAACTAGTGCTATTTATAAATATATATTATTATTATCATTTTGCATTCAGTATTAAGCTTTCTCTTATGCATTTACTGAAATATGTTCGATTCATGTTAATGTGTATTTAAAGAAATTCAAATTTGTGGGCGAAAAATAAAAAATGTATAAAAACTGTCTCATCTACCAAAGATTTTCGGCCCCGCAGTACCCCTGTGGACCCCCAGGGGTCGTGGACCCCCTGTTGAAGACCTATAATATAGAGAGACGAAAGAAGAAGAAGAGAACGTGCTCAACCGAGGGGCCGTCGAGTCCTATAGTCGAATAAGACGTCCATGTTTGTGCGTTAAATGACACATGAGACTAGGCCGAGCTGTTTGTGCTGTTCGTGGTTCCATTTGTGCAGAAGTTGGAGTGAAAATGTGACAAATCGGGATATTTCATGATGACGAGTGATCAAATTGCATTAATTAATCAGATTATTCGCTCAATTAAACAACAATTTAGTCCCTAAAACAGTCGAAATCCCCAAAGAGAATGGACGCAGAAGGAGAAAAGCAGCAAACCTCAACATTTTTTACCGTTTTTTATATTTTTTGACTGATAAGTTTTAAAAAAAATTGTTGCTGACACCTCATATTGCAATCAGTCCCTGACAAGTTGAATCTTTTAGGAGTTATTCTACAAATTAGCTGTTAAAGTTCCTGTTATTGGATCACTTTAATACCGAAGAACGCTAAAAAAATAAGACAAACTTTTCGTTTGTGTATTTGCGATGGAGACCAGTGTTGATGTCCTCAGGAAACGTGTGCTCACATTTGAATATGATAACATGTGATTTGTGGCGTGTAGCTGCTGCAGTAATTGGGCTCTAAGGAGTTCCTGTTGTTGCGTCGTTCACCTGTCCGTTCCACCTCATGAGGTACCTCGTCTCATGAGCTGCCTCTTGTGAGGAACCAAACTCTACCTAATGATAAATCGACTTGCTGACTAGTCCTTCAACTCTTGATCTGCGATGGACGCCCAGCTTAATTTGTTTGCTCTTTTTTTCCTTAACTCCTTCAGAGAAACGATGAAATGCAGGTGAAATGAAGGTTTTTACTGCAGCCACCATGTTGTTTTAGAGCTGAAAAATCTAGTCCAGAGGAGGAATCCACCTCGGGGAGAAGCACAGGCGCCAATTTCAGCACAATGACAGCAGCCTCCCGTGTCCAGGGAGCGATGCAGCTACGAGGCCCGCTGCGTTTTGAGGCCTGCTTTATCTCGACTGGAACATTTTGCCCCTTGTTATCGCCAACGCTATCGCCGCTGTTTCAGTGAATGTGTTTTTTTATGGGGATTTACAAAAAGGCTTTTAGTGCCACCTGGAAGCAGGCAAGCAAATGAGAGGGAAAAAAAAAAAGTTTTCCTTTATCATGCTTTTACCTGTAATGTCGGGTTTCTGTGGCATGAAGAACTGATAGAAGGTGGGCTCTGACAGGCCTTTGACGTTGCGCGCTGTGATTTCCACCTCGTATCTCGTGTTCCACTGCAGCGGCTGCAGCATGGCGAAGTCGTTCGCCCCTGGAACCAGCTTGGTCATCCACTGCTCTTCTTTATCCTGGAGGACGGTAAAGGAAAATGGGTAAATATGCTGTATATCGCCTACGTAGAGGGAGCTGCAAGGAGATTCCTTTGTGGCCCCCCCACACCCGTTCTTTACATCATACTTCCTTCCCTTTCCTTCCTCTGTTTTCACTTTCAGACCAATTGCCAACAAAAGGAGATCTGTACATTGAAGAGGTGCCAGGTGCACCATGAACCATTCCAGGCTCCTTGGCACCTGTTTTCTCCGGAGGAACAATGAAAATGGACGGAGTCAAAGTCCAGGAGTGATGGTTTCTGTTTTGCTAACCTGTAATGTGTTTGTGTTCCTCTGCTGCTGCCGCTTCCCCCAGTGAAACACAGAGCTGGTCGCTCGGACACATTAGCAATGAGGAGATAGCAGATCTGAACCAGCGCAAATCCACTCAGCCCCCTGGGGGAGATTTCCCTACTCTGCCCCTCCACCCCGGCCTCGTCTCAGTCGCTCCCGCCTTACTTAGCTTTCGCTTAAAATACAAGATTCGAGAGCTCAACGGTGTCCACTTAGCCACCGACGCATACGTTAAACTCAAGCAAGTGAGTCATACACGCTCCACTTGAGAGGAAGACCAGTGACAGCATGGAACATAAAGGAAAATCTATTTATTACGCAAGCAACAGAAACTTGAAAACTGAAAAAAGGCTCTTAACTGGATGTCCTCTTTTTTGTTCCTCCTTCAAATAAATAAATGACTCGTTCTCAGATATCGCAGCATCAATGAAGTCGCCCCGAAAGAATGATTATACAATCAGCGTGCAGCAGCAATTAAAGATTCAACCAAAAAAGTTAGTTAGAAAGGCTATTTTAAACTAACTGGCCTTCCCTTGGAGAAGGAATAACCAGAGAGGCTTAATTTCATTCTTGTCCTGAAAAAACATTTGGATATGAGGTTTGATATTTTTCCTATAATAACCTTTTTTTTTTTTTCGTTTAAGCATATACCGTGAAAATATCCAACAATGTGTTTCAGACTCCCCCAGTCTCTCTTCGTCAGTCTCCGAGCTCAACCATTTCCTCCTTAAGCCTTTTGAAAATGCATCACGTACGAACATCTTTCAAATAATGATGATAAAAAATAAAAAAAATCCCCAAACAGCTTGCAGGTGTAGTTTCTGGAAAACAAACTTTTGTTCGGGGACTACTTTCAGCGGCGGATTAACACATGTTTGATCCAAAACTAAGCGTATACAGGAGGAGAACGGCTTCTCTGTTCATCATAAGAGGATTAACGGAAGGAGCGGGCTGCAAAATTGTAAAATATTGAATCATGCAAGTTTCATCCTTTATCCCCCCCCCCACTCTCTTTTCACTTTAACTGTGCCGTACCTGGACTTGACTCTGGCCGTTCTTTGGCCTACTCACAGTCTTGTACTTGACGATGTACTCCACGATGGGCATCCCTCCGTCGTCCTGCTTGACCAGCCCCAGCCGGTACGCCTTGCCCATCCCTCTCTGCCCGTGGACGGCCGGCGGACTTGGCTCACCTGAGATAAGCAGAGAGAGGGGGGCGGCTTCATCGTGGATGCAAAACAATGCATCTTTGTGTGTGAGGGGAAAAGCGTGTGTGTGTCCCTGAGTGAAGCGGGGGAGCAGGTGGCAACATGAGATATGAGATAAGGATGCAGAACAAGCAGAGAGAGGGTTTAAAGCTGAATTAAATTCATATTACAAGGTAACTCCCACTGCCTGGTTGTAATTAATGTTGACTGGAGGTTTTTATTATTCACTGTATTTTACTAATTGGCTCTTCTTCCTAACATTCATTCATTCTCAGTAGCTGCACTGCCGTAGAATATTAAAAGTGGGAAATCTTTTTTTTTTTTCTTTCCGTGGCCTTGCCTGGATTTACAGCAATCCTGCAGTGCCAGATTTCTCAAATAAATAAAAATCTTATCGCAGTACATAATTTTTAACGCGGCGGCTTTATATCAAAGCGCAAGTGCGACGGGATCTATTTCTGGCCCCAATAATCTCAATTCATATCAATGAAAAATGAAGAGGTTGTAACCGTCTCCAGGATAAACATGCCAGAGTTTCACAAGAGGAGCATTATCTCTGTCACGTCTTCATTATAGTTTATGGAATCTAAGCATCTAACATAGCTGTTTTATCTATTTCTTGGTATTTTTTCTGTGTAATTATTTCCTGAATATAATCATTAACTAGGAAGTGCCAATCGCCAATAATTAACCCAGTCTAAGTGCTATAAATCTATGAAATCTAGTAATTAATTAAGGTGATTACGACAGGATTTAATTTCATATATAAGTATCTAAATGGAAGTTTAAATTGTTCTGAAGCTGTCTGGTTCAAAGCTTATCAAGATGAGCTCTTATTTCACAGAAAGTGTCATGAAATGGGACAGAGAACGGAGGCGTGGTGTAAGGAAGGAGGAATACTTACGGATCGGTAGAGTCTGGAAGGACTCCGTGTGGCTGAACTCGCCCTGGCCCTTTCCGTTGACGGCTGCCACTCGAACCTCGTACGTCGTGTTGGGCTCCAGTCCGGTCAGCACCACTGTGGCTGCAGAGACACAAGACCAGAAATACAGGCAACCTGTGAAGGTCCTCAGTCATCCAGGTCACGGTATATCCAAACAAAGGCAACCACACTTGTTGGGTTCCATAATGACATATCACCCAAGGTGCTTCTTCAGTTCCATATGGAACATCTGTGTTGCTCCTACACAATGGCTGCCTTGATTATCCATATATATATATATATAGTCAATACAGTCCATTCAGAGCAGTGGTTACACACACACAAATGGGCATGTGAATGATGGAAAGTGTTGAAAACAAGCTTTGAGGCCAGGCAGAGACAGTAGGGAGGAGAGAGATACTAGGATATAAAGGATGAATAGGGTCAGTGAAAAATGTATTAATTGTAGAAGCATTAATAGGAACAAAGGACTTAGGTGTGAATGGATAACTGTAAGCAGTGAAAACCGGATAGGTTGATTAGAAACATGCAGCTCTATGGATTAGAAACATACAGCTCTAAAGTTAAGAAACACGCACCTCTACAGATTAGAAACATGCAGCTCTACAGACTAGAAACATGCAGCTCTACAGTTCAGAAACATGCAGCTTTATGGATTAGAAACATACAGCCCTACAGTTAAGAAACATACAGCTCTACAGATTAGAAACATGCAGCTCTACAGATTAGAAACATGCACCTCTACAGTTCAGAAACATGCAGCTCTAGAGATTAGAAACATGCAGCTCTACAGATTAGAAACATGCACCTCTACAGTTCAGAAACATGCAGCTCTACAAATTAGAAACATGCAGCTCTACAGTTCAGAAACTTGCAGCTATACAGATTAGAAACATGCAGTTCTACTTATTATCTCTAGTCTTGGGTTAAATATAAATAAAGATACATATAAAGATATACTGCATCTGTAAAAGGCATCTGCGATGCATCCATTCATGGCATTGACTCTCACTATAAAACCTTTATCTGTATTCACAGAAAATAACTTCGCTGCAGGACTCCATTAACAGTAAATACTATGAGATAATTTAGAAATGAACGTACAACAAACTCACAGTAAATGATTTGTTCAAAGACTGTGCGACTCCGGTTAAATCACAGTAAATTGTTGTAAATATTATGAATGCTGTGATGACTGCGAACACTCTGTGCTGTACTCGTACTGTAAATTACAACAGTTATAGAAGAAAACAGAGAATCCCATTATCACGCAGATTCCTATTTCACTTCGAATGACCGGAGCCTATTTGCATAACCTTCGACGTTCATGAAAGCCAATAGAGAGTTGGTAGTGTAATGAGTTTGAGTGAAAGTTGTTGTTTTTCATCAGTTTGCACAAATTAAATACTTGAGCGGTAATAGGTGCATTTGCAGTTCTTTAGTCCTGGAACTGAAAACAAATTCTGCAATTTGCAGCCGTACCCGGCCATAAGCAGACATTTCAATTTGGGAAAACGCATTCAAATGAAACGAGTCTGGGAGTCTCATTATATAGAGGAGCTTATTACGTAAGGATCTTCAGCCTGGGCTATCTGAAGTAGCTCTATGACTATGAGATACCACTTAGAGGCTTGTAATTATCCGGACAATTTAAATATTTTAGTCATAATTTTGAATATAACTGAAAATAGTCTGAATGAGTTCCGTTCCTTTGTTAATCACGGTTCTTTTCCTCTACATGTTCACTGTTGAAGTGCTGCCTCCTGATTGGTATTCAGCTCACTGGATCTACATACTGTAATTGACTCTGAAATGAGGGATATTAGTGATAAGCCCTTCAGGTTTGTCGGACCTGCTTATCACCCAACCATTCGTCCTCTGGCTCCCATTTTCCATCCATCCATCCTTCACGTCGCGGTGTACTTTCCACCAACAGGCTCAGAAATCAATTTGGAGTCGTATAGCATACAAGGAGGAGGAGCTCGCTCTTTTCAGCTCAGGCAGGGTCTGGCACTCTCCCCACAAGGTGTTTGACTTTCGTCATGACCCGACAACATCTCTGGGCCAAGGCTTTGAAGGATCGCACGGCAGATCATGCGGCACGGCCTCTACTCACGCTTGATTGGTGTCACCTTAAGTGTTAGGGATATCAGCTGAGGCCAGATGATAGCATGTTAATCTGGCACGGGCCAGTTTTGACTGGTGGTAAGTCTGAAACCGTGCGGCAAAATTAGAAAACCAAAGTATTCCTATGACTCATCTGTAACTATGCGCATATATACATCACTGTAGAACTGGTTTATGGTGGGCTCTGATCACAGCGGGGTCATTAAATGTATAATTCATCATGTGAGCGGGAGAATTTTAATTCATGCAGCAAAGAAAAGAAAAATAGTTCAGAGCGTGCTGACTGAAACCCATTTATATTTAAAGAAGGGTCGTTTTTAGATCCCAAAAAACACAAAATGTGACCTTTTAAGGACATTTGACAAGTATGCTTGGATAAAAGAGATAATTTGAAGAAACTTTGCAAGCTTTAGCCACTTCACAACAAATTGCATCTTTTATATTTTATTATTTTACTTTCAGCCACTGGTTTCTACTCAGAATCCACCACAGAAAACATTTTTATAGGGACTCATTCATTCTAGTTAGGGTAAAGTCTGCTCATCTCAACTGGAGTCTAAAAAAAAAAAAAAAAAAAAAACTCAGAAGGTGAGTATTTGTTCCACGGGTCATAAAGTGTATAACATGAATGAAGATCACTGGTAATAATCACTGCCTTTCACCTGCACGTATACTAGGTTAACAAATCTTAAACTGTCCGTGAAATGAGAATATGAGTAGGTGCCTCAGCCGTGAAACCTTTGTTAAGAAATGAAAATACAACAGACACTCACTCTGGACGCTGTGTGACTTGACGTCCCTCCAGTCCTGTGAGCCCACCTCCTTGTACTGGACCAGGTAGTAGCTGATGGGGACGCCGCCGTGAGAGTCCGGCTTCATGAACGTGACGGTCGCCAGGCGCTGGGAGACGGCCGACAGGCGAACCGAGTACGGATTCGATGGTACGTCTTAAAAAAACAAAACAAAAAAACATAGCAAATTTGACCAGTTGAATTTGGTATGCCACTAAAACCACAAACAACAGCCTCCTTATGGTACTTCCTGGTCCTTCAGTTTAAAAAAACGATGCATGAAAAGGTTGCACACTTGTAGCTATAAAGACACATTTTGTGATATTCTGAACCATACATACGCCCTGGCGTTTTATGCAATATTAACCAAGGATAAAAAGGCTGCAGACAGAACTCGCTCAGCCTTCAACCCATTATATCACAACTAAAGGTAGACATTATTGCTATAATAACTCTAGGCCATGAAAGGCAATTTAATTCACATCTCATTCTGAAAGCTGGGGAATCACTTTTATTCTTTTTCTTCCTTTCTTTTTTTTTGCTTTAGTATTTTGCGCATTCAAAAACAGCTTCATTCACTAAAAACCTACTCACGCGCCAACATGTTTCGAGTAGATTTTACTCAAGGTTCAGCTTTGTGGTCAGAGTGACATAATTTCAGTTGATAACAGCAACTGTTACAGCAGCTTCGCCGCGTTGTCTCTGTGCACTTGTGCAGAATGTAAGAGTCGGAACAACTTGCAAAACACAGTTCTCCTGCAAGATTACATATCAGGTCAGCTTTTTGCTCACTACTTTTCCCCTTAGCTGGAGCAATTCAATCTGCACTAAAGATAATTGGACTGCACTATTGTGTATTAGGCCAAGCTACCGTAAATTAGGGGGTACTTCAGTAAATAGCGAGGGGGTATGGTAAATCAGCCAGCACTATTTGAGATTAGGCTAGGCTGAATAGGGGTTGGGACTTGTAGTGGAATTTATCTTCCTGAGAATTGCAAATAAGGCCATTACCATTAGTAGAGAGGTAGAGGGTTACAAAGTAGTTGAATGGTTGGAGTTACCGTGAGAGCAGCAATTCAAAAAGGTGTGAGGTCCCTGACTCCACATATTCTGGATGTGAAATTAAGTCGCCGATCTCATTAGGAAGAGGGGGGCCACACAACAGAGGCAGCTCTGCAGACTCACCTGCCTGGGCCAGGATGAACTCCTGGTATCGAACTCCGATGTTGTTCCTGGCGGTGCAGTTGTAGCGGCCAAAATCTCTGTCGGACATAGGAGTCACCTAGATACAAAAATATCGTTAATCACTTTAAATTAATTGATATTAAAACTGCTACTAAATGACCACTATGAACGATCGTGAGTATTCCGTTGACCTCCATTGAATAAGGGTCAAATTGAAACCTTTGTTCACAGTCCAAAATCCATTTGCAAGCATACAAAAAAAACAAAAAAACTACTACTAAATGACCAATACCATAACCCCTGCACACTGCCTGCTGAGAGGATCAAACACTGGCTTCTGGACATCAGCTCAAATAGTGTATGTTTTTATTGGGAGTTGGTGGAGGCCAAAAAATGGAGCTGAAAAGACATTTCAAAAAATCAGCTGGAAAATCAGTGAGATGCCCTTTTGGAGGAATATTCCCATTACTACAGAGACCTTCATAGAGATTATGTCAGTAAAGATCAGATCATATTGACTTCACTATGAATTGTCATGAGTATTCCATTGACCTCCACTGAAAAAGGGTGCCAGCTGAAAGTGAAACCTGAACGAGTAAAAACTAATTTACAACCACGTGTCACAATAAAATAGAATTTTATAATTGGATATCTCATTTAGATTTCTTTCTACCATGATGTCTATTTGTTGACAGTCCAAAATCCATTTACAGGCATACAAAAAACATAAACATGTTTGATTTAAAAAAATAATGATAAAACTGCTACTAAATGACCAATACCATTTTGCAGTGACATGTCATAATTAAATAAGAGATAAATAATTAGAATTTTGTAATGTGATATCTCACTTAGATTTCTTTCTACCACAATTTCTTTTTTGTTGACAGTTTCATTTACAGGCATACAAAAAAAAAAAAAGGCCAATTCTTAGATTTAAAACGCAGGATGAGGTTCATTTTGTTTGATATCAACAAAAGTGTAATGTTAAAACTGTTGGGGAGCCTTTTGTGTCATGATTTGTAATCGCTACTAATTTATGATTTGAACCTACCTCCAGCACAGACTTGCCCTGCGCACTGTGCACCCGTATATTGGGGGTTCCCTCCGGTGAGATGGTGAGCCGCTCTCTCCTCCACAGCATGGTGGCAGTCGGGTTGGACATCACATCGCAGCTTATGTTCACTGGATTCCCCTCCCATGAATAATAAATGGTGTGGTTGGTCAGGAACTTTGGTATATCTGTCCGAGACAAAGCAGCGTTGTATTTCTTTCACACCTGCCTCGCAGCTTTTTCACCGTGGATGGAATTTGTGGTAGCCAATTAGACCGCTCGAAGAAAAGGATGGATGATCACAGGCAAAAGACAGAAAAAAAAATTGCTGAGGCTTAACACACAAACTTCTAAAAGGGATAAAAAAAGTACTTCATTAATGCTTCAAACTTCACTGTTAAAAAGAAAAACTTTAATTGAAACCATCTTATGCTGCTGCAGAAGGAAGGAAGGTCTCAATTATGATCATCTCCTCCAAGAATTAGAATAAAGGGATAGAAGCTCATTTGCCCCAGCAAATAGAAAGGGCAGTAATGGACGTTTGCAGAGGCGAGGCGTTGTGTGGATCTCTTTTGGCCCAGTCAGCCCAGCTCAGTCAGAGAGGCATTATGGTTGTTTTATGCTCGCTTGCAGGATTCCATTAAAGAGATTGATGCCTGGCTCTCTGTCACAGCCGAGGACGTGTTATCCCCCCGCAGCCTGCAGTGACTTAGTAAATGAGTTCATTAGTTCGGTGGCAATGGCTGGCTCAGCCCCGCCACGCTCACTCTCGAGGCAGAGCGGGAGTCGAGTCTGGGAGCCGGTTGTTAGCTGAGGCTCCGGCAAAATCCGTTTACAGCATTGTGACAGCAACTTTGCTTTATGCATGCATGAAGAGTGGGCGCACGCATGTGAGTGTTGTTTTTCTACATGAAGATGCCATCAGCTTCTGCCAAGATGTCAACTTTTCAAGAACTATGCAAAATAAGTTTTGAAGGAAATCCATGAACCCAATAGTCACCTCAGCCAGAGGAGCAGAAAATTGGATTCCACTTGACAACAAAGATACAGCATTCATTCTTTCCTGGCTGTCTCTCTGAATATATTTGTTTGTCTTGTTGCTTTCCGCTGAGCTTCAAGGTGAACTTGAATAAAAAAGAAATAAAAAAAAAAAGAAACCACTTTTTATTGGTCTAGTTCAGGCAACAGAACCACTCTCATAATGAACCTAATCATTCCGAAGCCAGAATGGAGATCTTTGCTTCAGAGCTCATTAAGCAGGGGGAGAGCCCGCCCCAAATAACCCCAAACAACCAGCACTGAGGAATGGGCGCGCTCACCGGTAAGTAGGGGAGCTGTCAGCAGGAGAAAACGAAAAGGCAATGCATGATATCCCCCCCTGCTAATTAACCCTTCTGGAGGCGGTGCATGTGTGGCGGGGTGGGTGCAGCGGCTTTGAGAGGGGCGAGTTGTTTGTCCTCAGAAAGAAAAACAGAAAAGAATTATTAGAACAAAGCCTGGGCTGAACTTTTGAACTCCCTTCGACGTTGCGAAGAATTCGCATGTTTCCTTCTCCTTGTCGGCTGCTTGAAAGCGTGTGTTGAATTTTCACAGATTCATCAAATGCAGCGAGAGGAGGGGTGGAAGGGTTACGCGAGGTTGCCAGGACTGCTTCTTCAATTTGCTCACAGACAGTGTTACACAACTTGTTGCTTGGGTATCTCCAGCTCCTCCTGAACTCCATGATTAGACCTCTGCAGAGGAGGTGGGATCTAAAGCCAGGATTGGGGCTTTTCTGCGTTAGATCTCCGCAGTAGCCTTAAACTCTGCGACATAGCCTGCGCCCTGCAACTGAACAACAGCGGTGATGGGTCCAAAATTCATCTCCTTGGTCACGTCTCTGAGCGCCCTACAATCATGGGAAAGAACCCTTCCATCTACTCAGACGTCTTCTCTCTTTTGCAAGTTGCTGTGATTACACTTATAGGAACGGTTGCTCAACATTTATTAGCTTCAACTCCAACATGAACCATCCAGTTCCGACTGCCACTGATTGAAGTACCCAGAGAAACAGCCTGGTATGGTGCAGGAGTATAAACCACTCCAGGACAAAGTCCGACCGATTGGATTTGACCAACCGCTCTACGAGAAAAACCTCAAAGTCCGACTGCCTTCACTTGTAGCTTCGATTGATCAGACGACACTTACACTCAATGTCCAGGAACATGCTCTTCTGATGGCCTCCGATCCTGCTGAGCGCCTCGCAGTCAAATCGACCCAGGTCGGCGAGCCTCACGCCGCTGATGGTCAGCACAGACTTGCCGTGACGACCTCGGACTTCAAACCGCCCGTCTTGGCTCTAAAGACACAAACACAGCTCACGATTAACTTTCAGGGCACATATTAATCTGTCTGTGATTAAGCCCTCCTATGGTTATAAGGCAGAAAGGGTTTCGAAATCACTGGAGAGATGTATATCACAACTTGAGTCTGGTAAAACGACTGATACAGAGGATAACATACTTCTGCGTGCATGTGGATAGTCCTTCGAGTGGCCTGGCATCTCTTTGCTTGAGCATAATCAGTTCCCATTGGAGAGACTTCAGATCATTAGAAGTTTTGTATTTGGGGTACATTCGGGCTAAGAAATCCATAGCCGTGGGGTTAATTCGTATTTATCAGATTCACTAGTCAGGGCTGAACACAATCAAAGTTTATCTGTGACACACATATGATTGCGATTACGATCACACATGAAGTCCAGAAAGTCTTCGGAGAGCTCTGTCGCCCGAGCAATTTACAAAAAAAAGTTCTCCGTCCAACTTCTGCCGACAGTGACAGCCCCCTTGATCCATTTTGACCCCTCCCTCGCAGGCAACCATCACTTGTCAAGCAGAGTCAGGGTTAACGCAATAAACTGTCGATTTATTACAAGGTCATTACATCTGTATGAAGACAGATGGTATCAATTTGAAGCAACGGGTCAATTACGGCAGACGAAGCTATCGCGCCAGTAATCGACATTCCCTCGTAATGAGAAAAAACACCCCAGGAGCATCCTGGTTGCAGACATGATACGTCTACAGCCTTCAGACTGTTGCCACCAGATAACCTCCCTGACCCTCAACAAACTACTTTTCGGCGGAACTGCCCGGTTGATGCAATATCACCCCACATGACCGCAGCTTCAAGATTTGAAGGTCACACACAAAAGAATTTCATTTTGTTGATAATTTCCCAAAGCAAATTTCCGACTGATGGCAAAAAAGGAAGTAATTTTGGATGATAGACATATTTTTGCTTCATGGTTTCTACCTCCTATGAATATGTCATGAAGAAAGAAGCTGGCTGATGGTATTTATGTGCAGACACGTCCACAATAAACCGCCTTAGTTGTGTTCTTATTCTTCACAGAGGCTGATAGCGCTGTAGGGTGTTTTTAATCTGACTCGTTCCAAACTCTTGAAGCCTCTGTGAACAAAAAGACACGACTATCAAAGACAGCGATGATGGCGCTGCCGAGTGACGCTGAGATGGAAAGGCTCGGTCTCTGCTTGTGTTCTTACAAAGCCACGGCACGACCGCGACCTCTGGATGACTCAGACCATCACAAGTTTGCTTCTCCTACTTTGTTGCCTTCTAATTAGTCAATTAAGTCAACTCAAATAAACAGCTTTAACCGAGTAAAAATAGATCAGAAGTTATTTAGCTCAAGGCTTCAGAGTTAATGTAGGATTGCACTTAAATTACTTGTTTCTCAATCTGTACTTCAGATAAAGACGTTAGAACAAGAAAAAGCTTGGGCTTTTATGCCCGCGTTGCATCGTCTCGGGACAGATTGTGTTTTAGTTGGCGTTGCCGATTGCCGACTGCTCATGCTAACTACCAGCTTTTTATTCAGTCCATACATGATTATGCAGAGCGCCGCAGGAACCTGTTCTTATTGTACACGAGTAATTACATGGGTCAAAAGGAATCTCTTGACACGGTTATTGTTCTTTTTCTGAGATTTACAAGAAATACCTGACATGTGTCTGCGCACACATGAGTAATTACAATGTCAACGGGGGCCAGCGGCCTATTAGCTTAGCATAAATGTGAAGACAACTAGCATGGTTCCGTCCAAACCAGACGTACCACCCCGTCTTGTTCCCGTACGATCACTGGGCAACCAGGTCCTGCGACATGTTGGTGATTAATTACTTCACATTAGCATCTCTAACAGTCTGGATACTTTCAGTCTCCGATGCTAAGCTACATTGTCTGGGTATATACTTGAAAATCTAATATTTATTCATATGATACCACTTTCTGGAGTGCTCACCCCTCCTCTTGAGCTCAGGAGAGTTGTGTTTTCACTGCCAACTCCTTGCAGGACATCTGTATTCCCTCTACTTGTCCCTTTGCATATTTAAGTCTGTGTACTGGA
This sequence comes from Mugil cephalus, assembly GCF_022458985.1. Lineage (NCBI taxonomy): Eukaryota > Metazoa > Chordata > Actinopteri > Mugiliformes > Mugilidae > Mugil > Mugil cephalus. Next base: position 11,804,698 of record NC_061792.1, on the reverse strand, counting down.
GTGTACAGGCTGCACACCTCCTGTATAGATTTCCCCGGGAAATCAATGCACATCCAGCCCTTTCTAATGCCCTCCTGCCACTCCCCCCCGCTTCCCCCCTCGCCTCAGTTAATACTCATTATGTGTCTAAGCCTCATAAGCCTCGACCGCGGAGCCCCCCTCTTCTGATTCACACTCTCTTTATGTTGCAGCTCGCAGGCTGCTTCAGCATCACCCCGTTCAGAATGGCTTGTCTTCGCTCTTATCGTCGCAGCGATATCAGCCAATGAGGTGGAGCGTCTTTTAAAGGATGGGCTCTGGTCTCTTTGTGCTGCCACTGCAGACTCCGCTTGTTTGCCTTCGCCAGCTGAGGTCAATGGGATTGGGAGCGTGTGTATTGAATGGGAATGCTGAGGATGGGAGGGTGGAGACGGGCGAAGCAGGGGCGTTAGGAAATCTTTCTAGGAGGGAGCTTCTGAGTCAGGAAATTACTCCCCAACCTCCCCCCTCACGGCCAGCTGATAGGGTCCATGTCTGGAGACGAACTCGGGCCCCCGAATAGCGCAGCCTCTTTGATATGTGGCTCATCCGAAACGGCCACGGGCGCACACATGCGTGATGCAAAAAGTGAAAGCTCACCGCGGAAGAGTGCGCACAGACGAAAGAGAAAGAGATGAGGAAGTTGAGGGAATTAAGGAAGAATCCGGGGGAGGGATGAAAGGGTGAGCAGGTAAGTAAAAGAAGTGCAGAAATATATTAAATTTTGTCTCCATCTGTTCCATAAGAACTCAAAAAAAAAAATGAGATCGTGTCTGCGCCGAACGCACGAAGCCCAATCTGAAATACAATCTCTCGAATGGGATTCAGGACTGTACCAGTGTTATTTCAGTCCAATTGTTGGAGAATTTTCAGATATTAAAAATGTCAGCTGTAAATGTCAGCCGGCCCGGAAACACACTCCAGTCTAATTCTGGCAAGAGTAGCCTATTCTAACAGTTGGGAGTTGGGGGGCGTGGACGCAGGGTCTTCGTGTTTGCAGCACTCCAACGATTATCAGATCACCTCAGCCTCGTAACAACAGCAAAGTGACATTTAATAACGGCTTTCTGGGTGAAGGAAATGGAGGCCAGCGAGGGGTGGAACTCGGGAAGCAGCAGCTAAACATTGCCATTATCTGTTTTTTGGGGGCTTTTTTTTTTTTTTTTTGGCAGGGATTGGGAATCAAATGGAAAGCAAAACAACGATCGCAGCAGGTGCTGGTCTGCTGTTTGCAAAGTTTGAGGAGAATCAACAACAAATGCACTTTGAGTCCCAAATTGAATCACACGTATCGATCTTTGAAGACTCTTCCGTGGAACAGTAAAGACTTTAAATGCCACAAGGAACTGCATCCCATTATGTTTTCTTGGTGACGGTCCCAGTGTTAGTTGACATGCAACATTATGTAGTGAGTAAGACGAAGCCTCGTGAAGCTCTCGGTAAGAAAGGAGTGCGCGTGGACTGGATATGCAGATTGGAGAGCAAATTGAGAGAGGAACATCCCGCCTTAAACCCAAATGACTGCCGCCATCCATCACGCCTCGTGCTTCACAAGTCGTGTTTGTCTTTGCGTATGTTTAGGTGCGTTGCCTTGCCCCCGCGCATTTCCATAATTGCATTTGCTGTGGGAAGAGAAGCACTTACTCTCATTTTCGGCTGTGATTTATCAACCCGAGCGATTCGAGCCAATGCACACATTCATTTATCTCTGCGGTGACCTTTTTCCCGAGCAAAAGAACGGCTGCCATCTTTGTTTTCTCTCCCTCCTAGTCTCTTTTCTTTTCTTTTTTTTCTTCTTTTTATTGCTTCTGCACAAACCTCAGCCCCCCTGCCAGGGAAGCTGTGATGGAAGTGAATATGGTTTTCACACTGACAGCATTCTGTCCGAGGATAATTAATTTTCCAAGAAAATTACTGTTTCGGGTTGTTTTTTTTGTGTGTGTGAGCAAAGTGAATAACAGACACAGAAAAATATCTAAAAACATCCGTCTTTTTAGCTGGATTGCACAAAGGTATTAGAGAACTTCAAGGTTCTTGCTGCGTTTTTGTGTCGGATCTAAATAAAAGATTTCCCTGGAGATAATAATCTCAGAAAGCTGCGAGAGTGCAAGGGGAACGTGCGCAATATTGCACCAGATACGCCGTCTCCGAGGCTTCACACATTCTTGACTCAAGAAGCCATGAGCAACCGATAAACGACTGTAACTGCAACATTTCACGTGTGGCAGCCCGGGAATGATTACATCTGCTTTTAGTTTTACGCGGACACATACAAGTAATTACCCGTTAATGTCGGCCGCTGCTTTTAGAGAGTGCGAATGCTCCATTTATAAGGATCGGCATTAGAAGAGCACGAGAACGGACGCAACGGCAGGCGACTTCTTCTCGGAGCCCAGGTAATTTGAGGACACATTTGTTTTATCGGTACCTTTCAAAAAACTCATTAACAGAAAAAAATAAAAAATATCCATATGAAAAACATGACTGCATGGCGAAAGTTCCATTTAGAGCTGACATTTGGGCGAGAGCGGGGTTTTCACTCGAGAGTAATCGCGGTTGTGCCGTACTCAAAGGCACATTTCAGACGGCGGGAGCAACACTGCCGCAAATATGGATCTGTATATGTAAATGGGAGCTTTATTCCCTCCGTGAATTGTGGAGGATTTCAACGTTTTACCGCACCTTCTTCTCAGGAGCGACTGCGCAAGAGGCTCGTGGGTATTTGAGCCATCTGCCACTCCGCCAAAGACAAACCGTGGTCTCTCAAAGGTATTTTTCAACAATAAAAGTAGGATGTTAATACCCCAGTTAAACAAGCATTCCCTTTCAGTTCACACCTGAAAACAGAAAACACTAATACACGATGAAAAATATCTGAATTTGATCTGAAAACCTGGTGAATTTTCGAAAGTTATGCGCCCAGCACTCATACCACGGGTGAAGCCCGTGCCGTATGATGCTACACGCACACACACATAGAGCCAGATGGACTTTCTGGCAGCTTCTACCTTGTCTCCGTCCACGAAGGCCTGGCCGTCTCTGGCTCTCCTCCAGGAAATGTCAGGCAGAGGCTCGCCCTCGGCCACGCAGGAGATCATGGCGGCGCTGCCCTCTACGGCTGTCACGTTCTTCAGCTGGGTGATGTGGGGCTGGACTGGAGGCCACGGAGGACGACGGGGAGGGGGGGAAGGAGAAAGAGGACACAAGGGGGGGAAAAAAATAAACGGTTAAGTAAAGAAGAATAGATTGGGAGGCTGGAGGAATAGGTGCATGGGAGATGTGAAAGGAGGGAAACTGTCAAAGATCTAACTCATAATGGAGAGGAGATGAAGGCTATACCACGGGGTTTAAACACAGAGCTGATGCATGACTTTGGTGCTGACAGCATAGGCCAAGATCATTTATAGACTGCAGTCATACTCTACGGCTTTTGATGTAGTGGCAAAGAAAGCCAATTTTGTGCATATTCCTTGGCCTAGACAACAACTCTAGGCTGAGATCCGCTCCACCTTTTTTTTGTTTTAAATAAACATCGATTTTTTTTGTGTGTGTGTGTGTGTGTGTTTGTGAGGCTGCCTCTCCAGCAGCGTGTTATTTGCTCATGGTGTGTAGCGAGCACGGCGATAAGTGCTGGAAAGCGTGCCGCCGGGGGTCGGTCCCTGTTCGCTCTCCTCCTGATAAGATGCTCAGAGCAAGCCCTGAAACCTGATGCATGTCAAGGGCAAAGAGCATGACACATGAATCATGGATTACTTCTTATTCCCGCGCACACACTGCACTTAAGTCCTTAGCAGGGTGCTTGCAAAGTAGCATGGCATAAAATCCAAAAGGAAAAGGGAAGTGAATGGAAAACTGTACTGAGGGCTTTTAACGCCGCCTGGGGGGAATCTGGGGAGTGTTTGGCAATTTCACATAGCTTCCGCCTCGGGGTGGAGGAGACGTCTCGAGGGATTTTAGGAGCTTGTCAAAACACAGAGTCGCACAAATGTACACACAGGCACACACACATATTCACATATTACTTTACCTGCAAGGACCTCCAGAAAACACATCCGAGAATAGCACCTATTTACCCCTTACATAACAAGACAAGCTAGTTACCCTAAACTTAGCCCGAGTCAAAAAAAGCATCAGTGGTTTTGCATGCTTTAAAATGCAGAATGAGTCTGCTGGAGACATTAAACAGTAACAAAACACTCGTTAGCTAAGGTTTAAAAAACTGTTCTTACAACTAGGTTAGAACAACTTAAGCACGATAAGATAAACAATGTTGCAGCTCTGGCCATCGCCATGTTGGCAACTGACTCGCAGCTAATTCGAAAACGGCCAAGCAGTGGAGTGGAGCTGAGGTGGTTGGGCGACGTCTAGGCAGGCAGCTAGACATCTGTGAGGACACCTACCTGTGACCTGACTATGCACGGGCAGTAATATGATTTAAATTAGTTACATAAATGCGGTTGGCACCGGTCGTCGCCATCTTGCAAGTGCAGGACTCCCCCTAACTAAGAGCAGGAGCGTGAAGCGACAGCTAGCAGCCTGGATGACCCCCCGAAAATGTCACTCAAATTGGCCATGCCTTTAATCATGCATAACTTTAGGCCTTTTTTATTTATAATTGAAAGAGATGAGTTGAGAAAAAAGTCACCCCAGTACACTTATGCATGGTGAAATTTGGGAACTAAATCCTGTCTTGTATCAGGTTGTGAACATGTTCGTCTCTGCATTTTGAAAAAAGTCTTTGTCAAGTCCAGCAGGACGCCTTTGTTGCGTCCTAACCATAACCTAGGGTTACGTCCTAAACCTAACCCTATCCTAGGGTTAAGTCCTAACCCTAACCTAGGGTTACGTCCTAAACCTAACCCTATCCTAGAGTTAAGTCCTTGGCCTAGACAACAACTAGGTTCCCGTTTCTTTTTTACTTGGAGCTGAGAGTGTTGCATTTTTCCTCCTTATTCAAGCTTTACATTCCATCGCGAGCACCTCAACAAAATAATCTGCGGTGTGCATTACTCCTCTTCTCCCTACTTCTTCATTTTAACACAGAGGCTTTCAAAGCTCGCTTTTAAGTCAGCCTCAAGTGGACATTTGAAGAACAGCGATTTCTGGCACTTGCTGATTTCATTCATGAGCCACCGTTGGTTGATGCCGCTTTCAAACCTGGATGGTTGTGTAAATGTTAGTGCTCCTTTCTACGCCAGACAAGGAATGCTGGAATAAAACAACTGTCGCAGCATTCACGAAAACAACCGCCCTAATGAGTTATTTGGTCTACGTCTGAGTCGCAAAAGCATGTTTTCCTAAAAAAATGTCAAACAGATTAACCATGAGGCGGAGACGCATCATCTTACTTCAGAACTAATTCGGAAATCGTGATAATGGCGCAACAATCGGCTTGATTCTGTTTGGTGTCGAGACAAAAGGAAGCCGCACAGAGAACAAGTGAAATCATCTCGACCCACTGACGGAAGTCGCTCCTGCTATAAAGCCTCGTAATGAGGCTAAATGACTTAAGATGACTGCTGAAAAGGAAAATGTGAGTATTTGGGAATATTATGAGAGCTCTTTGTGTCAGCGATACGTGTATGCAGACAAATACTTGCTCAAAAGTAACCCACTCCCAAACACTCTGATAAAACTGCCCCTGTACTGAGACCAGTCTGAGCCAGTTCTTCATCACCACCTTATCTGCAGCTGTTTTGCCCCAGATGCCCTTCATCATGCAAATATTAAATGGAAAACGTCTCATTCATCAAGCCCGGTGCAAAAACCTCTCCGCGGGGAACATTATTAATAACACATTATCTAAAACATTTCCAATCTAAATGAGAAAGAACTGAGAAGCATTTGTGTGCTGAAAAGATAAAAATCCAGAATTAATTTGTCCTTCCAGGTTTTACCCGCGTGCCGTTTATTCTTTTAGATAAGCAAATTCAAATGAACTTCTTTAAGTTTCTCTTTAGCTGGAATTATTAAAAAACAATTGTATTTTACTCTTGCACATGTTAATGACTATAATTACTCTTTATTACATTAATTATAGGTATTATAATAATTATACTTGTAAATGTTGTATTTTGCTACATTGCAGTGTCAGCCCTGACACTCTGCGCATAAAAAAGGATCAATCTCCAAGTGAAAAAGCCATTAATGTGTCAGAAAGGGAAAAAAGTGACATAAATACACAGACTGAATTGTTACTGGCTCATGAAAGACAAAGGATGGGGGTTTGTGTTAGCGTTTTGGAGCTGCTTGCATGCGGCTAAAGCAGGAGAAAAAAAAGCAGCTAAACCGTATCTTTTTATCCCAGTATTTGACATTACGTAAAGCTCTTATCTCAACCACTGACAGCCATCGCAAAGTAAAATATGATACCGAGTGTATCTGATAATGGCCATGTGTGTATTTGTTGTTTCAGCTCGCTGTGCACATCTACAAAGCAAATGCCAGCGGAGATTCTTCCCTGTCATCTCTGATGCCTCTCAGAAACTTCACTTACTTCGAAAAATGCACTTTATATATCATCGCGATTTTCACTTCGTTGCAGGAGTTTCTTTCCTTGGAAAAAGTGACATAATTTATTGTCTTGTCTAATTCTGCTACATTTTCCACAGCGGACAGTATATAACGTGTTTCCAGTCAACAGAAAACCAGAGGGAGAACAGTGCCATGGTGTGTTCAGCCAACGTGTTTAAATTACAGCACAAAAAAATCCCATTAAGCATGATGCTGTATTTCACAGCCTACTGACAACGGATCTGGAGAATGCAGTCAGCTGCAGAGGACTCAGACTATTCTGTCTCCAGATAGATGGATATCTTTTCTTCTTCTTCTTCTTCTTCTTGGCCTGATGATAAATTTCTCCCTGTGAGGCTGCTGATCGTTGCTGGAAAAGAGTTTAGAAAAGGGGGCCTTTTGCTCTTTTACCAACATCTGACATTTATAGTTGATGTTTTGGAAAAGCAGCTGAAAAAACTGACAATAGCAGCAGTTAGCTGATACAAGCTAACTGTTAGCTGGTGCAATGTTAAACCTTATTTTAGTGAAGGGCATTCAGTGGAAATTGTGGCTCATTGGTTTTACACAGGGTAACACAAATGATGATAGCACTCACATTGTCACTACTAGAGGAAGGTAAAAGAAACCAAACAGGAAGTGAAATTCAATCACTTCCTGTCTTGTTTCTTTGGGAGATGCTGATCAATTGTGTTTGTACGAATAGACTGAAGAAGGACTGATAATTGTTAACCTGATGGCGGCACTACAGGAGAAGTTAAATAAATGTCTGCTCAAAATCTAGCTACCACATTTCAGTTTGCACCAAAGTGACCGAGAGTCCCTCGAGCCACGCTGCTAGCATGTCTAACCGAGAGGTGCAGCGCACATAGCAATTTCCCGACAGTGTAAATGGTCTGTTTTCCTCCCTGCAGCCACACATGACCCGGAGCCTTGAATGCAAGACAAGTTGACATAATCCCCGAAGACTGACAGACTTCTGGCGTTTACAGCTTCGGGGAGGTGGAGCTTGCTTTGGCGTCTCTGCACAGCAGCCAGGAGGCAAACTGTGGTGATTCTGGGATCAACAGGCTTCAAGCGATTAACTGCTACTTTAATCCGTTCGTGGCAACACATGGTCACGGGTGAACATCTAGAAAGGTGCTGCTGGAAATTGATGTTAAATATAATGCGCTCCACCTCACTGGGGAGTACACTGCACTAAGCATGAGGACACCTGCCCAGCGCCGTGTCTCACCGTTTTCCTCCCAGGTGAGCTGTCGAGGGTAATAAAACTAACTTACAACCACCTCCCCGCTGCAGTCAAAGGCAGAGCTCCTCCCTCACCCTTAACTCCTTCATTTAAATGTGCATTTTGAAGAACAAGCAGTGCACTTCACGTCCTGAAAGAATGTTGATGACTGGAGCACAAATCTCCATACATTTTCATGAGCTGAATGAGCGCTATCACCGTGATCTGCGAGGGAATAGCCGGGAGGCTGTAAAAAAAAAAAAAGAAAAAGAAAAAACATAAATTGAAATCTTTTTATGAGGAGTGCAGTAATTGGAATTTGAAGCATTAAATGAAATATTTCTTTTGGGGGGGATTTATAACATGGATGCAGCTGTTATTGGTGCGGGCTGACGGCCATATTTGGACATTTGTGCTTTTGAAAATGGTTTTTATTTATTTTATTATATTTTTATATGAAATGGACTTTGTGCAGGTCCTTACAATAAAGCTTTATGGCTCAACATAAAGCGCACCTCGCTGCCGTGGACAGAGCTGTTACATTTCAAACCCTTGTTGTTTTTTTTTTTAATGGAAAACGAAAAAGTTTTTACATGATAAGAAGCCGTGTTGTGTTATTTCAGGTTTGCCTCGATAGAAAAACAAATGGTTTTGCTTACACTTATCTGTTCATGCAGATAGCTCTGGTTTTGTTTGTCTGGGTTTTCAGACACCCAGTGTCTTTTCTGCTGCCACCCCAGCACAACAGAGGCGACCATAATTTTAAACTACTTACTAAGGAAATAGTCTCTGTGAACACCTAACATCCTGACTTTGAAACCATTTTGCCGGATGCCACCTTAGTTTCTTTGGAGCCACAGTTGGACGGGAGGGTGGATATGACTGAGAATCCAGGGATGCATTAGCAGAACCAAACGTACATTATCAGATAGGACTAGTCCACTAGCTTATTTAGTAAAGTGCATCCTTGATTTAACCTTTAAAATCTAACAGATCACCAAAGATACGTTAAAGCTCGCGTTTTTTGAATTACCGCAACTCACAGTAGTTTGCGCTATTGATAAAATTCAAACTGTGGCTGAACACTGGGAAGTTGTTTGGGAGACCTTCGTGACATCTCAGGGGTATAACTAACTTCGTTTTTACCAACAAATTCCTCCAAACGACTCCCTCTCTTCCTAGGGCTCCCCGGTCTTGCGTCGCTCCCCAACAAGCGGTGCATCATTGTTACCGTAATGGCCAGAAAACACAACTTCCCAGCCACAATTTGAATTTTATCCATCAGTGAGTTACGGTAATTCAAATGGATATTAAGGTCTAAAATGTTAAGTGTGGTAGCAAATAGGATGCTAATTTTGGCTAGCAAAATGGAGTTTTTTTTCTAATCTAACGCCATTAACGAACATTTGTGCAACATTGAACTGCAGACAATGTTACCAGCCAAGCTTGACCGTTTCCAAAATGCACCTCCTGTGGGATTAAAGAGCAAAAATAACATGGTTTAAATGGACTTTTAAGAAGTGAAAACTCACTGAATAAAATGTGAAAGGTCTTCAGTTGTAAGAAAAGGCGCCGAAAAACAAGTTCCACCACAACATATCAGTCTTTCTTTTTGCAACCAACCGAGTCACCTCTTACTGACCACCATAGAGAATGCAGATTTCCATGTTTGTTTAAAACACATGTAACGTCATTTCCAATGTCTATCAAACACGTCCTTACCGAACACTTTGAGGAAGAGCTCTCTTTCCTGAGATCCCGCCTTGTTGGTGGCCTTGCAGGAGTACGTTCCTCCGTCGGCCTGCCGGATGTTGCGGATGGTCAGCATGCTGCGGCCGCCGTCCACCCTGTTGATGATGTACTGCTCCGACGGCTGCAGCTGCTGCCCTTTCCTGAGGAAAAATCAAAAGCAAAATTCACATTCACAAAATGCACAAGCTGTTGACTGTTGAACTGCTGATATGGACGGCACAGTGCACCTTGAATGTTGCACTTTACATACTACATTTTATTTTAACACAAATCTCTGTCTGTATTACAGTTGTATGTATGTCAAAATGACAATAAAGCTTGATTTGATTTGAGTTTTTGACGCCAGGGATCTCAGCTCTTTGGGTGTCCCATAAAAGAGAGGCTAAATGCAGACAGTTTGGCTTTGAAGCTATTTCTATCTATAGCGCATAAACAGGTGAAAGACTGACAGCGGTTTTTATAGAAACCGTTTCAAGCAGGGGGAAGAAAAAAAAAACACGTTTTGGATAAACGCATTATACGTTAATTGAAATGATTCAGTGAATCATTTATTAAATGCAGCGGAAATGTCACAACTTTTCAAACTCGGCCGTGCGGAGACGCGACGTCTTCATATTCCGTGTTTTTGTGGTGCTGTTGCATACGTTCTGTTATGGGCTTGCAGCGCTTCCTAAACGAGTCCTGCGTGGTGCTGGAACTCAGCGCCGACTTAATGCCTTCTCTTACCGGACTCTGTGGGGAAATTAGTCAGAAAAAAAAGCAGCTGCTAAATTGATCCATGTCTATATTTAAGCTTCATAGCAGAAGCATAATGGCGTGGAGCAGGATTTCTGCCTCCCCCGCTTGTTTATTTGCTGCTGCTTAACCAGCCGTGTAATCTATAAGGTTCAAGGGATTGCTAGGTTTTTTTGGGGCGGAATTAAACTTGTTTTCTAATACGCAGATTTAGACAATCTCGTGGGTGCTTTTCACGCCATTAATAAAACGGGTCTGTTACTGGATGTCTGTGGGGTTGAGCAGCACCCAGATTAGGTGTTAGTTAGTTAGTTTATACTCTTAAAGCTGCATTATCTGATGTAGTGGTCATCTGGAGGAGACCAAAACGGAGCTAGAAGAGGCTGGATGTTTTTCATGTGATGTGATATTGATGTGTTTTCCCTTTACGGCTTAATCTCCATTCCACGAGTGGCCCAAAACAAATGAACAGTCCTCCATCAATATTTGCCGGTGAGAATTAATTTGCAGGCTCGTTAATATGTGCGCCGCGTTAAAACTTCTGCTGTTGGGAAGACGCAAACAAAGCTGCTACTCCATCAAATGAAGGTCTGAGCAAACACAGAACCTCGGCGCACCGTTGCCGCATCACACAGATGCCACAATACGACGCCCACGTCCGACGGCGCTTGTTCCTAAAATGACGGCAGATGTTCATTTGTATATTTCAGACATGTCTCGTGATGACTTCGGACTGCAAAGGTTTGGCACAGCTTAGATTCTCAAAATAAAATCATCCATCTATGATCTCGCTCTGTTCCAATATATTTTTTTTTGAAGACCTGTATATGAAGCATAGGTACAAAACCTATTGTTTGTTCAGTATAGATAATGGACAGAGCTCAGCATACTTCTGTATATTGTCTGCATAGTCCCTGTAGTTTTATTCACACTGTGTGGCTCGCTGTGTGAAATGAAATGATATTATTTCAAATAAGGAGATTTCTGCGTGGCGAGGGCCCAGCCTTGCTGTACTATAGGAAATGCGACGGGGAGGATAATTGAAAGTCGACGGAGGAAACACCAAAGCCAAGTAATAATAACTGGAGAGCCAAAGAGGAAATGAAGAGAGGCCTCATCTCTGGAACGGACAGTGTGGGACGTGCTGCAGCACTGAATGTCATTATACTGACTGACTGCTGACAGGTAGTCCATTACCAGAGGCGCACGGAGGATGAGGTGAAACCTCGCCCTGACAGGAAATGCAGCTGGGAGCCTGGAAGACGGTGGGAGGGGTGACATCAAAAGTAAAGCTAAATTGGGTTGTGATTTGCTGTTTATTCCTGAGCCTGCTCCTTTGCTGTGTTGTGTGGTGCGCATTTTAATTCTCTACAGTCTCGGGTTATTGACCCGGGGACGGGGGAAGGAGAGGGCATTGAGACGTCTGACAGACAGCGGACATTGCAGAGTTCAAGATCAGCGTCGATGTACGCTTGACGGGATATTGTCCCGAAGGTAAGAGGCAGCAGTCTGCCCTTGACAAATGCTTTGGGTTTTATTAAGCGAGTATTAGAAGAAAAAAATAAAAATAAATACGTACATTCATTCAAACACTGAATCACATATGGGTGTGCCAACAGCTTCCAATCCCATCATGTGACAAACAATAACTTCTGTCCAAACTGTGTTACTGCAGCCTTATCACACATCATTAATAATCTGCAATAAACCCTGAACGCTTCAGCGAGCCTGAAAAAAAAAAACAGAAAAGGGAAGGGAGCAGCGACTATCTTTGTAAAAAAATGGCCGCCATCTTTGCTAACGTATATTAGAGCATCATTTTGCATTCAATATTAAGCTATCCCTTATCCTTTTACTAAAATGTGTTGGATTCTTGTTGATGTGTATTTAAAGAAATTTTAATTTGTAGGAAAAAAAAAGAAAAAAAATATATGAAAAATGTCTAATCAACCAAATATTTTGCGACCCCCCTGCAGTGCCTCTGCGGACCACATAGGGGCTTAGACCTATATTCTCAATGTGCTAAGCAGCTAATACGAACAAACGCATGTACAGGCTTATGATTTAAACTGCCTTTTGTTCTCCTTTTCCTCCTGTACAACAAAAGCAAACGCAGACTGAAGCAGCAACAAACCCGTCACATGAACCGCCTCGGTACGAGAGAAAGGGAAGGCAAACACATCAGCTCCCCTCCCCATCATCCTCCTGAAATTTGCTGTGTAATTGTCGGCACGCCGCTCAATCATTAAAATTACATTTCCTGTTTTGCTCCGTTGCTGAGAAGACAAGGTGAGACACCCAGGAGTAAATATAATTTCTGCTGTTCGGGGCTGGAAACCGGAGAGGAAGATGGATGAGGTTTACAGAGTTAGGGCCGTTTCCAGCTGTGCTGCATCTTAAAATTTAGTTTGCGCCCCGTAAAGTGATGCATGTGGGCTCTTTTTTTTTTTTTCTCCCTGCTCTGAGCGGCTTGTCTTTCAAAACTACTGCTCTCATCTTGTCTTTATTGGACGAGGATCTTATTGCACGCGTTTGCTTTCTCGTGCTCGGACTCATCCGGGAGAAAAATGTGAAGCTCTGACCGACTTTGCAACAATGCAACATTATTTAACGCTCATTTAACCGAATGTACAGTTTTTTTTTTATATATATATATACATTGAATGAGCCACTGTAATTGAGTGCATTATAATCACCTCTTAATGCTTTCAGCAATCAAACTCTTCTACTCTCCCACAGAGCCGACAAAATTGCAGCAAATAAAGAGCTAAGTGTGGGTGTTTAAGTCTTAAATGTACGCTTTTATGTTTTATCAGCCACATTTTTACCCCTCCTTTGTCCTTCATGTGAAGCTACAGAAAAGAAAAAAAAAAACACACACACATGTGACTTGTTCAATAGAACTGAGGTAACTATTGATATTCCAAAGGAGAACGTGTTTTCCTATGCCTCGCCCCGGGCAGCCATTGATTCCCATTCAATTGAGTGCAGCATGAAAAACAACGCACGAAAAGCCGCCTGAGGTATGGCAACACTTTCGCCAGACTTCCCATTGTCGCTTGGTTGTGCATTTGTACATTTTGATGTGATTTTCGCGCCTCGGCGAGGTGAGGCTGCAAGCGAGCGGCTGCAATCGGAAGCCAAGCTACACACTGCAGGTTCCTGCAGGAAAACGCTAGCGCTGGCCACGTGTTTTAAGCTGATTTCAAAAGAAATACTTCGCAGGAGCATACTGGGATGCCATTAAAGTGTTATCAATAGATGTGCAGGTGCAAAGAGCTTGTCACGACTCCTTGCTGAGTGGGTTAGTCGATGTGGAGCCGCGGAGGGAGAGGATAGCGGGGTGTCAAACGCTCTTCAGGTGCAAATGTTCACTCTGTTGCTACGTGGCTATGTGATATTATTGTGCTGCTGCTGCTGCTGCTGCTGCTGCTGAGGGCAACGCGCGAGGGTGGACTTTAAATTCCTCGGTGAAAGCTAAGAAAGAATATCTCCGGCTGCACTTTCTCCGGGAAATATTAACAAACCGGCACAAATAGAGGTGAAGGTATTTGTAATTATTATGGGTGTCATTTTTGTGGGCGAGGTTTCCGCTCGCGCACACCGCGAAAAAAGAGTCAGATTGCGAGGAGGGATAACGTGATAACTCCTGATGCTTTTGCTTTTCTCTAAGTGGATGGAACACATGCCTCCTGTGCATGTTTGGAGTTGGAGCAGATGAAAGGAGTCTGAATCAATGCGAGCAGCGCCGCCTTTACTAAATGCATTCATAGCAAAAAGCTTCTTCTTTTGTTTTATTTCTGGCAGAATCTATGCTATCTGCAGCGTTCCACCGGAGCAGCCTGATAAGACACCTGGTTGAGAGGCTGTAGTCTTGACTTGCTTGGTCAATTTAAGCCTGCGCCCTTATCTGTGTGTCACCCCAAACTGTTTTGTCCTTTTATGGATTCATTTAGTGGAGAGCGACAGGAAGTAATGGAAGTGAAAGAGAGAGGATGTAATCGTACCTGTGCCATGTGACCACGGGGTCAGGAGATCCAGAGGTGATGCAGGTGAAGGTGACTGATTCCTGGTAGTCGGCCGTGGCGTTGAAGGACTGCTGGAACACCGACAACACCGGAGGGACTGCAGAAGAAGAATTGAGTTAGAAAATAAAGCTGCAAGCTGCAGGTTGACATTAATAATAATAATAATAATAATGAACTGGCCTCGTGAGGGGCCTGTAAGCACTCCCTGAAAATGCTACCTCTGTTGGTAATCCCACTAGGATTTCAGCTGACACTGTGAACCAGCTTTTGGTAAAAATAAAAAAAATAAAAAATACAAAAACAAATAAACCCCACAAAGGCACACAACACAGCGTGACCGATTCAGAAATGCTCCGCCGTGTCCTTTTCACAAAAATCCTGCGACAAACAGCGTTGCTGTAAAGTCCCGCGGTATTGACACGGCGCAGAGGTCGTGATAACTTTATCAAGTGTATATGTTGAGGGCTGTCAGAGGCGAGCGCCGCGTCCCTGTCACCCAATCAACCGAGGACTGTCATCTTGTCGTTGGGTAAAAAGGGCGAGCGCTGCCTTTTCTTCGCTCTCCTTCGCGGTGACAGGTGAGTGACAGCTTCATGGCGTAAGCATGTTTATCAGGCACCTCAATCCGTCTCTCCAACATGTACCTATTTACGGAGCCCTGGACAGGACCTGAATAATCTCTGGGCATGATTAACACGTCTGAGGCAGCCGCTTACTGGATCTATGATGCAATTAACGTGTCCGGTTTGCTTCATAATAACATGTGAGATCAGAGAACAAACAAAAATTATTTTGACTTGGCTACTAATTTGCAGCACTGCAGTTGATGCTTCAATTCGCAGTAAGTCTGTCTTCCCTATCTGGACGTCTATTCTAGGTAAGAAAAGGCGCTCGCTCCAGTGCTACCGGAACAACCAGACCACCTCTGAAGTCTCCACTGTCCGGCTACAATCTCGATGAAAGAGGACGCCCCCGCGGGCTGAAAGGTCACCCAGCTCCTCCTCTTCCTTCGCCGTCCTTTTTGAAACGAGCCCCGCTAATAGCTAGAGATTCTCGCTTCCTCTGCAAACAGGGAAAACAAGTCCGCACATCACACGACGTGAGCGCCGTATTATTTGTCAATTAGTCCGCCAGACCCCCTCTCCACTGTATTTACATAATGAGATGTGATTAGCGAGAGCAGAATCCAGATAATGAGAGGCCTTATTAATGCCAGGTGTCAATGCAAAGGCCAGTGATCACATGTTGTTATTAGTCGGACTAAATAAGTAGACAGCACAGACAAAACCATTTCCACACATAAGTGTAAATTAGGTCTCAGATGGTGGAAAGAGTAATTAAGTTATACTTCTTCTACCTTTCTAACGTCACAACAGGTTATTAAAATCAGTGGGTACTTTTGTTTTCGTATTGGTTACAGAGGACAAAAAATGACAATAATAGAAAAAGAATAATTACAAAAAAAGTAAAATAAATGAGCCTGTAAATTCACAAAATTTTGCTTAAATATTGCACATAATTCATTTATCAAATGGGACATGAATTGGCCAAAGTTCCACACCATGAGACACTTTACGATAGCTGCCAGCTAATTTGCATAATAATAATTAAAAAAAGAAAGAACATACAAGTAAATAAATTTGGGGGGAAAAGAGAAGGAACATTTTCATGTTCAAACAAAAAAAAAAGGAAAAAAATGGCAAGTAAATTAATTATTTTAATAAAGGTATAATTAATTCATATATTGTTTTAATTATTTAATGGCAACAATAATATTTAAAAACTACTTCAAAATAAATTCCTGCATTTTTATTTATTTCATTTTGGTGAATTTATTGTCATAGTCATTCATTTTTTATTTTGGCAGTTTTGGTGCTCCATAGAGATAATGTATTGTTTGCAGAACAATGGGCAAAGGTTATAATTTCTGGATAATTTACAATTTATTCAAATAAAGACCGCCTAAATCTAACATTAACACAACAGACAACGCAGACAAATTGTGTCGGTAGATGTTCCATAAAGCAGAGTGATTTACTCATGCAAATGAAAGCCCTCTTGACAGATGCTGTCCGACGCGTGTAAAGCATGTGTTTTTGTAACAGGCAGCTGCACAGTGCATTTGTGCGCCGTTTGTTTCAATCTGGCCAAACTGAAAGGCGTTCAAGGTGTCACTTTGGAAAAACTCAAGCTCATCTGGAGTCTAAGTTATTGAGAGTGTGTCGTCTCAAGGACACTTACCCCGCTTGGATTTAAAATAAAACCAACAAAAGATGAAAATTAAACTTTAAACATGGCTTAGGGCCTCATTTAAATTCTGTTTCGGGAGGGAAGCTGCCAGGGAAAAACACACAGTTGGGATAATGAATGGGGATTTCTAATCAAAACAAAGCATCATCCCAGATACCTAATGAACCAACGCTGCAGTGGATCTCTCTAAAAAAGATCAATTACACTAATGACACCTGCGTGTATCACGATGGAGAATAAATTCTCTCCGGTACGTCTAAATTCCACATCGTCTGATCTATATGACGCCTCGTGTTTTGTCATTTATTCTGAAGATTGATGAATATTTTTTCTGGGTAAAATCAACACAGCAACAGGAGTGCGCATGTACAGATGTGCACACAGCAAGGCGCAGGGAGCTTTTCGGGGATAATAAGGAATAAGCATCGACCCTTTCCAGTAGCACTGGCTTGGCAAGTGAGAGGAGACACAAGCATGTGCCTGACATGATAACCATTGATTTCCACGCCAATAGATCTCCAGTCTTTGGTGTCTTTCTCCTCCTATGCAGTGCACTCCCACATCAGCGAGCCTTGTTGAAACAGCCCGGTTAATGAGCCACACAGACTTCAAAAGAGCAAATCAGCGTCCAAAATGAATCTGGCAAGCCCTGTGAAGTCGGCATGTATTAGTCATATCTGCAAAACTTTAGAGGCAGCCCTGCACAAACGTGAGCGCACACTGTACAGATAACCTCGAGATGCGCTCGGATCGATTTGAACGCACTCACGAGGAGTTAGAGGGCTTGTTTCTGTTATTGGGCTTCGATGAAGTGAGGACCACTCGTGCTTGGAAATCGAGAAAGACTCTTGGTAAATGTCACAGCCGTATTTTATCTACAAGAAATTCAGCAAGTCAGTGTTTTGAGACAAGACCTTTGCTGGAGTGCTTATTAAAGATTTGTTTTGCCTTCTAAATTAGCACACAAGCTTGGAATCCAAACCAGCCCCGGCTGACAATTGTGGATGTAATGTAACAGAGAAGCGTGTTTATACTCTGTTCTCGAACACGCAGCGCCAGTTATGATTGATGTCACAGCAAAACAATTTAAGAAATCTTAAAGGACACAGCCGGTAGTTTTCGGTGACAGCTGAAAAGGGGAAAATTGCTGTTCGAGGTGTGTGAGTGAGTGAACCAACAATTAGGCGGATGAGGCGAGGAAGGATCCGGGCAAAAGTTATTTCCATTTTGCTTCATCATCAGTTGCCATAGAAACTAACTGTGATTGCTGCAGCTGGCGGGTCATCAAAATGCAAAGAGGTGTTTGACACTGGACAACATGTGGCTGTATAAAAGGATCCAGAATAAAAAAGGTGGCACATATATAATTTAAAATGTTGGCAAAATTAAATTATTAATCAAAACTCTGATAAAGAAGTGTTATTTTGGAACTTGTTTTGTTGTTGAGTGAGCCACTCTGGTGCCACAGTACAAATGTAGCTTAGCTACGTTAGCTTAGCATTAACAGCTAGCTCGGCTCCATATAAAGCAACCCAATCCACTAAGTGGATTGGGTTGCTTTATATGGAGCAAGTGTGTATGAAGTTCACTAGTATCCTGACATTTATAGGAGTTATATAAACCATTCTCAATCTTAGCTTGACGAGAAACATAATGAATTAAACTTATTAAAGAGCCCATTAAATCAAAAATTAAATTTAAGTGTTTTTATGTCATATACTCTACGTTACATGTTATTTTTCATGGGTGTTTTACCCACTATTCATAAACAGTCATTTTCTACGTATATTTAATAGTAATAGAGGGTACTTTAATTTCCTGGAAAACTATTTCTAAATGTTGATGACTCATCCTGCACTATCTGTAAAAATATATTTCTGACTGCTTTTCTGTTGGTTCAGTCAATCACACAACAGATCATCACCATTTTTAAATCAATTTTACAATTTAGATGTTATTAAAGCATATGATTCAAACTAATCAAGCTAATCTCCATAATCGACTGCCACTTTTTGCCACTCAGTGGCCCTCTATAGGTGCTAGATGAGAGCTAACCAATCAGAGCATCTGACTTCTTCAGGAGAGGGAGTGGCCTTCTTAGCTCTGCTTTTACTGGAGAAATAGCAGTCCACTGGCTATTTAATTCAGAATATAAGGAGCATAGAAAGCTAAGCTCGTTTATGTCTATATTCCTCAGGGGAATGTGAGAAATAGGTGTCCCAATCAACATTCAGTCATAAAAAACAACATGTTATGGCTAGAAAGACAAAAATGTGATATACTTTGTGGTACATTTCATTTTTACATGGGTGTTTCACTCAATATATTAATAAAAAGCAATTTTGTAGGTATATTTAATAGTGGGTCCTATAGGGTCCTTTAATTTCCTGGAAAACTATTTCTAAATGTTGGTGACTCATCCTGCACTAGGGGGCGTGTACTTACACCTCTCTGCTCATACATGTATCAGTATCAGTACCTGGCTTCTTCGGGAGAAGCTCCGTTTTTACTGGCGAAATCGGTCCATTAGCTATTTAATGCAGGATTTAATGCGTAGAAAGCTAAGCTCGTGTCTAGGCTCGAGTTCATGTCTAGGTTCCTCAGGGGAATATATGAAATATGTCTCATTCCATTCCACTCAACACTCGGGCATAAGAAAAAGTGACATGTTATGACTAGAAGGACAAAAATGTCCACGATAACAGTGGCTGCGCGATAATGAGAACTCACACTACTGTGCCACTGGGCGTTACGCAAATTTAAAAGCACATGGCTAACGTTTGCAGATTACCTAATCATGTCAGCTTTCCGTTCTACCGAACTCCACATGTATTTACTCGTGGCTTTCCTACGTCGTGTTTACACAACAGAGAGAGATGAAAAGCTGGCTCGACCTGCCGTGGCGTAACTTTCGAGATCACCTCCGGAAACAGACGCCGAGCTGTTTAGCCATTCAGCGGGCGGCCTCCTCCACTCGTTACGCCGTCATCCTCATCCGCGGTCCACTTTGATGATACACTGGAGAGTGGGAGCTGCAGCGGGTCAGCAGAGCTTCACTCGCTGCATGCTCATGGGCAAGAAACTACTCTTTTATCAACCGAGCCATGAATATTTATGACTTCACACGTAGGGGTTGTGGGGACGAGGAGGAGGGGGGTGGGGGAGTATACAGTAAGCCACTTCAGCCCCGGATTCTGACAAAATGTTGCTCTGCATGACTGGTTTAAGCAACGCTTGTTAACACGTCGCTGAAATAGCCACATCTGACACTTGTTCTGACATGCCGCATCAAAAGAACAGCATGAGGTATGGGGCTTTACGAGCCTGAATATAAATGTGCGACGCCCACCCCGAGGATGCTGATCAAGTCCAATTGTGGCGCACAATAATAAAAATTAACCGTAAAGACACCGCTGCAGTCAATCGGCCAATCAACTCGGTCGGTAGTTGCTGGAAATACAATCCCCAATTTTTTTTTTTCCACGCGGGGACTTTGTCAAATATTGTTCAAGCCGCACCTCGAACAAAATGCAATGATTCAAGAGGCAATCGCTCGCCCTCACAGACACAGAAATGAATCAGGGAAATAATCAGAGCCATTGTGGGATGCACTTTGTTGAGTCTTTTAAGTCGCAGAGGGGCCGAACACTTTTCTAAGCTGGAAAACTTTCCGTCTTCCTTCGCTTTAGTGCAGCATGGAGACGCAGTGAACATAAAGCTGCCTAAGAGCTGTACGGTTCACCTGAGGGTCTCTTTAACTCCTTTCAGACATGCATTTCTTTGAATTGCTCAGCTTCTCGGCATTCAGGTGTAAGTATCTCTCACATAAAGGCAACCCTTATTTATCTCCCTTTCACTCGCCTGCATTATAAAATATGCACTGCAAGATGTTTCTAATTCCACCTGTACACGATGCAAATAAACGCTGATATTTTAAAAGTGACCTTGTATTTTCCTATCACGGTGCATGATGGGTTCTTCCCTGAGGTTAATGGGATAAGCTCTTTTCCAAAAAAAAAAAAAAATACTATAGAAATAGACTATTTTGTTTAGCAGCTGGCTCTCTGGGGAACAAAAGGGAACAGAAGGCAAAAAATAAATAAATAAATAAATAAAGTTTGAGAAGTACAGTCTTGAAAATACGGAGAAAGTTGCTTCTGTGGCAAGAAATAAGATGAAACAGCAAAGAAAAACAGGCAGAGTGGAAAAAAAGCTGCCCGAGTTGATTTTCTTGCAGGGGAAGTGTCTGGATCCAGCTCCCTCCCCTGTTGGCTGTCACTGCCGCTGTATGGACACGAATCAATGTCTGGCCTGATTTGGCACGAAAAGAGCGCTTTAAGTGCCGCGTGTTAGACCTCGGGAGGACAGGGGCGAGCTGCGCCCACGTGCTCCCGTCCCTCCGTCTGCCTCCAGGGGTCATCAGACAGAGAAAAACTGTGCTTCTTTTTCTTTTTTTTCTGTCTTTCATCAGTTTGTTTGTCTTACCTCGCTGCCATGTCCCCGAGCGCCACAACAGAGAACAGTTAACTGTCTGCAGCTGATTGATAAAGCGCGTAGTCTCTTGCACTCATTGACACATCAGAGCCCCCTGGCTACCTACTCTATCTCCATCTACTTGTGTTCTGGATCCGTGCTGTTCGACCCATCCTGGCTGTTGTCGATACCGTGTATTTTCTGCCAGCCCGCGTGTCTTCCTTTGGAAATCCTCTGCTCAGAAAGCTCTTTTTCTTCCACCTAACCTTCACAACTGCACCTCACAGAAGGGGAATAATCCCAGCGAGGTGACATGCCCCAATAAATGAAAGGCAGTGGTGTAGAAACAGAACAAGTCTCAAATTCTTTGCTGTTCACACAACTACAAAAACAGTTCTTCAGAGGGAGAAGAGATGTAGCTTCAGGGCTGGAATTGGACATGATTGCAATGCATAAGGTTGATTCTCGTGCGAGTTTCTGAGCCTCGAGGTAGGGGCGTAGGTGCAATATGGCTTTCCTTGGCTGAACATCACAGGCCTCGGTGCGCTGGAAACAACTCGATGGGGGCTGTGCTGTACAATAAGAAAAATACCTGGATGAGAGATTCCTTAGAGTGAGGTCTGATCTGGAGTCACACTCCGCCGCAGCACGCACCCCCCACCCCCCGCCCCCCACCTCGATCTTGCACATCTTCAGCTTCACATATCGACAAAGATGTGCAGTCAAGGCGAGTTTGAGGTCTCCGAGCGGCACCACGAGGAGCTGAGCCGGACGACAAAACACATTCTCATTTTCGACAGACAGGTAGACGGCTTATGTTTGTTTGCCCCATGGCAGTAGGTGGCATTTAAGTAAATGTCCTTTCCATCTCTGTCACCTTCACTGCAACTCTCTGTTCTCTCTTTTACGCCAGCTTAACTAAAAGTTTCTTTGGGCCATGGGACGACGGCTGCCTCAGATATAAATGCCAGGTAGTGCAGGACAACAAACTTTCAGCACAGAAAGAAAGAAAACTGTCTGCCTTGCAAGAATAGAGCGACTAGACCGATCCCCACCAACTACTGGTGGATTTACACAGCTCATTTCTGGTTAAATTTACAGTTTGGTACCAGACAAGATGTGCACAGCATGTTTATCGGACTTGTTTTGTTGAGGCTGATGAGAGTTGTAACCAAATCATTAAAGCAGCAGAACAGAAAACAACAAGCTACAAGATGCTAAGTTAGACTACAACAACTCCAGAGGATTACGTGGTCACATCATATCGCACAGTCAGACTTTGTTTACATGTGGGGTTCCTCAGGGCTCAGTTGTAGGTCCACTTCTCTTCAGACTATACACACTCCCACGAGGAAAAATTATCCAAAGACACGACATCTCCTTCCATTGCTATGCCGATGACACGCAAATCTACCACCCCTCAATTCTCACCTGAATAAAAAACTTGAAAAACTTGTTACTTCAAGCACATCTAACAGTGCCATTCTTTACGGATCCACAGAGTTTGTCTCCTTTTACCTCTGTTTTGGTCTCCACCAACTTCTGGAGAACTTGCATAGCTCTTTAATGATTTGAATCATTATATTTGCTAACTTTGCTGTTTTGTACTGAGGACATCATGTTCAAATTGTTTATCAGACCTTTTTCTTTGCTGGCAATAAAACTCTGGAAACTGATGTGAGCTCAAGATTAAAGCTGCACCAGAAAACAACTAATTTAAAAGTGTTATAACGGCCTGTTTGGCAGCAATGGATTGATAAATATATGAGGTTTCATCACTCTGAGCCATGTTAAATATGAAAAAAACATGGACTGGAGCAGCTTTAAGTACAATTGTAGAGATTAAAAACTAGGAGAAAGTACAGGAAAAGGGGCAACTTTAGGAGAGACCTCTCAAAAAGCGATAAAAGTGCATGTTTTGCTGTAACAGATTTTCAGCCTGGTGGCACCAAAAACTCATTAAAAAGTCTTAGTTTGCTTTAATTATTTCAAATACTTCTCGAAGCCTGAATGCTTGCTTCTATAAATCAGACTTTGCCTCCCCCGGGGCTAAATGTGAGGAACATCGAAGAGTCTTTAGGGGTAAGATTAAGTCTCCTTGAGGCAGAGTGAAGTTCATCTTGAAGTGCTTCCCTCAGGGCGTGGCTCCCTCGGAGAGCGCTCTCCCCTCACGAAGCTTCAGCAGAGCTCTCCGCAGCCTGTCCCGCCTCGGCACCACATGGCAAACGTCGTGTCGCCGCAATAATAGGTCGCGCCTCATTGAGCAGGCTTATTGGATCTTCCTCAGAAGTGAGGCAAGTGGTGTGCTAAATTGAATGCAATTCATAGTTTTTTTCGCATTAGGTGTGAGGAAATTACATAGGCAGAAACAACGCTGCAGCCGCTCAGCCGTTACAGGATGCTCGCACGTGGCCTCAGTGAAATCAAATGAGGACAGATGTGAAAACTTAAACGACACCCTTCCGATCTTCAACAGATCCCACAGCCGTCGCTAATTGAAACTTCAATCGCGCTAAAGGATGAAGACAAGAAGCAACAAAGAACGTCACGGCGACAGGAGCTGAAAGAACAGACCAGCTAGTAATGACAAATTTATCTGAGTCAGTGGAGTCTGGAATCTGCCAGAGCTGACAGCTCCGCTCACAGACTACAACCTGGAGTCAGTGCATCCAGCATGAATTTCCAGCTCAGTTCCTGCACATCACTGGGTGCCGTTTCAGAATTCACTGACTTGACTCTGCAGATGATCAAAACACTGTAAACAAGCCCTGAAATGTGTCAGCTTCACGTTATGGCAGTCTAGTAAGAGAGGCTCAACAGCACTTAAGCGATCACGGTCAAACTGACAGCTTACACCGTGCAGCTATTGTATTGTCTGTCTTTGGATTTATCAGCTACAAGAGGAGTAAAGAAAGGCTCCTTTCAGGTTAACAAATTATTGCTAATTAATCGAGGTGTAGAGTGTGACCTTGATTCTCTTTTATTTTTTTTCTCTTCTATTTTCTTTCGCAGATCCGCGGAGGACAGGCACCGAGCCAGCTTTGTTCAGTCATTGTGCTCCTAACCTTGGGCACCTGCGCCCCCTCGACGGCACCACAATGAAGAGAGCCGTGTTCCGTTTTGAGCAACAACAACAAACGGCGGCAACGCCGGCAACTTGTGTATGCGGAGGAAGTCCGATCCCTAATGCATGCTAATCTGTTGACACTGTGTGTAGAGGGGAACGTGTCTGCTCAGAATCTAAATGGATGTTGTTTATTTGAGCACAGCTCCGTTTAAAGCTCCACAGTGAGCCCGCTGGGTCTGGAGGGTTTTTAGTTTGCATTCGATAAGATGCATGCTAATAGTCAAGTCTATTCACGGGGAAATGTCACAAGTGTTCGGTGCAATTTTAAGAGTTTTTGCAACTTCCCTGTCCCTGCAGGAATCAGGAGGGTACAAGGAATCAACAATGAGAAGGAAGGGAGTACAGGGGAAAAGCAGCTTTAGCTCAAAGGAGTTTTGGGGAAGCACTTTTTCTAATTTTCCAGGTGCCGCACATCCCATGTTCAGCACTGATTGAACCTAGATCAAACCAGAAGTCAGTGCTGTCTGAAATTGCAGGTATAATATCTTGAGTGGCTCTAAAGGGAGCGATCGGCTTTATTAATGCAGACCTTGTTATCTAACTAAAACTACGCTCCCTGTTATTCTCCCTTAACAGCCAACTGTGTAGTCACTAATCTTAAGAGACTTGACACTACGCTGGTCCTGTCCCTCCTTCTTATCCATCAAGCACTATTGTTTGTATCACCACTCACTCTAGAGTCTTAATTTTATTTATTTGTTGTTACAGACTTTTGGATTCTGAGATTCTGTAGTGTTTATATAAAAAAAAAAAAACTGTGCCACAAAAGAAGCAAGTAAAGTTTGGCATTTGTGTAAGAAAAGTGGCTGTAACACATCCTTCTGCTGCAGGCGGTGACTGTCCTAACAAGTAAGAAAGTATGCTTTTCAATGTAGCCTGAGGTTGCAGGCTTTAAAACCAATAACAAGAGAATGATTGTCTCTAAAAAATGTATTTTATGACATAAAGTTTTTGGCTTAAAACTTCCAATGTTCTGCTTTACTGTATTCAACCTGGCCTTGGAATCATGCTAAAGCCTCCTAGCATATTTCATTTAAATTCATGGAGTAGTGCAGCAACAATTGACTGTATAAACTATGGCAGTTGTCTTCAAAGTTTTTCAGGCCAAGGATCCCCAAACTGATGGAGAGATTAATTAATTAAGGCCCTCTACCTACTGTATGTGTTCTATATTAAACTTGGCCTAGTGCTATTTATAAATCTTAATGTGTATTTAAAGAAAATTTTAATTTGTGGGGGAAACTAAAAAAACCAAAAGCAAGCAACCAAAGATTTTTAACATGGGGGTCTATGGAGATTTGCTCCCTTTTGGAGCCTCAAGTGGCCACTAGATGAACTACAGTTTTTAGCACCTCATAGGCTTCATTGCCGCTTGGCAGTGTCAGAAAGAATAATCCCAAACCAACTCACCATTTACCACCACGGCGATGTCCACAAAGTCGATCTCTCCGCGGGCCTCCACGCTGGCCTCGCAGCGGTACACGCCCTCGTCGGCCTTGGTCACCTGGTGGATCTGCAGATTGTTGTTTGCCAACACCTGGAACCTGCCTTCACAGCACGGGTGAAGAGGAGGACAGACAGACAGACAGACAGACAGACAGACAGAGAGACAGAAAGGCGAGCGGAGACGCAACAGGGAAAGCACGAAGAAGAAGAAATGACAAGAGAACAGTGGTGTACAACAGAGGGAAAGAGAGAAACCAGATAAGAAAGTTAGGAAAACAGCACGAAGGAAATTGGCATCTCCACTCTTTCAGTAGTTACGCTGTCAATCTTCACTTGGCCACATTTACCTGATAAAGTCCACACAGATAAACACTCATGCAATTACACTTCCACACTTCCTATTGTGGCCGCTGAGAGATTGGCCAGAGCTGTTGAGGCCTCTATCTGTTTTCTCTCAAGATATTTATAACCGGCCGCTGTAATTAGAAACACGAAAGAAAGAAGAAGAAAACAAACGTCCGCGCATTATCGTCACTGCGCTGCGGTGAAGATTTGAGTTTCAATTAAAAAATGTGACACATTCAAGGGGTCGGACCTTTAATCAGTGCTAGGCAAGCACTTTGTCTGGAGGTAAAACGGGGGGAAGCGCTGCAAATCAGGAAAGAAGTGAATGAGAAATAATGAAACCTGCCTTATATCTGGAAAGAATATTACTAAAAGAGGATCTCTCCTCTGAGTGATCCTCTTCCTCTTTCTGTCATTTCCTTGCAAATGAAGACGACCACCCTCCTGATATTTAACACTCATGAAGCAGAAAAGGCTGAGATTACCAGGAGGAGCACTGTGCACCAGCTTTTCAGATGCAATGGAAGATGATTGACAATGAGATTGTGAATTATTGTCGGGAGAATTAGCGGCCCCGCGTAAACACAAGCATTTGCTGGCTGCGAAAAGGCGCGGCGTGCCGGTTTCATCTCGTGGGATGCTGTATCTCTGGATGTCACCATCCAAACTGCTCCATAATCCGTCCTCTCAGTCGCTTGTTAACATGGTTTCTGTCCAAGTTCCTGCAGGGCTGATTGGGGCTTTCTATTTATAGACTTTTCTACCCTTGTCTTATTGTGAGTCCACACAAAGGAAGGTAATAGCATTTCCTAGAGTACTGTATTCTTGGCGCATTAACAGGCCTTGTCAGTGAGGGGGTTTAGAGTGTATTGGGACTCACGAGCATTTATCCTCTTGATAACAGAATGTATTTGGCATGTTTACACTCAAACTTAAATCATTTGGAGATGGCTGCAAACTGCCAACTTTTATTATAATTAGCATCTACACACTTTGACAAGGTTACTTTATTTCGTACTTTGTCTTAGAAAAGCACCTTAAGGTACCTGAAAGGTTTATTATCTTTGTAGATGCTGTTTATATTGTTTAAGTGTTAGACTGAGATAGCAAGGGCCAGCATTGCTGCTTCTCGTCTGACATCTGCTAGCAAGGATAGGCAGGTGGTTAGTTGGAGTGGCTCGTAGGGATCCGGACACAGTCCACAGGGCAGTGTTGACAGCAGTGTCCAACTTCTTCACATGGGGGGCCACAACACCAGGCTGAAGCACAGTACTCAGCGGCTGAGAATACTAGGGCCTTGGGTGCCCCATGGGTGGTGGTCTTTGCCTTGACATTGTCCAAGTGTTGTCTAAAGGATAGTGTACTGTCGAGCTTGTCGAGGTATTCAGGCGAGTGTTGGAACTGTAGCCAGGTGTTGTCAACCATGATGGTCAGCTCATGGTGGAACGTTTTGTGTCTACAGTCTTATCAACACTGAGCTTCAGGTGCATCTGGCGCCCTTTTGCCACACAAACCCAGAAACTGCTACGTCCAACACCAGCCGGCACCACCAAGGACCTCCAGGATTAAGACGAGATGGAGGGACCGGTGGCAGGCAGCAGAACCGTCTAGGCTTCACCAGTACATCAATGATGCTACAGATGTCCCTGTGGAAAACCCTGAACCGGCTCAGGACAGGCGTGGGACGTCTTGATGCAGCAATGCAGAGGTGGGGTCAAGTGGACCCACGACAGACTGTGGAACATGTGAGGACCAGCAGCCCCATATACCGGCCACCAAATGGTGATCGTGGCCTAATTGACCTGGACGATGACACAGTGGATGCAAATGGAGCTGAAGGTCTAGGGACATACGCAGTACTTTTCAAACAAAATAATAAGTCAACTTTTTATTGTTTTTATTTTAGTAGCTAAATTCTGCCGACAATAAGGGGTGTGGAAAGCTTAAATTGACACGTCTGGTCTTGTGTGATTGACAAGGCTTTTTTTCTAAAAAAAAACACCAAGATGGCGACAACTAAAAAGCCAAAGTTTAAAAGCTCTTGGGTTAGAAACTCCCACAAAAGAAGAAAAACAGCATTGAAGACTATTAGAAAAGACTAATTAACTAAACATTGAAAGTGTGTCATCAAAACTTACTGTGGTGCTCCTCTGTAATCTCTTTGTCCTGGTAGTACCACACCACCACGGGCACCGGCGAACTAATGACATCGCACACCACCTCCGCCGTGTCACCGTGGCGGAACTCCTGCGGCGACTGAACGTCCCGGAACGTCAGCCTCTCTGCAAGATCAAACAAGACGAACGTCGTTGAGCATTTTCGTCTGAGCGTTTGGGAGCAGACAATTTGTTTCAGGTTGGAACATCAAAAGGAAAATAAGAAGAAAGTGCTGCGCTTTTACGGCCCTCTTAACTCTGAGTGTTTTCAGACAGGACTTAGGGTTAGGAGGTTGGATGAGTTGCTTCCTTGACAATTTTATGTCTAGATTGCGTCCTGTAATGGAAGTGTTTGCCTTTTTATAGTTGTTTTGTTGAAAACTGCACGCAAAGATGTCCTGGAAAACCCAAGAACAGCTCATCGCCCTCGAGCTTCAGATCATACACAGGCATTGTGAGTAGCGATGTTAGAAGGCTTTTAATTTGAGCTAAATCTGAAGCCAACATGCTAATTTCTTCACAGAAATAATATAATGATGCTCAGGGGCTTATACTCAGAGTGTCAGAGCTTCTGCAAGTACTACAAACTTTTGATTTTGAGTTGAAAATGGAGCTTAAATGAAAAATGTGATTCCCAAACTTGTGCAAACTGACCCAAGAGCTCTCAAGACAACAAACATCTGATGCATGGACCTGCTAGAGTGGCATCATCAAGCACAGCTGTGGTGTAACGTAACACCCAGTACGACCATTTGGAAACAGGTGCACGAGAAACAGAATGTGCACTGGAAACGGATGGGTCACTTTACTCAGGAAATCAAAACAAATACCGTAAAAAAGCTCACTCCGTCTTGACAAGGTGATTCTGATGAAACAACACAAAAGACACAAGAGTGTTTTACTCGCTGCCAGTCGTAACCATTACACACGCACACAAAAAAAAATCAATGAGCAGTTATTGTGCAGCCTTTCTGTTCGCAGAGTTAGACAAAAACCCAGACAGCCTTTGATTCACCCTGTCTTTATTTCATGAATTCCTTAATAATAACTTCCATTTGGTACCAGCTTGAACCGCGTCCCTCCTCTTTACAGAGACTTGGTGCTTTTAAGAGGACACCGTCCTCCCTAGGACCGGCATGTGATTCCCATTCGTTCAGATCGCTGGTTTTGATGTGTTGTCGGGGCCTGGCACCGCTAGCAAACCACCTGCTATCACCTGCGTGCCGTATTGTGAAGGCGTGAATAAATCAGTGACAGCTCCCGTATCAGTCCCTTCCGTTAGCGGGGCTTCATCATTAGCATTTTGCTGTGTGATTTATGCCAGGCTGCTCCCTAAAATGAGCTTTCACTCCCCGGCTGCACCCTCCCGCCTGCGAACGTGTCTGGCATCGTAGTGTCTTCATTAACTTCAAGGATGCCTTTGCATGTTTTTTTGTCATTCACTCTGTTGGTTTCTTATCATTTCCACCCATTTGTGTTCTTTTTATTTCCCAAATCTGCTTCCACTCCCTCTGCCTCCTCTGGTGTCACTTGCTCCTTCTGTTTGTATCCATTCCCTGTCTCTTTTGTAGTCACGCTGCTCTACAAGAGAATCGGTAAGGGAAACATCCTCTCTGGAGTAACACTCTACTGCACACTTGACAACAGCGAATTGAGAATATACTCAGTACTCTGGAGTTTCTCCTCCGTTGTTCGCAGACACATCACTGCAGAGATAACAGTCTCATACGGAGCCAATATCCCTGGCCATGACTCAACTGGGCTGCTGATTTGTTTCTGTCTTTACTGGCCAATTTCGCTGGTTTTGGAAAATGGGCTTATACAACATTATTGCTTTGTCCTGAGAGGAAGGAAATGAAAGGAACTGGCTCAGACGTCGCACTGGCTTACTCCATCATGAATATGAATCACTGTCACCTGGTGCAACCGCAGAGGCACCAAACATCACAAGTTGATGCGAAGTAAGTTTGACTTTTGATGTAGTGTCTGTTATGGTCAACCTTTGGCTTCTCTGTGTGATAAAATTTGCGAATTAGCACTAAACAAGAAGTATAACTGGATCTAAATGGCAAAAACTTTTTTCGTAGAGGTGTAGTCAGATTAACAGTCAACAAAGTTATTACAAGTCATTCCGAATGTCAAATGACTGAATTCCATGGCCGTCCATTCAACGGTTTTAGAGCCGCTTTAATCAGAAGCACGAATCGGAAGATGGTGGCATCGGAAGAATGTCATGGCTTCCTCCAAACTTAAAGACCATCCGCTTATTGGTGTTAGAGCAACTCTGACTGAAAGAATAAATACGAACCTCACTGTGGTCTTAGAAAGAAGTTGGGACAGTCCAGAAAGTAATTAGAGGGCATCCTCTGGGGAATCAGAGCGTCTGTACCAAATTTAATGGCTGCCCATTTAATGATTTCAGAGCCTTTACATGTAGGAGTCATCCTCTGAGGAGCCCAAACGCCCAGTGTTTTTGAGCTTCTCTACTCAAAAGCAAAATTTAAATCTCATTTGAAAGTTCAAATGCACATCCTCAAGGGAATCTCAATATGAAAACAAAATTTCATGCCAGTCTTTGCAAAACCTGAGGCATATCAGTGAGGCTAAAAGCCTGAGACTGACACGTCCATGTTTAGTTTCTATGTTATTGCTTTTATGAAGTTCATTTAGGTGGCAGCACTGAGTCTGAATTAAGAACTTATCTGCCCCTCCAGGTGGCACGATTATCTCCAGCCACCGTGGAGATGTCAGCTGCTTCCGAGGTGCATGTTACCGCCATTCCTCCCACAGGTCATGAATCTCATGCACGACATGCTGCGACACAAGGGTGGCGCCCGGAGGAGGCCCTCGCCTCCTCCTCTGGCAATGGCTGGAGCTACAGTTCAGGTTTTTTTTTAACATCCGCGAATGCCAAGGGCTGGGGGGGAGGACGGATGAGTGACGCCCGGTTTCCATGGAAACAAAGGGTTTTTAGGGAGCTGGTTACGTGGCGAATGAGGCGAGGGCTGAGTGGTGGCAGGTGTGATTGAGGCTGTGATGTCTCCTCTAATGGTTCACCGGGAGAGGATGAAAAGGCAGCCACACAGCAGGTGATGATTTCCAGAGTGTGTAGAGAAATAGGCTCATTTAGAGTGCGTGTATTAGTGTGTGTGTGTGTGTGTGTGTGTGTGTGTGTGTCGTGGAATCAAATCCCTGCGACTTGACGCTTCCTCCAATTAAACTTGGCGTAGCGTTGTGATCAAAGCCAAGGTGTACAAGGGTATTTGGGTGATTCACAACTCAGAGATCACATGGTTCTTATGTAATCTTTGTGTGTGCGTAAGTTTTTTTTTTTTTTCTTTTTGCATTATAGTCTTCTATCACCATGCCACCTGTGAACAGCTTTGGGGTTTTTTTCAGGCATTAGGAAGGATTTTTAGAAATAGACCAATACTGAATGTGACCGAACATTAATTGAAATATATTTTGGTTTTATTTTGAAACGTATTCATTAACTTAGCTGTTAAATTTACTACTTAAATGAGGCTGTGTCACCCCAAGTTGCAAAAAGGTTTCTGCTAAAAAACATAAGCGCATCCAGCAGGACATGATCGCAGCGTCGCCAGCAGCAGATTGCATTGTCATCCACAAGAAATCACAGCAATGAGCTGGCGGGGGTCACGCTTGGCGTCTCGCTCAAGGACACTCTGAAGGGGCAGTTAATTCACTGCCTGGTGTGAGGGCGGAATCTGTGATGGGACAGCCTCTGGAAGCGCCGAGCTTCACCTCCCCCGCCTCAAAACGTTAAGTTTCGTCCAGAAAATTGCGATGGGTCAGCAAGGCAGGTTGGCCTCAGTGTCGCATCCCTCATTATGCCTGGCAGGATCAGAGTCCCATGGCATTACTAGCTGTCGTTATGCTTTAATCACAGCAACGAGTGTAACACAGGCTCACGCACAAAGTCAAAGGTGCACATGGACCTGCAATGCATGTGCACACAGATGGGGCTAACATTTGTAACAGCTCGTGGCTAGGGTGAGAGTGGGAATACGAATCAGCTGGCTATCCCTGTGATCAAGCGCTAATGCCGGAGCTTTATTCTCTCCGTGTCCTCATTTCCAAATCTCCTCAGGAGGGAGATGCAGAGCGTCTGCAGGTAAATGTGCGAATTGGCATGTGCGCGCACGTCGTCCGGCGAGCTTACGGTAGATCTCCAGCACGACCGTCGCCTCCACGGTGTGGCCGGTGGCGTCGGCGGCCTGGCAGCGGTAGATACCCGCGTCCTCGATGATGGCGTTGTAGATGATGAGCCTGGACCGTGTCGATTCTGAGTGGAGCGCCATCCGCTTGGAGGGCGTGATGCGCTCGCCCTGGGGGTTGTACCAGTCCAGACTGACTGGCTCACCGATAGCTAGGAGCAGAGAAAGACAATAATCAGTATGTTTCACTACTTTCTTTCTTTATTTTTTAACTAAATGATGTTCATTCCTTAAGAAAGAGCAGTTTGCACGATTACTCCCACTCACACCTGGGATGTATTCAGAAAGGTTTTAGAGTACATTTAACAGCCTGAGGACGTTTGTTATTTCCCCTGCAACAAGTCGTCTCTCGTTGATTCCAGAAGCTTTATGGCTTTTACAAACAGGACCAATCAGTTGCAACCTTCCACACACGAGTGCCATTTATTTGGCATGAATATGCATGAAGACACTTAGGAAGCAGCACACAATTCAGTCAGGTAAAAACTGACCAAACTTTTTTAATGAGTGAATAATTAAATTATTTTCAATTATTTTTGTCAAAGGGACACCAAACACGGAGAGACAAGGGGGGGAATTGCTCTTGAGAGGTGAGAAACTAAGATTAAATCGGCTTAGAGTCGAACTTTGTTGAACACATACAAATTACACTTTAAGTTAAAATGGTGCTCCTTCACGATGTCATTGTCTGCCTTTGCTTGAGGACCCTCCAACATTGTTGCAGGAACAGACGGCCTGAAATCAAGGAGCTATGTCGAGATCTTGGATTTACACAGGAAGTAAGCCTGCAAAGGAACAGGGACATATTTCTTTTCTTTCATAAGATTATGTCTGTTTGTGTATGTGTAAAGACAGGGAGACAAGTGGCAGGCCTGATCAAAAGCTAATTCAGAGCCAGATTATAACAGCATCCATATGTACCCTATGGAACATGAACTCATGTGGAGATGATAGCGTCTGCAAGCAGCCGGCGACCCCCCTTTGCTAGTAAATTCTGTGAATAAAAGTGTCTGTGGAAGGCCATTACTCGGGCTCTCAATCAACCAAAGCGTGGACTAAGAGAGGAGACGGACAGAGGCTTGTCCAATTACTTAGAGGCAAGAAACAAAAGGAACAGCAAATCAAAAGGTATATCTGGAAGCAGCAGCAGAAAAAAACAGCAAAAGAAAGAGAGAGTAGGCAGGCAGTGTAAATGCTCCCTATTCCCTCAGCAACTATCATCAAGATACCCTTGAGCAAAGCTTTTAACCTCCAGGTGCTTAGCAGTCAGCAAAGAATGCCGAGATGGTTCACCTCGACAGCTCCCATGTGTAACGGAGGAGACGGTGGGTGTAGGGCACTGTTTTGTTGGGATGTGGTTCTACAAATTAGCTTGTAACAGCAGTGATAATGTGTTCTATGGCGCAGCGTTGCATGAATCATGACAAATTAGCTGATTGATTAATCCGCCTCTTGACGCCTGCACTTTCTGGAGAACCGGCTCCAGCATGTGCTAAGGCTGATCATCGCCGCAACGCTTCCAACGACCATTAGCATCACACCCTTGGCGAACGCGTCCGCTCATTAGCGTCGAGGCCAACGAACCAAATGAGCCAATCAAACAGAAATCGTACTACAGTACAAACTGTTCTCCTCCTGGAACCTTGTGGGGTACAGATTTTGTTGGGAGAGTAGTACCAGCAATAAAGACGTCGCGATCAACAAACTGATCCGAAAGGCTGGGCATGTAGGGTAGGGAGTTGGAGTTAAGCGTCTAGTATCGCTACAGGCGTCTCTTTGTACCTGTTAGCATTACAATGCTATCACCTCTTAGCAGAGCCGAGGCAGTTAAATATGTTCAAGCTAGCACGCTGACAGGCCATTTCCTTCACGGATGAGCCGAGGAGACAGGAGTGCGCAGCGTGCTGCCCTGTTTTCCGGCATGCCTTTGCAACTGCATGAAAAGCCGGTCTGTCAAGCCGCTCTTGAAATCTGCATAAGCTCTGACATTACTGCTAATTCTTGGCAAGAGAGAATGCTCTTTGACTGACTCTTCTGAAGGTGGCTCGGCAAGGCGGCGATGATCACGTCACCAGGCGCTAGAACAGCGCTGCGCCTTGATTGATCGTCGGCTCTTGCATCCTGCAGAACAAAAGGGTTTATGATGTTTATGATGCTCTTTAGCTGTGAAGGAGGCGGATAAAGGAAAAACAGAAGTGATCCCCTGACCTCTTTCGCAAATCAGATTATTGACTAGGCGACCCTGTGGTTGCAAAATTACAACCGAATACAAGCACAAACACTCCCACATCTCCATGGTAGGTTCGACTGGAGCCTAATGGATTTAAATCACTGGGGAAGAGGCGAGAGCTGAGCATGTAAGGAACCTCACTGGTCAGCATGTGTGCAGCTTGACATGATATCGGTTACATATTTATATCTGTCCATCTCTGTAGAGCTTACTGCGACGTGACCTTCCCTGCATTGATTATCTGAAGGAAACCACACAGAGACATGATAGCTGTTGGATCTTGCTTTACTGTGTAGGCTCTCTATTTTTACTTATTTATTTATTTTTTCATCACAGGCAGCTCTTGTTCTGGCTCTCTGCCACATCAGTCACACGGGACGTTAAACACGCACCTAAACAATTGTTTAACACCTCCTTATTTGTCACGCCACGAGCCTGGGCTCCTTTCAGATCAGAAAGAAGACCACCACTCTAGGAGTCATTATTATTATTTTTTATTGTTTGTGGTCTAACAATCTATAATTTGAAAAAAAAAAATAAAAATTGCAATGCAAAATTGTGCACTAGAAGAAAACTACTTGTGTAATTATGTGCTTGTTTGCAATGATTGCTCACAATTGTTGGGTGGTTTTTGCTGACACAGTTGTTCTGGTGATTTCAAATAACAGGTATTGTATTTCTAGAGGCTTTGAAGAGAACGTGTTTTTATGAATGGCTTTGGTTTGCCTCGTGCGGTTTTACTCAGCCGCTGAAAGGCAAAGCGCTGATCGGCAGATTAGGACCCCAGTGGGAGGTTTTGGACTGGTGGACTTGTTTTAGGGGCCACATATAATATACAATGAAAAGGGCTGACACTTAAGCCATGCACGACTCCTAAAACATGGGATATACTGTAAATGGATTCTCATACCTGACTCTCAGATCAGAATTTGTTTTAGAAATTCTGACAGCCATTCAGTGCACAACCGGCCGCGCCAGCTGCGGTAGGCAAGTGTGTTTTTGCTCAGCTGCAGGGGTTGAGGTGGGGCCGTCTGGTTCGGGGAACGGTGCCAGGGTTGGTTGATTGGCACAGCTGCTGAACATTGTCTAATCAGCTTTCTCTCTGTCTTATGCAGTAGTGTGACGAGGCCCAGGAGCTCTGCCAGACTGCACTCTACACCAGCGGGCGCACCAGCCTGTGCAGCACTGAAGTGCCTCATATGTCTTGTGTGCGTGCACTTGCGTGTCGGGCATGAGTACGCAGCTTGTATTTTCAGTTTGTGCCTGATGTGATGGAATAAACCTTGGGTTGAGGACAACTCTTGGGTAAAAGTACTATGTAATATTTATAGAGTATATTTAACTGCCAATATTTGACTAGAGCTTGATTCTCTTGAAGATGTTGCACCTCTTATCTGAAAACCTTAAACTAACTGATGGGTCGGGAGACCCATGCAGACCCTTGGGGTGGGGTCAGCAGCACCTTAAGGGTCGTCACAATGGGTCAAAGGTGTGAATGGGTCTGTGTAAATGGGTCTTAAGCTTAATTTACAGTGGCATGTCACTTATGGCACAGCTAAAGTTAAACTTTAGCTTTAACTTTAGTCTGACGTGAAATTCGGTGTCATTGTAGAAGCTCCAGGGCTGCGAGGAGCTCAACAAAAGAGCAAAGTTCTGGTCTACTCCCTAAAGAAACCTATCTCTGAAGGGCAGAGATTTTTGTGACGTTGTCGATGCAGCTCTTACAGCAGGACGTCAGACCCGGGACTGTTGGTGATGTGAAAGCACACCAAAGGAGGGTCGACCAGGGTCTGAACATCCCGTGTTAACCCGTCTTTTCGATTAGAAAGGGGTATAAGGCGCAGCTACATACCCTAGGCCATAATCTGACATGTAACTCTTTAGAAATGTAACTAAGGGACGGAGACTACGATGGCTGCGATCGGTCTGAAAAGCACCTCCTTGTTCGGAACAAACCCTCTATGAAAGTGCCCAAGAAAGCCATGCATGAAGGATAAGTTATTGCAAGGGGGGATTGTTCAATAATTGTTTTCATACGCGGGTCAGAGTACTTGAGCTGTTGTGTTTTGTAAAATGAATACTATATGACCAACTTCTGTTTAGTGGTGGGATTCATCTGCGCACAATGTACGCCGTAGCTGTGGCCACTGTAATTACACTGCTGCCCATATCTATCATTGTGGGCGTTTGTCATGGAGACGTCCTAGACCTTTTCTTGCAGCAGTGATGGAGGTGGAAGGTGACACAAGCACTAATGCATCCCCACCCCACCCCCCTCCTCTCCCTCCTGCAGACTGCTTAGAAGCAACTATTTTCAAAAGACAATCTCTGCAGCTGTCGGCTCCCTCCTGCTCTGCAGCTGCGTTACCGTCTTCCTGACCGCCTCTCACTTGTCATGTTGCCGTTTTTTCCCCCCCTTCCACTTTCTCTGCATCCTACTCCGGCCTCGATTCAAACCTCCGCTGCGAAAAAATCTTTTTAGAGTACTTTGGCCTGAAGGCGTCAATAGAGTCATTCTGCAGCACGAGGGGATGAACAAAAGCCAATTCTGCTAAAAGGGATCAAACCTTTTCTTCTAAAAGCGAGAAGACACGTATATAAATATGCATTCAGCCATAATCTTCTTTGATTAATATTAATTCATGTTTGTACATCTAACATTAAAGATTCAGAGTTATGTTGTTGGAGTATAAAGAAAATATATAATAAGTGCTCTCTGTGCATTAATGATCATGGTGAATGTCAGATATTCAGTGGATGTAACAACATTGCTATCTTTGTTAGCTTAAAAGCTACTGTGGATAGTTCACCCTCAAAGTTATTTTAACTTTGACACCATGTCCTTAACGTGGTCAGGAAAAATATCAAAGAGAGTCTCACGAGAGTTGGTATTCACAATTTATTTTCCACTAACATTCACCTTGGGTTTGAATCGCGTGTGGTGCCATTCAGTGTCAAGATTTGTTTTCACTCAGTTTTCTTTTGTCTCGCAACTTTTCTTTCTTCTTTCAGTCACCGTATAGTTGGTTGAGGGAAAGATCACGGTTTGGGTTAATCCTTTCAAGAATGGCGCGCAGCCAACAAAGATACTGTCGTTTCACGTGATTAGGATAAGATTTTCCTTTTGGCCGAGAGGGCTCAATCAAGGACGTCCAAAGTCCCCACAAATGAGTCCAAATCTTTGCAAGTATTTTACTTGAAAATTTAATATTCAGGGTTGACAAAAAAAAAGACAAAAATCAAAGTGCGAAAAACATAATTCTATCAAGCGTTTTAAAAAGGAAAAGATCAGAATTGACTGAGATCACTCATCAGAATGGTTCTAAGTGGTTTATTTGAAACAGATAATTCGTTAATGGGCAGAAATTCAGAGAAAAATAAGATGAAAATGGTGTTTAAGTTTCTGGAGGGAAGTTAAAAGACTTTAAGACATTTTCATCCAAGTGAGTTTTTCAGTTATATATGACTGGGGACCTGAAAGTCCCAGTACCAGGGTCTTTTCAAAACCAAATCGCCTGTAATTTTCCAGAACCTCTCCAGACGAAAATGTTAAAATTTGCACCCTGCTGCCAGTTCTTCCTGGCAAACGTCTGAACCAGCGCACACAGTCTAACTGCCTGCCTTTCTTTTCCTGATCCATATTTATGTGGGCTTGATTCATACGATCTGGCAACTTAGAGCCCAAAAGTCACTTTAAAAACTTTATTTGTTTGCTGGTTCACTTCAGATTCCCTGGGCTTTTTTGCCTGTGACTGCTTTCCAGCCCACTCCATTTGGCAGAACTGCTTGTGAATATGTTTTTTTTTTTTAAAAAAAAAAAAAGAAAAAGGGCAAAAGAAAGCAATGTGTGACACAAACATCTCCTCACACTTTGAAGGTGGCCACTCTTTTTTTTTTTCTTGACTCAAAGCGTGTCTCATTCTTTTCAGCTCTGAGCTTTTCGAAGTGAAAATCTTCTACCTTTGCCTTTTAATTGGTGCGAGTTTGGTTCCATTCACTTCCATTTATTTTGTCCACCTAAACGCACATTGCACCACCGCACGTCCCCGACACTCCTCCCAGCGTGTCTCTGCTCCCTTGGCTGTTAGCTCCACACTGAGTGGGTTGGCAGAGGAGAAGAGGCAGCCAGCAGGAGGCAGGCCGGGCCTGCCAGAGTGCGTTGCCACCCCACCGAGCCCCTGGCTCCGGCGCCGGGCTCTCCGTTAAAGCTCAGCGTTGATATAGGACAATGAGGACGAGGAACGAGAGGGGCTACGCCGCCCCCCCCGCGTGGATCCAGTCACCACGGGGTCAAAGTGTCGCTCACCATATGGGCGGCATTGTGTTCGCGCTCACATAAACAGACTCAGCGAGGGCTAATGTAAGATGCCCCGCTGCTTTCGACACACACATGCGCTACATACAAATAAAAACGTGGCATTCGTACCTGTGCAGATGAAGAACTTGGACTCTCCAACACTTAACTCCACTTTGTTCAAGGATATGGACACCTGCAGCGCGGCTATAGTGGAAGATAAAAGGGAGAAAAAGGGGGAAGGGAGAGGAAAAATGGATTAGTTATCGCAAGCAAGAATACAAAACATCAAGATTTTTATCATTCCATTGTAAAATGCAGCGTTAAAAGCTCACATCCTACTGTTTGAATAAGAAATAACATGTTTTCTTTTTCATGTATTGCACCTATTGGAGAAATTCTTTACTGTCACCGTCGAAACTTTTCCTGTTCATCAGAACAACGGGCCGATTCCTCCAAACAGATCAGAGGCAGATTGGTTTGATATCTTCTATTAGGCACGCGGCTGTTTTGTGTGTCTCGTCAGCCTTTCTTTGAGCCCGAGGTAATCCTGTTAGCAGCCATCGCTCCTGACAGTGGAGACTGAAATGAGCAACAGTGGGATGGAGCTCTCAGAAGCTGAGGAAGAGCAGAGTTTACTAAATAACTCAAATGCCGGCATTTTCTCTGGTGGCAAACATCTATAACCCTAACCCTAACCCCTAACCCTAACTCTTAACCCTAACTTGGTGCAGGAAATGGTGCCGGAATACGTCCATACAGAGTGGAAATAGAAGGGAAAAGACTAAATTTGCAGAGTCAAGCTACAATCATTCACCATTTGTCTGTGCTGGCCCATTGTTAGCACCGCTCAAAGAGGGATCCTGTAAGTTTTTTAAAGAAGTCAAAGCCAGCTACCTGCAAAAGAGTCAAAATGAGGGAAAGTGAAAGCTGAGGTACAAAGAGAGAGGGGGGCGTCTGAATCGCAGCGAGGTGGAGCCGAGTATGTGTCCCGACATCTAAACCTGATGAGCAGTGATTGGCATCTCAGCGGGGAGGGGGGGTCACATTTAGGGCGGACGCAGCGGTAGCCACACCACGGCGCCGACCGAGGCGAGGCACTTGATGAGCCTGTCAAACCACAGCTTCTCGTTCTCAGCCCTCAGCTGCAAGTCTAGTTAGGATCAAAATCCAACCGCACACCGAGTCCCCCCACACGGGCTGAGCAACACGCTAATGGATGTTAATTCTCTATACGACGCCGGGAACCGAGCAGTAGAGCTGAAGGCGCTTGTCAATAATTGTGGAAATGATTCTCTGCAGCTTCTCCGGGGGGACCGTGGCTGCAGCGGCGGCGGCACCGCACTGAAGCTGCACCCGAGCAGACATCACAGGGAGCCATCTGTCACAGCCTGAGCCCGCCTACAGATGGCAGCAGAGGGGCACTGCCACATTTACATGAGGAGCACCTTTATCAATGCATCTGATCATCTCTGTCGTGCTGTTCCAAGCAAAAACAACCACTTGAAGAAGATTATTCTTTCCCGGAGCCGTTTCACCGTCATCTGTTATTCTGTTCTTCCACCAACTCAACTCATGAGTGTACTTTGTGCAATGCATTGTGGGAAAGTAGTGCACACCTTTGTGTACCTATGTAAGGCCCTTGCATTAACATAATGCAGCCCCCAACACTAAGAATTTTAACCCTTAACATCAAAATGGCCCCACAACTTAGTAATGTTAAGGTCAAACATAACTGCACCATGCACTTAAAGCCTGTATGGAACCGAGACAAAGCTCCTCTCTGCCTCCACTCACACACACATTGTTTCAAATGAATGCAAATACTGTTATCGGGGGTTGATTAATCATGTCTATTTAACCCCGTGCCCTTCCGCCCGGCCTGCCTCTGACTTAAGGCAGATTCCAATCAGCGCTTCAAGTAGTTTAACGGTTTTCAATTATTAATTGATCCTGGTCCGTTCACGCCGCGCGTGATTGATCACGTAATAAGTTGCTCACAAAACCCCTCGGCCGGGCGAAAGAAAAATGGCCCGAGCTTTTTTCCCCGTGCAGCCGGATTCATCAGTGTGAATCGTATAATTAAGTTCAACCAAGAAAGTGTAAGGGTTTCAGTTTTAGTTTTTTTTTTTTTTTTTAGCAAAAAATGCACAATAGTCCTCACTGGCAATGCACGTTGACGTTTTAATGAGAGTGCTGACTGGATTTGAAATATGACACGGGATGGGAGATTTTGTTTATTCAACACTGTCTGCCTGGAGGGGACACAAAGAGCCATGCTAATTATATCAATTTTCAGGCATGGAATGTTTTCAGCCGCGTTCAACTGGCTTATTACAGAGCTCGGGTCAATATGTTATGAGTCTGGTAGCAATTATCAGCTCCAATTATTAGCCCTCTGAGAAGCGCCGGAGACGGGCAAAAAGAGACAACAAACAAAAGCATTGATTGCCATTTGTAATATGTCAAGAGATGGTCAATACTATACATGACTCGCCAGCTTTCTGAGGAACAATGAGACGTGGATAATTCCAGCGTCAATTATGGACATGGGTTAGAGAAGAGAGAAGAGTCTCTGGCAGGGATTAATGAAAAATACTCCCTAACCAACCCCAGTTTGCTTGTGAACTAATTTTAAGGCCACGTTTGAGAAACCATGACTTCAAAATGACATCATCTTATGCATATTTCTCTTTTTAGTCATATCAGCTTCTCAATTCAACTCAAATATTCATTTTTTTACCGAAATCAAACTTGTTATTTCTGCAGCTTTGGCTCAATCAGATAAGCGAATATATTAAACTCACCAGTTTGAGACTCTCGCACTAAAATGACTCTGCCTTTCAAATAGGAGTCATTAGGGTCAGTGCTGGAGGAGGCGCCGAACGAGCTGGCCCTGCGACATGATTCAGCAACATCTGGAAAGCGGCACGGCGAACTCGCCAGCAGCTAAGTCGGTGTGACTAAATCTAGAGCAGACTAAAAAGGGGACTAAACGCACCGTCGCATTTAGCGGCGGGCTAAATCCAACGTTTGATTGACAGAGTGGAGAGTGTCCAATCAGCTGGCGGGGGAAGAGAGCGGGATGCGATTCTGTAATCCTGTACTCCATAAAAAGCCCCATTAAAGGCATGGCCAAATAAAATGCACTGCAGAGAATGCGCCTTTGTGGGTTTGTTTGTGTCCGTGTGGGTATACGTGGAGGTGTGTGTGTGTGTGTGTGCCTTTACTCCTGTGCGTGGGTGGGAGGGTGGCTGCGTGGGTGGGAAGTTGCCAGTGTGAATGTTTTAAGCAAACAGAGCAGCTAGGCCCTGAGGCAAAAAAAAAAAATGCTCTTGCTTTAATTGTGTGTGATTTATTTATTTTTTTTTGTGGAGTAACTGAAGGGAACCACAGAGGGAGCGAGACAAAGACAACTGAAAGAGTGCAGGAGCAAAAGAAGGGAAGAGATAAAATACTAATTACTATGTTTTGTATTCACTCAGACTGGTGTGTCTTGTGCATTTCTTCAAAGGTGCGTTAGCGAAGGCGAGAAATTATGGCAGCAGGAAATTAGCTTCAAACGCAGCCAGCGTCCTTTCAAGCTGCAACACCTCATAGGTGAGCGGTGCCACGGCGGACGGTGCAGCTGTCCAGGGTTCCATTAAAAGAAAATGAGTATTTGCAGGTTTTATCGGTACCGGCGACACAGCGGTTGCCGACTGAGGGCAGGAAATGCAAATCTCGCACAACTTTATAATTCGTGCAGCACTTTTCTACACCCTCTATTAGTACTAGGAAGAAATAATAACAGCGGCATTACAAGCAGGATGGTAATATTAAGTGAAAGTGCAAATACGAAACAGGAAAAAATGATCAGAGAAAATGGCTTTGAATTTCAGTGAATAACATCACCTCAGGCAAAAATGTTTTGGTTTTATCTGGAGCATCAGGTATTTTTCTTCGAAATGTGCTAAATCATAGGTTTTCAACAGGGGGTCTGCGACCCCTAGGGGGTCCGCGGAGGTACTTCTGGGAGGTCGCAAAGTCTTTGGTTGATTAGACATTTTTTATATATATTATTGTAATTTTCCACTGCAAATTTGAATTTCTTTTAATACTCATTGACATGATTCCGACATATTTTAGCAAAGGGATAAATGGAGGCAGAAGACGTTATGTTTCAGTCAGCACTTCCCTCAACCGTCTCAACAGTGCACCCGTTCACACAGAGCACCACCCTAGACCCCGTCCCCTATCGCTGCTGAGCCACTCGGCCGAGAGCCTGTTCAGTCCCCAGGTGAAATCCCAGGGGCACGCTGCAATATTAGCAAAAGAGTAGCTAACAATGTAGCTCGCTCCCATCGACATCCATTCATCCAAGGTTAGATAAGTTGTGTGCTTTTCCTCAGGGTCAGACATCTCACTAATGTGACTTATCTGTCAGTTATATCCACACACATAACGGCAGGTGCACGGACACCCTACTGTTGCACGTGTTTGAAATAAAAAATGAATATTTGAACCTGTGTATTATGAGGATAGCTTAATATGAAATGCTAATAATAATAATGTATATTTACAAAAAGCACTAGTTTAATATAGAACACATATAGCAGGTAAGGGGTCCCTGCTTAATCTTGTCATCAGTTTGGGACGGTTGACTCACAGAACCCGAGTTACATCGGTGACCACTCATTTCCTCGCCGTCACTACGATTGCTCCCCTCCTCAGTTCTCGCGTAAAGCACTTCTTCACTACCAATGTTAAGACTCAGCACACAGACACTCCCCTGCTGAGGAATAGTTTCATCAGCATTGCATGGACCTGCCCGACAAAGGCATGAATGAAAAACTTTAACCCCGGAGTGGATGAATCACTACGTTTATTACAAGTGCCCACTCTCGATGTTCAATTCTTGTTGAGGTGAATTAAAAATGAATCGCCACTGGGTCGACTCATCACGGTAAACTCTAAAAATAAATGATCAGCTGTCAGCTAAAAAAAAAAAAAAAAAAAAAAAGACCATCGTAGTTTTTGGGAGCATATTTGATCATGAGGGTGAGTAGTTGACTTTGATGTTACAACATCAGGGTGTCTGATTAGCATAATACAGAGGGCTCTTGTCGACGGGTCGCTGCCAACTTTCTCCTATGGATTCATCAGAAGTTGTTTTGAAGTCTGTCAAAGCACACCTGCACCTTCGCTAATCTGGCTCCCAGAGTGCCCACTTCTATATATTTGTCCTTCTGCATAAGAGGCCATGCTTTCATGGTGCAGAGGAGAGGAGAGGAGAGAAGAGGAGAGTGCTAGCTCTACTCAGCCAACCATATCCAATCGTACCGACATACAGTATCAGGCCATGTGTACAGTCTCAAGCACAACCCACAGCTACCCATTATCTTCCCTTTCTCCTGCACACCTTCTCTGTATCTCTGCTTCCCGCTCACTGACTGCTTTGCGATTTATGTCTCCTTCTTTAAGCCTCTTACGCCTCAGGCTGCAGTGGCCGCGATGCGCCCCTTCATTCGTGAGCGCACACACACACACACATAGACATGCGTGTGAATTTTGCACGGGAAGTCAGTTTGATTGCATCTAGCAGGTGGCTAAAACGACATCCTTTGGTCATTTCGCTTTCGGTATCTCTGCAAACAGAATAAAACACTCCCTTGCGCATATGCATTCTGTGAAAACTGCGTTTCTTGCGAAGGAGGCCGGCAACGACGCAGTAAACAGAAACACACACCGCCTGAGGACATCTGAAGCGGTGATGACAATACAAACATCGCAGGCTTCATTGCTTTCTCAGCTTTGATCAGTTGGATTTTTTGTTTTTTCTATATTGAGGCATTTGCGGCTCATCATGTCAGATTGGAGAAACTACGCCGAGAGCCCTTGAGGCATTCAGTAAATTAATTAAAGTTTCTTTTATGGAAAGTCAGACTATGACTGGTACAAAAGTTCACCAGAGTCTGGTATATGTGTGAATACATTAATTTTCTTTTATGTATTCCAGTACTTTGCCAACACATATATTAGATAAAAAACACCAGTAAAGCTAGTCTTTGTGATTATAAAAGACAGATACTTCCTGCGGTGAT
The DNA here is from genome assembly GCF_022458985.1 of Mugil cephalus. Lineage (NCBI taxonomy): Eukaryota > Metazoa > Chordata > Actinopteri > Mugiliformes > Mugilidae > Mugil > Mugil cephalus. The sequence continues at coordinate 11,759,779 of NC_061792.1, read as the reverse complement.
GGTTATGCCTGTGGCAAGGTCCATAACAGGTCGCAGAGCTCCCGCTGATCAGTGTGGAATGGTCCCAAAAGGTAAGTGGAGCCTTTAATTATCAGCTTGCTGTCATGTCCTTTTAGCACTTTTCATAGGGCACAATACTCTGGAACATTTTTAAATGTCAAACTTAAACAGTTAAGCTGGAGAGTTACTTCAATAGTGGATTTAGTGAAAGGCTGACAATTTTTGTATCAAGCAGATCAAAAGTTTGGAAATTTTTTGGAGGGGAGGTGGTAGAAAGAAAATCGACAGGCAAGTTAGGAGACCCATAGGGATTTTAAAATCTCTGAAAATCCTTTCAAACATAACTTTGTAAGGAGCCACAAACCCTGGCGGAAACCTATCCTCTTAAACTGTCTTCCGTCTGCTGTGTTTAGAACAACTTAATACAACTGCTTCAGAAACCCTGGACCCCTCCTGGGTGCAGTTATCCAAAGAATAATGTTGGGTAAAAGTGACAGGAAGGTAATGCGATGCTACAGTAAGACAAAAGGTGATATGATCACTTGCATCGATCACATCAAGGGCCGAACGCGAAGCTTCAGAAAGCATGAAGCCGCCGTCACGTCAATCTGAGACGCTGTAAGACAATGACTGTAATATTCCTAAAGGGCCATTTGTTCCACAAATCAATCACTAAACTCGCTGAAAGCCAGACAGACAATTGAGGCTGTGTCAGAGGGCAGAAGAGTTACCAGAGGGAAAAGAGTGGAGCTCCAAGTGGCTGTGCAATCATCAGCCATGATAGAAATAAGGGGAGTATACCGACTGGGATCCAATTCAGGTTTTCAATTGCTACCTTGCAATCAGAGTGTCTAGATGTCAAAGGTGATGGAAAGTGTGGGCAAGAGATTTGCCAAATGACATCTTAGTGTTCACAAGGAACAAGGAACACACACACACACCAGGCACACGGACTTGTACATTTGCATCTTTAGAGTGCGGTACGCCCAGTCGTAAAGGTATTCATAGACATCCGACATCTGGCATTGTCTCACATCTTCTGTCGTCTTTATCCTCCATCTCAAAAGAAAAAAAAAAAAGATTTTTCTTTCAGATTGTGCAGAAACCTCACACTGCGCCTCACACTGTGACAGGGTAAATCCCATTTTCGTGGATATTTTGTTCGTATTTATGGAAACATAAGAAAAATAAAGCCGGTAAACATAGGTGCAAGATAATTCCCTTATCCGCGTTCCCTTTCTCCACAACAGAATTATTAGAAAATATAGAGAATCTTTGACCATTTCTAAGGGATTTTTCAATCTCTGTGCGCATTTGAGGACTGTGTCCAATCTATTAGTCTTTCCTTATCTCCGTCACCCCAGCATTTCTGTTCCTCGATGTCTTCCTCTTTATCCCTTTTCATCCCTTCTGTTCTGAGGCTGGAACCTATTTCTGAATCATGTGGTTTAAGGACGATATTCACAGAGAAATGAAATCTTCCTGCAGCCGTGATGTAACTCCACTTTCCTCTCAGAGATCCGATCAACAGCATCCACCACCGCCTCGTCAATCAGTACGCCGGGCCACGATCGCTAATGGCGCGCCGATCAGGTGTGAGCTTCCAACGTAAACACCAGAAAGCAGGCGGAGCAGCACTGGCAGCGTTAAGGAGTCGCTCGGGCCGTTTCTTGTTCCGCAAGGTTGTGGCGGTTTCTCCTACGCATTAATAAGGTCATCCATCAAGACGAAAAGGTTTCCGTCAAATGATCGGGTTAATAAAGCCAATTAAAATGACTGACCATTTTTTCGGGAGGCAGACAAGCTAATTAAAAATGTATTAATGAGATGCCACCACTGCCACTTTGGCATCCCTCCGCAATGCTTCAACCGTGGACTTTCCAAACATCGTCTCGGAGGTGAACAGAAAAGAGACGATTATAAAAGAATAGGTTAATGTCGTCGGCATACATTTATGTTATTAGGGGCGACGTTGCGCTGGGCAGAGGTGTTTTTCCTGGGACAAAAGACGAGTTGACGAGGAGTCGGGCTTTCTCATGATCCCTGGGAAATTCAAGCTTTCCTGCCGCTCACACAAGCATCACATATTGATCCGGCAAGGAGTGGAGGCCAGCTGGGCTCAGCTGATCATTTCGCAGAGACGCGCGATGCGAGGTTCTCTCCGGCTTTGTGGGAGGAGGTTACTCGATTGAGTTTGCCGAAGAAGGATTCAGTAATAAAAGCTGGAGGGCTTTGAAGGCAGCATTTGATTTCCCGGTCCCGAGTTAAAGCAGAGTGAAGGTCCAACATTTGAAAGAAGCAGACGAGACGTAGAAAGAATCGTTATTTCTACGGCGTGAGGAGCTCGATGTGTCAGATTTGGAAGAGACAATCGAATGAGCAAATGCAAAATGCAACGGAAAAAAGTACAGAGGGGCTTCCAGTGAAGATACTCGCCTGTCACATTTACAACATGGAGAAAAAGGTTTGCTATTGGTGCCACTCTCCTCTCCTCCCCCCACCCCAACAAAGAATAAAAATAGAAGTAATCTGTTTATTTGTTCAGCCATTCTCCTCTTCCAGTTTGTGTGGGAATAATACAATTTCTAAACCTTTTTTTTTTTTTTTTTTCCTTTTTAAAGCGAATCAGTCACAATAATTTGAATTGGACTTAACCCGTGTTCGCTTGTCACTGCGAGACAACAGAGTGCAGAAGCGACGAGGCGGGATATGATATCGCGGTTGCTGTGGGCGGTTGCTAGCAGACTTGTGCCGGTTGTCACACTGGGAGCAGAATCTCGAACAACAGCTCATTAGTGCACCCACAGTACGTATTAGCGCAACATCTGAATATTCACACGGGACGCGATTAGAAGCTTTGTTGGAGATCTGGACGGGAACACAAGCAAAGCGAGCGCTGACCTCAACAGCCACTGTACATTTTCACACGTATTTTAAAGCGGGACGCAAAGCTGCGGCTCGGCCGGGCGCGGTTTGTAGTTTAATTAAAGCTCGGTTACACTTTGGTCCTCTTCTGTCACAAAAGGGAGCGCCGCTTTTGATAAGCTGTACATCTCTCTTTGTGCGTGCACTTTAAAGGCGCTTATTCCTTAGGTTTCCAGAGGAGGAGTGCGGGATTCAGACTCACTTTTAACAGAACAAAAGGGTCAGAAATAGAAAACCCGGAGTGGGATTTTTCAAGCAATTCTCCCCGACGCTACATTTTTTTTTGTTTCTGTAGTTCAGTAGCTCCAGCATAAATCCACAATACAAAGTAAAGATTCACAACTTTGCCGTCTGTCTGGGGGGGAAAAAAAATATGCACAATTTTGCTTTCATCTCCGGCCGAGCGCTACTCCGTGCTCTCTGAAAAGGAGCTGTTATTTGGTCTCAGCTGGCCAGTCAGACTCACGTTGACAACATGCAATTCTCCTGGTCAGACCGCCCCCAAAGCACAATTGAACATTGTCAAGTAACATTTGTGACTGTTGCCATGTTCGACTGGCGAAAAAAGACTTTGAAGGCACCACATCTGTTACCACTTCTAATGGGATGAAGGTTTTTTTTTTCTCCCCCCCCCAATCCAAACGCTTTCCGTTCACACCTCCAGACACAGCAGCTCAAAACTGATCAGTGAGGTGCTCCCGTCTGCTTCAAGGAGCCATAGTCTTTAGTTCTCATTTCATGCATGCTGGAGACTGAGCGCAGCAACATGTTTTGGGCTTTTTTTTTTTTTTCTTTTCCGCGGAGAAGTGATCATTGCCGCAGGGATTGAAATGGCACGGCGGTGGGCTGATTATTCTCCTGCCACATCCTGCCGGTGGCTGTGACATGGCCATTATCTAAGGCCCGTGGATTAATTCAGTCACAAAGGAGAGGTCACTGGCTCCTGCCAGGCCTCAGAGAGGAGACTCTGGGGATTATGCGAAGGAAGGAGCAGGAGGGGGGGTGAGGGAGTCAGACAAGGGACAACCACCTTCCACTGGCCTTTCTCCAATGCAATTCAAAGGTTTAAGGTCAACACTCTCCCTAATTGGGAGGGTACATCCCATGACAACACTGGTGCACGCCATTAATGCTGGATTTCCCTGCTAAATGACCTGCATTGTGAACTGAATTGCACTCATTTTCGGATAACACCGCGCTCTCAATTCAATTCAAGTATGAATAAGCATTCTGAATTCCCTATTACACTGAACTAGCAGCAAGAAGAATGACTTGCTTGACTTGTATGCCTACGAACTGAGATACTTTTACATTGTAGGGAAGAAACACAATAAACTGTATAGCATGACATGTACAGCAACATTATATACTGCACTAATAGATCTACAAATAATGAGTAAAATTTCTTTTTCCCCATAAAGAACGAGGCTAATAATGAGGATTTTTCTTTCATTAGGCTTGAAGGACTAAAAAAAGTCATAGTCTGGGCTAATGTCATTCTCTCCTCTGATCTCAAGATCAGTGATTCAAAGGCTCAGTCTGTATTATTCACTTTTCAGCTTGTCCTATTCCTCCCACTCCAGCACACCTTTGTATTTCTATTTCCCTTTAAACCCATCACCCTTAATTTTACTCAAGTCAGAGCCTTTCATCTTCACCCTTTTCTTGCTTCATTGTGCGGTGAATTGCCGGCTCACCTTTTCCCGTCTGATTCCTTTTTGGATATCATATCTATCTGTCGTTCGCCGGCATTCTGTCTCCCTCTCTTCCCACCGTTCCTCTGTGACAGTTTCATGGCCGTCCATGCGGCGCCCGTGACAGAAGCCGCCACCAACTGTCACCGTAGCCTCGGCCAACTAGGAATTTACAATGCCAAGACCAGTCACCGCTCAGTCAAATCACGCCAGTGTAAATATTACTCAAAACTTTCTCTCCTGTTAGTCTCCCTGACCCCTCCGCCATGGATGCGTCGGACAAAATCTGGTTAATGACAGTCTGCACAGAGAAAAAAAAAATAATGAAAAAAAAAAACCGATCCTACAGATAAGCTTGGGCATGTGTTCTAAACGCCAACATAACATGCTCAGTATTGGCTTCGGGAGACATTTAATGGGACTGAGAGGTCTGTGCTTTTCTTACTATTACATGCCAGAATTAACCGGATGAACAAAACTGTTTGTTGCATGGTAATTGGATGAATTACCCAGCTCAAGTTTGTAAAAGACCAAAGGAGAGTTTACGAACAGTGTTGTGCAATGAACTTTCTAAGCTAGCAAGCAGTCAGGGCTATGGCTATGGCTAGGGCTAGGGCTAGGGCTATGGCTAGGGCTAGGGCTAGGGCTGCCATCTTTGTAAGGAAAACTGATGCATAAAACGACGTAGTAGGAACAGTTCTCATTGTTCTTTAGGAGACGGCAATTCGTCCACATTGATTGATTTCACCAAATATCAGAATAATCTAAGGTAAAGACAAAATATCTGCTCCTGAAAAGGCCACAAGACCTTGCAGACAGTTAGCAATTCATACTCTGCCATGCATTCGGTTAGCATGGAAATATCTGGTATTAGCATGAGGTACAAAAGATATTTGGTCACAAGGCAGAACTGAAATTTTGCCAAAAGCTAAAAGATTTTCATCCAACTTTCGCCCGGGTGAATCACACCATGTAGTAGCAAGCTGATAAAGGATACATGCACGCCTTCTAAAAGAAGAGCGTCGTAAATCTTTATTGTGAGACGATGAGAGGATCCATTATGTTAATGGATAAGTTACAACCACTAAGACAAACGTTCATGCGACTGTAGCGACTTTGACGAGCGCCATAAATCCCATCAACGGGAGCCGGGACGCCGAACACAGGAACACTCTTGAATATTGCAGCGCCACTTAAAAAGCCCATACAGGGCATCTATTGATTAGCCTTTATTTATCTAAAGGCCTCTGCGGGCGTGTGTGGTGTTTCCCCGCAGCGCTGCGTATCGATCATCGGGGGCATTCACAAGAGATGTATGCAACATATTTCAATAAACCGAATGCTAGGGAGATTATTACCCGTCTTGACTGCATTTAAAAGGCTCTTGGATGTGTTGCTGTGGTAGAGTCGTGTCTCCTGCAGCGTGGCTAAAGGTCGAGCCATTACTTAACGTGACGCTGCGTCTTTGAGAATAAACAAAGGAAGGTAAGTTAAACGAAAGGTGTTAGAGACGAAGGAGGCCCACGGGTGCCTGTGCTCATAAATCCTGGATAGATGCCTGCACGGATAGCCCTCTCCTCATTTTGGCTGTCACATACAGTAAGCAGATGACAGCTTAATAAGCTAATTAATAGACCGACAGAATACTGTGGGTGAAGGTACAGTACACGTGCGTTGAATGATTGCTCCAAACACTGCTGTGGCACCGCGGTAAGCACATTAAAGAAGAATCTGTCACCGAGCTCACGGGCGAGTACGCCAGCGCCTCCCCTCTGCGCTTGCCCCCCCCCTCCCCTCCGCTCGTTGACGGATGATAGCAGGGTGTGGATATGCATACACAAGCTCGGCTCTGCGCGGCTTTCAATTAGAACCGTCAGGAACATGCACTCAGCGTCCCGCTGAGATAAAGGCAGGCAAACAAATCAATATGCACGGGGGGAAGGCATTCCTCCCAAATGTTACCCCCTGAACACACTTCATGGGAAAACGCACGTGCACGACACGGGCCAAAGGCAAACACATACATCACACTCGCGCTCGTCGTGAAAGTGACTTGCTTACAGAGTGCGGCTTCCATGAGCACGACTGAGCACACAACCTCGGCGCAGTCACACAGCGTGCATACAATAAACCGCTCCGAGTATCCCCGACTCGGATAATCGTCGCCGCTGTAGCTCAAAAGACAACATATCCCCCAGCTTTATGATTTGCATATTCATTATTTAACTGGGGAGCAGCTGGCTAATTGGCAAATGAAATGCTTTCAATAATGTTCACATGAGAAGGAGAATTTGATTAAACTGAATCTGGGGAAAATACCAAAAAAAAAAAAGAGAAAGAAATGAATATAAATGAGAGTGTGCATGAAAAAAAAAGGGGGAAACTTTTGGGACGTGTGCAGAGTGATGGTTCATGTCACGGGCGCCGCCGTTGCGCAGATGCGCCGTGTTTGTGTGCAAATAAAGCAGAAACGCGCCAAAACGCGGCGGCAATTTTCCATCCGGCGTCAGCTAATAAACCAACCCCCCTCCCCCAAAAAAAGAAAAGCAGGGAGGAGGATATCGCACCTACAGATCTGGCGCAGGTACTCCGGTTTTAATGGACTGCCAAAGCCAACTGTCAGCTTTCTAAATCAGAAAGGAAGGAGGAGGGGGTCGAATCTGCTCGTAAAAATGCCCCCATGACTCTCGTCTCCGCTCATTCGAGTTAATGACACACACTCTCAGGCCATATATCAGCGTCTGTTTGATCCTGGTTGAAGGCATTAAACTTTGATGGGTTCCCGCATTCGCCAGTTCCCGGCGTTCTTTAGCAGAGGACAGCGCGGGGTTCATTCAATACGTGCGCCCTGATAGCCAACAGGAAATGACTCACAAGCGCAGGCCAGATCGTTGGCACCAAGCTGACACAGCTTCATCCCAAAATGATTTACCTCCGTTTTTGGGAAATGTCCTTTTTCTACTTGTGATCCTCGACAAAAGGTGACACATGCCGGCGGGAGGGCGCGAAAAGAGTGCCTGGGAGAATGGAGCCGGAGCAGCGGGGCTCTGGTACGGCGGAGGAGGGGGGCGGAAAGACGGGGTCGATGCGGCAAGAAGCCGGCGGTGGCCGTCAGCGAGCGTCCGCTGGCTAAGAGTTTCCCACTAAGGTGCATAAACTCCAGCTGCATCCCTGCAAAGCTCTGGCGTGCCGATGCGACTGCTGGGCCGCATTGTAAAAAGTCGGACTGCCGCTGTGCTGGGTGACAGACTGCTATTGATTCAGGAATAGTGACTCAGAATCTACCCATTAGTGCTGCACTTTCTGCAAATAATTTTTATCATTTCATGTCACGTTGGATCATGGGGAGGGGGTTAAGGAAGCGGCAATGATATGACAAATATTCACCACTTTAAGTAAATACACAGTATTTTGCCAATCACTAAATAAAACTAGTTTCGGAATAAGGTTAATCATCCACTTTCTGAGTTAAAAAAAAATGGCTACAGATTTCTATAAAGTCAGATTCATAAAAATAAAGCAATATAAAGCAACACGCACACACACAAAAAAGCCTTATATCACAACACTCTTAACAACAGATGTGTGGAGGCACTTCATTCGAGTGCGGTGGCGAATTATATTTTCCACGCGCACTCCGGTGAAACCACTTCTTGGAAGACACTCATGACAAAGTGCTCCGCCGTTACTTCTGCTGTTTGTTTTCCCATTTGCCACTTTGCATTTAATTGCGCGCGCCGACCGGAGGACGAGTTAACCGCCAAGACCCTGCGAGCGGATGCCGTTCCTACACAATCCCTGGCAAAAGCCGCCGAGTCCCCCGCTGGGTTACGCGGTCCCTCTCCGTCGGGTTTACTCGCTTTCCCCCTGGCTGTTGCTGGTGCTGATAATAGTGTTTGTTTTTTGTTTTTTTTTTGGACCGCATGGGGAGGCCCGGGCTCCCACGGCTGCGCCACGGTGGCTGGGCTACAATCGGCGTCCCGGGTGGCTCGGCTGCTATTGCGACGCAACAATTGTTTGAGGAAGGAGCCGAAACGAGCCAAGAGAACACAATCTATTTATTTCTGATTAGCATTGGAAATGAGCTGCAACATCAGCGCCTGTGGAGGGCTTCTAAGAAAGCGGTAATCTGGAGGCTTTGTTGGTTTTATAAGTATATAGCCTACGTGTGGCTGTTTGCACGCCTGTGTTTCAGGACTCCTCTGCCGTCTGTCTGCACTGCATTGACTTACACCGGCTATTGTAATCTATCAATGAAAAGGACAATTTCCAGTCATCCCTCGTCTCACTTTTCAGCGTTAACGAGCTGCAGTTTTGCCACAGTATCAGCACCGCAGCCTGTTTAATTATTCATGCCGGGGCCCCTGTTTCCTCCCGCCACCGTTGTCTGGGGTTTTGTGCTTTTCCACTTTTAAGAGGTTCTGTTTACACGCAGCCCGGAGGCGCAGCCAACGACAGTTCGGCCGCACGTTGCACAGAAAAGCTCCTTCATCACGCAACTTGAAGCCCGGCCGCCGTAGCTTTGTCGAGCGCGTGCTTCAGGGAAGAGTTATCTATATCAGCAAACGCTTACATGTTGTTGGGGGGGTGAGAGGCAGCTACGAAGGCTACTGATGAATAAATAACACCGGTGCTCAACAGGTGACACCAGCATATTTTTTTTTTCCATATCTCTTCCATATCTCCATATCTCTACCTCCCTTTCATGATCATGTCTCCCAAAAAAAAAAAAAAAAAAAAAACATTGTCACACTTACATCTTACTCCTCCTCTGTCAGATTTCTTTTGTTTCCATAGAAACTGGGTCTTGTCCCATGCATTCTTCTCTTGTGGCAGCTTCCTTCCCCGCTGGATGGGCTTCTGGAAGAATATCATTCCTTCCAAACAAGCAGCAGCCGCCTCGCCCACTGCTCGCATTATCTAATGGGAATTTTTCATTCATTTATTTATTTTTTTAACGCGCTGCAGATATCCATCAGTCGGACGCAAGGCAATTACGCGATGCCGCTCATAGCTGCGCCGCACGTGCACAAGAACTCGGGGGGGAAACTGCTCGCGCGGTGGTCGAAGCTGGTTTCGCGGACGCAACACTCTCTGATTTTAGTCTGGAGGCCGACATCAAAAAAACACCACTTAAGCGTGAACCCGTGAAATGAAATGAAACAGGATTCAGGTAGAAATCGATAAAACGGAAGAAGAGCACACGGGAAACGCTGGAAATGATCTGAAAACCATATTTATGCAAACATCATTTGGAAATTGCTAATCCCTTTGACTCCATTTGGATTTTATTTCACTGCAGGCCTAGAACATCTTAGAGGATCGTTTATATTCTCTAAGCCCGTGCACGGAGAAGCTTGTTTTTTTTTTTTTTTAAATTAACAAATTCGTATTTACAATGATGGCCCCGTGCCCTTTAACCACAAAGGGCAACGCTGCCAAAGAAAGTTAATGGATGGGGGCGTGAGGTTGTGTTTTCACACTACAATCTTGTTTGCATGTTTGAAACAAGATACAGATTACCGATTACCGCCCAGATTAGGGCTTCAGTGAAAAAAAAAAGAAAAATTGGTTGGATTAATCAGTGACCAACGTGAGTCCAAAGCGTCAGGTGTTCAGGCAAAATCAACAAATCAAACTTTTCTAGGTTTGGTTCTCTTGAAACCAGCCTTCCAGATAGAAAAAAAAAATTGAAAAAGGAGCACTTATGCTTGTGTTTGGCCGTGAGTTTGAGTATGGGCAATCTAAAGCCTGGCTGTCCTTGTGCTTTTTTTTTTTTTAACTTATGTATTGATTTTTTGTTTAAAAGAGAAATTTCTTTGCTGAGATCCATACCGCCGTTTTTGGTGAATGACTGATGCCCCGTTCCCAGCTGAGGGACCGTTTGATAAACCTCGTGTAATTAAGTTTACAGGCTGATTGTTGGGGATTATTTGCTAAGCTGACACTTGTCAAAATAGAACATGTCTGCACGTTGGCAGCGCACAGTGGGGATTTAACCAGGTTATTAAAGCTTTAACCCACTTCAATTCAGAGTGCGCTAAATGGATAACAACCACCGAGATGGATTTCCATTTTATCCTAATTCACGGGATCATTCCTGCGTACTCCATTTCCCCGATGGTTCTCATTTCAGAACATCCATCTGCACCGGGCTTTTCTCTTTCATCATCCGTTAGTCTAATTTCATCTCGCACTCGGAGGACTGAGAGGAGTCGGGGGCCGGTTTTCAGCTCAGAGAGCCGATAAACATTTGCAGCGAAAACAGAGAGCGATGAGGAGACGTCCACGTGATTAATGGTGATTGCAAAATTAATTACTGCCTGTGAATCCCGTAACCTGTTATTTTGAATGATATGACACGAACAAACGGATGCGCTGATATCAGTCTTTGGGTATCAGGTATTTGGATATCAGGTCTCAGAAACCTGCCCTGCTGCTGCTTCTTGTTTGGTTGCGTTGGAGATGTCAAAACAGGCAAGAGGTGAAGCAGACCTGGACTTAAACCAACTCGTGCACCTTTAGCAAAGATAAAGAAGTCTCTGTGGTGATGGAGGAAGCAATTACCTATAAAAAAAAATCCCAACAAACTGCAGGTAGATGATTTAATGGAAGCTTTAATCTGTTTAGGGATAGCGACTGGATATGATGCGGTAACTGTGTTGTTTCAGGTGCAATAAAAGCAGACTATAAATAAAAGAAACACCGCAAGCTAATGCTAAGCCAGTCCATTAACCTGCCAACGAATACACACAAAAAAGCGCCTAGTGATTAACTGTATCCTGGCTCAATCGACACGACGTAGCTCACAGTTCTCTTAATAGCTTGTTCAATCAGTCATTTTACGACTCACTAGGGTGAATCGTACCTCCCGGTCCGCTCAGGAAGATGGAACAAATCGGTGAAGAGTTGCACGCCGCCAATTAGACCTTCAAGCCGAAAGAGGCCGGAGATGCGTAATGCTTGGTGGGATGACCCAACGGGGACTGGGCCTACCCTCCGTGAGAAAACAGCAAATGTTTGCTTGCGTTTGGAGCGTTTGAACAGATGGAAAAGAACCCCTCTCTTTGATCATCATCACACGAGGGCCTCCGACGCTGCACGCCTTTACGACTTTGCATGCGTCGCGCGCACACGTCCGCGCCATCCCTCACGTCAAACGCCTCCTTAGCAATTCCCCGAGCCCGTCTCTCCGATAACTCCACTAACACTGACCGCAGCCACCCCGGCAACCTCTGCTTCCACTGCACTCCTCATTATGCCAGCTGTTTTCTCTGCAGAGCCCTGGACTCCTTCATTACGGGCCTTGCCGTGCCTCACAGGCAAGCCCCCCAGGGCTCGTTATCGATAGCAGTGCACTGTGCAGCCCAGCCGATTGGAAAGACTTGCCGCCTCGGCTCGGAGGACGTGCGGGGGCGGGCAGTGAGAATTCATTAGAGCCTAGTGGCACCACTAAATCTGATGCAGCAACTGCGACTTATGCCTCAGTCTGATAGGACAATTTATTGGAGGGGAGTCTTTTCTCCCCCCCCTTCTCATGTGATGTGGGTATGAGAGGGGCTGTAAACACCGGACTCTCCTTGCAGAGCACGGAGATAACAGTGGCAGGAGGTTATCTGCCTGGAATGATGTATGCACGGCAAATACTGGAGAGTGGCGCACTTTTACGCTCCGCTCTCAGACGCCGTCGCCGCCGCCGCTGCCGCCGCCGTCTCCCGGGCTCTCATCTTCACCGATCGGACGCGTTGTTGAAATAAAGATCCGCGGTGAGCGCTGAGAGGTTGTCTCGGGTGAATTCGACGCGCCGAAATCACCCCGCAACCCGAGAGCGGCGCTCCTCGAAACTCCTTCAGCATCCTGAGTGGCCACAAAACTGCACATCTGTTTGGAACACAGATAATCCCAGCGGGCACTTGAAGCAGCCCTTAACATTCCACTGGATTCTGATTACAGGCTCTCGACGATAGCATTCATTTCCACGTCCTTAATTGGGACCTAGCTTGTATCCTTTTGCCCCTGTGCGGATCCTTAACCCTTCCTCTCTCCACTGTGTTTACCGTCGCGCTCAGGTGGCTCAAGCAGAGCTCCGGCCTGAGGACAAAGAAGGCAATGTCACCGTTTAAGGCTGCTCTGCTCTGTGACAGCCCCCTGGCACTTCTTCTTCTCTAGCGGCTGGCCTTGACCGCGTGTCCTCTGGCTGAGAGCAACTGTAAAGAAGAGGAGATAGGGTGGGGGGGGGAGAGAAAGAGCCATCGCTGGGAAACAAAAAACAAAGCAGACAGAAAATGGCTGAGGGTATGACGAGTCATACATACAAACTCTATGCGCAGAGACACAAACTGCTTGCCCCCTTTCACCCCAATTTCTGTCAGCGTGCCGCGTTGCCTCGCGGAATCTGCTCCATCGATCTGTCCAAGGCCGACTGGAGTAAATGTACTATTCACAATCTGTCTCCTCGTTTCTAATTTCCATTTGAGCTATTGGCCGGCATGGTTGGAGCATCGCCCAGAGGCTGAAGTCCACGGAGAGCGACTCTATTGTCTAGTGTTTTATTTATTCTTCTCTGGGCTAGGAAACTACAGCCCCCTCGCCAGCCACCACCCTCGGCCAGCAGCAGCAGTAGCAGCAGAAGAATGGACACTGCAGAGGAGCAGAGGGAGCTGTCTGCTGCGGCTACATCAATTGGAGTCTATCTCAGGCAGGCTGTTGGAGTCGTAGCAGCGACAGGCTGTTTTAAGGTTCACTGGCGACCGTTTACATGCAGCTCTGAAAACATAAAAGCAGCAGTTTCTTCTTTCCTGAGTTGTTTGTGGGGCTTGGATCCATTGCAAGTACCAGAAAGGCGTGTTACTGCAATGTTCTCGGGTACATTTCTGCCTTTGTTTGAACCTGCAGACGCCGCTGTGAGCCAAGATGAGCTTCCCCTGACTATAGGTGCTGTTTCAAAGAGGACTCATAGCTCCAATTACTTTCCCAGAGAAATGTGTGCCAGCTCATGCTTATTCAATTCAACTAGGAATGAAAAATCTCACTTTAAATGGTCAAAGCCGTCAAAATGTGGCGACTCTTACCGAGGTGCGAGGAGGCCGTAAGATCATATGAAAACAGAAAAGTTTCATGGGATAGCAGTGCAGTTTCTTTACCTGTACTGATAAGGAGTCGCTGCAGTTCAGATTCAAGGAATGGAAGCGCATCTGTCAAATAAGATGTTCTTATTCGAGGAAGTTGAAAAAAATGTCAAGGACCTTGTACATCTGCTTCATTATGCAGGAACAAATAAACATCTTCTTGCGTCCATTGTGCAGTTTTAGCTGGTTTACATGTAGTTGTCAGTGTCTTTCGGTTTGTTTTACATCACTTTTTTGTAATTTCAGATCTTATTTTGTTCTCATCTTTCAGGTTTTTGTGCCTTCTTGGTCATTCCGTGCTTCTTTCTGGCTGCTTTGCATTTCTTTTCTTTCCACGTCTTGGTTTTGCATCTAATTTGAGTAAATTTTTGGCATTTTCTGTCATTTTACTCGTCTGTCGTTTTCCATTCTTCCACTCTCTGTTTGTGCGGTCATTATAGGTTTTAAGTCATTTCAGTTTTCTTTGTAGCTATTTTGGTCTTGGTACCTACACAGCCGCCTGCCGCCTTGGCTCCGGGGGCCTGACTGCTTAAGATTTTTTGAGATGAGAAGGGGTGGAACTTGGCTGAAAATCTGTCCTTAACTTCACGCCATCCTTCCACCGTAAATGTGAAAGAAGCTCATACAATCTCAATTTGTCACTTGGGCCTTCTCACCCCTTCCCTACTCCACTGTCTACAGTAATGTCAAGATATTTCATCCTAAAGGGCACATCTGCAAGGACACACAAAAGCCCTCGGATTACTCAGTGCTTTATGAAGTGAGCAGACAATGGCGAAGGCAAACACTCCTCCTGGAGAGAATTCCGCAGGATGCATTGCTCATTCGTGTTTACTATATGACAAACAAACCTCTTATTGATGGCGCAAAAGACGGTTTAAGCATAATGATAATGGAGGGTGGTTCGTGGCTTCGCTGTTACCCACTGTGTCGAAAAACAGGATTCAACACAAATTGCTTTCTTATCTTTAGGATGATTCGACGCTAGCACAGATAGCGTAGAGTAAAGATCATAAGGACCATAAAGTAAAGCTGCCATTTGTTGACATCAGAGAAAGGAAGGGAACTGTGTTATGTTTGCCTTGAAAACAAAGCAGGCTAATACTATTTTAAAGACAGAGTAAATGATTCATCCCTTAAAGCAAAACGGAATTATGTACTTCCTCATGTTCTTTGCGGAAAGAGACTTAACAAGACAAGTTCCTTCCTTAATTTGAAATGGAAAACCACGTGCAACACAGACACAAACGCAGGGCACGCTGCAAAGCTGTGATTGATGTTGCTGGGTAGAAGTCTTCCCTGTCAATCTGTTGCACGCCGGGGAGCAGGTTGAAATATTCTCAGCTCGCTCCTGTAAAAGGTTAACCAAAGGAAAGACGTGTAGGTAGTAATAGCGAGAAGGAAGGAATAAAAGAAGAAGGGTATGGAAAGAGTCTGGGAGATTAAAGAGACAACGAGGCGGAGAGGAGGTGGTCAGATCAGACTTTACTTCTTTTCTAATAACTCCCATGGATACATGTGACCATCTGCCTGCAGAACGCTGCAGGGCCATCACTGCCAGAAACCCCGTCCACCTGCAGTGACCTAACAGAGCACCCGTCTGCTTTGAGAATCCCCGCCTGACCCCAAACCTGGCTCAATTACATCCTCTGTGCTCGGGCATGCGACCTCTGTCTGAGTATGTGTGTGTGTGTGTGTGTGCGCGCGCAAGCAAATATAGTTCAGGTTTGTTTTTGCAAATGTAAGTAAGCGTGATGCCATAGAGAGACAGGGACGGCAATTAAATGAGTGAGCTGGGACATTAGCTGTCAATGAAAAGTAAAGAGAGACAACCTCGTGCTCACTGTCCTTCCCAGTCGGCCACTGCTAAGCAGGCAACAGATGGCCTGCTGGCATAATAAGCTCTATAATGGCCACACACACACACATACACACACACACTTGGCACAGATACAGAAAAAAAAAGGGCAGCGCTATGTCTTCTCAGAAAGATTTTAAGGAATGCGGAGTCATAACTTAACACCAGGCTGAAGGGCAGCGCCTCTGCATCACTGTAAGACACGCTGCAGAGAGCCGAGGGGTCAGCACGGAGGAGACGGCTTTCGGCCCGGCTCTTTCAAGGAACTGATGAGCGGCATTGCTAATTTATGAGAGGTTTTATGTAGCAGCTCTTCGATTTTTTAAACAGGCAGAAATACAAACTGCTGGTGAAGCACGCATTGGAAATCAAAGCAGTCATCAGCGCTAACAAGCCGTGTCAAAAATAAGGAAACTATAGCGACCTAGCAGCTGCATTTCCTCAATATCAAAATGAGCAATGTCTTCTTTTGAGGTAGATGTTCTACTCCGATCCAAATGATGTCTATATGTGCAAAAACACGTTAATGCCGGATCTGAATGCATCCCAAATGGCTCATTTACAAGACAGTAAGAGGCAGAACATGTTTTTTCCATTGGATTAGTTTGTCACTGGCAACAACAGATGCCACTGGCTTCAAAAGTTGTCGACAAATCACAGCTTTAACTTTAGACTTTAACTTAACGATCAAGTGTACAAATGAGAATTTATATTAAATAAGACACATATGTCACATGTCTTAGTCTTATCCGATATTCTGAAGGCATTTTTAGCCAGATGTCTTGAATCTCACATTGTATATTTTTACATTTCAGTATTTCCTCATTGGGATTCTGTATGTTTCCTGAATATTCAAGGCTCAGTTCTAATTGACTTGTTTAAATGGGTGTTTTTTTCCGTCACCATGGGAAGACCAGATGAGGCAGTTAGTGCTCCGTGCCACCAAATTAACGTCTTCTAGATCCCATTCATTACAGCCCAGGAAGGGGATAAAAAGCACATCCAGCGACAGACCCCTGTAGAGCGGCGCTGAGTCATAAATCACATGCTCCTGATCAGGACTCGCCTCACAAGCAGGCTTTGACCTTGTTTTGAAATGCTAACGCGCCCCACTAGCCATTAAGTCGTGCCTTTGGATTTGGTGAGTCATTAACGTGAGTGGGTCTCTGTGCTCAATCCTCTGGCTTCACAGTTGAAGAAGCTCCACGGATGCATGAGACTAATATGGACGGCGGTGGCCAAAGAGGCAGGAATAACACAATTGCGAGTTCGGGGGTTTGGATACACTCACATAAATTATCTCAGGGAAATAACATGAGTCATTCCCTGCGCGAGACTAAAACAATTCAGTTGGGCATTGATCTGTTTGGAGACAGAGAGACAGCTTTGAACTACCTTTCACAACACAAATGAGGCAGAACTTGGAAGGAAATAGGAAACAGATCTCTTGGCTGCCAAATATGTATCAGGATATCTAAAGTGATGCAACTCTTATTACATAATGATTTCATTCTGTAGAGACGGAGCACAATTATCTGGCCCACACTGAACGGCCAAGCAATTCATGTTATCCTCGTCTCTTATGTCTGCAAGTAGAAGAAAAACATTAAAAGCTGCAACACCACAAAATAGGTAAAGAGCCAAGAGCCAGATCAAAAACTTGAGGCATTGTGGCCACAAAGTGGATGGTCATGTGTGCTGGAGATTTTGCCTCTAGTCAGATTCTGCAGGCAGATGATGACGGCTAGGTGTGTGTCATCCAATGTTGACAGGAGTGGATGGCTTTACGTTTGTGAGGCATTACCACATTTAATACATAAATGTACAGTGTACTAAACCCTCAGAGGTGTGGATACTCAAAAAGGGTTGCTCAAACACCTAATTTTGGGAACATGCTTGCAGGAACTTTTCACAAATTCTGCCACTGAAGTTCAGGATACCCTAACCCTAACCCTAGGGATGACGTCCTGCTTGCTGACAATCTAAAGTAGATTTCACCATAATCGAATGGGTCGAGCTGACGTCTTCCACACCAAAGTAAGACACTATATTGTTATGGTTCTGGCTTTGTAGAAGCTGTTGTGATGGAAGCTTACTATCACGTGATGGGATTTCACTTAGCAAGACCACACAAATTCATATGCACATGAGCTTCTGCTACCTGATTGTAACAGAGAGCGCTTACAGATTGAGAGATACGTCATGGGCAGGAGTCAGACGGGACGATAACGGTGAAAGGATTCATTAAATCAACAGATTACCCATTAAATTTCTGAACGTGATTGTCATCCAGGCCCCGCAGATGCTACCACCATGCACATGTTAATGACTCATTCGTATCTGACAGGGCCTCGTTAATTTCTCATTAACATAGATCATGGTGCATGTCAGCTGACACCGTTGAGTCAGAGAGTGCCCTGTGTGTGTGTGTGTGTGTGTGTTAGCACATGCTCCTTTATATCTCAGATGAACAGCTGTAAGCCTGGTAAAACAAGGTGTACAAACAGTGGGGTCATAGTTTTAGTTGAGAGAAGCCATCGCGAGCTAGGTTCTCCCCTCACACGTTGGGGTTAATATCATCTGATGCCGCAAAACTGCCCCGGTGCCTAAACCTAGGCGCGGTCCATGCTACATGGGAGGGCCAAAGCTTGGTACAGTGCGAGCTTATTGGCTCAATGGCGCGTGACGGCCGGGGTGATTGGATCAACAGTGCGTGAGATCCAGTTCGATTGGGTGAAGTGACCACCAGCTGAACGCGAAGGACACAGCTGCTCGCCGTGCTCACCGTGACCACGCACCCGCGCAGGCATGAATGCCGGCGACGCGCGCACACCCACTGGTGAGCATCCTGTAGCTCCATATGTAGCACCATGCTGTGTTGCCCCAGGGAGGCATTACCATTTAGAGTAGGGCGAATGATCCAACAGCGCTGAGCAGAGCCATGGCTCATGTGGTGGCCACACACTCTTCTCAGGAAACGACTCTTCTCGACTACTGCCTGCTGCTGTTGCCGCTGCTGGTGCTGGTGGCGGTGTCTGTCCTGATGCCAACTAACTATTAGCAGGAGTACTATCCATCATGAAGCCTCTGCTGGTTTGGACGCAGAATCCATCCTCTTCATCTTTGTCTTGAGGCTAATTTGTCTGCGCGACAAGAGCTCAAAACATTCCTCCTACAGACATCCATAAAGTCTATATTCGGACATGCGCGCAGAACTACGACCTGTATGCGCAGCTGTAATTGCTGAGGAAATTTAATAATGAGCAATTTCACTCCTGTTAGTTGAACAGGCTCTGAAGAGATCTTAAAGTATCGAAATAACAACAACTGGTGAGTGTGTAGCTCTACAAGAACAAGACAACAAACTCAAAGCAGACTTGTTTCTGTTAACGGACTCTGACTCCCCTTGATAATTAAGCTAAATATCTAAACCACAGGCAGGAGAGGACAAAAATTGTCATCACACTGCCTCTATAATTCACAGTGATAATGGGTAATTTAACCATGCTAATTTACTAATTGAACCTGTTTGGAAAATTGGCTTGGGTGTTAAAAAAAAATGATAGGGCGCAGTATTGAAGCAGGTTAGTGTTAAATGACTCATCTATTACAGAATAAATATCATTTAATTGGCTATCAGATGTCGAACTTGCTTTATTGTCAGGTTCTCAGAAGGTGAGTCACATTACAGAATAGGCTCAAGCGATATGTAAGCAAGCAAGTGTGCACTCGAACGCACCACCCACACTTCTTTTCTTTTCCCTCCATTTATTTTCTGCCCGTACAAATCTCAGCGCTCAGCAGGTGCACACATTCATACGAATCAACATTGTACAGTGAGTGAGCTCGCAGCTGGTACAGTGCAGCCGGCTATCTGGCCAGTGCGAGGAACGGGTGAATATGCCGCGGGAGAAAGAGATGGCCGCTCACAGCGTCTCTTCCGCCTGCCCCGTCCTTATCGGTGGCGGGGAGCCGGCGGCAGGCAATGGCGGCCCGTCACGGCTCTTTGGGCTGCCAGAGGATGACCATTATCACGGGCACTCCATGGCTGTGTGCGCCACTATCTCCACTCTGCAAGGTTCCCCCTTTATGTGCTGAGGGACAGTTCTTCAAAGTGTGTGCATGTGTCGCATGTGTGCGGAGAGGAAAGCATCGAGGATCGAAGCTCCCTTTCAGAGAGAGGTCCTCGATGGTGAGATCAATACAGCCCGAGAAAGGGAGGGGGCTGAAAGCTTTCACTGGTCAAAGGGGCCGATAATACTTTCCACTATGACACCTGGGCCTGAACTTTGGCTCGAACTGGGACTCGATAATGAACTTTAGATCAAGGTTCATCGCGATAATCCACTGAACATGATTCGACTAGTCTTGTGTGGTTTATTAATCTCTAACAGCGGAAGGCAGCTCAACCTCACCAGGGAAATGACAATTCAATTGCTCCTGGGCTTAAAATGGGCCATGCTTGTGGGGCCTGTTTGTGTTGGATTTGTGTCACCAAAACATTGCATTTGTTGGTCTTAATACCTTCTTGTCTGCATGTCATTTCTGTCTGTCACTACCACGTAGTTATTATGCTAATGCGCTAATTGCATTGCTAACTAAACACAAAGCACGCCTGTGGCTGATGAGGATGTCTTAGCTGGGTTGGTTCATGTTGAAATGTTGGCAAAACAGCTTAAATTTACCTAAAATAACACCTAAAATTATTTACAACAATGTCAGAGGGATTCATCCTATGGGAAGCATGAATGTCCAGTAACCCTGCTGAACCCTGCTATGGAGAAACAAAATTCACTAGATAAGTGACTGGCTATGATGCTAGGTCCACACCTAGGTACTGGTCTGCAGGGGGGCTAGCCATACTGCTAGCTTTGGCTATATAATATCAGTGTTTTTCAATTTATACATATCCACTAGTATTTAATGCATATGGGGAAAATCCATGGATGAATCAGATCTTACTGATGCTTAAAGGTTCACAGGATTGTGCTCTAGTGCTCAAAGAGCAAATTGCCTTAACAGCTTAGCCCTTCTAAATAGGTGTTCTTCGCCTGAAATAAACACAAATAAGTACTTTCTGTTTTTAGCGTGTGTTTTCCCACCAGTTATATTCTTTGCAGAAATGTTCTTAAACAACTTGAGCTGAGCAGAATACCCTACGACAGCCAACCACCATGAGCCGGTAGTCTGTCGCAGTTCGCGCGCCAAATGAAGGTTTATTAAGGCAGTAATCATCAGCCATTGTGTCATCCCTGCAGACCAATCATGTTTCCATCCTTGAGCTAGGAGATAATTACACTTGGTAGACACTAAACTCCCAAGCGTTGGTTTATTCACAAGCACCTCCGTACGAACAGAGTGTGTTTAGAGACTTCGGTGCAACAACCACTTTGTCCAACAAATGGCCTCTTAGCTGGGGAACATTAAAGTGGTCAGTGGTTGCCCTCGTGTCTGGTTAATTTTTGGATTTGAGTTAAGTGCATTCTCTAATTTCCATTTGGCTGCAGCAGAAGCGAAACCTGAGGCGACTGATTCGCACCGGTTGCGTCATCCTTTTCTCATAATTAAGCTTGTAAAGGCAAAGCTGACTTCGCCTTTTGTTGTCCAAAACCTGGAGACTGAGGGAGGCTGATGGAGAAAAGTCAGAAAAAACTGGAGAGAATCCGACATGGATCCTTGTGTTGGGACAAGAATTCAATCTGGGATTATCTCTCCCATGTGGCGATGTAATCACCGATGCATAGCAAATCAAAGCTTCTTGAACAGTCAACTCAAACACACGACAATGCAAAGTGTCTTAGAGAGGAATATGCGCACAGATGAAGACATTTAACGCCTGAGTTAGACTCGGTTGTGCCTAAATGGAAAAAGACACCAAATTCTCACTGTTTTTTCTGATTCTGATTTCACATGTGGCCATTCACTCATTGAAAACAAAGGAAGTGCTAGTGATTCATTACGAAGATATGTCACAACAGCTATACTGAAAAGGCACAAGGCTTGTATGACAATTTACACTCAGACACTGTGGCATAGTAAACGCCTTCCCTTAGAAATATACATTTACATAATTATCCATAGCACCAGGACGTGTCACTGAGTCCCTGCAGTTTGATAATTAGCAAAACTCACCTGTCAAGTTAGCTTCTGCATAGCAGGAGTGAGACTTTGTATACGAGGTGTCACTTTGCCCTGATATTCCCACGTGTCTCACTTGCATTGTTTGCTTCGCTAATCGGCCACTTCCAAAGGTGCAGGCTTATTAACGAGAGGTTGATCTCTGCGTCTGGGTGTGAAATGGCACGGGTTAGCGCTGAGCAGAGGGACACCTCGCAACCCTTTTGTTTAGGTGTTGCATTAACATTACGTAAATGCTCCCTTTTCCTCACCTTGACGGAGGCATAATGCAGGTATTCATATTCAGGGCAGAGATTTGGTTATGTTTGTGTGTAAGTGCACCGGCTTTTGTCTGTGGAGATTAAGCAGCGTGTGCAGATGGGGTGAGAGTATACGGACTCAGTTCCCCTGGGCGCACCTTTCCGAGCTGCAGTCACTCCTTCTGAAACTGCTGTACCGCGGCGCCGATTGGAAAATAGAGCTGCTCGGGAAGGGGATCGGCAAATAAATATATAAACATCATGACAGCACAGCCTGTGCTTGTCAGTCAATGTGTCAAAGCACTGTCCCGCAGATCATAAAAGGCGCTGGGCGGCTGCAGGGATGAGCACATGTACGGACGGGTGAGCCGACACGAGCATGTCTCTGATTCGCCGGCGCTGCTTTTATCACAGTATCAGTTCAGTCACGGTTTTAACTATTTACAGCATCGATACGTGCCTGAGCTGTGGCTCTGCTTTGTATCCACGGGACTGATCAAAATGGAACGCCAACACAAAAATCACAGATCAAATTCCGCGTGTTATTTTGAGGAAAGAAATGACACAGCTGTCAAAAGACAATCTTTTCAAATCTCTCTGCGCCCCTGCCTGTGTGTGCGACCCCTTTTCTGAAGATCGCGCACTGAAGGGAACGGGCGCTCAATCTCCACGCTGCATTAGCAGGCTTCAAAACACGCAGCTTAATGATAAAAGATGCTGGTGGAACAAGCTGTTTTTCTGGTATGGCCACCCTCTGAACATCAAGCGTAGACACTAGAGTTTACAAAGACTCGAATCAGAATGAAAACGCCTCAGGCAGCCACATCAGTCACAATTTTCAATCGTATTTAAAGAGGTGGGGTGAACCTTAGATCATGCGTTCAATAAGAACAGCCATGTAAACACTTCGATCCGACTGTTTCTCTCCGATTGGAATAAATCCATTCTTTCTAAGCATGTGGGGTAAACATCAATGATTTTCCAGGAGGAACATGGGGGTAGCACATGTTGTTCAAATGTCAGTTCAAGCAAGCAGAAGGTAAAAACAAGACATTCATAGTCGGACCCTAGGAAGATTAGTGGTCGCCAAGGCGGCAGCTAATGGGGGATACATCCAATGAACAATAATGTGATTCTGTTTGATGTAGTCCATATTCTTGTTATTGCTTCTTGCATTCTTTCTAATAGCACTACAACATTGAAATAAAAATAAAGGACACAGTTAAGCACCAGAAGACGTCTCAGACTCTCGTTGCCAAGGTATACAGAATGTAAATATCTTTGGTGTATGCTAGCTCTTCAAGAAAAACTCAAGAAAATACAATCAGCGTCACTTCATCAGGGTCCACTGGAAACTCACCACCTGCTTGGTGAATTTGGAGGTAGCAACCAAACAAAAGGTGTCCTGAAAGTTAGGGTTAGGGGTTAGGGGGATTAGTTCAACTTGGTACTTGGCCCACACTAGGTCGTCTGAGGTTTTGTCGCCTATCACGGCCACACTGAATCACTGAATTAGATTAACATTCAACTAAATTGTAAAAGGGACAGATATTCCCCCTATCTGGAGGAAATCAGAGCAAATAGAAACATATCCCTGAGCTCAGAAACCGTAATAAATACCGCAAAGACTTCATCACGTTATCCATTTCCGAATTTCTTTCCATCTGCGCCTTGATATCACAGTTCAGACAACCTGATGAGGGCAGCTGGGCGCAGACGATCTCTCCTTTTATATGGTGCAAACACACATTCCTCATTTCCCCACAAACACTCGAAATGAAACGGCCGTGCCTCCATGATCCAGCATGAAAAACGATAGCATGTACCTCACGCCGCCCCCCCACCACCGTTTGATGAGCTGCCGGTTAGGGATTAGGAACGAATCATGGCTCATTACTCGTCATTATAAAGGTATAAAGTCCATGTGACTTCATAAAGGCCACAGGAAAAAAAGAGGAATAGAGCTGGTTCAGCCCTTGCTGGGTGAGATGGAGTCGCCCCCTAATAGAGCTGTGATCTGAGGTGCGACAAAACCCACCGTCAGTGCCCACTCTTGTGTTTGATGCCGACGGAAAGCGAAACAGCGGGGTATGCGTGCAGAGAGGGGGGAGGAAGTCGGCGTCAATGGGGACAGGAGGGGAGGATGATACAAGGGGAAAGGGGAAGGCAGCAATCAAGGCTCAATCTGCACATCCTCTGCCCCCAATTAGTGCAAGAGGAGCATAATAAGCGGTGGCTTACACCTCCCAGCGGAAAACAGCGTAAACAATGAGACGAGATGTGAGAAGCAGAGGAGGAGAGGGAGGAGTGACGCGCAGGAGGAGGAAGAAGTAAGGAGGAGGCAGAGGAGGAGAATCAATTCTCAGCTTTGCGCCGAGGGCCGTGGCACGTCATCACATCTGTATCAAACCTGTCAGCGGCTCTCGGCCTACCTGTTGGCTGAGCAGGCAACTGCTGAGGGGAAGAGGAGAAAGTGACAGTGAGCGAGAACAAGAAAACAGGGGGAGGCCGAGGCGGGGTGGGAGAGGAGAACAAAGAGCCGGAGAGGTGGATGCCAGCTGCAGGTAGCCGAGTTATGACTGAAAGGCTTTTAGTTGACGATTTTCTTTAGAAATGTCTGAATCGGGGTGGCAGCACATGTTCAAACAATGGATCAAAGCGTTTCAAAATTTCTACACTTCCTTTTATTAGTCTGAAGTCGTGATTTCTGTGCGACTAGAAACCCTAATGATCGCGCCGCTCACAGCCGAGGGTAGGACGCCTGCAGCAGTGGAGTGTGCACGAGTGAGCGTGTGATTCAAAGGCTGTTGACAGGTGCGTTCGATACGGTTCCAATGAAACTGAATTTATCAATCAGCATCAAACCTCCCCGCTGAGCGCACGGGACGGCGACGCAGCTGAACATTTTGACAAAACCATCTCGATCGCACAACACCTCTGCCTACTGCTTGCACACAATCCAACGCACCGGTGATGAGATGTTATTCTATCTCTCTTTTTTTTTTTCCCCTGTTGAAATTCTCCCTTGGGCAGTTCTTCGTTTTGTCTTTCCTCAGTGTGTTTGACGACTTCACAGCCAGATGTTGGAGACGGGATCATCTTTTCATTAACCTGGGACACGTCAGCGTTCTAGCACCTGCTTAGTAGAGGCAAAATATACAGAACTACAGCGGAGTTTAGCGAGTTAACCTGTAATTAACCTACATTAATGTGCAGCCACGCAGAAACAAATCCTGCGATGGCGTCTTGTATGCAATCTAAGTTGCGGTAACAAGGCTGCAGGTTTTATACCTTCAGAAACTAGTTTCAGACCCTTTTGAATTAAAATTGGCCACAACTTAAAAAAAATTTAAACTTAACCCTCTAGAGTCGATGGACGTGCCAGTGCGTCCAAATCACATGACCAGTTTCTATATACCAGTATACTATAACAGTTTTTAAATTGTGTCAAGTAAAACTAGACTTATTATAAATAGTTTACACCACAGGTTTTCCTGCGTATTGTCGCCATGTTGGTGCACATCTGGCGCACAGGAGAAACTGTGAAAAGCAAAGCAAAAAAACAAAAAACAAACAAAAAAAAACATGACAACCCCTTTCCTCTTGGTGGAAAACATGTGTCCCATCAACCAATCAGGACTTGATGTGTCAATGGTTGGAAAAGTTGTGGGAGTGACGCTATATTCAGTCTATGGAGTGACTGCAGTCAAAGAGACAATTAGATATTATTACTTATTGTCACACCTGATAGTTTTGTGTGATGCATTTCCTGCATTTTAATGCAAACAGTCATAAATAGCTTTGTTGTTTCCTAAATTTGTTCATAAGCTTTTGAAATTTGCACTTTAGATTTGCATTCTAAGTTATAAAAACGGTTCATTAAACACATTTGCGGTTTTCACAGTGGAAAAAAAAACTTTTGCCTACTTAGATTTTATGGTCTTGTTTTAGGCCCATAATTGTAAAACGACGCAGGTGAGGTTGTGCTGAAAACAATGACACCAAACAACAATGTGGACCCTTTTTAAGATGAAATGTAATGGTAAAACCAAAAGTAGTCAAAAGCTGTACTCTGGACTCCAGAGGGTTAAAACTAACACAACACACAGCTCTAAAAATAGGCGACTGCTGTCTAACATGTTTCTTATAGCCTCACAAAGACTTCTGCTGCATTACATATGCTCTCCCATGCTGATGACCTACTTTAGTTGTGCAGGGAAAAAAAAAAAAAAGTGCAGGAAATATCCACCACATGGCACACCAATCGAGCAGATACCACCGAAAACACTCCTAAATCAAATACAGCAAATGTTCTGCAGAGAACAAAACTATGAGGGAAGACAGTTGGGGTCATGCATTATGGATTCATGACTTCAAATCTGTTGCATGTGTTTATTGTCCAGTGAGAAGAGAACAGATGCAACAGTGAGACAGATGATATCAGAGACTTCCCCAACTACAGGGATATCTTTCCACAGCAGCCAGGAACCAGGACAAAACAGGCATATATATAAAGGGAAGCGATGTAAAGGAGTTGGAAGAATAACAATGATGAATGGCAGCGGTACTTTTTTCTTTGCCCAAACAATGCTTATACAGTGAATGTCCCAGAAACTGGCGTCAGTACACGACAATACTGGAACTGGAACTCATTACTGATACAGTTGCAAAGACAACAAGCCATTAATAAAAGTTTTGTGCAAAAACATAATCACTTTGTAATCCCATTTTGGACAGAGACACAATTTGGTGCTGTTCCCCGCACTCTGTGAGTGATTTATCTAAATGGGGAACACATTATTATATTAATATATAGCTCATTGTGCATGCCCTGTTGCTCAGCCCTACAATTCCCTGTGGCATCTTGCATTTGAAACTTGGCTCGCATGCCCTTCATCTGAGGACCAAATGTGGCATGGAGCTAGCCATTAGCGTAGCTAGTGCTGAGCAAACGTAATTAAAGCAGCGGCAGGCTGGCTAATGCTGAGCTTAACACAATCCCTAGCCCCAGTCCGCCATGCTAATGTGATGGAATGTTTGTCGAGTCGTCCCTTATTGGCTCGTTAAAGACACGAGAGCCCGCGCGAGCCAAGAGAAAGACAGGCACAAGGACAGCTGGGAGCCAAGGGGAGAAACAAACCAGAGGAGGTAGCTGCTGAGATGAAAGAGAAAGGGAGTGTGTCTTGTCCTACGCCAACAAAGAAAAAAAAAAGAAAAAAAAGGAGAAAGTCAAAGGGAAAGTAAAAAGCGGAGGGACGGAGACCCTGGATGGCTGAGAAGCCAAATAAGTTCACTGCTTTACAGCCTTGAGTTCTTTATTCATTCCCGAAGAGTTTTTCTTTCATGTAAGGAATATTTAATATCTTATACCCGAGTGAAAAGAGATATATGCTTCATTCCCTCAGAGTCAGGTATGTCAGTGTCAGTGTCAACTCATAACCTTGGACACCTCAGATCTGGCAGGAGACGCAAAGAGAACAGAGAATGACTGTGTTTAATAGTGTAGAGAAAGAAGAGGCTTCCCTCCGGGTCAATGGGGCATTAGCAATTGAAGAATACTTTTTTGTAACTGTGTGTACTATAGTTGGCGGGATATCTCAAAAACTAATTGAGTGGACGAGTGTTTGGGCATCAATGGAAGCTGGTTTTTGGTACTCGAAACCACACACAGTGGATAAGTGGAACCATGTTCTGAATGTTCAAGGATTGCGTTAAGTGGTTTGGTTGAGTCTATGAAGAGATATTTTCATATTATAGGTACAAATGTAATACAATAGTTGCAGTGGCAGGTTTGCAAAAGTCTCTTTTCAATTTCAGCACACCAATGCCCACTAGACCAAAGCCATTTTCTTGACTGAAGTATGTCTCCTGCCTTTTTGCCTAAGATGGTGGAATGGGACCAAAGACCTTGCTTTCCCAAAAGTCTGGTTTAGGGTGCAACACTAAGTTCTGGTTTCCATGCAAATCTTCTTTATATTTGGTATATTATTGGTACAACATGTCGACATCTCAGAATCTTCCAAAACCAGTTCCAATACCAAAGCCCTCCAGACATTTTCCAGAGCGGATGTTTCGTCCTGTCATCGCAACAAAAAGCACAAGTTTATTTAATAAAACTTAACAAGTGTCCTGTTAAAGACATGTCAGTCAGTGAGCATGAACTATACCAGGAGCATGGGACTTAAGTGGCTTAATGTTATCAATTACGTCTGTGCTTTTCCTGCTATAATGTGATTAAAGCCCAGGATACTGTAGGCTTGTTGGAAATGCCTGCTCTCTAGTGAGGTTTATTCTTAGGGCTGAGGACTACAGTGCAGAGTCGGTGTTATATATGCCACTTGACCTGCTCTGGAACATCACCCTGTGCTGCTGTAACCCAGTTAGAGAGGACTGTGATTTCTCAAGCGTGACTAAGAAAATGGCATAAGACGCGAAAGGCAAATACTGGACCATGTCAAGCATGTTCTGCTACTTGCTAATGGACTGAACGGGGGGAGTGCAACGCAGACCCCCAGAGTTAGCATAAAACATTGATGCGAGGCCAAATGCTCCCTAACACATCCCCGCGGAGAAAAGGGAAATGTAAAAATTATGGATACTCAACGAGAGCTAATGAAAGGCTCCAGTGTGGCGTCTGTTTCTGCACTCAGCGTGGTGCAGAGTTTTAATGCTCACTAGGCACAAACACACTTGGTCATGTACAGTTTGCGCTCGTCGCACTGATAATGAGATGTGCCTTTCATGGTGTAAACAAACAGAAAATAACGCGAGTCAATAAAACCAAAGCGCATTTGTCTTTCCATTCAAAACATCTGGCTCCTCAGCGAAATAAAGGGACAGAACATTGCAGAGAACGCCTCTGCAAAAATACATGAGCGTACTATTGCAGAAGGGAATCCAGTTGATGAATGACTCACCATCTTCTGGCCATCTCCTCTTGTTAAAGCGAAAATGATGGGACACAGAATGGGGACTAAAATTTCCAATTTGCCGGAGTGCATTTAAAGAAGTACATCTGACTTCAGAAATGCTTTAGATTTTACGCAACTTCGCAGACGGATGACCAGTCAGTGAGTGCAAAGGTGGGGAAATTAAATTAATCCTTAAACTGATTGTCCCTTTAAATGCCTGCAAAGCTCTCTGTTCGAGCCAAGGATATGCCTTTTACAGCGAAAACAGCTTCGATGTGGCAGAATCGACGCGTCCTTGATTTAACACAGAGGTAGACAAAAGCAGGCGACCTTTGATTTTCCTCGCCTGAAATGACAATGGCAGATTTTATCAGCTTTAGTGAGATAATTAAGCCAAACTTGGCTCCATTAGACAGGGGGACGCGAGGACTCTCAGCGACTCCTTTATGTCTCTAGACGTCGAGAATCTTCGGGTGATGGGTTTTAAATATGCACTTGATGGCTACATTCATGGAGTCGTACAAAAAGACTGAGGCTGAGGCTACAAGTCTCGGGGTAAAATGTCACCGGCTGATGGTGCACGTAGAAGACTATACCGTCATTGTAGAGTATTTAACTTATAATAGGGAAAACTATTTCAGAATAGGGATTAACCAGTGTGTGCGCAATTTCAGTTTAACCGCAAGAGAAGGTAAGAATTCCCAATATTGGCCACTAAACTCGTCTGAAATTGCACAAGGTTTGCTAAAATTAGCCATTAGCCCCAAGCCATTCCTTACATTTGTATTTTTGGTTCTGAAAAAGACCACAAGATGATAGTCTAGCAACGATAGGGATAGCCAAGGTGTCTCTCCTCTAGTATCCACGACTCACCCACATTTATGGCTCTGATTAATTGGTGTGTTCTTCTTTTAGATCTAGAAAAAACAAGAAAGAAAAAAAAACACCCATTGTACGAATAAATGATCTGTCTGTGCTTTTATTTGGCTAAGTGAAAGCATCCTTTGTCTGGAAGGGACTGCAGAAGAGGCAAATAGACGTGGGAAAGTACAAAGCTGTTCACCATAAGACAACAAGGGCAAAATGTTTCTCTGAACTAATCTCAGTGAAGTCTGCACAATCCCTGCTTTGTCTCTTGTTTAAATATTGATTGCTTTGTGAACCCCGTTCCCTCGACGCACTCATTGCTTCAAATTCTGAGCAACATCAAGGCTGCCGACTCGGCCCTTATTAGCACCATGCCGCTGCTCCCGGTAACACGTGCGAGACAATTATTTTTTAGTCCAGCTGACACCACACCTTCCAAAAATCGCCGCTGCACTTTCCAAGTGTCTGCACCTATCCGGATTCGCCTGCTGCCTTAGAACTATTACAAAACTGTCCTTCATTTGTAAAAGCACAGTGAGGCAGATAAAGAGGCAGTTATGCGGGAAATGGTACAAAAACATGTTTAAAATTCTGCAGGAAAACTTAAATTCCAAGTGAAAGGCTGGATGTGTCCCAATTGAGTGTCTGCTCGCCGGTTGCTTGTACATTTGTAGAATTTATTAAGACATTGCACTGATTGATTTAACGGCTCTGCATGACCTAACCCCTAATTACCTCTCTGTGCTGCTGATTCTTGTGAGCTACTCCGGCAGAGTGTGTTTCTGTTACCATTAACTCCAAAGCCACAGCATCTAGGCTCCAGACTTTTTCCTCTCCTAATTTTTTGTACACAAAATGAACACAAGGCAGAGTAAACAGTGATTACTGGAAAGAGGACATATATATTTTTTATAGTATTGTAACCCGAGCGCAACAGCTATCAGTGTCCTCTTCAAGCTTTTTCTCATTATCTTTCTGGCAACCCGATAAAAACCGAATACGGAGCTTAATGGAATATTTAGCAGTTCTCTGCACCCTCTAGATAGCGTGAACTCGCCACCTCATCAGAAAAGAAGTGGGTTTTGTATCTCAAACATAGATGACACTGACTGTTGAGTTCAATTGTTGAAAACATTTTTTTGAAAGTCTCCATTTCTATTTAGCTTGATAATGATGAAAAGCGCTTGATCGTGTCCAACATTTCAACACGCAGGTATTTCAGACAATAAGGAAAGTGTATCCCCAGAGAAGAGTTATTAGTTATTATCAGTGCAGTGTTATTGTGTCATCTCATTACTGTAGGTACATCATCAACCAGGTGGAGGCCAGGCCTAGCTGGACAGATGGTGCACTTTCGGGAGGTGCCTTTGATGTGCATGTGTGCTGGCAAAAGAATCCGACTGCCTCCAAAGTTGGGCTTTACAAGGCGAGCGAGGAGGAAAGAAGAAGAAGGAAAAAATCTAAACTGAGCATCACAGGCGATCGATGGCATTTCTGATGGTGCAGGATTAAGGCATGATCCCTCTCTAGCGGAAAGTGGAAGTTTTGTGATGATGCCGAAGCCTCTATCAATGGCCAGGAGTTAGAAGGGGAATTCGTCTCTAACCTTGGAGATTTGGGTTACATCTGGAAGCCTGGCATGGTCTTTGCAGCAGCTCTGCCAGATGTGTTGCCAGGGACATTCGAGTTTCAAGCAACAGTCTATCCTCATCAATCCTCATTAACCTTGCACAACAGTCTGAACCCAAGGTCCGGTTACTTGCTTGTATTTGGACATTTGAGCATATCACATAGCACACCGAGCTACAGAACAACCACACACCATGAGTAGGGCTGGGTACAGATACTCGGTACCATAGTGGCACCGGTGCTGAAGCAAACGGCAGACCGAAAAGAAGCACAGATTTCATGTCAGGTTTTCACCTGCATGTGCAAGTGAACCTTCAAAATGCCTACTTTGCACCGTTTCGCCATCCAAAGTTTGGCTGTACTTCACCTCAAATGATGCTGACTCGCCAACCTGCAACAAGTGCTCAAAGGCAATATTGATATTGTGCACCTCAGAATTTCAAAATTCGAGAAATGTACCACCTAATAGCCTGCAAGTTTGTAAGTTTGAGCACCAGTTTGGGCACCATTTAAGGACTGGCACCGATTCAAAAGTACTGGGTTGGCACTGATATCGGATAAAACCTTAATGATACCCATCTCTAACCATGAGCCAGGAGCCTGAAACCCAGTGGTAAAGCAACAATGGCAAAGGAAAACTCCCTATGTCCAAAAAAACAAAGCTGAAATCAGGGTAACAAGACTTGATTTCTTGAAGATGTTCCACCACTCTTCCAAATCTGGCGACCTTGTTTATTTGCATATATTGATGAGTTCTAATCTACACTGTAAGCTATGGTTATCATCTCCAAGGTCATTAGTAAATTGCACCACAGCAGGAATGGGAACGCTGTAAGCACTAGAAAGGCAGGGGAAACACATTATAGTCAAGAAGTCCCAGGACTGCAAAAATCTAACATCCCTTTTTTAGCCCAGAAATAACATCTGACATTAATTGCAGCAGTCAGTTGTCAATGTCCCGGCCTTTCTTCAGTTAATTGCCTCAGCTGTCCAGTGGAACCGCCGAGCAGAGATCCATCTCACATGTGTGGAAGCACTCTCAGGGATATTGGTGAGTGTGCTGCCTCCTCTTCCTACTCTCTTTGTCCTCCTACTTCTCTATTTCTCGACTATCTCGCTCACCTGGTCAGTCACGTAGGACAGTTCATCCGCCTGTCGGGCTCTTGGGGAAAAGCACATGAATCACAGCTGCAAGCCTCAACACCAACAACAGATGCTCCCTCGCTGACTCCTCTTTCATTATTCCCTTAATGTATCAATGATCTTTGGTGTAATCGAGTTGGGTGTCACCCGCTGGGAAAGGAAGTCAAAATGAGTGCCGTTCGGCGGGCAATAAGATGGTGATGAAACACCCTGAAAGAACACTCGCACAATCAACCTACGCCTTTTCACGCAAACGTTGGCACAAATACATGCCTTTATGAACCCGCGACAAATTCATTTTGCACGTTTTTTTTTTTTTGGCAACCCGATAAAAACCGAATACGGAGCTTAATGGAATATTTAGCAGTTCTCTGCACCCTCTAGATAGCGTGAACTCGCCACCTCATCAGAAAAGAAGTGGGTTTTGTATCTCAAACATAGATGACACTGACTGTTGAGTTCAATTGTTGAAAACATTTTTTTGAAAGTCTCCATTTCTATTTAGCTTGATAATGATGAAAAGCGCTTGATCGTGTCCAACATTTCAACACGCAGGTATTTCAGACAATAAGGAAAGTGTATCCCCAGAGAAGAGTTATTAGTTATTATCAGTGCAGTGTTATTGTGTCATCTCATTACTGTAGGTACATCATCAACCAGGTGGAGGCCAGGCCTAGCTGGACAGATGGTGCACTTTCGGGAGGTGCCTTTTTTTTTTTTTTTTTTTTTTTTAACATATCTCACAGTCCTATTCGTCACATTGTTATCACCACGAAGGAAAAAGAGTAATTTTTTTTTAAAGGGTTTGCAGGGAGACAAAATCCAAGGGAAGAACCGCTGATCTTGGAAGGATGGTCCGAAAAATAAAAACAACCACTGGATGGACTACCATTGAAGTGGGTATTCATGATGCTCAGATGATGTCCAGCGTGGGAACATAATTCAAACAAATAAATGGAGATTATCTACTGTGATCACTTTCAAAGGGGTGGTTAGTAAATACTGCTCGGCTGGCATCTTGACAAAATGCCTCTAAATAGATATGGGAATAACCTCAAAAACCGAAACGATACCAGAAACAAAAGATTAAATATGTTTACAAAAGGACCAATTACTGTAACCCTAAAACAGGAATGAAAGCTCTTAATATAATTAAAGTGGCCTGGTTTTCACTATCTGTTTTGTAAAAGTATCACTACATTGTAAAACTGGCTACATCCTTGAGCAAACATTGCTTCAATCACACTGTATCTAATCTGTATCACTCTGTATCTAAATCCTCAATCTATAACTTTTCGATATCTTTATTTTATTTTTTTTTTTTGCCCGTCAGGCATGAAAATGTCAAACGACTTGTTCTTTTAAGTGGCGCGAGTTAGGGGGCGTAATCACGGCATCTCAAAATGTTCCACGCCAACAGATTTCAATGCTCGTCTCTCCGATAAAGTCCTCAGATAGCAAGAGAGCTGTGAACCTGCTTAATTACATCTAGCCGGACCACTTTCAAGTTCCGCGATGTTGAAAATGGATTAATGCTGACCATAATGAATCCTTCTGGCTGCAGCGGCCTGAGTTTACATTGCAGCAGGAAGGTGTGGAGGAGCGGGGTCGAGCCTCTGATTAATCTCATCCACGGAAGTCTTAATTGAATCATTCCAGCCGCAGCCAATAGTCTAACAACCTGGAAATATCTCCGCCATCCAGTCTTAAACAGCCATTTTACATTTATTACCAGTATGAGACTCTTTGCTCAGCACCCTCGCTCAACACTTATCTTTTAGGAGCTGAAATAGCTTTCTCACACTTGCTGGTCTAGCAACCTGGAGGAAAATGTCATAATTTGTCTTACTGGTTGCTGGTCACCTTAAGCCCTTAACTTGAAGAGTGCAACGTTCATCAGTGAGAAAAACCATTACCCTTGGACCTGACTGTGATTTCTCTTACGTTAAATAGTTCCTGGTAAAGCTAACCACATATCTTCACGAGCAGAAGTTTCCTTTCCGACTTTGTTTAGGCGATAAATATACACGTCTTGGGGGTAAATGCACTTTGGATGCATGTTGAATCTCAATGGCAGGGGATTTGCATGAGTGAAAAGCAATTCAGAGGAACCTTAAACGCAGCAGACATGCACACAGCGACGGGTGTCTTTAAAACAGCTGGCGAAAGTTGATAAGAGCCATTTTGTACTTCAAAGACCTTGTATATGAACCATTTTTTCTAAGATCAGCAATTTGTTCCAAAAAAGCAAGCTGTAAAATTGCCCATGGACGTCGGTTAGGAAAACTATTTTTGGGATAACGCTGCAGTTTGTTGTCATTGTTGGAAAACAAACTAGAAGAGGGGAATGCCTCAATATGTCGCGTCTTGGGATACGCTAACCTAAGGGAACGCCGGCCCCAAAACACTTACGGGTTTAATTAAAGCGCTCAAATGTTTATTCATGAGATTGATTTCTTAAACACTCCGATATTTGTCCCGTTCTTAAAGGAGAGATCGAGCTCGCGGAGAGAGACCGCGGCAATTCCAGAACAAAACGTCTTAACAGAAATGAACCTTTTCTCTCAGCGCCACAAAGGCAGCCGGTTACGGCTGCAACGCTCCCAGGAACCCCAACAAACAACTCGACATCTGTGTAAAGTCAAATCAAACGGATTTGCCGCGTAAATATTGACTCTTCCTCTGCAGTCAGACAGCGGCATGAATGTGCATGAGTGCCAATTGTGCTGCATGTATGCTTTAGATTACATACGGTGCGGCGTAGGATACACGAAGATGAGGCTTCAAAAAAATAGCCTTGTCAAGCATCAAAACGCTGTTGTTACTTTGATTAAATCTTGCATACGCTGCCGCATAAAGGAATTCCACTGCATAAAGGCAAACATGCCTATGGGTGAGGAAATTAAGTTATTCTCCGTGTGCTCTTGCACAGTTATTCATGAATTTATGCCGACAATTAGCCATGAAAAATGAAGCAGGAAAAGAGCCAATAACATTCAGCTCCAGTGACATTATTAAAGTTTTAGAACGGCCGCCGCATTTAAGCATTATCCATCTTAAAAGTGCCGTTTAGCTCATCTAAATAGTATCGGAATGGTGTTGCGCAGTGAGCGATGCTCAGGCTGTTTAATGTAACGTCTAAATCTCCCATTAAAAGACGCAAACTAACAGCGTGTTAATTCATCTCTTGCGCCTCGCGCTGAACCTCCACTCTGTCCGTGCGGCGCTCAGATCCCCCCCTCGAGCTTGTTTTTTTAATTGGTCGGATAAATCTCTGCGACGCACACACACACAACGCCACACTTTTCTGGAAACGCTGACGGGGCACTGTCATTTTTTACAAATCAATATCTAAGACTGTTGTCATTTGCTTGTGCGAAGTTGAAGCAGCATAATGCGAGGGCTAGATTGAAAACAAATGATTTTTCTCACGCGTCATGCGTGCGCATATAAGCACAATAATAACCTGAAAATTGATTGGTTAGTGGAAAATCACACATGGTTGATGCACAGATGACTTTTTTTTTTTCTTAATAACTCCACAGGCAATAATAACAGATGGGTTCGAGATAAACCTGGTCAATTACTCATATGTGTCTGAATATTATTCTTGACACGTTATTATAAGTTGTTAAAGCTAGCTTTCTTAACAACCTAACTTTTTCTCTTTCTTTGGTTACAGGCATTGTTTCATTAAAACCAACTGGCTGCTCCGTGCTCAACGGGGGGTGGAAATAATTAGTCTCGACCAGCAGGTAGCGCCTCGCAGGAAATATGCAACAGAGTGGTAACTGTTGTTAACAAATTAATTTGACGAAGACGATAGCTTTCGGCTGTTGCACTTGGGGTCTCCAGGAATTCCTCATCAAGCTTCTTGCGTCAACAATCGGCATTTAGAGAAGGCGGACTCTTTGTGACAACTCTTTGCGTTAACAAAGTTCGATTTTCTAAGTGCAGCTGCTAAGTGTTGATTGGAGTGTTGTTTGCCCACCCGTCAATCTGACACGGCTGTGGGTGCCTCTTAGAAGCTAGCACTTTGTTAGCGTTGATAGACATCACGCGGAGAATGGGTTTATTTAACACTCTGGAACAATGTAAAGACTCTTGTGTTTGCAATAAAGAAATAAAACAGATACACAGAGCTTAAAATGACGCACTGAACCTGAGCATGAACGCAATGCAGATCAGAACTGGAAGATGATTTGTTCTACACCTTAATTCGCTGTTCGTACTAACTGAATCGTTGGCGTGCTAGCATTCGTGAGCACAATTTCCAGCCCTCTCTCTCATTTTGAATTTTTCGGAGGCGTCCGTCTGCTGCGCCCCCCGTGCCACCTTCTCCCGGAGTCTCCCCAGAGTCGCGTCCGCGGCCCATGAAATGAACAAAATGGCTCAGAAAATGAAAAGGATTACCATAAAATTACATCCAAATAGTGCTGATTGCTTGATGAGCATCTGCGGTGCCAATTTCAAGCCCTCAGAATCCATGTCATCTCTCCGCTGTAATGTGCTTCATTAACTACCCTCCGCTATATTTCCCAAACCACCATCATGAGCTATAGAATATCTTTTTTTCCCCCTTTGATGTGGCTGTAAAGAAGATAGACTCTCAAGGAAAAAAAAAAATACCTCAATTTTGCTAGCACACACTGATGGCGATGATTGTTTTTCTACTTTTTTTTTTTTTTTGGATATGGAGTGGCATGGTAATGTGACCGTGATTCGATTGCTACGGTCATGATGGACTCCAAAACAGAACTGCTCAAGGTGGGGGGGTGGGGAGGAGTGGGGGGCTTTGTGAATTAGCTGCAGGATGGATCAGCAAGTACAGCACGCTTTGTCTCTTGACCACTATTTCATAGGGAGCTGGTGCGCATGGATTACCAACAATCAATATTCAATTTAGCCCGTATTGCGTGCAGTGCAGCTTTGCTTACTCCTCATTGCGGGAGCTGTTTGTCCGGATCCCTCAGCTGGTGGCGACTATTGGATTTTAAGTGCATCTACTGTACGAGGTAAGAAAAAAAAAAAAAAAAAAAAGAGGCAGGGGGCAAAAATAATGCTGAAGAGTCAAAGACTGGGAACTGCCGCTGTTTTTGTTGCCAGGCTGTAGCTGTAGCCCGACGGGAGCAAAT
The DNA here is from genome assembly GCF_022458985.1 of Mugil cephalus. Classification (NCBI taxonomy): domain Eukaryota; kingdom Metazoa; phylum Chordata; class Actinopteri; order Mugiliformes; family Mugilidae; genus Mugil; species Mugil cephalus. The sequence continues at coordinate 11,722,112 of NC_061792.1, read as the reverse complement.
GTGACAACACATTCTCTCCTGGTGTTGCATTCATCTACTTTACCAAGTGCATGATGGGCACTGGGAAAGTCGTAGCTCCAAATAATTCACAACATATTCTACATTCATTCATTCATTGGCTCTTTCTGGTTCAGTTTTGTGCTCTTGGGTCCATCTTCATGGTGCCCAGAGGGTGAATCGTGCAGCATTTTCTCTAGTTGATATTTTTGAATACGCAGACAATTAGAAGATGGATTCGCATAAATTCTTCCTCTTCGTCGTCATTACAGCAAATTATTAAGACTAAACATCTCCATAGGTCACTGAGAAGTTTTAAATGCAGCTTAAAATACAATTTGACATGTATATACATCATGTGACAGTGATAATTCATTGGACAAATTGAGTTTTTTCCCACTTGTAGGTACTTGAATTACCGTAACTCACCAATGGACAAAATTCAAAGTGTGACTGAACATTGGGAAGGGGAAAAAAATTTAAAAACTTTACGGTAAAGATGACGCAAGACCGGGGAGACCCAGGAAAAGAGAGTTATTTGGAGAAATTTGTTCATAAAAACGAAGCTACTTAAACCCTTGAGATGTCACGAAGGTCTTCAAGACAAAAGCACAACTTCCCAGATACAATTTGAATTTTGTCAATGGCACAAACCACTGTGAGTTACGGTAATTCAATAACAATGTGCTTTAACGGCCATTGGATAATTGACACCAATTCATTTCTGAGCCTGTTTGTCCTAAGTCTAGGTACCACGACCAGACGGAGACTATTATTATATATTGGGACAATATAACTTCTGCTTTACCATCCTACAGACCTTTAACCAGCCATATATCAGGCTGTTGGCATGTTTACGTTAGCATTTCTCTAAACCCAAATCACGTAGGAGCTAGCGTGGCTGCAGACTTGACTCATGTGACTCGTTGTACCTGTATTTTAGTCAGGTTTAACAAGTCATCTTAGATTACAGTTCAGTGTGTCTCCTTGATTCTTTTTTTTTGTTGTTGTTGTTTTGTGCCAGCCTTAAGCCCGGCGCAGCAAACACAGCCGGATTGCACGGCACTGTTGATACTCCGCAGATATGAGACGGAGACGGAGGGCGTTTCGGTTACGGGGTGGGAAGCGGCGAGATTTAGGGCTGAGCAGAGACACCTAATGTCAGAGTGACAGGTGATAAAGATAAGCTTGTCAGGCTACTGGAGGCTTGCTCGCTGCACCGGTGCACACAGCTCGCTCCTCGCTGACAGATACATGACGGAGCGGAGCAAGGCACAAAATAAATAAATAAATAAATATTACAAAAAAAAAAAAAAAAAAAAAAAGGACCACTGTAATTTTCCCCTTCTTCATTTGGTCGCTTCGTACTCCCCCGCCCTCCTCCTGTTCCTCCCCTGCAATTAATACATGAGTGCATTCACTTGTTTTATCTAATCTCAGGGAAAAAAGTGGCACACTTATATATATATATTTTTTATTTTTTTTGCCCAGAACTAATGAAGTCTCATGCCTATTGAAATCCGTTGTGCCCGTTGCCACGGCGACGGCAGTCCCACCACGAGGATCCGTGTTTGTTTCAGCCTCCGTCAGCGGTTTCCTCCGTGGGCCTTTAAAAACAGCTCATTCCTCTCCGAGGCCACGAAGTCCCATCGATCGAGAGCGCAGCGCTAACACGTCTGTTTAAGGCGGATGCTGTTCGCCGTTGCCAGGCGACGGGAGGCAAACCATTGATTTCAATAGGGCGATTGATTAGAGGGGAATTATGAGAGCGCTTCCGCGTGGGGCTGGCTGACGTGTGCTTACCCGACGTACGGCCGTGAATGGCTTAAGCGCGGCGGCTCATACCCGGCTACGTCCTGGTCTTGTGCGCGCCTCAAGGACTCTTTAGCGACGCATCGATTGCGGCTATCTGATATACAGCGGTCATCGTTGGGCATCAGGAGAAAAAGGTCAGCGTCGTCCATCAGCTCCACTCTGAGACACCCAGCTGATACATCAATGTGTTATACCACAGGAGTCGGCCGGAGCCCCCTGCCAGCGGTTAGAAAGAGAAGATCTATTGACCTAAATTGGTTGACGGGCCGGTTTCAGGATTTATGTATGGGCTTCATGATATCAGAGTGGGCAGATGAAAATCAATGAAGCCCGGTATCAAAAGCCCATAGGTTCTAATATATTACGTTGAAAGCAACAGCACTTCCTCTGTGAATTTTTAAGATGTTTTCTCGGCTCATTTGTCAAGTTGCTGCACACGGGCTGTGTCAACTCGATGGACTCGAGTGAGTCACATGCAGCACTGAAACGTATCCGTAATTAATAGGGGGAACAAGCAAATGCAGCGGAGTTTGATATCATTGCCGCCGCTTTTCGCTTATGTTTTGTTGGATATAAATCGTCAGCCCGGGGCCCGAGTATTGGCGAAGGCGCCGCCGCTCGTGGGCCTGCGCTCGGTCAGAAATGAAATGCGACCAGTGCATCCTTGAGCAAGAAGGCAAGAAAAGAAAAATGAACGCACAAATTAAAGCGGCGACAGCGGCTGAACTGCTCGCGCTGGATCCGCGAATGAGGGAGGAAGGGAAAGGGGGGAGGCAAGGGAAGGGTGTGTAAATGAATTGGTGTACGCTTAATTAACGCAAAATCCCTTTGTCTTCGGGCTCTGACCAGGGCAATTTGTGGGTGTTCAGCCGAAAATGCGGGGAAATGATTAATTAAGTGGCTGGAATGAATATGAGAGGAGAAAATGGTCTTCGTTCGACTTCAAAAAAACGAATAAATGGACGGGGGGGTGACGGGGACTGATAGCGTTTTTTGCCGTATATCGACGTTTACGGGAAAAATTCTCAAAACGATGCCAAGGAAAACCGGAGAAGAAAGATCGTTTCGGTGCGTGTGGACACGGCCTAAGTGACTGACACCAGAGGTTGGACTGTAACAGGTTTAATTACAGTCTGGAAATTGCAGCCGCTGTGCAGTAAATAAAAAAAAGCAACAAGGTCAGCGTGCATGTTTGGAGGAGACGGGGACTGGGAGGGACAGCGGGCTTTCGCTACTGTATGTGGGGGCTCCCATTAATCTAATTTCCTTTCAATTATGCACACACAAATTAAGGCAGGGGGTGATAAAAGCCCTGCGAGCGGAATTTGAAATGATGAGCGGACCATTAGTGGGTTCGTGTTATATGGTCTGTAGGGGATATGAAACCCGCACGGTTATGAGCCAGCAAATAGACTCATCCCGTTCGGAGCTCATTCACGCCGCGGCTCACCCAACGCCAACCAGTCTATTTACAGCGTGTCAAACGCCTGAAGGCACTTTGATTTCCCCCTGATGGGCTGGTTGGTGGGAAAGTGGATGTTAGAGAAGTTTGACAGATGCAAAAGGGAGATTGATGCGACTTCAAAGGCGCGTTGGAGGCTGTTTATTGGAGTGGGAGATGGCGCTAGTTAAATCAGCCAACTTTGAAGTCGTGCAACGAGCGCAGGTGAATGGACGGAGTTGTGTATGTGTGTGTGTGTGTGTGTCGCTGTGCGAATCAGGAAGATAAGACAGAAGAACGTAATTAACACATCCTTATTTTACTTCGAGGAGAATAATGCTATGTTAAGCTGTGATTTTTCTACTCCTGCAACTTTAAGTTTCGCCATCTACACTTTTCCATCCGAGCCCTAGACAAATGAAGTCACACAATGCTGATCAAGCTAATCAGCACAAGCTAAGCCTCTCTGTATTTCACAGTGACTTGTAGCAATGGTTTGCTTGAGCTGAAACTTGAGTGACGGACAAGCGGCGAGGGAGAGCAGCAGAAAAACAAACGTGGGTTACTAATGTAAACACGGTTCTACGAATAAGGAGGAAAAAAAGAGTTAATGAAAAATCAAAGTTTCTGAAGCTGCAGGTGAAAAAGAAACTTTGTTCAGGGGAAGAATTACAGCCTTGAAACACATTTTCTTTCGCGTGCAATCAACATGGCCCATTGGTAATTACCACTGTAAATGAATGCCGCATCAAAACGCAAATCATCCCCAAAAGAGCACCTGGTTTAAAATCAGAAGGAAAGAAAAAAAAAAAAAAAAACATTCATACTAAGCAACGTTAAACCTTCCAAATAGCTGCTATAACCACCTGCTGAGTTTTGGCCTTCATTTCAATTACGTCGCACTCACAAAACTAACCGCGGAGACCTGGGAGTGTTCCAGCGTCGGTGAAACTAAATCTGAGGAGTCAAGAGACATGTGTTGGTTTGAAAATGGGACACCCCCCTCCCCTCTCCAAGTTTCCTTTTTTTTTTTTTTTTTTTTTTTAACTAATGTTGCCAAGGAATACCTTTCAAGAGTACATGCAACGAAAAAGATGGCCAAGAAAGATAAAATCCCAGCGGTGATAAAATATGAGCCTGATTAAGAAACCTTTAGTTTCTAGTGGGTTTCAATCAACCCCTGATTCTGAAAACAATAAAAATGGAAAATGAAGCCGTTCTAATCAGAGAGCTGATTAAATCTTAAATCTAGTTAACAACCTAATTTTAACTACAACAGATTTAATTATACCTTCATAAAGGCACCAATCAGTCAGCGTGTACTTGTGCTGTCATACGCGCAAAGTGCACACGCACACACCTTCGCATGCAGCTGCTGCAGGTTCCCCGGTCAGATTGATCTGTGCGATCGGCCAAGATAGCCTGGAGTGCCGGCCACATCTATTCACTGAGTAAGTGCTAGGACAAGCTGTTCTTTCAGGGGCCAGCCGGGCAACAATAGGCCCTCTAATAGCTCCAGTTTGTCTCAGTTAAGAACAACAACCCCCCTCACTCTTTTTTCCGCCCCGTGCGCACACACACACACACACACACACACACACCTCTCACTTTGCGCCTCTACGCCCGTGGTCGCCACGCTGACCACATAACTCCTCAATCTCCCCGTTCGGTTTCTCTCCCGGCTGCCAATTGCGTTGTCATTTTTTTCATCCCTTTGTTCGATCACTGCGTGCATGTGGAGCTAGCTCTTCGAATGTGTACCTTCATGTGTAGGTGGATCATTGCAGCATGCCCCATGAATATTAGAGAACATGCATCTGTGATACACATGTGTATTGCAGTAATTTGGGCGTTCTCACAGCTTGTTCTCTACATAGACTACATAGACATATGTACAACACATCCCCGCTCCCTTGCATTGGTCAAACTGATAATACTTTCCTGAGGATATAGGCGCCGCCTCACACTTCCCACAGGAGCATGTTACAGAGCGGTTGGCATGTCAACCGGTAGTCGGCATTAATCAGTCACCATAAATAATTCACTAAAATTAAACTCATCCTAAAGATTGACACTGAAACATGCACCAACATTATATTAACTACCTAAAATGATTGAAATCATCCTTGGAAAAAAAAATACTTGATGTGTATTTTAGTCGTTTACTTCAGCCCATGCACTAACATGGAGGGGGTGGAGCTTATGACCTATACCGCAGCCAGTCACCAGGGGGAGCTCTACTTGCTTTGGCCTCACTTTAAAGAAGCTGTTCCATCACGTCTGTCTGTATATTGTCTGTGTGTCTCGACACATCATCCAGGCAGAACTTTTCTTTTTTTTCTCATGTGGTACCCAACAACTATTCTGTGATTGGTCAGATATTGGAAGTGGCTGTGGATATTTCGGGAAAGTGGAAAAATTTGCGCAAGTGCTAATCTTTTGCTAAATGAACGGTGAGATCCAATGGACATGGACGTCAAAATGACACCCAATAGCTGAAAATAATAAGAAAGGCATGCCTCGTTGTCCCACAATGCTTAGCGCCTCTGATGTATGCTGCAGTGTGAGGGCCCCGCGAGGACTCCCCTGGAGTTCGTCACTTGAGTTTCTTGTAAAGTATAAACAACCTGGCTAGAACAAAGCATAACAACCTTAAGGGTGTGGGCAGTCCATCACAGTTAGCTCAAGGAGTAGAAGTTGTCGGTAAAGGTTTCCCCTTAAAAAAATGCACAAAACCCTGGACTTTAAAGCGAATGGATGTCTCACTGAGGGGGCCTCATTAACTTTTAGAAATGCAACAACCAGGATAGGGCATACATAAATTAATCGATGACAGCAGTAGCCGCAAACATGCCTCTCTATGAATGAATAAACCGAATATGAATATGTTACAGCATGTGAGGGACAATCAGTAATCAAGCTGAAACGCCTCAGCACACACATATCCAGGGCATGTTCACATGGCTTAGTGGCTCTCCTCTAATGTAAAGCACTATTGATGCATGTTGACAAAGACTTAAACCCGGCACCGCGAGGCCACCGTAACCGCATTAGCGAAAACAGGATGTGACATTTCCACGCTGGTATTCTCACAAACAGAATACCTGAGCATCACATATGGCGGATGCACGCTAATTGACAGACGACGCAGGTTACCCTTCCCTCCCCACCCTCCCATCTCTCTTACACTGCAGCGTTTCAAGGAGATTCTCTCCACTGTGGTGTGAAGTAGGTGAAAAAGTAGGACGCGGCAGCGGTGATGAGCTCAGGATGGGGGGGGGGATAGACAAACAAACCAATTACATGATTCACTTGTGCAGATTGTAGAGAGAAGTAAGAATAAGTACCATCTACTGCCCATCATCACTAGTCTTGTCCCAGTTTTTGTTTTGTTCCCCACTCGATGAGAGGGAAAAAAGGATGATGACATTTGAATTTTAAAAGACATAAACCATGGTTTGTAACAGCAACTATCACTGAATTGCTTTGATTCCGAACCTGAAAAAAGGGGTGATTGACAGGCGAATTCAGGAGTTCAAAAGCTCTTTTTTGTATTCTGCGATTTCTAAGCGCATTTATGGACACGTGTCTGCGATCAAAGATATCCCAAGCTTCTAAAAATATAAGTCAAGCTGATATTAAAAGAAAATCACACCAGTGTGTTCAGAAAGTGCAATTTTTGAGGTAAATTGCATCAATCAGGCACTTCAATGATAGTGTGAAGTAAAGAGAATTAGCATTTAGCAGTGTGTACACGTGGATCACAGATTGTGTCCTTAATGGTGTCGACCTTCCCTCTCAGATCTTTTTTTTTGATCCAATGGGGAAGAAAAAATCTATGGCTCCATAAGCCACCGCGCATTAGCGGATGAGATCAGGCCCGCCTTCATCCACTTTTAGCTCTTCAGTCGATAGGCTAACAAAAACACAACCCTGGAGGCTCTGGTGTCAGTCACATATGCGCTAATGTACCGATGCAGCCCGTTCCCCGGGGGGATAATTCAGCCTCTTCCATCACTATTCCAGTTGTTGACTTTGGATGCATCACCAGGTTGTCATTACCTCACCAGTGCAGCTAGATCTCAGATAAGTGGCCACTTGACACTTAGTCCTCTGCCAGTGTTGTGCTTATGGGCACGCTGTGAAACGGGGCTATCTGATTCATGGGCCAGGAGACGTATGAGTTGAAATGCACTAAAAAAAAATCAAAAAGAAAAAGAAATGCCTTTCTTTTCAAAATGAATGTCAAAAAGAAAACCATTAGCATGTTAGCCTGCCTTCCAACGGAGCTGGAAACTATTCATGTGACACATATTTTTCTTGTAATGCAGCTGCAGGACGACTGAAAAAAACTCCCCTTTGGTGTTTTGTGGAGACTTTTAAAAAAATATATATACATCTGTGTGCATATGCACAATAAATCGCAGGAGGCGACCGGTAGCCAACTGAAATATCAAAACATCCTTCAGTGCTCCGGCGTCTGCACTCACTGCATGCAAAGAGGGAAAACAAAATCCATCTAAAAACTTGCTTACACTACGTTTTCTGGAAAACGGAAGACCCTGAAGCAAGTTACATGCAATTTGTAGTTAATGGACTAAAACATGTAAATCTGCAGGCATGTTCTTTTAACTGATCGCACATACGGACTGATTTCGCTCCGCTGTCGAGCAGACCGTCGGCGGAGCTTCATCGGGATGGTCTCATCATGTTTGGAGATAATTTAACGCCATCATCAGCGCCTCAGCGGTGCAGACACCACCCACCGGGTTCTGTTATTTTAAATAACAGAGTCGAGGCCGCCGGAGCGGTTGGGTGTGCTGGTGGAGGCCGTGCACCGGAGAAAGCCGAGGATATTGTAACGCATCCCACGCATCTCCATATGGAGTTTCGGTCCCTCCCCAGCTGGGAAACGGCTCTTTCATTCCGTTCAATAAAGAGAAAAGCTAAAGTTATATAGCTGCTAAGCACATGTGGACCCAGCTGGCAGCCTTGAGCCTCAGATCTGCTGTAAAAAAAAAAAAAAAAAAACAGCCTCACTAATCTCACTGAGGTAATTGCTGAAGCCAGTTTAGCTACTATTAATTAAAATTTAAAACAAAAGAACTGCAAGCAGCTGATTTTACAAGTTCCGTGCTTGTCAACCTGTCACACCCCGGGTCGCATTACAAATTGATAATAGCTTAAGGGAAGAAAGGAAAAAAAAGAAAGCAGTGAAATGACACTCTAACCGTGAGACTTCGCTCTCACCTGATCTACTGAGAGCCCATTACATTGTAATCCTGAATGTGGGCTCTGACATCTCCGCTACCAGCGAACGTGGGTGGAAAAGGAACAAGTGAACAAAGGACAATGCAGCTTGTAATCCTGTTAAAGGATTAAGGGCTCGACTACTCGCGCGCACACACAAAAAATACACACACGTTTTGTTTGGGAGCATCCCTTTGCACTTCCACTTGTTCATTAACCCCTACTGTCAGGCGTAACACCACTACACAAACAATCCTGTCACCTTAAAACGACCTTAATCCTCGACCCATTTCAAAAAGTAGACCGAGAGAACGGGAGCTTCTTTCATCCTGGACGTGACTCCGCCGTCTCTCACAGCTCCGGTCTTTAGGCTACACACTCGTCTTTGTGAATGAGCTCACTCTCTTTGAGAGGTTTCATCAAATTTGCGGCGCCGGGATCGGCAAAAAAAAAGAAAAAAAGATTAAGGCTCGCGGACAGGATGTGAGCGGTCGTGGGACGGACGACTTCCAGCAGAGGAGCGCTAGCTAAGCCACTCTCCTCCTCGTGACTCGGTCAGATTGATCGGCACGACGCCATGAACAAAAACCATCAATTCCTTAATCCGCGCGCAGCTCTCCTGTGGCGCTAATGAGTTGACTCGAGGCAAATACAGCGAGCGGAGTGAAGCTCCTGACGCCTCGGGCGACAAAAAGTGAGCCTTTCTGAAGCGCCGCTGTGCTGTTTTTAAGGGAGAGGTGTACAGCTATGTGGGTAGTGACATTGCCACGGGCAGCGCTTCTGACACTTACAGCTGAACTACAGCTCCCATCAGCGGCAGCGCCATTTTGGACGCGACTGAGCTGTTGCAAAGACTTCCCGTTTCGTGCAAAGATGTTTAGCTCCTGTTGTACCTGCAGGGCATGTGCTGCAACCCTTTGTAGGGTTTGTCAATTCAGGTTGAAGTGCTTCTGATCTCGGTATGTTAAGTGGGCGGTTCATCAATCCAGCCAAGAGCAAAAGAAGGTATTAATTATTAAATGGCTGTTTAGTCTGCAGTAATTTGGATTTGCTAGCTACTGCACGGAGAGATCAACAAGAATTCAGGTCAATGTTGTTTGTGGCTTCTTTTGAGGTAAGACACATGGTAGTCACAAAACACAGGTCCCGTCAAGTTAAACAGTCTTACCTATTGATGGCCGGCAGAAGACGCATCAGAAGACACGGGAGGATCCCATTGGTCACATGGAGAGAGGAAAGAACAGGAAGAGGAAAAGATGGTTAGCAATGAAAAAAACTGTATATTTCATGAACTCTTGTTCATGTTAAGGCATCATTCATGAGGAAAGTGGGTGCGGGGAGGTACGCCGAATGTCCCACGGATCCAATTTCCTCAGACTGCAGCAGAAGAAATGGCATTACGTGCACGCGCAGCGTGGGGTCTGCGGTAATGGTGGATGGCGGGCATGAATTTACATGAAATTTTAGGGTTGATCCAGAGCCAGGTTACCCGGGCAGAGCAGGGAAGTGTCCTGTGCTTCTTGTTGCTTTATCATCTAGGCTGGAGTTTTATTGAGCTGTTGTGCAGTATATGCCATTTCTAAGTGTTAAACATGAATGAAAAAGCTTCTATGGAAGTAGACATATTGCAGTAGTAGTCTACGGTCAGTGAGGAAACAAAGAAAAATCCAAAATTCCAGCCCAGAGTTGGTCTGGAGTATCTCCGTCAGGAACTGATTACACTCCAGAAGAGATCGGCCGAGCAAATGACTGACAAGCAAGTTGTCTCTAAAGGTTCTCAGTCATCCAGGTCATGGTGATCAAAAAGGCGTTGAATAAAGGCAACTGGACTTGTAGAAGTGCTACCACACTAATGTCAACGTACAACAACTTCTTAACCCATTAAGACCTAAACATCCGAAACAACAGCTTGCGGTATTTGAGTTACCCTAACGCACCAACACTGGGAAGTTGCACTTTCAGGGGGAAAAAAGCTGCCATTATGGTAATGGTGATGCACCGCTGCTGTCGGCTGCAGGTTGGGGAGCGACGTAAGACCGGAGAAACCCAGAGACCCAGAGATTTGTTGGTAAAAGCAATTGAGACTTCACAAAGGCTTGCCAGACGAAAGCACCACTTCCCATTGTTCAACCACACTTTGAATTTTGTCAGTAGCCCATAATACCGTGCGTTACGGTAATTCAAAAACCACAAGCTCTAAATAACTCGTATCATTGTACTGTCGACATGTTTACAACTGAGGAGAAGATGGTGGACTTTCAGCCTGGAGACTACACCTCATTTCAGACGCTTTCTTTTTCCAATGTCTGACTCATTATTCCCTTTTCTCAGGTTACCGCTTTCAGCTGCCTCTGGATGCTGCATAGCTAAAATTTAACCACTACTGATTTTTTTTTTCTTTCTTTCTGCTTTTTCCACTCCAAGAAATCACCTGCAAAGTAACTTTGTCAGTGTCAAACTTTCAGTTTTCCCCCCCCCTCACACACACACACACGAAAAAAAGAAGAAGTTAACCGTCTACTCGCATCATGCAAATGCATCATTAAAGCTGCTTTAGTGTCACCGAACGGAAAGCTGGCTGTAGAGGAGTAAGTCAGGTAATTTCATGGATATGTGGATTCATTTTCTGCGCTGCAACTCACCGCGGCACAGTAAAACAAAGTTCACTTGAACGTTCAGACAGCTCAGACAAACACTGCATTAGCGGATCGGCTCTGTCCTTTTTTTTTTTTTTTTTTGTTACACTGCCACTGGAAAGTGTCCAGATTCTCTCCCCCTTACAAATTAACATGTTTTTTTTTTTCTCTTCCAGTTTCCTGTTGTAATACACGGCTTTAGCTTTACTCAAACATCAGGATTCACAGGATTATGCTAACGGTATGTACGTGAAGATTTCCCACATTTCTCATAAACCTGAAGCCCATTTGCCTTCTAAACCTGTTCATGTGACGTGAATCCCTCCACGAGATTTTTTGTTGCAACTATTCAACGAGGATACACCCCTTTCTAAACAACATTTCTTCAGAATTAGCCCTCTGAGGATTTACGCCTAGCCTGTTTTTCATTTCCATTGCCATGTGTCCCCAGAACGTCATCAATCACGGGGCAAATTCTGCTACTTTCCAATAAGCCAAAGGTACGAGCTGACACCGAACACGGATTCTTCGGGGTTATTACGGAGTGTTGTCTAGATCGGGACGCGGGGTCTGATTATCTCCTCAATGTAAATAAATCCAGGAAATCTGCTCAACGTGGGCTCGCCGTCGAGATCCGACGCTACACCAGATTTACATTTCCACTGGTTAATGTCGCACTTTAGAGGCAGTGGGAGGAAATTACACCGGATCAAAGCGGGGCGGGAAACAGAATTGATGGAATTAGCATGGGAAAGGGGGAAATTATCATGCAAGACAGGGAGAAAAGACTGCGCGGGGGACATTAGATTGGGCGGCCTTCCTTCAAATCCAGACTTTAAATTACACCCGTGTCCGAGTCTGACCGGTTTTAAAATTTTCGTATAAAGTTCCTTGAAACACGTGCGGCAACACATCGGGGGCTAAATTAGACCGAAACCACGGAGCGCGTACACACACACACATACACACACCTCTTTAGAACTGTGTGCATAATGAATCAGCCTCCTTAAGATCGCCCTGCTCCCGTGTCGCTAGCCTCTTCTCTCCCTCTGCCTCACTTTGTTGACGCTAATCATTCCCGGGACTTTAATTAGGATGTTTTACTTTTAAAGAATAATGGGCCAATTCGACGGGCAATTTCAAAAGAGCTCCATCCGCGGAGGGAGACGGCGCAAAATATGATTAACAGCAGATTAATGGACCTAGGGCCGACCACCAGAATGAAAATGGAGGCGTTTACTCTGCTGCGGCAACCGGGCGGAATCCATCTGCATCGACATCACCGCCACCATCACCACGCAGTGCAGTCAAAAGCAAAGGGAGAGCTTCGCATCGTGCTGCTCCCAGGTGAACAAATGACCCTTCGCTCTCAACAGGGAACAAAACAAAAAGGCTGCACCACCAAGAAATATGCAACCGCTTTAAAGTCATTGCGACGACTTTACTGCGATCCAACAGTGGACCTCTGTTGGTCGCCCCCGAGAGAAAAACCCCATATATGTATATATATATATATAAGAAAAAAATCTGAACCGATAGTTCCTTCCAACATGGACTCCACTTCTTGACAGGATAAAGCGAAGGATGTAAGCCCCACTTCAAAGTGTGGTGTAAGGGGGGGCAAGCTTTACATTTTTTGTTAATCTGAACTGTGGGCAACGTTTCAGCCAGTAGCTCTAATGTTAATCCTTTGACTGTGCCGCTCATCTATCCGGCTTCCGCTCCGCTCTGCTCCGCACGGCGAGCAGCCCACAGATCGTGGTGTCAAAGGGACGGCGAGACCCCCGAGACACTTTAAGTCGGCTCACTGTTGCCTCCGAAACAAAGTCAAACACGGACTTCGCTTGTCTCTCCGAGATACAATCAGGGTACGGGGCTCACCAAAGAGGCTTTATTTCTAAAGGCCGATCGCCCCAGAGATGTGTGGGCTTGAAATGAGAGCGACGGGCACTTCACATGCGCCGCACGGGGTGTCGGCGCGCCGACACTTCCCGCTAATCGGCCAGTGCGAAAAAGGCAGACGGAGAACGTGCGGCCGACCCGACCTCATCAGCCTCCATCTTTTTCCACGTCAAAAAATGGATTCCTGACAGTCTTTGCCCTCTTTACAACCTTAACTGATTCATTTCTCGGCTTTAACTCGTGAGAGAAGAAACACTTAGCCGTGACTGTGCAGCTAATCCTGAATGACAAACCCCACATTTTAGGAATAAAAATACTCTTGATAAAAATGTATCATATTTATTCAGTAAATATGAAAAAAACTGATGTAATAGAATTGAGTTTAAAGAGCGAATCTGGGTTTAGATAAAAAGCTGGATAGATTTTTGCAGAGATGGAGCTTTTTTGGCCCCCTAAAAAGGTAAAAAGCCAAATTAGTGTTTACCTAAAGGGCCACATTATTCCTTTAAAGGTCAAAAAACATGTCAGATGTGTGAGAATTGATCATTTCTTAAAATACACCCGTATTTACAACCCAGCTCGTCCTCTGGACTTCAAGAAAACTCGCACGCAGCGATGCCGACATGCTTCAGAAACCTATTTTGTGTGCAATCCCTGAAGTGTCATAGATGATTCATCTAAGCTCAGCTCACCATCTCAGTTGTATAGCTGCTGGTTCAACGCTGGCACATGAATGTTTTATAATTTCACACCAGCCTCATATTCCGCCGTATCATTTTCACTCCACTCTAAATGACCTCAATTCCTGAAGGGGTGTGGGATATTTTTTTTTATTTTATTTATTTTTTTATTTTTTTTCAAAATGTACTGTACGAGCTTAGAGCAGCTGTGATCCTCTTGTGCGCCTCTCATTGAAACCCAACGCGTACGCGGCGCTAATGCGGCCTGACATTTGCTGTAAACATTTACCTGCATTCTTGGGGAGCACGTGCGGTTGCCGTGACAGCCCCGCGTGCACGTCGAAGACGGCGGTGACGGGGCAGGGGGCGCGGGTGTCTCGGCGAAAGGATCCGCGCGCTCACAAGCCACAGTTGCGCACGCCCACGCACACTCCCACGCCTCGAATATTAATGCCGCTACCTGCTGGATGTCGGTTTGCATCCCGTGGAAGAGGCCACGGATCTTTGTCTCTGTTAGGAAAGTCCGCCTGATGCTGAGTGAACTTGCTCACTGCTCACTTAAGTACTATAAAAAAAAAAAAAAAAAGTGTGCACATGTGGGTGGTGTTATCCATTTTTGTTTACAGACAGGAGAACTAATACCGACTAATGAGATAGCAGTTAGCCGTTGTGTTGCTCGGGGACTCGCGCCGTGTGACACCAGATAAAATTGCAGAGGACAGGAAGGTGTTGGCTGCAAACGAAGGGGCGCCAAGTGTGAAATGGACAACTCTATACTTGAACCCCGTCCAAGAGTGCAGCCTGTGCAGAGGACGGATATACTATAGGCTGGTGGCAAATGAACGGGAAGAACCAACTTTAGGGGTTCCTAGGATCACACCTAGGATCATTCCCCCCAGGTCTGTTTGTTCGGGCTGGTGTGAACACAGCTATCACACTTTGTCCTGAGACAAATGAACTGCGCCGAGACCGGTTAGAGTGGGCGGTCTCCCCGGCCCACGTCCAATTACTCCCCAGAATGGTTCGTTTGCAAGAACACCGATTCGACTATTATTTATAGGTTTAGGAGTGTGCAACCGAGCTGATTACCAGGCGCAACTTTTGGAAGAAAAGCTGTCGGGTGAACAGCATGTGCCCACGCTTTGATTATTTCCAGAGTTCCTGTAATCCCAACTTCTAATGACATCACGACTAATCAGGAAACCCTTAAACGCAATGTTGGGCCACTTTGGGGTCGTATCTGATGAATCCCAATTTGGGATTGAGGGAGACGCTTTTACCTGCTACTAATAGAGGCTGGTGTAAGGTAAGGCAGGGACCACGTACAGACCTTCACACAAGAAAAGGAAAAGGGTATTGGTCTACCCTGTTAACTCGCTGCAAATCTTCATTTATTGACATATTCTTTCACATAAACAACCTGAAATTTCCTAAGAAATGAAACTGCCACCCGCTGTTGAGTTCCCAGCTTGTAACTAGCTTGTAACCAGGGGGCCAGACCGGACCCCCTGGCGGGGACGCACATCTGAGACCAAGCCGCCATTTCAAGCCGCGAATCTGTCACGTAGGAAGGAGCGAGTCCCTAAAACGTAGGGTTGCTCAGTCTCCACGCATGCCTCTGCATGCTCTCCACTTTAATGAGCGGGGGGCACGTGCCGCAGCCTCCCGACCCCCGGACAGCGGCCCCATTACAAACAACCAGTGGCATTTCCTTAACGCGGACCTGGCATTTAGCTTCCGATGGATTTATCGATGTGTGCCGCTAGTTCCTCTGCAATACCAGCTCGCTGCGCCTCTTTAAGAGAGCGGCGCTCGGGTCTGATTGCGAGCAGTGCCCGAAACGCACCCGCGGTCCCTTCAATCTAATCCTGTGTGCATGTTTTGAGAAGCGGCGCATCAGCATGCGGGGAAGGGCTCGCTCGTGCCACCGCATGCAGACGATGCTGATGCTGCTGCTGCTGTACAGGGTTATAGATATTTCAGAACCATAGACTCATAATTACAGCATATTTTGATTATCGCGGAAGCATAAAGTCATAATGGAAGCTGTATTTCAGTGAACAGGCCAGCTTGAATAGTAATAAGCTGTGAGTCTAATGGCCTCTGAAGAGGAGGCACAGAGTCCATTAATTAGTTTCCTCGCTCTGTAACTTGAAATAAAGAGGCGCGCGGGGGGAGATCTGAGGCATTGATAGCTAATGTGGCAGAATTAGCCAACCAGCATCTATCTGGTTTGGGTCTCTTTTTGGCATGTGTGTGTGTGTGTGTGTGTGATCTACCCACGGTGAGGGGTTGGTGTTTGTCTCCTTAATGAGAGAGCCACAGGCAAAGAGACACACACACACACAAACACCCTCTATCAGTGCTGCTGTCTCACCTCATTTTCCTCCTTGTTGCCTTCTGTCTCTGTTTATTTGGCACCGGCCCCCCGATTCGGTCCCTGTGTAAAACTTCCCAGCGCTCGCCCGCTTCCCGTGCGTTTTCCCTTGCATCTTCTTGGCCCAAATCAAAGCAACACCTGGTAGTTTTACAGCGTTTACTACTATGTTTTACTACGCTGTATTTTCTCCCGTCATCTCGCCGCCGAGTTAAGGTGGGGAGGGGGAGTGTCTGCAGCGGACCTTTTTGCTCTCCAAAAATGAATCGCTGGCATTGCTTCGGACTGGAAAACAAAGGGTTTTTGGTTTCGTCTCGCCAGGATAGAAATCTAAAAATGCTAACATGCCATTTTTTCATCCGGCGTCAAAGATGTACTTTTATCTCATGACAAGAGCCGAGCGAGGGGAGAAATACCTTTTCAAAATGTCAGGGGTGTCACTGAATCATGGCTAATGAGCCCCCTCTCACCTCCCATCCACAGAATCTAAAATAGCCCTCCACTCGCTCTCCGCAGTGTTTACACAGAAATTCATATCAGATATCAGAATGTGGAGTAAGGCAGGGCACATGGGAAGGGATCCAACGCGATCGGACCCCATGAATTTATTCCATGTCATCTTCGAGACAATTTTACATATTAGGTCTTTCTATTCCCGCCACAGTGAGAAGACCTGATAACTATGCATCGCTAACAGGTATTTGAAGGTTAAAGGAGACTGGCAGCGATGTACCTCCATGGCCCAAGTGTACATAAAGGACGACCAGGCCCTGGGGTGTGGAAGAGCATTGTTCTGCAGTAATAAGGAGCCTGGAGCTGGGGACGGTGGTGTAAAGTGAACGAGGACATTTTGGAGGATGACGACGGAACGCAGGTAAAATAGAAGTTAGGTAAATAGAAGCTAACTGAGGCAAAGCGAGGATAATATTAGAAACAGGTCAGTGAGCACCATCGCTCTCCCTCTGTATCTCCACATCACCCTGTCCCTAGCACCCGGAGTGATGCTGTCAAACCTCACTAAAGGAGAGCTCTGTCTTCGCCTTCCTCCCCCCTGTCCGTCCTCCTGTCTTCACCTTCCTGCTCCCTCTTCCAATTCCTTCCCTTCCTTCCCGGGACGCCGGCCTCTCCTTCATGAGCTGTGAATATCAAAGAAGAAGCCCTGGCACCCCGCCTGCACCTGCTGACCCAAAGGCATCTCAACTTTTTTCGCAAGCCCAAGCAAGTCATGCTGGGTCAACGCGGCACACCAAGGTCAAACCGAACACTGAAGAGATCAAACCCGAGCTTGCGTGTCTTGAATCGTAGCTGATCCAATCAGCTGAAAATCAGTCATTGGCGCAATTTTAGAGATAGGAACTTAGATGTCTAAAAGCTGGCGAACTACTGTAAGAAGGCACTTGGAAACATGATGTTACTGACAAGATTCTGGGGTTTACCTATAATATAAGTGTATATATACAATATTCAAGGCAAAATATGCAAAAACATCTGCACCGACATAACATTACGGTCAACTTCACCAATATTCTGCAGCCTTGTGCCTCTAAATGAGTTGTGACTCCTAGTTGGGACATGGTCCTTCTGAGAGTGTCTTATGGTGTCTGGTAATGGGATGTGGGGGTTTGGATCCTATGGGTTGAGGGCAGGGACCAAGGAGTGTCATGTCTATGGGGTGGGGGTTCCTAAGTAACATGCACACAAATGAATGCCAGGTCCAAGGCTGCCAGGCTCCTGACAGTGGTTTTAATGTTGTGGCTAATCAGTGTATGTTGCTCAGATTGCTCTAAAACTTTAAACTCTACAGAGAACAATAAATCCTCCCACCTTTTTACCCGTTAAAATAAATAAATCATTGGTTGACTTTTCTTGAATTATGGGCAGATTGATTTCTTAACTGACTGGACCCCAAAAACTACTATCTGCATGGTTAGATATCAGATAAAGATAGATGAGAAAACATAGTACAGCTGTAATTTGGTTGAACCAACCCTTTAAGAAATCGGGTTCAATTATACGTGGAGGTCAATTTTCCAACGTGACTAATGCGGCGAGTGTTTGTGTTGAAGGGACATGAAGTACAGCTTCCTTCTCCGTCCTCCGGCTGCAGGTGACCGTCACGTCTGCTTTAGCAGCTAATGGAAACCACTCCACGAGCGCGAAGCGGTCACAGTCGACCAGCGCTTCACCCAGTCCTCACTGAGCGTTCGCCCCGCGTGAGTCATCCTAACATCCTCCCCGCATCTGTTAGCACGCCGCAACTCCTACATTCGGCGCACTTAATCGCACCTCATTGGAATCCAAGACTTGGAACAGGTGTTGTATGGTTATTCCATCCCTGATTGAAAATAACACATTTCCCTCACCAAGGGGGCTTCATTGGATTTTATAACTACCCAGTGTGAAGCTTAAAATTCATAAAAAAAGAAGCAATATTGATCTCACATCTGCAAAATGACTACCTGCTGCCTCGGAGAGACGGTACGGTTAGATTTTTGAATGCCTGACATTCTTCCAGCTGAAGCGCAGAGATGGATTTTTAAAACAAGGCCTGGGACGACAGAAAGAATGAACAAGAAATGATCAATGTCCTTGAGGATCTGTCAGTAAAGAAGTACATCCTGGCATGGTAATAAGCTGGAGCAGCAATCCACTCTGGTACGGTCTTATGTGTAACAAGTGACTGATTTGGAATAATCCATTCAACCCAGAAGTTTTGATTATTTGCTTCGGCTTGAATTTGACTTCCAGTATTATCCACAACACCTCCCAGTAGTCCTGCATAATGTGGTAGGGGGAAAAAAAACAAGAGACACATAATTTCTTGCGGTTTCCATGGCCAGTTCTCCGCTTGCAGTTGTTACTTACGGAAATACAGTTTCCTGTATTCATCCCTCACTGCACTCTGGTTTACTAGGACAACTGTTATTGCAGACAATGTGTAATTTTCCTGCTGATTGCCGCTGCTATTTAAGATAGCTGAAAATATTACTCCTATCAAACCCTGGTGTAGCTTCTCCGGGGGTATCTCTGTCTCCGAGAGGATTTTCTTCATCCCCTTACTGCTTTGGCTCTGTTTCCGTAGAAGGGGAGGCTGCGTTTCAAATTGAACAAAATAATGACGCGCAGATAAACGTAAAAAAAAAAAAATAATAATAATAATAAAAATCCCCCTCTGCAAAACTCCAAGCTAAGCACGAGTTTATCGGCAGCTATCATAAACGCTTGTAATGGTGACCGCCCTTCATCTGGGGACAAATATTCCCCTCATAAAGCCGCGAAGCTCAATCTCAAAAGCTAAATCTTATAAGAGCTTCTGTTCACAAACCATCGTTTATCCTTATCCCCGCCTTAGGGGAGTGAATGCTCGCGCCTCCTAGGATGGACAGGTTTCTCTGTCAGGTGGGATGCTGGATGGTATTTATCTTGTCATCTGAGATGGACAGGGGATTTATTTAAGGTGTTGCGGACGGTAGGATGGATGGGTGTTGGTTATTAAAGGACGGCTTCATAAACACCCAGGTTGGACGTCCTCATTGCGGAAGGGCTATTTAGCAATTTTATGTCTCAGTGGTTCAGGATAAAAACTTCCAGGTGTGTGGGGGACTGCATTTCACCACCCATTCATTTGCTCTGAATCAATGCTTAGGAAAACAAACTCCTTGGTAAGACTTAACTGGAGTAAATTATACTGGTTTGCTAAACTGTTCATCCATACTCAACCAAGTTTATCTATATTTAGTGGATGGTCTGGCTAAATCTGCTAAACTGCTATCTGCTGACTTAACACCAAAACAATGAGCCAAAAGATGCCAAATCTGACAGAGACCGGTGACAGACACGTTAACCCTAACCCTAAACCTAAACCTAACGTCAGGGTTTGCTGCTAATCTGAATTTGGTTGATTGTTTATTTGAAATAACTGATTTGAGCAGCTTTAAATGCTGCTTTTACACAACGATCCATTCAACTGTACATCAGTTTAATCTCTGAGAAGCCACAGCGTACAGCAAACTCAAATCGGCAGATCAAAGTGTACTCTTTTCATGTTACAAGAATCCCACAAGGATCCCGTGTTCCTGAATGCATCGCCATCTATGCTCTTCATCACAGCGGGTTTACAAGAGGATACAATGGAGGTATGTATTTTCCTCTCGGCGGGAGACACAAAAACAGATAACAATTTCAAGGCAATTTAAACAGGCACAATGCGCCAACCAGTGCGGCGCGTGTCACCTTAAAATCAGAAAGTAAAATGGATAAAACTTAAAAGACACAGGATCTAAAAATCCAATATAGCTCCATTCTGCCGTCTGCATTGGCTGCTGTTGCTCCAGTCTTACCAAGTTGCCGGTCAATATTGGGGTCACGGGTGCCGTGACTGGCGTGCGAGCTATTTTGAGGTTTTCACCAATCAGCAGCTCAACACTCTGACCCCTCGTATCGCCAAAGCCTGCTGGGTATCGATCAGACCGCCCGCTGCACCAGGTGTCCCTCTTCTCATCCATTGAGTCATTTGAGCGCGGCTCCGGGAAGAGCAATGAACCCCTAGAGAATAGTTAAAGTGAAAATTGCCCTATGCATTCTCTGGCTCCAGGTGGGTGTCCTTTTGCCGTGGCATTTTGAGACTACACGTCTCAGTTTTTGTCCTTTTGATTGTTTTTCCAGGGACACACTGTCGACTGCGAGAGCGGCTCTTTCTCCGGTGCGCACGCCTCATCCGTAACAGACCACAAAAGAGATTTTCTTTTTAAGTTTCAAACATTAAAACTGAGAAAGCCGCTGGCATTCAACGCAGACGCAGGCATCAATGGTGAAGCGTAGGGCTTCCAGCTCGTCTCCGCGGAGTAGATCAGACATCATGACCTCCATTTTCCACAGAGTAAATTCTAAGCTTTAGTCAAATGTGCTTATGATGTGTGCTGTGTGCCATTTCAGCTACATGTACAGCCGCATCGATTGGATGTTTCCTACGAGCCCCGTCTGCTCTTGAGTGTTTGAAAAGTTTTCATTCCACCTAAAAAGCCAACGTTATTCAAGTTTGTTGTCGTAGGTCTATTTCTGCCCTCACCGTTATGTTATTCATTGCTGTAAAATGATTTTTCTTTCCACAGTACTTGAATTCATCATAGAAAAACCACTTTAAATCAATTGTGTTCACTGACAAAAACTACGTCATTTGCATTTAATTCACATGTTAAATTAAATACATGTTTCATATTGTCTAAGCCACACTAATAGATGGCATTGTACTTCATGTTGGCCTTTGGTACATGTAAAATAAATAGTGATATTACTGCCGTCATTACAATTTTTTAAACTAATCCCATTCAAATTTGTATTTTCAGTTGGGATGTAAGAAATCACATTCACGCTAATCTTCTCTCCTGGTTTGAATACAGAGTGCATGACTCTGTCACAGTCGTCGTTGAGCCCGACGGGGCACGGAGGGAAAGAATAACTGAAATTCAGACTGATTCATCAGTTTTTTAAAGGATAATCCGGTGACATTTGCATACGTTTCTCATTGTCGCTAAATCCCAGGCATGAGCCGACCAAAACCAACAATGAATCGATTCGAGTACTAAGGCTGATGTACTGCAGCTTATTCCTCTTTAACACAAACCACCATTGTTGTGCAAATATGGAAGAATGTGCAGAACATATTTCAGACTAATTTATTACAGATTTCAGTCACCGGGAACAAATTAGTGTCAGATAAAGGATGGGGAAGTCAGAGGGGTATTTTTTGGCATTTTTTTAATTTTGTGGTCTTGTAGCTGGTCTCTCACCTGACAACCTAAATATTTTATGATTAGCATGCATATGTCTGAATATACTCATCATTATCTCATGGCTCTGATTCATCGGTATCTTAGGTCTTCAACAGGGGATCCGCGACCCCTAGGGGATCCACTAGGTACTGCAGGGGGGGTGGCAACACCTTTGGTTGATTAGACATTTTTTATATATATTTATATATATATTTTTTTTAATTTCCCTGCACAAATTAAACATTTTTTTAATCCACATTAACATGAATGAACACATGTCCTGAAAAACATGAAAGTCCCCTGATCTATATGATCAGCTTCCTTTGTTCTACGTTGCCATGCAAAAACTGGAAACAGCTATCAGTGCTCCAAGCAAAAATGTTCTCCACATTCTGTCTTCGAAGCAAGAGAATACACCGTAGTTGCAAAAAAAAAATGACTTCCCAAATCAGAAAAATGAGATCCTGAGGAGCATGTGAGTGCACCTGAACAGTGGAGCAAATCGCACCCGAACGTGTGCAAATTGCACGCCTTACTCTATAGAAGCCGACACTTCCTTTGCGCTCCTCTGATCTTTTTGCTTAAACCGTGATATCAAAAGTTTCCCATCACACGCTGTGGCGGAGCGTCCTCTCTGCGCATTTAACGGGGAAGACAGGGAACATAACTTAATCCATTCGTCGGCACGGCCGCTCGGTTTGGGCGGCCTCAAGGTAATCCGGCGTGTCCTTCCAGATCACAGCGATTACTACATCTGTATATTTTCCTGACTCCTGGACAAAGGAGCCATTGAACCGGACGCCCCATTCTTTCCCAAGGTTGCTGGCTGAAAGGGGCGACATTGCATCACTGCTGAGAGCTAATCATTTGTCAGTAGACAGTGTGTTAAGATGTAATTACATTGAACACCAGCTGGGATAGTCCTGCAGCATTATTGACGAAGCCTTTATTATGTTTTATTTCGAGTCTGGATCCGGGAGCCGCAATGTGCGTCGCCTCGCACTCGTATATTCATGTGAAAGGCACCTTTTCTCAGCATTTCCACTCGATATAATCCTCAATCTGACTCAGTGTGTTGCCTATTTTCTTCAAAGGAGACCCTCGCATTTTTTTATTTTTTTTTTCATTTCTGCACCTGACTGTGTTGCTGCTTGGGATGTCATGAAAAGATATCCGAGAAGTCTATAGAAGCCTTCAGCTAATATAAAAAATTAAAAAAATAAGGTGGTGATTGTGGGGGGTGGGGGTGGGGGTGGGGGACTGCTGAACGCTGCTGGCTCAAATCAGACTGAGCCGTCATGTGTACAAGCACCGGCAGCAATTTCCGCAGAAGCGGCAATCTGGTGGAAGTAGAATGTTTCCACCTACACCCTGCCTGCAAAATGAGCAGCATCCGCGGGCTATTATGACAAAGGCAAGGGGAAGGAGGGAAGCACTGAGGGGAGCAGGGAATGAGAGGGGGTGTGGAGGGTGGGTGGGAAGGCCGAGGCAAAGAGGGATAGGACAAAAGAGGAGGGGAGTGTGCGCAATCAGGAATGATCCTTTGTTTTGCTTCGGGTTCGGTCCTACAGGTGTCTCTGCTGCTCGTCTCCAGCTCTGGGCTTCCTCTGCTCACCACCTACTCTATCTCCTCATTAAGCTCTCGCGAATTTCATCTCCCCTTGTCCCATGCACACACAGCTCTTTAGCAGGGTTTCATCCCTGATCCCTTCCCCTTCCTTACTTAATACTTGTTTGCTTGGGATTCCACCGGCCCCCGGCTCAGTCTTCACCCCCCTGGTAGATATTACAGCTAATCCTGGCAGGAAGAGAGGAAAAAACAGGAACAGAGAAGAGACAAGAGAGAGGAGGGGCCGGGCAGCGCCACCGCCTAGAGAGCGGCGAAATAAACGCGAGGAGGAGACATCTCTGGAGTGTGTTTGGATACTGATACCTCACTAATGCGCCCGCAATCCGGCCTCACTTGTAGCGTGGAGTCCCGGTGGACGGCAGCGATCTGCCGCAGCAGAAATCTCTTAAATCTAACCGGATTTCGCACACAGAGCCACATTAATACCCGCGGCGTTTCTTATCGTCGTCATTTGTGACATGGGAGATGTGGAGCTTGTTACGCGCGCCACTCATCCGTAGACGACTCTTTTACACTCCACTATATATTTGGGATATTTTTTAACTCAATGAACCAATTTTTTGCCAGTTAAAGCGGGGGTTTTCTACCTTTTATCGCAAAGGCAAGCAAAACTTTCCTTCCGCCGTGCTGGAAACACGGCATTGGCTCGAGTCAGGCACCTTGAAAGGTCAGGCCGGGGGCCGGTGCAAAACAAAGCACGAGCCCCTCGCGTCGCCTACAGAGGACTCTTGCGGCACGCGCCAGCTTGGCGGCCTTCTGCTCCCGTCTGCGTCCTTGTGTGCATCCAGCGCGGATTAAACGATTTATCCCCACTCTTGGGACGCACAGCAAACATTAGGCTCCATAAACGGTAGCCATGACTTTATGGCGGTCATTTTAATGCACAGCTGCACCACACACACTCCTATTCGAATTAATCCCCTTTGATTGTGTAGTCTCCTTTAAATGAATCACTTTGCGGAGACGTATGAGGAAAGAGTGATGGTGCAGGTTTTTTTTTTTTTTTTTTCCCAACTTCTCAAGTTAATCTTAACAGTCTAGCTAACACAAAAACAAATGAAACATGCCTGCACTGCACACACACTTGAAGGCAGTACAACAAGAGCGCCATGATCAAAGGCTGATGCTTTTTTTTTCTTTCCCTGACTGATCAAAAAAATAAATAAAAAAAATCACAGCAAGTGCGCAGTGGAGGACAAACACTGCAGCCTCTCATCAGTGGAGGCAAAGAGAGCGATGCCGTCTTTGCTCAGCGGTTAAAAACCCTCTCTGTTGGCAACACCCCCTCCTCCAAGACCGGCTTAGATGTGATATTGATTTGTGTTTTTGCTTCACACCAGCAGGTCCCTAAGAAAGTGGAAACGCTCAAAAAAGAAAAAAAAAAATATCTAGTGGTCTGTGTTGGGGATCAGAGAGAACATGTCAGTGCGTAGCCATGTGTGAGAGCGGGTAGGGACGTGGCTTGCAGGGGCATTAACTGTTTACTGCGAGGAGTTTCTCTCCAGCTAAAGACGAGGAGCCACACACGGCGGAGATATGACTGCCTGCAAACTCTAATCACAACATTTCCTTCTTGGTCCGCCGAAGAGATTTTCTGGTAAATTTGCCACAATTAGTAGTGCACTAGGATTCTCTCTGTCTCTGGCTGCGTTTCCCGGGAGCAAAACAACCGGGGACTTGTGATGAACTGAGCGAGCCGGGGCTCTGCGCAAGCCCTCGGTATTGACGGCGCCTTATCATCTCGTTCTTTTCCGGTGCACATGCGACTTAATAAAGCAATTACAGTCCGAGTAAGTGACTCTAGCGCAGGGCGACTGAGGCGGAGGAAATCCGAGTGATTCCAGGAGAAAAGCTACACTGGGGTACTGCAACAATTACTTTAAATGCTAATCAATCCGAGGTTAGCCCCCCATTAAAGCACCATGTCTGTCGTCCTACATAAGCAACACTTCCCATACCAACTCCATGCTTCTTTTCAATTTGCATTTACAGTTTCTGATGTTTTAACTCATTTTTTATCTGAGTATTGGGTGCAACCCTTCTTAGGTGTGTCATGCAGTCAAGCACTAGCATTAGCAGAACTAGATTAGCAATACATATACATATACCAATCGGGCATAGGATTATAACCACTGACAGTAAAAGGAATCTTGGACCAGAACAGGCACCCCTACCGACACACAGGGTGACACTGCTTGATGGCAGGAGTCATCTCTATACCCTTAGACGGCCAATGTCCATCTCTGATGAGTTTCTTGCACGTTGCCAGGAAGGCGATCATAATGTTATGCCTGATTGGCGCATATAGCTGGTTTCTAACTCTACAGCAGTCACATATAATCATCTAAGCCAGGAAACAGTGGTGGGTCATACACAGAGAGGTGAACCAATCAGCATCCTGTGAGTAATTACCGGCAGCTATGTCCGTCTTTTAGGTATGACAACCGCCATGCGCTAAAACTTTCTCTTAGTCTCACAGGCTTGAAGAGTCGCCTACAACCAAGCAACCAGTTGCTGGGTTTAATATTTCATAGAAGGTGAAAGAAAGATGGTTTATCCAATCACCTGCAAAGCACTGCCCCTTTCCAAGTAGTGGAAGCAAACTAGATTCAATCATCTGACGTCACCCTCTTGCCATTGACATCCACTCATATTGCTCCCAAAGCAACCCTGAATTTATTTTGGTGGAGAAATTCCAATAAATCCATGAACCTACAAAGGAGAAAAGAATCATGGAAGAAGTTCTCTGAGAAACCAAAAGTTGCACTTTTTACCAGGAGTGCTAGTTCCAGTCACCACTGCCATGCTACTTTTCACACAGTCGCTCAAGATTGGCCCAGGTACCCAGAACTATTTTCTGATGAATTCGACACATTTGCATTTTAATATCAGCCTTCCAGCTAAAAGGCTCAACCATTAAGGATTCTCTCCAGATCTTTAGTGTACATGTGTAGAACATTGCTTTGAGGACTGAAACTTGAAAACCAATTGTCTCGGAAAACAAAACAAAAAAAGAAGAAGAACAGTCCCTGCAGACTAAATTAAAACGTCGCCCACGTACGCTACACATGTATTTTGCCACCGTAATGCTGTTAGTTCTGTCAGATGTGGTTATTCGTCATTGCATAGTGATGTGAGTGGTTTGCACAGAATTAGCCTCGCCTGATGGCTTTACAAACCAAAAACCCTCTGAATGGCTGTTTCAGCCTCAGACAGAATCATTAGATTTTATGTTGCTATAAAGCCAAGGCTGCTCATATCTTTTTTATGACATTTAGAGCACTGTGATTTACAGTAACTAGAGCTGTGATACGGCTGTCCGAGACATATTCGCTCCAGTTACCCAGCATGCTTTAAGGAGAGGTCCTGCAGGGTTTGAAGATGTTTTATGGTAATTCGTTTTTTTTTTTTTTCTCATGCCAGCCAAACAAGATGTCTTTATCGGGAAGAAAAAAAAAATTACAGTACAATGGACAGTGGGTTTAACAGAGAACTCAAGGAAGAGGGTGAATGATGAAAGAGCATGCTTTAAAAGCAACCGAGCACCCCGTTTTAGCTTGAACACAACCCTTCAAATATTCAAAACAAGCGTTCAGATCCAGGCTCACCCATCCACCCTCTCCTGCCATTACCCCATAACCACTGATGCTCAAACCACCTCACAGCTGTTTCACATCACTGCTCTGGCGTTTCCAGACACTTTTAGTCATTTTAATGCTTAGACATTACATCTGGAGGTATCAAAGATTCATAGAACCGTGGTTACATATGTAACTTTTATCCTCTTTGACGGAGTTTCACTTGAAATCTTTCTTTTAGAGTTTCCCACAAATATGGGAGGTTTTTTGTTTTATTTTTTTATTTTTTAACAACACTGTACATCGTCTTGAGACAGAGAAGTGGTGACTGTGGGTGGTTGATGGCCCGTATATCCAATCGATGCAAAGGCCGTACGATTAAAGTCAGAGAGAAAAGGTGCAAGGAGACCTTTTATCTTGGCAGCACTGTTGGTTTGTGTAGTGATCTCTGCCATTTTTGTGACAGAGAGCAAGTTGAAGAAAGAAATAGACCTCTAGAGCAAGAGGGGCTACTCTGGTGCAAGACATAACTTTTCGTTCTTGGGACACCAAACAAAGCTGTGCTGCTGTGATTGATCAGGATTAAATGCTTTGGAGCTGGGGTGGAAAGGAGACGAGCAGATTCAAAACATCCAGAAATGGCAGACTTAAAGTAAGCAAACAGATTTTAAGTTATTACTGAGACTGACCATAAGATAAAGCACTCCGCACCAATGTTCCTGGACTACCCTTCAGACAGGGACTTCACAGAGGGTAAAATAATTAATCTGGAAGTTTTTATAAACCATTAACCTAAAGCTGCATCCAGGACTAAGATCCCGAGGGGATACATGGCTGTGGTGTCCTTTGAGTTCACTCGTGTCTGATTGTTTATGTCGACGCCTCCTTTTGGACGTCCTCTGCATTTTGTTCCGAGCTGAGTTTACTGTCTAGCGTTCATCCCAGGAATCTGAATCTGTCATCTGAAGTGTCTCGTTATTTGTGAGGCTGGGGTGAGGGCGAGGTACTATCTCTGGTGACTTCTCTTCTTAAGACTCCTCACTTTAATGACCAGGCTAGACAAAAAGAGGTGATATATTGTTGCTCTGTGTTTAAGGACAAGGTGGCCCACAGAATATTGTTGGTATTTATTGACTTAAGGTGGTCTAGTGGATTGTGGAAAGCAGGAAAACAATGAAGGGCAGGTTAACATTGACCAGTAATACGCAATGGCACACAAGCTATGAAACCAGTTAGTTGCAGGGAAATAAATAATACCCTTCTGGTACAGTTAATGATACAGACAGCTCAAGCGCAAACACAATAACCGCTCAAAACATTTCCCTCCACTTCGGGCCGAGTTCTTGTCTCAAGGGCTCGATTGGTACAAGGTTTCGAGATTCTCACTGATTTAATTTGTATTTGTCTCTCTCGCCGTCCCCGATGTCCTCTGAAAAAGCGCGAGCCGTCTCTATGGCGACGGTGTAGTAAGTCTGTCGACTGCAGACACAATCTGAGCTCCAGAAGGGCCTGCGTGGTCAACACCACCCACAAATCAATCATTGATGAATCCGTTCAACAAAAGGAATTCTCCGCAGTAGCCACGGACAATCTCAGATGCTATGAAATTGCTGATGGTCTCTCAGGAAGTTGAACACTGACAGAATATTTATGCGGCTGCCAGGGTCAATACAACTACAGAGGGCTAACACATCCTTCACTGATGTAAATAATCCTTTTTAAGGAGCAGCTAAATTGTAACACAGTGTTGTGGCCATGACAAATGTGAGGGGTATACGATATGAAATTTCATGTGGGGCTTTCTTCGTACCGAACAATATTAGGAATGATAGCTGTGTCCTGTTGCAGAATAGCATTAGCCATGCTTCCCCCGCGGTTATGTGTGAACGATTAAAGTGCAAGCAGGGCTGAAATGTTTGGTGCAGTCACCACCCCATTGTGGCCCAACCACACACACACACACACACACCACACACCTGCCTGCTTGTTATGGATAACGTGCCACAGTGTCTGCTTCGCTAGCAGGCTAATAACAATGAGTATATTTTTTCTGTGAGGGGAAAATGAATTTGATGTGGAGAAGGTGTTGAATCCCAAACAGCGGCCAGATCCACTACATTGAACTGAACACGGCTGGGCGGCTTTTTAAGCGCCGGTTTTAGGAGACATCAGTTGAAAATCTCGATTCCAAGGCGAGCCTGGCGAGGATTGTGGATTAAATAATAAAAAAAAAAAGGTTTTGCATGTAATCAGGCCTTCCTGTCACAACATCAACATCAAAAGTTTCCTTTTTTTTTTTTTTTTGAAACCCAGGCACATGAGGCAACAGTCAATGAAGGTGACTGTCCTTCACTTGCAAACTGTTTTTGGGCAATATCGTAGACGACAGTCACTTGGGCCACATTGAGCTGTTGCCAGAACGCGCTTCCGCCAAGAGGAGCGGTTTTAAGCCCAATTAACTGATAAATGTTAGCCTGCAGGGAGCTTGGCAGACAGAGGGATCAATGGGGCTGACTGGGGCAGAGCGGTGTGGGCTACAGAGACCGTCCCTCAACCAGATAAACCTGCATACAAGCCCATTTAGTCCTGCTTAAGTGTCCTTGAGCAATGCCAAACAAAGAGCGTCTGAAATAACATATAGTGCCATCATTATGGTGCGGCGACGAGCGATAAAAATAGAAAACGTTTCCCACCATGGCCACATTCGCATATCCACTCTCAAAGGTTGTCACTATGACAACAGGAGCCATCCTCCATCCTCGCACCAAAAATAAAAAAAAAGCGTATGAGCCCCACATGGCTGCGAAGATCCCCACCATGTTTACAGCAAAAAAAAAAAAAAATGTGCAAAGATGTTCTCTGGCTGATAAGGACAGCAGGAGCACAGCAGGCCTGTCAGCACCTGGGTTAGTCATCCTGACGTCAGCTCAGGACCGGCTCTTATTCCGCCCACACCACTCAGGAGCCCCTGGCACCGCTCATACATTATGGAGGAGCTCCAAAACTCCCAGGGAGATCAATGCCCTGGGCCGGCTGCCCAGTGATTAAACAGATGTCTCGAGTTACATGTGTATCCCATGCATACGTGTTTTTATAAATGCACAGATCCATATTGTGCATTACAGATGCTCTTGTTTAGATTAGCGTCTAGAGGGACTAAATAAGAGTGTGCTTGTACAACACTGGTTTCCCAGCTCATGTTTGCTGCCTGTCAAAGTAAGTGGAGTCCAGAACTTAGGTGCTAAGAGCAAAAAAGATAGTTTCAGTAAGACTCGCCCTGGGCTGATCTACTCTAAACTAGCCTACATCTTATAAAAAACGGTTACCAGGCTATGCATCCTGATTGTTTCCCATCTCTTCTTAGAAAACATCATAACCCACACTAAAGCTTAACGTTTTCATCACTTCTTTGGATTAAGCCGCCTGTACACTCTGTTATTTTAAAAATCTGTCCCCTTGGTGACAATAACTGGGCAAATTATTGATGCTGCTCTCTGAACCAGCTTCGGTGGGAAGGTGGTTATCAGTAGATGCAACCCTGGCTCTGTCTAAGTTTAATTTTGTCTTTTTGGTGCCAGAAAACCCAACTCCAACACTCGCTATAATCAGTTCTTGGTTTAAAACTAGCAAATTGTTGATGCTGTTCTATGAATCAGCTTCCAACCAGCTTTGGAAAAGAGGCAGTAGTGAAGTCATTCACATGTACATAAGGAGTGGCTTTAAATTTCTTAAATCAATCTTATTAGGTTTGTTAGTTTGTTAAGAATCACATCTTATATAATACATACAAGTTTAGGAATCACTGATGTAGGTGTTGTCCACACAAAATGCTATTTATTGACAGCACTTATCACTACTGATTCATGGAAAGAAAAATAACACAATTAATAGAATGGAGAGAACAATAAACTGAGGCACAGCTGAATACACGGAAGTGAATGAGAAGTTTCAGCCTCAATAAATTCACTAAACCATGACGACTGCACGCTGTGAATGTTCCAATTTCAAGCTGTCGTAGGGGCGAAAACTTCGTCTAATGTTCCACAGATTTCGATCTATCGCTAATCATCCTTGGAACTTTTTCTGTTCCCACTGAGCAGCCACCAAGTGATTAGTTAAGTTGTTTGGATAATTGGCTTCAGTCAAACTGCGAGATTAAAGCATGAACGAGGAAGATGACCACTGATGAGATAAAAGACAATGGTGCTAATAATAAATAACAATGGTGTTTTTCTTTTATTTTCACTTGGCCTCCCTCAAGACAAAACAAGAAAAAACTTTGCTGTCTTTTTTTTTTTTTTTTCTTGTCTCTAATGAACTTAACCAAACAGATTGCCTTGGTCTCGGTTGGTTTCCTTTGGGAGTTCTGATGTGGATTCTTTGTGCTCGAAATTGATTTGTTGAGAGGGACGTGTGTTTGGCAGAGAACTGCTTTGGAATAGCTTCTGTGGGGATAACAGGGACTCGTAACCTCGAGCTATCTTTCATATAGCTTGTTGTCCTCTCATCTCTGCAGCATCATATAACTTCCCATTTACGGAGACAAACCAAGCTGCTATCGTATTACCATCCAACACCCCCCGTCTTCACAGCCACCTTTCTACGTTAAACCCCTGAAGAGTTTCAAATGTGTGACAGTGAAGTAATACAAAGCGCATGGTATCACATTTTTCCATCTAAGCTCCTTCCACCTTAAACCAGTTGGAAACAAAAAATCTGCCAACAAATACGCAATACTGTTGTAATAATAGCAAAAACTGTTGAAATCATTCAAGAAAGCGTTACTGAAATTATTAAGTTGGTTGAAAATGGACAATTAATTAAATGAATTGTCCAAATTAAAATCACAAGTGTAGCAAGTATGTAGCATCTCAAGGAACCAAGGAAGTTTATAGAGGATTTACGATGGAGGTAACAAAAGGCAACGCAAATAGCGTCAGTTTAATCCAACCAAAAACCCAATAGGTTGGGAATAACAGACAGGAAGTAAAGCAAAGTCCAAAACACCAAGGAAAAAACTTTCAAATATAAACAGGAAATCCCAGGGAAAACCAAGCAGGACTACAGAAACGTTGATTCCATTGCGGTATACCATTAGCATTCTTGCTAACTAGCTGCAGATGTAATGAATTCTGACTTCTATCAAACCATGACCTTAAAACGGTTTCCTTAGCTGTAAAATGTGGTAGCAAGAGACAATTATTGATGAAATAGAGAATTGTAGTGATGACGGACGAAAAAGGTAATTGGTGACATTGGTATTGAACTCATATGTTACCATCCACAACTTCCCACCAACAGATCCACCATTCTCTAGGGTGAACCCAAATTGAGGGACGGTTGGTGTCATTTGATGTATTTTAATTTACAACAGAGATCAGCAAGACCATCAAGCTCTGTCCACAAACTAGCAACACTTTCATGTTCATGTAGGAAACGTACAAAAGGGTTCCCTCGACAACCAGAGCCTGGGACGCCCATCGGCTTCTCGATGGACTGGTGACGATGGACTCCCTTTATGCGTGGGGGCGAGTCTGCTTTATGGATGCTTCGGGAGGTTGGGGCATTGCACAAAGGATTGCCTCACAAGATTCATTTACTTCATACATAAAAGGCGGTGATAAAGCCTGTCGGAAAACAGCTCCCTCTTGCCTTCAGCCTGAACACCTTGTTCCAACACAAACCTGCATTATGGAGCATGACACCATCAACATGCTACTTTTCCTGGGATTCAATTCACAAAATACACAAGTCATCTCTAGCAAACTGGAAATTTCAGAGGAGGAAACTTTCCTCAGCTACTTAAATTAGCCACACACACATGCACACACACAAAAAATGAAATAATGTAAGAATGCCAAAACGAAAATAAGATATGAAAACATCCAAAGTTATGCACGGGAACTCACGCGCACCTATCCTCAGGTTTTAATGAGCGCGGTGCTGGATGCAGCGCCGGAAAGTCTGGAAGCGGCGTTTTTCCTGACAGCTGCTTTGATAAACGCATGCGGCTCGGCTCAGGTAAAGTTACAGGTAAATTAGAAAAAGCAGAAACTTTCCCGTAGTCTCGCGGATGCCTGCGAATGGCTCCCAGCTCTGAGTTACTTTAAGAAATGCGCATTTACATATAAATCATAGCAACTAGTCATGATAGTAATGAAAATAATGAAACACGGACTCTTGAAGATGTGATATGGAAATATTGTTGGATTTACTGCCCTATAAAAAGCCTGAAAAACACTTCAAAGCAGGCAGGTCGTCTTGTTATCTCATAAAAGTTGTTTCCCGGTGGACGGTGTGTGTTCTGATTTGCCGTTTCATTGAAGAGACACGCCGCCTGCTTTGCCCCTGACATGGCCGGCCTGCCTATTATATAATTAGATCAAAAAACAAATGTTAAACCCTCACATCAAAGACTCATTTTGAAAAATCTATCTCTCCAATTGTGGCTGATTAGGCATCCTCCAGAGGCTGATGGGGAGGGGAACGTGCGCGGGGATGCAAATGAGATCGGCCTCCTCTGCTTCGCTGTAGATGGGGGAACAGGGTGGGGGAGAAGGATTACAAATCAAGGTTCTCTCCTATTTTTGCATTCCTCTCTCATCTCCCTCTCCCCGTCTCTGCCTCTCTTCTACTACTTGCTCTGAATTTGCCAGGAGGACTTAATCACCAGAGGAACGAGTGGGCTTGCCGCCGCTCGGCTCAGACACGTTGGCTGACCAGTAACCGAAAGGTTGCCGGTTCCCTCCGCGGCAATAAAAGAACAAGAGTGGCTCCGCGACGAGACTGGTGGGTGGCCGGCGCTGCATCATCCACAACCCTCGAGTGCTCGTGAACAAGGCATGGCATCCAAACAGATCCAAAGGTGCTCCAACGCAAATAACCCTGAATTACTATTTAATAAGACACATGTGGGCGGACTGTGCGCTGCCGGATACAGCTTCTTGTCTGAGACGGCAACTGTTGCTTACCAGTTTCATCAGCTGGAGCTAGTTAGTCGAATAAGCTAACATAAAATCAGGTTTTAACGGTTTAATGTTTTGAATGGACTCATTTGAAAACGGTTAGTTATGGGGTCCTTAAATATGGTGATAAATACAATGCCACGAGTCTTGTGCTGAATAAACAGGGCCGTGCCTAATCTGGCTACAGGCTATTCTGAGTGCAAGAGTGGGTTCACATTAACAATAAGGCAACATGCAGGACACTGCAAAATAAAATTTATTCTTCCATCTCTAGTTCCTGTACATTTGTTCACATGCCAATTCTGTTAATTTTGTGCTTACATTACTTTCTGTTTTATTTTACTGCCTATTACTTACATTTTACTTTAATCTTCCTTTTTACTTGTGGTTCTTAAGAGTATATTTTATGTGCAACTGAGCTACTGTGACAAAGCAATTTCTCTTGTGGATCTAAAAAAAAAAAGTCTAAAAGGATCCATTAGTACCTGGGTGGTCAAAAGTTTAAATGGACACATACTTACTTTTATAGCAGAATGGAGGGAACCACTAAAGATGAATACGAACTTATATCTGTTGTGTTTGGATCATTGAGCACCACTAGAGATCAACCGATATGTCAGGCTGATATTTCCCTTTTTTTATTTTATTTTTTAACTGGTATCGGTACTGGCTGATACACAAGTGTGTTCGCCAATACACACACACACACACACATACATATACTGTATATATATATATATATATACACACACACACACACATATATTTTCCCCAGCAAGATTTACAACAGGCACATCCACAGGCAGTCCTGTTTTGCTGGAGACGCTGTGGACCTGTGCAGCCCATACATTGCCCCTCCCCAACTAGCAGAGTGTGTGCAGCTTGTAATGCTTGTACTCAAAGACGTGTTGAGCACCCCTAAAAATAAGAGTTTAAAAAAACTTTTTTCTTTTGGGTATATTTATTATTTAAAAAAAAAAAAAAAAAAAAGGTTATCAAACCAAGATCTATTTACTTTATCACTCATCGCCAAAACATGTTTGGTTAAGTTGAGAATTGTAACATTTGTTACCACTGTGTTATTTTTATCATGGAAATGGCAACATGTATCGACCCAAAAAAATCCATATCGGTCTATCTCTAATATACGTTATACGAGACCTTATTTAACCAATGGACAAATTGGATTTTCCTTCATTGTGCATTGTCTGCATGTAGAGCGTATACTTTAACAATGTGCAAAGTTATTAATTAGAGCAACAGCCACATAGGGGCTTCTACTACAGGCCCAAAATCCATGTAGCAATTTTTATTCATTACACAAAGTGCACATTTCAGGTGCTCAAAGTCATAAGGCTGATGTTTTAATAATGCCTCCGCACTCTCCCGCTGCTCCACACATGATGTTAGGAGCCCTCCTGTCACTGTTTTTACTTTTAAATTAAATTATCCTCTCTCTGTTTTAAGTGGGATTTAATTTTTCACTCACCGATACAGAGTTGCGTTTCTGGGAAGTAAGAAAAAAAAAAAAATCATATTTTCCCATGCACCTGTATATTTTACTGCGCTTCCTTATTATTTTGGACTACAGTATATCCAGCTGCTGCAACATCAAACCACCTCAGAGAGACACTTCTTCCCTTAAAAGCTGTAATCCATCACTGGAGTAAAAGACACAGAAGCAACACATGAAATATGACTTCTTCACTCATATTTGGTGCATTAACTTTGCTTTGCCCACATTTAAGCGCTGGGAATGATAAAAAAAAAAAAAAAAAGTGTGCCACTGAAGCTAGTCTCCAACTGATATGTGAACATTAGCCCAATAATGCCATGCATGTTCTCCACAATCATCTCCTGCTTGCTATTTACAACAGTGGATTACAGCTCCGCCGCTCGCTGCGTGGCTCTTTGATGTCAGCGAGGGAGCGAGTGATGCACGGAGAAACAGAAATGGGAGGGAAAAAAAAAGTGTTTCTGTGAAATTGACCAGCACTTTTGAGCTTGTGCGTTGGAAACGAGCCATAAACGACCGCGGTGCTGTTTCAGAAGCTGCTCTGGGAGAGTTTGCAAAGCAGAACATGTTAATATTAACATCTCAGCAGCAGGAATTTCATTGCGGAGCTTCAGCAGTGACAAAACAGGCAGCACACCTTGCTCTCTTTTCTTAAATTAAATATAACTGTCGGGCACATGTGCAATGAAATGAGGAGAAGGTGGCTTTTATGTGAATCAAAGTGATCATGATCAGCACATCCAAACAAAACAGCTATTTCCAAATGATTTCTAAGAATATTTAAACATCATCAAGGCTCAAACTGCTCAGGCCCAGACTCCACTTGATGGATTAACAAATACATTTTGGAGTATTATCTCTGCAAAATACTAAAAGGATTATGTGTAGTGTGAGTAGCTCCCCTCAAATCTACCAGAGCTTTATTTGTAATTCCTTTTTTGCATTTTCAGTGATAGACTCAAACCAGCAGACAGACAAAGCTAGCATGCAGTTGCAGAATGTAGTGGGAGGAAATAGCAGCTACACAGGAACATGGAGGAAACCCAAACTGAGCAAAAACAATTTATAGTTGGCTTTTAAACAACAGGCAAGTTAGCATGCTTGCAATATCTGGATGTAATAGAGTCATTAGAAGGAAAATATTGACATAACCCCCTCTAACCCCCTGAGACCTGGTGTCCTCATACAGGGACATTAAGTTTTAGGTTTGTTGCAGCTTATTCTGCTTCATTTAGACCTCAAAAGGAGACACTTTTGTTTGCCATGTACTGGTAGCGAAGGGTCGTGCACTTGTTTATTTATTCTTATTAAGTTTTCTAGTTTGATATGACATGAAAATGTAACAAATTCCCAAGTACTTGCCTGAGGATGTTGGGACTTCATCAGTTACAATTCTGCTTTTGCATTAAAATATTTATGGTACACATTGTTAACTTAAATTGTAGTACACAGTGAAATAATATCTGTGTCCATGTAATTTATTTCAAAAGCTACTTCCAGTTCAAAGATTCAATGCTTATTTTTTCATTTAGGTCCTACTAATCCCAAATACCTACGGATCATAATCTTATTTTAATACAATGAAGATGCATTCCAACCAAATGCTTGGGTCTCAGGAGATTAAGTTGGAGGAAACCAAAGCAGAGCAAAAAGAGGTGATATTTTAAGCTTCCAAATAGCAGATGCACAAAGTTAGCATGAAGTTGCATGATGTAGTGGGGCTGAATAGCAGCTAAATGGCAAGATGGAGGGAACCCAAACTGAGCAAAAACAACTTATTGTTGCACTGATAATGCTTGGAGAGTGAAGGGGGGACATCAACTTGACTAAAATGAAATACACTTCGGTTTAACAGGACAACAACAGGTGGCAAGTGAGAAGGTGTAAATGATCGAATGCTATTCTGAAGCAAGTAGCCACTGTGCTGGACAAAACTTGGGACATTAGTCCCTATTTATCTTCACACTGAGCATTCAGCGCCGATACAAAAGGATCCTTCCACTATTCCATTCCATTATAGGAATCCTGAATTACTTCTTGATGGACACCTTTGTTCTTATCTGACATTTCCAGCAGGTCTATCATTTGCTTTTGCGCATCCAGTACGTACGTGCGCGTTGAAGTGGCACCACGAGTGAAGGCTCAAATTAAATGAGAAGCCGGTGGCCGATTAGCTTCTGGGAGGACGCGTGGAAACGTGTCAGCTTTCATGGCTGCTGTCAAACTATTAGCAGACGAGCGGAGTCTAAGAGACTCGGAAACAGAAAAAAGTCTGTGAATGTTAAAAAAATAAACTCCTCTCTGCCTCTATGTTTGTTCTTTTATTCCGGCGTTGGAGGCTGTCACTCTCGTAACCCACATTGCCATTCACACTGAGCAACTCTCAAATCACCATATAACAGACTCTTGAGTGCACTGAACGGATGCCGTGCACACCTCGCTGCACACCTCCCTTTGTGCTTTTCTTCCTCTGATTCTTATTAAATGCACACAATTAGGGAGCCATTAAACACAATGAAATAAAGTGCGTTAGTGAGTGAGGGCTGGCGTGATTGTGTCGGCCATAAATCAAGGCGCAGATTAAGCAGCACAAACAAGCGTTTTCTGCCATCAAAAACTTAGGGATGTGCTGTCTTTTGTTTCGCGGACGGCCGTAAAACAGTGGGGCACCTTGGCCGTGCTGGGAGGCCCGCGCCAACTGTGCAGAAAACCCACATTATTGCATTAGCAGCGAGTTCTGGGGGCAAATCCATATAAAAAAAAGATGCGGCGCTCAATTACTCACCGTCGAAGGCAACGGCAGAATTACAGCCGTCTCTGACAAACGTCCACATACTTTCGCACAATTGCGCCGGCAATTATTTTGAACGTGCGTTTATTCGAACTCCAATGCGCGTTTGATTGACGTTTGCCATTGTAGCTAATCTGAAGTATAAATTTATCAATTTTAACATTATGGCAACGTGAAAGAAAAGGTGGACATCCATCACGTTATGAAACGGCTCATGAATATACATGAGAAGCTAATGCATGTCTTTTAACAGCACAGCTCCTACCAACCTGAGAAAATACAGAGGGAGTTTTAAAGTCTACCTTAAATAAAAAGAGTCT
Organism: Mugil cephalus; assembly: GCF_022458985.1. Taxonomy (NCBI): domain Eukaryota; kingdom Metazoa; phylum Chordata; class Actinopteri; order Mugiliformes; family Mugilidae; genus Mugil; species Mugil cephalus. The sequence continues at coordinate 11,683,443 of NC_061792.1, read as the reverse complement.
AAGGCGCATTTCCATCGGGGCTGAGGAGGAACACTCTGTTCCAGGGCAGGAGGAGAACTGAGAAGATGACAGGAATATAGAGGGAGAAGGGACCACAGGAGAGGGATTACCTCCACGCGGATATACAGCGGGATCATTATCACCCTTGTTAGAGAAAAGATCTCCTGGCTGTTTTATCAACGTGCGATAAAACTCGTCATCTTACGTAAATAGTCGTGGCAGCCATTTTTTTTTTTTTTTTTTGTAAGGCATGAGTCATATAACAACGGCAGTCCAGAAAATTAGCTTTGTATTTGAATGATAATACATGAAGGACAGCCGAGTTGAGGTAATGCATGTTTATACCAATTTAAATTTCCAATTTTCCAGTGATTGGCATAAGCAACCAAAGAAGGTACATTTGTTCTGTCTGGTAATGATGAATCATTAAACTGGGGATGAGAAAAAAAAAAAAAAAGCCACTTATTTTCTTTGGCTGGAGCAGAGCTTGATTTTAGCCAAGAGTAGATAGTATATTATAGTTAATGTGTTGCGGACTCGCCCTCTTGAACCTCACCCAGAGTATATCACGGTCTTATCGTTACAAATGCCTCCTTCGCTGGAAGCGGCCGCATGTCCTTCTCTGATAAATGTATATTTCATCACATGCAATGATAAATCTCTGAGTCCCAGTTGCCCAGCAAAGAAGTGGCTCCGCGGTGAAAGTGCTGCGAGCCCCGACGGACTCTTGACACTCTGCGTGAGCGTTCGGAGAAGGGGTTGGGGGCTGGGGATCACAGGGCCACATTAACACCAACACAGGCGGGGAAAATGTTTGCACGCTTTTCCGAGATGAAAGCAGCCGTCTTTGCCCCAGTGGAGACAGCGCGAGAAGTATCTGTCACTGCTAATCTTCTGCTTGTCTGTGCATGGCTTTACAAAACAGTTCATCACCACCAGTGAGTCAAATGCTTCCGACCGTTCGTCTGTGTAGGAGGGTTTGCAAAGATGTACACGTATGTATCTATATGTTCGCCAACTATAGCGCTACTTAGTTGTGAATTCAAGCTTGTGCACTTAAAAATATGTGTAAAACTGAAAAACTGCTAGCTAGGGCTAGGGTTAGAGCTAGGGATAGGGTTAGGAGTAGGGCTAGGACTAGGGTTAGGGTTAAAGCTAGGGCTAGGGCTAGGGTTAGAGGTAGGGATAGGGTTAGGGTTAGAGCTAGGGATAGGGTTAGGGTTAGAGCTAGGGATAGGGTTACACTGTCTGACGCAGTGTCCAACTTGACTACTCAACTAAACTGAGCATTTTCTTTCCCATCATGGACACGGGCTCTCTGCTGTGTCGCTCAGTGAGTGCGCTGACCTCCATTTCTGAGAACGGTCCAAGGCAAGGGCGGCCAGATGTCCTTGTTGCCGCCCCCAGACCGCCGATGTCCCAAGCGAGCACACGAACGGAACAGGATTAAAAAGCATTCTTTGAGGTTTAGTCCAAACAGGAGCATGGAGAGGACGCGGTCGAACCGCGGAGGGGGGTGCGCCTCCCATGTATAACAAATAGCATCCGCTCCGGGAGAAGGGAAATGAGCTGCTCTGAAGGTCATCGACCGGATGCGAAATACATTTAGCCCCTTTTTATCCATTTGCCACGTTTAATTTTCACAGAGCGGCTCTTCCTTTTGTCAGCTGGAAAGTAGTTAATGGCTCATTGGACTCATCCGCTGTGGCCTAAGCATTGGTAGAAGATCATTTAAAGTGCCATGTATTTAAGGTTTGTTTGAGTTTACCCGATTCAGCAACTTGATGTGGCCATAAGCTCTCAAGAAGTATCAGGGCGCCAATCAAGGTGCCATTAAGACGGCGACAATCTCAAACCCAAGCTGTGGGGAGGCCTAATCACCGGATCTCCAGAGTAAAATCAGATTTGAGTCTTGTCACAGCGCACACTTTACAGTGGCATAATAAAGCCAGTAGTTGAGCGACAGCAGAGAACCTGAGCAGTGTCCCCATGAATATTTCAGTCGTGGTGTCATTTTTTTTTTTTTTTTTTTGCTCTTGCTCGACCGGTGAACCCTCCTCCAGCAACAGATTTAACAAGACAGACAATACCTTGAATGTAAGAAGGAAATCAGGGGATACACACGATGATATATTTGCCGTGCACGGCCATGCAAACGAATTATAAGTTTGCATTTCGAGGCTCAGATTTATTTTCATCAGCTTTGCCGTGCCGCTAATTGGAAACCCTTGAGAACCGTGGAGTGAGTACTACTGTACACAGAAAGGGCAGAAAACTATAGCATTGTGTAATTATTTACAATTATGCCACTCTCTAATGGGAGGAAAGTATACGTTGGCAACGTGTAATTAAAAGCGCAACGTGGCATGTTTACAGCAGGAGGTGACGACGTAGCAGACGGCACAGGATGAAGCTGATGGACGAATCACATTTGCATCCAGAGAAGGCACAGAAGGAAAGATTACAAGAAGACCAGGATCCTACTGAGAGGTTTCAAAATAAAAGCCGAGATATGTGAAAATAGGCTACCCCGGCTTCTTTTCTCAAGTTGGAAGTAGGTGACCTCGCGGCTAAGTGCTAGCTCCGGTTAGCTCACGGAATCATAATGTCTTCCACCCAGATCAAACTGGCTCCAATCAGTCGCTGACAGCACATTGGTAGCCATGTCGGGGAATGGTATTTCTATTAGATTTAGTCACACTCCCGCGGTTCGCCCCCGTGCTTTGTAACGGTGTTTGCACTTTGTCCTAATAGAGCAAAAAGAGCACCCCTTGTCGGAGCAATTTAAAAAAGCAATTTGTTCTCTTTCTCCCTCTGTTTGCTTTTACTGTGTTCTGGCCCAGTGCACTGGGAGCAAACTAACCTTACATAAATTACTCCTAGTGCCTATGAAAATGTCAACAAGATGTGGTTAACTCCCCGCCTCCCATGACGGTGTCTGTGGAGAGGAGGCGTGTGTGTGGGGGGGGGGGGGGCAACAACAAAGTGATATCAGAATATGAGTGAGTGCGTGGGCGACCGTGTCAGGCGCCAGGTTGTGGGGGGAGGTGGTGGGGGGGCTGTTTCGGCTGCTGACGAGGATGGATGGATGAATGTGAACATCTCTTTCACGCTCCTTTCACAGCGACTGGGCTGATTCATCCGTCTGAGATGCCTTTGTCATTTCGCTCGTCTGATGCGCACTTGAGCCACTCCCGCTGATGGATCGTTTTCAGCTCCTCCGGTCTGCGTTCTGAGTCGCGTGGTCGCCTCTGGAAAAAACTTCCAGCCCGCTGCGAGTGTGGGCGCGCGCGGGAGCCTCCGCGCCGCGTTAATGTGCGTTTGTCAACACGCGAGTGTTCTTCGCTGAGACAACTGGTCCTTTTCGAAAGCGAGTGCAGGAAAAAACAAGTCCAGGAATGCGGCCTCATGCTGTCCCTGCCCACTGCAAATGGATCCTCTCGGTAGGCGGGGGCCTTCTAACCCCCCGTCTCCTGCTGTTTTTCCCCACAAACTGCCTCTTAAGCCTGTTTTATCTGCCACCATCATTTAACCACACACCTAACTCCCCCTCCCCTTCACACTTTGTTTCGCTTTCTTTTAATCCGTCTCCTGCGAAAGACAAAGGCCAAGGTGAAACGGGAATTACAAAACATCAACATCCTTTAACAGATCCATGTGGAAATTGACTATAAAGAGTTTAGGACTCAATAGTCGACCAGATAAGATGCGACAGACGGAGTTGACTGTTCAACCAGTCCCTTCTCCCCAGAGAAGAGAGACGCATCCACAAGTCAGACCAAAACATGGATTACATTCAGATGATATCTCCTCCCACGCTGGGCTGAAATGACTCTCCAGAAAGAAAGCCTGCCCCTGGGATTTTGTAAAACGCACGCACACAAGCATCGAAAGAATGGGCCTTTTTTTTTTTTCTCGTAAAGTCCCAACAATACATGCATGTTTTCTTTTTTTCCGATAAGGCAGGCTTTGAGACTTTGAGGGAGTTCAGCACCAAGGACAGCTGCCATGGGCCTTGAGGAGCCGAATCTCTGAGCACAGACGTTTGATAAAAGTCTGTCACACGATAATATGAAAGGAGCATTTGACCTCGTATTACAGAAAGCAAGATGCCCAGATGTTTTTAGTTATATACCAGGATATATATACTAGGATACATATATATATATATATATATATATATACACCATAGTAATGGACATACCTTTATATACAAAAGTCAAAAGTTACGTCAGTCACCACTTAACGTTTTCTGAAAAGGAGAACAAAAAAAGAGCAGCAGTCCCCACAGCGTCGTCCCGAAACACAAACACGTTGCCGCCGGTTACCGCTGCTACACAGCTAGTCACTTAGAACAAAAACAGTGAAACAAACAGAGGAGAGGCTCGTTTATATTATTTAGAGAATCACTTGTTCTTGCTACGGTTCCGGGGAGAAGAAAGAGAGAGGATGTGGAAAACTGTCCTAGTGTAGGAAATTGGAGCAGCAGCGTATTTGAGGTGCATTCTGGGAAACTGAGTCCACAACATCCTGAATAAAACCGATGCAGGAAAGCACACATGACTTGACTTGGACTTGAAAATTTTTCCGTCGCAAAGCTTCCGTAGGCGTTGGAAGTCGGCGTCTTCCGCTGCAGTAAAACATCGTCAGCAAAGAAAGAAAGGAATCCAATGTCAAATGCGCGGACTGAGGGAGGCTAGGCCGTGCCAGGGGTCAACGAGCTGAACCGAAGGTGGAGAGGAAAACACTCCCCCCCTTAACCAAAGTGATCCCGGCGTGTTAGCGGGAGAAACAGGCCGGATGCTTCTGCGTCGCTCGCGGAGGATTGAAACCACCAGCGGCAGCGGTGGAATGCAGCAGAAGACGACTGACACCACCAGCTCTCTTTTCTTAGACAAGAGCTGTAATTACAGTCTTATCTACTTTTCTAAGCAATTAGTGAAATGGAGGGGAACCCGTGCTCACACACACACACACATTAACACATAATCTACATAATCACCAGCGGGTCAAAGAGGCTGTGTGTGGGTTCCTCTGTCTTTAACTGATTGCTCGATTTAACCTACGTGACCAGAGACGGGGGTAGCTCGGTAAATGACGTCGCCCCCCTCCCCCCCCAGCCGCAGCCGCTCTTGAATTACAGCCTTAATTGGGTTGGTGGTGACAAGGGCCACCGATGACCGTCCCCGAGGGAGGAGAGGATACGTAACCCCGGAGCAACCTTCCTTCACCGCTACCCCCACCCACCAACGCACCAACTTTAGTCAGAATCGGCTTTACGACGCGCCGAGGCCTTGACATTTAAGTGTTACTTCGCGTGCTTACAAGTGTGTTGGTTTATAATTAGAGCTAAGTGTGGAGCAAATATAAGCAATAATTTTGACGACTGGCTGGCTCGGAAATAAATACGCTACTACTGTAAATTCTCACAGAGCGGCGGCACCACGACAGCAGACACTGTAATTGATCGTTTGCCCTGTTTTGTGCAAACTAAATGCGCGGGTTAACAATATTGAAACATTTATTTTTAAACAGTAATTGCTCCAGCCGTACTGTTTCGGTGACACAGCGTGAAAGCGAATGTGGCAAATTAGACAATGGCGAAATGCATACGTCGACTTTTCGAAGTTGCCTCCGAACAACGAGACGATGCTGTTCACTAGCATCACAACGCTGCTTCCTGGTGGACTCCTCACCATATAACTAAACCACTTGTTCCATTTGTTCCACTCTGGATCACAGGTGTCAAACATATGATCCGTGGTTTTTCAGGCCAAGGACCCCCAAACTAAGGGGTCCACTATACATGTAGACCCCTTAGTATTACTAAGAATACTTAGAATTTAAATTATTTATAGGTTCTTATCCTGTTATCTTACTGGTCCAGCCCACTTCAGATCAAATTGGGCTGTATCCCCCGACATACATGAGTCTGACACCCGCCCCCGCTTTACGTCGATGTAAGAAAACATCCCCAATTAAAATCAGCACAGCCATTACATCACACCCAACATGCTATTTGCTAATTAATACCAGCATATACTGTGAAGTAAATGACACGATTCCTAATTAGGTCGACGCTGAATAACTGTTCTGGGGTAGTATTAGGAAAGAGTTTGAAGTATGTTCATCGTTCAGAAACATTCACAGATTCCATGTGATGTGTGATAATGTTTGAATGAATGTTGAAGTTCTGTTGGTTACGCAGTGGTGAAGTTGACCAAACATTTTGTGCGTTTTTAATCATTTGCTGAGCGTATTGACCCAGTTGTGGTCTTTTTATATACGTAACATATGGACAAAATAAACGTTACTCCTACTTCCTGGCTACCTGAGGCCGCTACTGCCAAGTCTCCTCAAGCAGCAGATTGCAGATTTTGCAGATTTTAATTTTATACAGTAGAAATTAATAGCTGATGAGATGATGAAGTTTCTGCAGAATCTCAGAGTTAAAGCTAGGGACGGATTTCAAAGAACTTTCATGTTCACTGCCACAGTTAAAAAAAATAAAAAATAAAAAATAGGTGATTCATGTAAAACTCCTTCCTCTGACATCTCTCTCCATTCCATCCAAACTATTCACAGTCTCGCGGCCCTCTCCCCCATTTCCCCAAGTGCATTCCTTAGCTCAACAAACAGATGAGATAGCGGCCACGGCGGCAGTCCTGAACCGTCGCATTAAGTGCTCCTTTCATCGCTCAAGCACATCATTTCCTCTGACAAACTGCAAACGAGCAGCGGGAGCGCGGAGACGGGCGGAGACTTTCGGCTTTGTGATCGACTTTTCCAGCTTTCCCCTTCCAAAAAAAAGAAAAGAAAAAAAAAAGAGCCAAGAAAAGCTGAGAAGCCTCAAGACGCGTTAGATGAGAGGAAATGCGCTAGTTGGCCGCTCATCCCAAAGAATTATTGGTGAAAGTTTCCCTGCCTCGACATTTATTTATAGGCTTTAATCAATTTTGTCTTCCTCGCTCCAGAGCAACACATGGTCTGTGGTTCATTCTAAAAAAGCCTCCCAAACATCCGCTCCCAGAGGACCAGCAGTGACTTTAAGGTTCACTGAGCGAGTGCATAAATAAGCCAGAGCTCTGCATGTAGGAGTGTATATGTGTCTGGGGGGGGGGGGGGGATGGGGGGAGTCAGCTGGGGATAAGAAGCTGCTGTCTGTCTGTCTGTCTGCCTGTCTGTCTGTCTGTCTCCAGGGTGCTGATGTGTGCGCTAACCACCGCCGGCATTTCCCCTCGCTTCCAGTGGCGGCTTGGGTAATTGGATGCTCCCGTCAGGGCGGATGGCGTTCCTTCTGCGACACAGAGGTGCCGCATGTTTACATCGCCGCATGTCGGTCAGTCGGGTGGGGGGGACTCGGCTCGGCGCTCCGGAACGCGGCGGAGCGTGGAGATGATTACCTGCGACGATGGCGGCGCGACTGCACAACAGGGGACGAAGCCCAGGCCTCGGCTGACTCAATAGAAATCTGAGCATATACGCTTCATGTCGCCTCGAAAGAAGGAACCCAATTAAGCCGAATCCGTCCACAATCTTTCCCGCTGCCTCATTACAGGTGATGAAATTTGGCAATTACTTTACCTTGATTAGCATCACGAGCTAAATTAGCCATCTCGTGATGAGGCCACAAGCCAAGAGCGAGCCAACTTATTGTTTATCTAACAAGCCCTGCCGTATCAATTACCACACTTTCTCACAATAATAGCGTCTAATCCCTCCTACAACACGGAGCGACTTATCAAAGCGCACCTGAGGGGATCCAAACAGCGGAGCAGCAACACAGATCTATGGATTTGTGCCTTTAGCTACTGCGCATCTAACAAGCCTCGGAAAAAAAAAAAACAATGATATAAAAATAAATAATCAAAAGAAAAAAAAACAACACATTTCTCTTTGGTTGTTATCTCGTCAGTTCTCAGCGTGATTCACGTGCCGGTTGTTAATCACACAGGTGAGAAATCCATCAGCAGAGCAACAAGCAGCCGCCCCCACCCTCCCGGCTCGGAGGCTCCACGCGCGTTCGCTCTGAATGTATTTTAGGGGACGGGGCGCGAATCTCGTCCCTCTGACTCAGAGATTTGTCATTGTTGTGACAGTGCTTTTCAACGCTGCGTTGGGATGAAATTTAAACGGAGGCTTTGTGAACGGGGACTAAATTTAACTCAGAAGCGGAGACGCTGATGCTCTTCTGTATGGCTGACACCGTCTGGCCCCATTCAGTGGTGGCTCAGCGGGGGCTTATTCTCTGTGAAGGCGTACCGCATGGCTAAAAATAAAGAAAGTATAGCAATATGACATTAAAATATAATAAATATGACATTATTATTATCATATTGTATTCAATATTAAGCTTTTCATTTAAAACCATCCTCTAGAGCAGGTGTAGACTTTACGATATCGATTTAGCTTAGAATGTTAGCATGCTAATGGCGCCCAACGGCGATTCCATTCATCTGCCTTAAACACTTTGCAGTTTTTTTATTCCTGTGCGCCATGAGGCACCTGAGCTATCGGACGGAGGCCTGGGACTTGGGCGGAGAAGGCAGGAGGAAACTATCTGTCAACCACCGGCGGCTAAACATGGCGATCTGCAGTTTGAGGCGCTTCGAAAGCTGACAAGGAACCAGCAATCGTGTGGTCGGCGAGTCAATGGACACCGCTTGCAATCCCTCCTCAGAAAAGGAAAGGGGACACGGACCGGCCTGCGCCTCCTGCTCATCAGCGAGAGGCTACTGAAATAAAAGTAGCCTGGAAGTCTGGGGCGAGCCAGACGCCCGTCAATAAATTTAATCTATCAGTCAATTTAGTCCCGCTTGAGAGAAATATGAGCAGCAAAGTGACAAAATTACCGACTGCGGTCTAAATTTCCTCCACTCCTTCGAGTGGAGTCTCCTTCGACAACAATCTCATTTCAATGCGCAGCGGTGTCCTCGACGACCATTTCATTAAGCGTTTATTGTTAATTGTGGGAGTTAATGGGGCCTGGTACGAGGCCTGTAAACCTCGAAAACTGTGATTTACAGAGGGATGTAAAGGAATTTTTTGTTTCCAGTGCGGAATCTATGCAGAGCACTTTAATTAACGTCCCGTGTGGTTTGCCTTTGATATCAGATGAAAAACATCTGCTTTGATATCACCGACTGGCCGGAAGTGCATTTCTTGTCAGCATATGGAGAGCAGCTGTTTTCTCGCCTGTGTGATTTAGTATTGATTTGAGCTTTAATTACGCTGCCATGAATTGATAATATCGATAGCAGTATCGACGCCCTGCAAACATGTCTAACCACTGGCACTCACCATCAAAACTGTGGCAATAGTTAAGCTCTGCAGAGATTTGTTTTTTTTTTTAAATCTGATTGCGTTTGGATAAAATTCTGAAGAGCCACTTCTCCAAATGACTTGGATTTGAAAAGGGACGGGGGAAAAAACAAAGCAGGCAGCCGGGACAAAAGCTGCAGCTAATCCAGAGCTAATCATTCGTAATAGCAGACATTAAACAGGATCCATTGACAGCCGCTGAATGCGAACCAAACATACCTCGTTTATCTGCTCAAAGTCAATAGAGGGAAAATGTGGGCACGCACAAAAGGCATATCTCAGTGTCTGTGAAAACCCACCGTGTATTTCCTGCATGTAATTAATAGAAACCCTGGTTCGTTGTTGAGGGGGGAAAAAAACCCGACATAATTAAAAGTAAACACCCCAAACTGCTTTGGTTGCTCTATCTCTGATCTTTTCGTTAAACACACACACACGCAGGACGTCGCAGACACACACCGACGTCTCCAGCCGTGCACGCACACCCACTCAGACGCCCCACCGAGGGGCATCGGCGCAGCAGCTGGCATAGCCCTGGGCTCTGGGACTCTGTGGCTCCGAGCGCTGTGTTTAAGACTCACTGCCCGGGGGCCGCGCCGCCAGGAGCTGCCACTCAAAGCCACAGGGGAGGAGCTTAGCAGCGGGGAGGGGAGGGGGGGGGGGGGGTGATGTCACTTGTTTGCACTTGGTCCCGACGAGCGCATCTCGAAGAGTCTGACTCCACTTTTCTGTTTTGGCAGCTCAGTATTTACCAGCTGCTTTCACTTCTTTCTCGATGCAAGAGAAGCTGCTAAAACATGCAGAGAAGAAACCGTCAGCTCCTCATTAACCTTTCATTAGTTTCACGTGTTAAAAAAAAACAAAAAAACAACAAACTTTTTGCTGTCAAGCATCGTATTAAAAACAGAAAATGAACAAAACTGCGCCGTGCAAATGTTTTGACTCGACTCACAAAAGGCTTCGCACTGTTTCTATTTACTTTCTTTGTTTGCTTCATCTCATCTTTCACCTCAAGCCGGTGAAGGATACTGAAGGGCGCGGCGCCCCAGTTCCAGTTGCAACCTTGGGCGTTTGTCTGACGGAAACGAGATTGTTCGTGGGAAATAAAACGGGCTTCAGCTGACGGCGAGGAACGCGCGATCCTTCTGCAGTCTCATCCGACGTCTACTGAGATTGCATTTGAGCATTTACATACTCTCATGCACAGATAACAGATTCGCAACTTTGGAATGCATTCCCTCCCTTCGCCAAAGCATCTCTTTAGGTTCAAAGTATGAATTATTCAAGATTTTTTTTTTGGTGTACATATATTCACTGTCAGGAAAAAAAAAAAAAAACTATTGTTGAGGTGGAGATATTAGCAGACACAGTGAGGCGTCGTTATGCTTCACACAGTCAGCAGCCAGAGGTTAAATGGGTCAGGGTGAGCAAGCGCACGGAGGCTGGTGTGTGTTTGTTTGTGAGTGGGAGCAGTGTTTACAGCTGTTACAGAACAAACCGCTTCGAGTGGAGGCCTGAAATTTATGTGACAAATATGCTTTAACCTAAGTGCAACCTCGGGGGGAGGGGGGGTTTCTATAGAAAGGAAACATGGGAGGTTAGCGCATTAGCTACACATTTCATATTAGGCCTGTCACTCTAACTGTAACTCTATTCCCAACACATGTTTTTATTAGTGTAACAGGACAATTTATAACTAAAATTTTATCCAATTACATGCATTTTTCCTTTACACCAGTTGAAACTTATGAATGAACTCAAATATATATACAGGGACACGAAAACTGTAGTTCCTCTAATGGCCACTTGAAGCTTTCTCCAAAAGTGAGTCAATCCCGCTTAAATATTAACATTATGAATAATTCATGCATGTACTCATAATATTTAGAGTGTAGCCACTTTGAGTAACAGGTGGGGGCCATCTAAAACTAAAACTAAAGTTCAGCTCCACTCATGCCCCTCCTCTTTGCTAATTTTTTCATTAAACAGACAAAGTCAGGCACTGCCAAGATGGCGACCCCCAGAGCCACACACACTGAGCTTCAAAACCTCTCTACAGCCCTAACGCAGCCGTAACACTGCCAACATATTAAATAATAATAATTAACATGTATAAGTCGGAATAGGTTGGTCCCTTAGCAATGAAGCTGTGACTGGATTTCTTACCGAGCATACTTGGCATTTATCCCGTAATCATTTTGTTTACGAATAAACTTCTCAGTCTTGAGAATGGGTCAAGGGCCAAAAACACTACAACAACAACAACAATGCAACACATTAATAACTTTTCATTAGACCTGTCACCCCTGATAAATGTGCGCACTAATGCAAGGTTATTGTGAAAACCTGAAAGTCTCACACCCACGTCAAGAAAACTCCCTCCAAAAGGTCACGCTATACATACAACTATGACGCGTACTTAGCTAAGTTAAAGTGTGACTCTCAGTCCTCGCCCCAGTACTGTTGACAATCCAAATCATTTAGATCTACAAGGCTGCCAGTCGTTACCAATTTACTGGAGAGCCGTAAAGGTTGGGGCAGCATTAGCACCGCGAATCACACTGGCGGCATACGAGACGCACTGTACATGACAATTAGCTGAGCTTCTGATTTCATTATCTACATGACGGATAATTCTGGTTTAGCGGATCACAAACCCACCAGGAGCCTTTGAGGCGAGGAAAAAAAAAAAAAAACTGGAGTGGAGAGATTGAGGGAGAGGGAGGCTAAGTGAGAAGGAAAGACATTCCATTTGAGCGCTGTCCTCTGAGGTCTGTCAGCTTCGTCTTTGCACCAATAGGAGCCAGCAGCCGGACATTTCCCAGAGGGCTCCGGGCTGAGGCGTTGGCCTATCAGCGTTCGCCGTCTTTTCTTCCCCCCTCGGAACGCGAGCGCCCGTCACACCTGTCAGCCCACCGCCCCGCCGACCACCCTAACCAGCAATATAGCTTCCAAACGACTTGCAAAGGCTGGCTGCGGTGTTGTTTGTGTGCGGTTAGGCGAGGCTTCGCTCAATAAGCGACTGTGACTTGGGGGGAGTCCTGTGGTGCTGGATGCATTAGTTCAGCACATGAATCTGATCACGTTCAGTCGGCCTGCATGCAATCAACCTCCAGCAACTTCCACTAAAAAGTGTGCACTTTCCATCCATTTTCTGTTCTCTACTAATTTTGCACAAGTAAGGAACTTCTTTTTTTCATATTTTTGGAAAGAACTTTTGGAAAACTGTTGGTTTGTAGCCATCTCAAGTGTAATAAATTCATAAGCCCAACCCGTGTCTACAGGGCATTCGTCTTAAGCAAGAAGCATCTCAGATGTCGGATGCACTGCTGGTTACTGGCAGCCCACTGGCAACCAATGTGAAACACCAAGAGTGAAATTTGAAAGGCTCTTTTGCAAAAAAAAAAAAGAAAAAAAAACTGACGTATTTTTAACTTTAACGGCGAGCATGAAGAATCTACAGAGAGCCAAGCATTGCAGGGAGCGAGCAACATGCGGTCTGTGTTTGAAATGACAAAAATAGAGAGGCATGCACAGAAGAGAGAAGTTCCCACTGGATAGGCAGACTTGAGTCAGACGTACAGAGGCCTGAAGTCGTCATGGAGACAGAGCCAGTGAACTTCAGCAGCAGCAAAGCGGCTGTTTTTCTATGCATCGACGGCGACGCTAAACGCATGCTCGCCGTAACTACCCGTCTCTATTTCTGCTTCATGTCGGTGCACAGAAACAAGCCTAAAACAAAGGAGTCTGGTAGCAGTTGACTGTGTTTGAGCTTTGCTTCTGAGAACCTTCAGAAACAAAAACTTCATTAAAGCTGCGTAAAACAATCAGCACTCTGGCAATGGATTGCATCTCTTGGGGGAAATGGTATTGGTGCTTGGCGGGCTATTCTGCCGATGAGACAGCGGGACTGAATCAAAACATGAATTTTGCTAGCATTCATTGTTACACGGGATCCTTTGTGCCAAGATCCCAGACAAAACACATTTAGGAGCCCAATCCAACTGAGAACCAACCAGCAGGCTAGCAGCTAGCAACCAACAAGAAGACACCAGCTAACTAGCCAGCCAACAGCAGTAAGCAGCACATTATTGGGGCTCCTCCCTTCATTGATGTTTCGTTAAGATTAGCTTAGCCCTTTTTACTGCTATTCAGAAGGGAATGGAAGGGAAGGGGTGAGGATACAAACCCTAGTTTGAGAAGGGGATATAAATTAATACCATAAATCGGAAACAAAATGGTAAAAACCTAAAACTGCCTCTGTTTTGCTGATGTTACAAGTTGTTTTTTCTTCCTTTCATATATGATTAACAGCTTTGGTTCTATTATAAATGTATTTCGACATCCTCGTATTAAATACATAAATTATGACGACAGTGGCACTGATAAAATATTGAAATGTGCACCTCTAAAGCTGCTGTTGTTACAAGTTGCCTTGCGTCAAACAGGAACCTTTAAAACTATGAAACATTCAACTAGAGCGTTCGCTCCCAGAGACGTCTAAAGCTGAGAGTATTCAAACACAATGCAGGTCAGCAGTGGTTCTTTCTAAACCGTCCCCCTTAAATCCTGACAGAGTCTGCAGATGGTCCTTGATGTCCCGTGCTAACCTTGATTCGGGGGAAACGATGTGAAGGTTGCCTCGGCCTCCCCCGAGGGTCACTGACATATCTCACATCAACAGAATGCAAGAGCCTGTGGGGCGCTTTGATTTATTACCGGCCTAATTAGGTCACCCGAGGCCAAGATTCATTTGACAGGAAGCAGAAATCAAAAACCGCATCTTTCACTGGCTTCCATGCCTGGCATTCAGCTCCCACTTTCCACACCCCCCTCCTCCCCTTCCTTACCCTTCAGTAGCCATGCTAATAATACACATTAGCTCTCGGTGCCCTGGCCTCTTCTGGCGATGCTCATAATATATGGAGATCTCCTGCATACATATGGAAACCTATGCTAATTGGAGTCTAAAGTGGCACTATTACAGCAGTAAAGCTGGTAGTTGAGACTGTGCTACAAATCACTGTAGTGCGGAAACAGTAATGACCCTTGCCGTGGGGGAGTTAGCATGATGTAGAGGAGCTGGAGAGAAGCTTGGAGACCGTGTTATGTGGTGGCGCCGCCAAAGCTCTGATTACACCCTTGCACGGCGGGAGCAGCATCAGGTTAAGAACAGATAAAAAAAAAGATAAATAAATAAAAAATGAGATGTGCTGTATCATCCCATTTGCGCCGCTAATCCGAGAGCTCGGTAGAGAAGCTCGCAAGCAGATGATCTCGCCCCGAGTCAAGTGCGAGAGCTGCATCAGTGTGCGGGTGATGCAATGAGGGGATTCAGGCCTCTCAGCAGCGGCAGCAGCAGGCTCCTTCCGATTCAGCAGCGAAGCTCCAGCAGATCCCATCACCACCGCCACCGAGAGTCATCAATAACCCCGCCGGCCGCTGCCAAGAGTACGACTGTGTTTCCACCACACGGACACCTGCCTGTCATCCCCTAGCAACCTGCAGGAAGAGGTTTATCTGAGGGGGAACACAGAGTATACAAAATTTGTCCATTTGTAGCCCGTCTGGGAGCCTTTGATTCCGCCGCGGTCCACGTTGAGCGACTGCTGCTCCGCACCAGCGATACGGAGGCCTGTAATTATTATCTATCAAACAAGGATTTAAAGCGGCGTCAGGCGACTTTCCACGTTGGCAGCTCGTCGCGAGGGCTGTTTTCCACTTCAGTGCGCCCGAGGATGTATAACGCTCCTCGACGCCTCCACCGCGGTTTGCCGGCGAACGCAGACTGACACCTTGAAATTTGCTCGCTTTGCTAAACGGCTTCCAAAAAAAAAAAATCACACATTTGACACTGAGACAATCAATTCTTTACAGATCAGCTTTCACCTCGGTGCGAAAGGGGTGAATCCACAGGTTAATCTCTCCTTTTTCTTACACCCTCAACTACACTTCTTAGTCTGGTTCTTTGTGTGCAAACCACAAAAAGACACCATGTATCTCACTCTTAACCTCTTCTGTGTCTCGTGACTGTACCGCGAGCACGACAAAACGCCATAAAAAGCGAGTGCACCAGTGCTAAAAATGACTCACAGCTGTTGCCGCTGATGAGCCGTCTCCGCAGCGAACGCTTAAACAAGGTGTAAACGCTACTTTCTTCAAACTAGCTGCAACAAAACAAAATCTGCCGTTTGTAACATCGGCTTCGGTGCTTGGCTTCCAAAAATAAAAAGTTTTTTTTTTTTTTTTTTTTGAGCCACACTTAGTCTCCTCTGTCGGTAAATCAAAGGGCTTCCGAGACGCCAGCTTCCACAACAGCTTCATTACAGACTGAGGAGATCACGTTGCGACACGTCGCGTGTACGTTTCGGAAGATGCATTGTCTCCAAAACGTGGCACGAATACAGCGAGAAAAGTCCCCCTGAGGTTTCAGCCAACAGCGGCATGAGCGACTGGGAGAAAGCCGCAGAAAAGAGGCAAATCACTTCTTTCAAAGTCCCCCAAAGGGACTCATGTCTCGGATGATACCGTAAGGAAAGGGAAGAAAAAAAAAAGAAAAAGAAGTGAGGCCACTGAGGAGGTACCAAAGCCTCTTTGCTGCCACAACACACTTCCCACTGCAGCTCCCTCTGCTCACGCCACTTCTTTTCTTCCCTTTCACCAACAACATTCACCCCTTTTCTCTTTCCCATCTCGCCATTCCTTTAATCACCACCCACGCAAAGAAAGTGAGAGTCCGAGGTGCTCCCATCTCCCAAGGGCGGGTCGGGGGGACGAATGAGACACATGGTCACCCACAGGAGACTTCAGACGGGCCACATTCCTTCCCCGCCCCGTTAAAACCCCGGGAGCAAACGAGGGAGGACACGTGGACGGGGGATTCACGGAGCGAAAGTGACGCCCGCGGACCTCTGAGACGAAAAATAAAAAAAAACAAAACAAGCTGTGAGGCAAAGAGAGACAAAGGCGCCCGTGACTGCACTTGTTTGACCATGTGATCGGGTTAGCCCCCGGAGAAGGCAGCAGCAGCGCCACAGCAAACCGGTCCCTATGCATTATTCACGAGCCTTTTATAATGGCCATTTACAAGGTTGTGAGATTTGGCACAAAAGCCCAGTAAGAACTACGAGTCTGTTCCAGAAGCCCGTGGCCATATTTCAGCTATCAGTCAGGCTGCCAAAAACCACTTCAGACCAACGTTTCAGTGCATGTTAGCCTTAACGTCCTGGAAGGCATTTTTTTTTTCCTCTCTCTCTCTCTCTGTCTCTTTTAGGAGAAAGTCTTCATCTGCGGCCGTCTGATCTTTAAACGCTCTCAGCCTCTTAACGTTAACGGGACAATGGCTAATTGCAAAATCGCGGGTCCCTGGTTCGCTCCTCTAAAATCAGCGTCGCTGGGAATGAAACATGCTGAACTGGGTAATCTTTAAATAATAAATCAAGCGAGAGGAGCCCTTTTCAATGATCTGGGACTAAGCAGATTTTCGCGGGCGTGTCTGAGAGAAGATATATTAGGGACGACTATTTATAGGCAAAAAAAAAAAAAAAAGCTCCATAGAAGGAACTTTCTCCAGGGACGAGGAACCCTTCGGAGGTGCTCAATAAGTTTCCACCGCAGGGAGCGGGGTGGGAAAGAAGCCCTTGCTGTGTGGGTAGGGCTTTTCTTAAAGATTCTATAGGAACTTTTCTGATTTATCCTCGTAAAAATGCGGCACTTCTTGCATTTTGTCCACGTAAGAAATCGCTTGGCTACTTCTGCTCACATCTAAGCAGTGATCATATCCCCACAGAAGCAAACGCAGACATAAAAACGTCTGGAGGAAACTTAAATATCATCTCCGCTTTTGTGCACAGCTGCTTATCGATTTCTATGCGGGGCAATTTGCTGTATACCTGCCTAGAAACAGGCACAGATGTGTACCTGGTACACGTGCTGTGTTGCTGTGTGTTCTGGGTGTTTTTACACCTCATAAGATGTTGTTGTGCCTCCTCCCAGGGAACACAATTACCTACAGCACTAAGCCTCTGGGAGAGGGGTAGGGGGGGCGTCTTAAGGGAGAAATTGCGCCTTCTCTTCCTGTTGTTCCACATTCAACCCTAATGGGAAAGTGTGCATAGCTGGGCTCCGCATATGAAGTGAAGTGCGTCTGCAGCGGTGACAGCAGGATGAGAAACATCTCCGTCAGGGCCTATACAGGAAGTGGCGCGATGGGGTGGGGAGTGTTCTTTTAAATTGGTTCCCATTTCGTGGCGCACGAGAACACACAAATCACATTTCTTCCCGTCGAACCTGGCAGGCACGTGCCGACGACAACTGGAGGGAACGAGAGGAAGAAGATTGCCCGCATAAATACTGAAAACATTGTACCTGTAAGTGAGATACATTATTTACACCGTTTTCATTATTATTACCGACGTGCGGCTCGTGAGGAGCATCTCTGTTTTTAAGCCATTCGTCGTATTCATCATTCCACCTCACGCTCCTAAAAGGAGATATAAAAACGACTGAGGCTGAGGTTAGGATCCGTTTATAGGGGACTGCAGCTTTAATGGGTTTACCTTTGCATTCGCTCAAACTGTAACGGGTTTACACTGTAAAAAATGTGGACAAAGTTTGGAGAATCAATCACGGCTGTGAAAAACTCCACACCTGAATTCCCACGCATGGAGACATATTAAGGTGTCCCTCAATCAATATTAATGCTCTCGGTTCAAACTCCAAACATTACCATTAGTAATGTTTGACGTTCTTCTCCTGACTCTTGGCCCGTTGTTGAAATAGATTTTCCATCCCCTCGCTCCAACGTCCCATTTTTCACATTAACGACGTGACACCCCCATAGTTTAATCTAATAAGGATGAATCAGTTGATTGATACGCTCCTGTCAGGAGGAGGACTTCTAATGTGACAGAGACGAGGGCTAATTCAATATAGCAGCCTCGTCGGGGCTTGAGAGCAAGAGGTTTCGGAGGAAGCGCGGCGACTTTTGCGCGCCTCGCTCCGCGGGTGACTTTGTGAGACATGTGACTTTGGGCCGTCCTTTGTGGCGTCCGCGGCTGTCAGGCAAAGCGACAGGCGCTTATCTCCTCCCGTCTGCCGGCTTATCTACTGCTCACCTACACATCGATGGGAAATCAATGGGAAGCCTTCAGCGTGCAGTCAATATAACAAATGACCAATTCAAGCTAGCACTTACAGCACTCCTGGACGGAGGCCTCGCTCGCTGCCGCAAGAGCTGAATCTGAAAAGTGACAAGCAAGCGCTGATTCTCGGCCCATCCCCTGTGATAACGCGAGAGACGCTGCAGGGCATGGTGCGTTCAGATGGACGGAGACAACCCCGAAGACAGCCGGAGGGCTAGAGCAAAGAGACTGTGTCATTTTCCTGCATAATTGTCATTTCAAGGAACAGAATCTCGTTATTTAGGTGTTTATCGACTTTAAAACTCACGGAATGCTATTATTCTGCATAATCCCCAACAAAAAGATGTCAAATATCGCTACGTTCAATTAACTTTCCAGATAAATTGTCCTTCTGGTGCTTAAATCCCCTAAATTTGGAGGAAATTTAGTGTAATCCTGTTGTGCGGTTACTCTTCCACAACATACCGCATCGTCTGAACGTCAAGCCGACGACGTGAGCCACAGCTTGAATTCGCTGCCGAAGCACTTTCAAAGAAATGTCACGGACCCCACGGGGGCAGCCAATTTCCAGAAACCTCTCCAGTGAAACCTGCCCTTCATTATGTCCTCCCTTCTCCCGTGTGTCTCCGGCTCCGTCCGTCTCACCGTTTCACGGCTTGATTTTCCTTCCTCTAGCGCTGGAGTTGAGGAGCTGTCAGGAGTAGCCGCTCCTCCGCCCCCCGACCACGCTCGCCCCACAGAAACATCTCTCCAATCATCACCCTCCTTTTAAACCCGTCACACTGGCGGAGTCAGGCCCCGTTGCAATTGACCTTCCGCGTCTCCGAGAAGAGTAGAGCGGAAAGTTCGACGACGGGACGGCACTCCAGCTGAGGGCTCGATCGATACAATACCCGGGGATCAGAAAATTTGTGAGTGGCTTCCTCCCGTGTAGCAGAGGTGATCTTGAAACCCCCGACTAGCTCTTCGGGAGTGGTTTTATTTTACAAGCTTACAGTAAACAGGTAAGCTTTTACGGTTTCATTTAGTCAATACACATAAAAATCCCTATTCTTTCTACTTATTTTCGCTGCTTCACGCTGACCTAGTATCTCTTATTAAATAGTCTCGCTCGTCCTGATTCAGTTTCACCAGCTGTGAAACAATGGACGACACAGAGCTACAGCAGGAGATTCAGATCAGACACTTCCCTCCGCCTGAGAATGGGCTTTCAGAGAGTGGCAACAAAGCGCCACCGCAACACTCTGAGGTCAGTACAATAGAAGATAACGGCGAGTCCGTCAATACGCACCCCACGCTCGCGTCTGAGTTACAATCCTTTAAAGATTCACCAAATCCTGTCCCATTTCTGACGCTACTCGCATCACACATTTTAAACAAATGGCTTTGTATTCTGTTATATGTTCACACGGATTGCAATGAATGATGCATGCATGTAGGCCAGATGCTAATTCTTTATTAACGTCACTGTTTTTTGTAGTGCACTTGAAAATCATGTCATAAGTTGAAAAGCATCTCACCAGTTAAAAATAATGCCTTTGGGATAAAGTTACAACAACCTATTCGCTCGCAGTCGACAGGAATTCAGCTGAGGCTCTGTAGGAGAATCAGCTGAACCCGACGTGTACAATGCTCGCCTTTGTCAAGGGAAGCACTGAGAAGTGTCTGATCTACCGTTGTCTAAGTCCCCAGGCCAACACATGACTGAGAAATGATGTGTGAGGGATTATTAGCCCTGGAGGTTCTCGGTCATCCGGGTCACGGTGTATCCAATAAAGCTGAAACAACGGCAACTGGAGCTGGAGTTTCTTAGAGACGTTCTAAAGGACTGGTGGTCTAGTTAAACCCCAACTCTCCACCAGTCTTTTACAACTTAAGAAGCTACGTGGATGAGGGGTGGAACATATTTGTTTCAGCTTTTTCTTTTGCATTTCACCTAACGCAACAAGAGGCAGTCACTTGATCCTGTCTCTTAACCTCCTGAGACCCAAGCTTTCATTTGATTTGAGTATTTGGGATCAGTAGGACTTAAGACATGTAAAAACTAAGCATCATCTTTGAACAGGAAGTAGCAGTTTTTCTTAAAAAAACAAAACAAATAAAGCAATGTCCTCATATGTGGACACTGGGATTATTCCATTATTTATATCATAAAGAAGTCATTAATATGTGACAAAATATAAAACCGTTTATTTTAATACCTGAAGAACTGCAAACAATGAAGTCCCAGAAGTCCCAATGTCCTCAAATGAGTACATGCTAACTAGCCAAAATTGCTAATTTGTTGTTGTTTGTATCAAACTGGAAACATTAACAAGCATAAATAAATATGACTAAAGGGCCCAGTAATGAGGACAGTGGATTTAAATGAAGCAAAATAAGCTGCAATAAACCCTAAAACCTAATCTCCCCATATGAGGACGCAGGGTCTCAGGAGGTTAAGTTACAGACAGAACAATCAAAGAACATTAAAAAAACACCATTAATGAAGGCAGACTGTAATGCTGGTCACCAAAAACTGCATTTCAACACACCTCCGAGACCACAGCTGACGGCCAGCTAGCTCGTGAAAGGGGATAACTCTCCACACCAGCAGGTGGCAGTAGTTTGAGCCTGTCATTCAAATGCGGAAGCGAGAAGAGCAACTATTGGGAACTATTACGATCATGAAAAACCACTTCGAAGTCAGTGTCAAATATGCAATCAGAAACCTTGGAGTTTTATCAGTCGTCTACCATATGACGAAGACAAAGCCTCAGAAGAAAATAAGCGAGAGACCAAAGTGCTGTAGCGATTTCCTTAAATGACCCCTCCCCTGCCTGTCGACACTTGAAAAAAAAAAAAGGGCTTTTAATATATCTGCAGCCAGTTTAAGCTTGGATGATGGCGCGTGGCAGTAAAAAAAGCACTTAGTGCAGTAATGTGTGATCTTTGAGGATAAAAGGTAACCTCTCCAACTCCTGGGAAAGGAAATTACAGGGCAGACAATAAATTCAGGGCTGGTACGATCCGCTATTAGACCGGCTGTGTTTGAGCGAGACGCGGCACGATAGAAGTGGGGGTGGGATGAACGGCTAACGACCACAAACTCGGGAACAAATTCAAAAAGAAGTTTTGTCCTCAGCAGAAGTGATGTAGGGAGGATGATTTAACATCATTGTGGGCTCAAGGTTTGACTCAGCAGGGTCACGTTATTTGTTTTTTATATATATATATTTCGAGGAATCCTCGGAATCATTCTCAGCTTTATCTTCTAGCCTTTAGGCGCTTTCTTGCGCGTCCCTTAAAAACACTGATGTCAGGAGCCTACCAAATGTCTCCAGAACAGCTTGCAGCCCATTCAAGCGTGCCGCAAAATGAGCGCTGGTGGCGGGCTAAGTGATTACTGTTGCCATCAGCGAAGGGAGCGCTGCTCGAGCGCACCAAGAGGGATCCGATCATTTTCGGCCCACACATTTAGCCGACGACGAGTCACTGACGGAGGGGAAGGAAATTAATTAGATTACTGGGGGAAAATGGGCAAAATCCACTTCTAAAACACAGAGCGGGAGAGAGAAGTTGAAGTGGAAATGATTCCTCCATCTATAACCCTGCAGTTTCAATTAGTTTTTACAGATGGGACTCCTGATATTACATTTCTCTTGGCACAAACTAAGCAATGCATCATTTGAAGATTCCCCAGTGAGACTGTGCATCTTGTAATTGGTTGGTTTTGACATTTTTTTTTTTTTTTGCTTTAAACATTGTGCTTTGAAGCGTCATTGTGCGACTTTTCACATTCATTTAAATAATAACTCACAGAATAGCTCACAGAGATCGAAGAGGAAGTAGACGGAGGAAGCCGAGGCTGGCGTTTAGCAGCCGTACCGGTTTCAAGAAAGGGCTGAGCACGGCTGCGCTCTTACACAGAAAGTAAACACTGCAAAGTCACAAAAATGGTAGACTTCAGGCTGTGTGTGCTACGTTGAAAGGCTGTTATTACTTCGAACCGATGTTGCATTATGTGCAGGAATACACCCCCTCGAAAAATGTTTTTACACTTTAGTCATCGATTCGGCTGCTGAGGCTGTTTTTGTCTTTGACTAGTGCAGCAATCAAAACTTTCAGAGGAAATGCCGTCTTTGTCTTGAAAATTGCCGTCTCGGGAACTGCTAAAGTAATTTTCAACCAGACAAATTCAGACGACCGGATTGTGAAGGGGCCGTGACGCACCAAGCCCAAGCCGTTAGGCGGTGTCGGAGCTTCGGCGAGAGTCCCTAGCCTCTGGTTCTGGCGGCGTGTCCCGCTCCATTGGCATTCGTCCGACCCCTGCTTGAGCCGATTCACGAAAAGGTTCCTCTCGTTTTTCGCCTTTACCTCACCCGCACGTTAATACACACTCCAATGTTTCCCACAACAGCTTGATCGTGTAGAATGAATAGAGTGCAGACCAGTTGATTTGGAAAATACATGAGAGGCAAAAGTTTGATTGGCAAGTACAGGCATCACCTGCTGAGTTATTTCCTCTAACTCAGCCATGGAACATATGCACTAGCTTGAGTCCTTGTGGTGCTTTCAAGGGCAACCTTTCAGTCCAGAAATAAATAACGCCCCAACCAACTGGCCATTGACGCTACTTCTTTGGCTTTGGTTTGGTTTGTCTGCGCCTTAAGACTTCATAGACTTGTCTTGGCCCCTAAATAAACCTCCAAACTAAGAACACAGCATTCGAGCCGCGTCGTGTGATCCGCCAAAGCGAAAGCATCATTTGTTCAAGCTTGCAGTAGAAGGAAAAATAAGAACCAGCATTCATAAAACAGAGACGTGGCGAGCGCCGCCGCACATACAAACACGAAGCCGGTCCTTGATAGAAAATGCATGAGCTCCGTTCCTGCTAGAAAACCCCCCAAAAATATCACCCCGCTCCCTACTTCCAAACCCTCCCCTGAAAATTTTAAGCCCATCTCGTAGCAGCCTGTTGATATCTATATTTTTTTCTTTTTAAAGACGATAGAAATTCACTACATGCGAGGACGCGCTGCCACCGGAAATGTCAGGAGCTTCAATCAAACGCCCTCCCAGTCGCAGCCGCCGGAGCGCCGCGGCTGTCAGTGATGGATCGCTCTGCGCGCATTCGTGATGTCCCACGCAGCCGAACACTGGCTGTAGGTGCGTTTGTGTTTGTGGATGACTTACCTATGTAGAGAATCCACATGGGGGGAGGAAGCATGGAACAAAGAGAGAGAGGGAGAATAATTAGTTCAATGACGAGGTCCTTTAATGGAATATCAAGCGTGGCAAAGCATTAACGGGAAACTGTGTGATACAAATATTGGTTCATCTTTGATCTCGACTATTGTCAGAAGTCCCACCTGCCCCCCCCACCACCACCAGCGCCGCCGCCGCCCCTCCACCCCCCTCTTGGGTGCCGAGCTGCTCCTTAATGATTTTTCCTCCACTAGTCAAGAACAAATTAGCATCTTTCCTCGCGCTCCCACAATCAGGCCGCTCACCTGGGAATCATCCGGGGGCGGATGGGGGGGGGGGGGGGGGGCAAAAATAAAATAAGGGAACTGGAGAAAGTTTACTTTTCTCAAGACGTGATCGATGGAGGGGAGAGGAGGAAGGAGAAAGATTGAGAGAGAGAGAGCAGAGACGGCTCTGAGGTTTGGCGGAGGGGTGGGGATGTGGGGAGGGGGGCTGTGGCACAAGAGGTAATTAGCAAACTTGTGAAATAAAGCAAGGCAGGCAGGGTAATGATTGTCGATACACGGCTGATGTCCTTGTTCTGCTGTTCGGCAGATCTGGAGGGAAAACTGCAAATATGTACGGAGGAGGCGATGGCTCAAAGAGGAAAAAACTAAGCGGGGCTCTGGCAGTGATACCAGGTACAGGTTACACATCTGTTCTTGAAGCCCAACAGACCTTATAGAGGCTTAATGCCACTAGGTGATGTATTTACCTCCTCTACATGCAGTTATTTTTAACATTTGTATAATTGACTTAATCATTCGGCGGATTTGATTATTATATTTTTGGTCAATACGTATCGCTGCAGCGGCACGGAGAGGAAATTGCAACAACCCCCGACCGTGCAAATAGGAGGCTGTTTAATCAGAATGAAACAAGATAAAAATAAAGATGAAGGAGATGACGAAAGTGAAATAATGAGCTGGATGAACAAAGGGTTGAATAAGGAGACGCAGAGTCTGACTATAAAGTGCCATATTAGATATTATTACGGAGCATGGAGGTGCAGGAACTGACTACATATGTGCAATTTAAAATGATGTTGGACATAAGCAGCAAACCGTCACAATTTAGAGAAAAAAAATGAATATATATTAAAAATATCTGCACGTTAATTTTCCGTCGTTGAACTAATTGTTCATTCTTAAAATTAATTGCTAGCCCCGCAAAATTAAATTAGCATTTCCCATCAAATTCTGTCTTTAATGTTTAGTAAATGAGACACACTGTAAATTCTTGATTATGCAGGATAGCGTAAAGCTCGTTCTGCCTTCAATTACTGTAACACAGTGCAATCACTGGCAGGAAGTCGGAAGCTAAATCGGATATTTAGTTTGTTGCATTTAGCATGTAACAGGAGGAGCATGTATAAATACTCTTTTTTCCTGTCACTTGTGAAGAAAATGTCACCTCCCTCTGCTCAATAAACTAAACAGCTGCTCTGGTGCTTTCTGTTAGCTGATGATATACAGAAGCCTGTGAGCTGCGCTGCAAAGCGGAGAAGGAGAAGAGCGTAATAGATGTGAGGGAGTGAGTCATCAGGTCAAGGGTTTCCTGGACATTTTCCAATGGATCAAACCCGACACCGTCAGAGCCCGACGCGTCTCTTCTCTTGGCCGTGACACAGCCGCGCACTTCCCCCAATCATCCCCGCCACTTCTACCGCGATGGCTGTCATTTGTCTTTCACCTGCCGCTCGTGTTTGCCGACGTGATGGCCCCGGGTCTGAGGTGGCACAGAGACTGAGTAATAAGTTGCAGGGCCGAGGATGAAATGTCCCCGCGGCGGAGGAGAGTAATCCTGGACACTGCGCTCCTAAAACAGACCCTGTTACGAGTTATTCCAAAACGCCTCCAGACTATTACCTCCGCTACAGCTGCAGGCCTCTGGATTCTGATATTTACAGCACTACTCAGTCAGCTTGTCCTTCGGTGTGATTTCCCCATTTGTTTTCCATCACGGCAATCATTTTTGACCAGTGTGTTGTCAGAGGACTTACTCCAGCAATTTACTGTGCATTCTCAGCGCTCTGAAATACCATTGCCGAAAGCAAATTGACACTCAAGAGAAGCCAACTCCAACAACACCAGTTTCCCTCCATCAACACGTCGATTTTCACAGCGGGTTCACTCTTAAAAATGTGATCGTCCTCGCTGCTTCTGATCCCCCGGTTCTCTCGGGAATCAATTTGACAAAAAAAGGGAAATTAAGAGCAAACACATCTTGGCGTTCACGTTCTACACGGTATGCACTATAGGTCCGTAAACTCATCACAGCTGATCTGGTCCTGGTTGGAGCCGTCTGCCTCATTCCATCATGAGCTGAAACACGACGATAAACCTTGAGAAAATCACACCAAGCAAATGTCAGCGCATGTAAATGTTCGCAACTTTCAATTTGCGTTTGTTCACACGGCCACGTACACTGACAGATTACCAGACAGGCAGTGGGCAACGAGGAAACAAGCTGTAAAGGATGTGGCCTTGATGGCATCAAAAGTGACATTAATGTACGTTTTCTCCAGTCGGCGGAGCAGGAGTCATTTTCGCACAAAGTGTCAAGAAAATGAGAGATGAAATGCTGCAGCTGGGATACTTCAGGAGTGACCAACCAGCTTAGTACAGGAACCAAGAAGAAGAAGAAAAAAAAGGTAAACCAAAAGATAATCAGAACTTAATCACAAGCGTCAAAGGTTGAGCAGAAGCTGAAAAGCACTAATTTAAGTCCAATTCTCTTGCACTTAAAGGAACGTCTCTGCTTTGTATTTTGTCATTACTGTGGCAAACCATGTCGTCAAACTAGAAAGCAACCTGCACACGGATAAGACGAGGGCAGGGCCTCTTCTAGCTAAGCTAGGTATATGCTCCTGCATTGGACGTACGCCACAGCTCCGCCTTAAACCAAGCTTTGGACTGAATATAACTGTGACTAGTTGTGTTGCATTTTGTGTAGCTTTGAGAAGTAGGAATACGCCAAGGGATAAGGGGGGAATCCCCAATGAGTATTCATTGAAGAGGTTTATTGTCGTGCACATAGGTGCATCATGAACGGAGATGATCTCCAGTGTCTCCAAGGCCGTAGAGGAGATTTTGAAGAATAATACCACATTACCTCTCACTTCCCCATTAAGAGAAAGAAACCTGTTGGCAGACACAACAACAAGGTCCGATCTGATTTGGCAAGACTGAATAAAATCGTGACTGGTTGCCATGCGTCCACCAGCGATGACTGGTTTGCCCGAGGGCTAGGGTTAAGGTTAGGGTTAGGGCTAGGGTTAGGGTAAGAGAGGAAATTGGAATATGCTGATAAACATTCTGAAAACCTTCCAATAAAAGATAAAAAAAAAAAAGTAGGCAGCTTTGACTTTGGTTATGTAGACGAATACATTGCGGTTTGTTTTGAAATGTTTAGAGTAAGTATAAAATTGCCTGGCCTGTCATCGCGAATAACAAATTATAGGTCGGCAGCCATCACTAATCACTTCAGGAACACCACTGGGTGTCTCGATTTATCTGAGCCGTGCATCTGGAGGTCAGACGAAGAGCAATATTCAGAAGAGGTTCTGGTATTCAACCCTCTTTCCTCCACTAATGGCTTACAGAACACATTATCCTTCACCCAACTCCCGGATTATCTTACCTTCCCGAGTGCATTGGAGGGATATTAAGAGAGAGCAACCACTATCCAAACTTTTGAGGACACCGGCTCCTTCCTAAAGGGTTATGAAAGGCAACACGAGACAACAGCTCATCCCGTCACAAACCAGCAATGAGAGCATTTAGGTGTTGTAGGGATCCTATCGATCGCAACAGATAATTGGGTCCGTAATGGAAACAGTGCTGAAGGTAAAGCTCCACAGAGACCTTGCGGCAGATTTAAATATGATGGAGTGCACCACTGATTGCGTCTTGTTGAGAAGCTGTCAATGTGTCATTTCATATTTTCCCACCGCCATCTTCACTCCTCCCCCTTCTCCTCATCCAGCTCCCCGTGTCAGAATATAGCTCGTCTTTGACCGCGTCTCATTATGTCAGAATCCAATAAAATCTACTTGTCATTAACACAATATTATCACAATAATGAACGAGGGTTATAATCAGACGGAGGATCTGACAATAATCAGTCGCACAATGGATGTAAGACTGCATGATTGTGTCAGAAATACTCATCTTGATTACTGTATCAAATTCCACGATGCCAGCTATTAATCACAATCATTTATCTTCATTCCAGCGACACAATTAGTTCATTATGTCATTGTCTTTTACTATAACATACACAATTAACATTTTCGTGTTTCCATTTGTTTCCAGAGGCAGTACTGACAGATTTTACTGAATATCTTTACCATTCACTACCAGCATGTGAATGATATAAGCACACAATAAACAGCTGGTGGTGAAGACTCTCCATCTGACTGCCACTGAACTGCTTCAGAAGAAGAAGATGCAACAACTAAACGAGAACTAGTCAAATTTGAAACGGCATTTCTTTTGCCAAGTTCTGACAGCACTAATGAAAGTGTTAATAAATGTGTCCAAAAATATACTTTCAGTTTTGTTCAACTGAACCAGATTTATTAAAGGAGACAGACTGTATTACGAAACGCCCACTTTATCATGGTTTTCAAGTATTTGTTCTCTTAGTTTCTTTCCCTTTTCCTTTGATAAAGTAGATCCTTATGACCTCATAAATGGTCAGCCACACCCCTTGACAATTTCTTGAATTTCCGTATTTTTGTTACCAGCTGCACTGGCTCTTCTGCCTTGTGTTTTTTTGCTTGGATGTTTGTGAAATCGGCAGCTAAAACACGGCCCTCTTGTGAAAGGGGCGTGTCCAGTAATAGCTCATTTGCATTTAAAGCCACAGACACTAAAACGGCCATTTGGCACATCGCTGAAAATAGAAGGTTTACAGTCACAGTAAAATTACCTGTGCTGTATTTTTAGCTGAAATTTTATAGACACATACTGGGGACAGTTGAGACTCACATTAACTTATAAAAAAAGTGGTAAGATAGGGTACCTTTAATTTTATTTCGTAAAAAATCAATTATAGGTGGTATGTTATAGTACGTATGTATGTTCACTCATGTGAAATTGCAGCACATGATATGCAGAGCACTTATTTCCAACCAAAGGAATCAAAGTAACATAAACGTTAAAAATTATGATATCTGTTAAAGCTTACTCTTGATCAAACCACATATTTTCTCCACACAAACAGAGACGTTGGAGCATCATAGATTAAGACTTGAGATCAGCTGTACATTTCAGAGTAATTTTAACATCAGCCGATGGCAAGCCACGGCCTTTAAGAGTCAATTTGTTTTGTTTTAGAGTGAAGCAATTGGGTTCTTTTTCTTTTTATAATGGGAGCTGTGTGTCCTTGATAACTACAGTAGGACTTGGCTAAGTATGACTCAGTGTCCCTCAGGGCAAAGTAGCAGCTGATACAAAGAATGACACCGGAGGGAAGAGAGCAGGGGAAGATTTTTTAGCTCAACTGTTGCTTGAGTTTGAAATAAAAATTGGATTTAACAGAGAAGGATGGAAGAGGCGGCAGTGGATGAAAAATAAAATTCAGAGTGCGAATGGAAGGCAAATATTTTTCTGGGATACAGAGGGATCTGAGAGAGCCTGTGCCTCAATTTGAGAGTGACAGAGTGAGAAAGAAACAGAGGTTGAAGGCGAATAGAGGCAGAGGTGATTGCTCAGTCCTTCCACGCTCACAGTGACGTGCCACAGACACCCATCAAAGAGTCCATGACAGAATGCATTAAGTATTAACATGTTGCTGCAGTGCAATAAAACTTCTCCAAGGGCCTCTACACTACATGCTAATTTCATTACAGCCGCTATGCAAAGGGAGACATCTTTGTATGCAAATGAGGGAGCTCAGTATAAGTAAATTACAGCTCGTGCCTGCCAAGTGTGTGATTATGGATCTGGGGTGTTTGTGCTGTAACACTCCTTCAAATGTGTAAAGCCCTTTTTTTAGTCGAATCCTGCAATGAAACAGTGTTGGGGATTTTGAGACTACAACAGAATGAAGTGTCTTGCTAAGAAGCGAGGATATCTATTAAGTTACAAAGCACGTTTTTTGGGGGAATAAACGCAAGGTCAAATCTGACATGGAATATGAATGAAAGGTCTGATTAACATAATAAAAATATTTTTTACCTAATGTTGCCATAAGAGGCTCAGGCTGATGGTAGTTCTGTAAATAGTCAAACTGTAGACAAATACCTTAAAAACCTTCAGAAACATTTATAAAACACATTCTTTCATCCATCTTTAAACACTCTCGCCCACTCACACCACTGTAGGTCAAACACCTAATCACATTTCCTCCAGTAGAGCCACTGCTGCCAATTTTCCATTATAAATCAAGTGGGATTTTGACTGACTTTGCTTCCAGCTGTGACGGCTATATTTAATAAATGGGAATCTGCTCTCCTGTTTGTAGTGTGTGTGTGGGAGTGCTGTAAAAGTGTGTTAAGAAGTGATTTAAAAAAAAAAAAAAAAAGTGCCTTGAAATGCAGTTTTAAAGTTGGGAAGTGAGAAAATCCCAATGGAGCGAAGCTGACTTGCTTCCAACAGACTCGGTTTTTCATGAATATCCTGAAAACAAGCAACTTTACCTTGAAAGCTGCTGAGCCACTAATACAAAGACAGACATTGGTTTGAGTTTTCTTTCTTTCTGGGGATTAGATGTCTTTGAGGCAGGAACAGAGAGAAGTTGGACATCTTTGAAGTGGTTACAGAATAAAATCTTTGAGCTTGTGATTGCTGCTCCAGCCTGGCCAGTCGCGCGTGACCATTACTATTCCCTTGGAAAACTTTGCAGAGAAAACTGGCACATGAAAAGCCTCATAGGTGTTATAATAGGCTGTAAGGCCATGAAAGCTAGATGATGTTTGCATATTGTTAACCAAATAGCATAACTGCCAAGTCATTTTCTGATTTACTGTTAAAATATCCATAAAAAAAATAAATAATGTGCTTGCTAATAATTGTGTTTTTTCATGTTTTCCAACCATTTTCAAATGTGACTTAGGCAACTACGCTATTAGGCTACAATATGACAGAATCTCCCATGAAATCAAGAGTTCACAAAACGGCATTCAAGCTAATTAGGAGTCGGCAATTTTCTCAGCTCTTGGTAGCAAACCATGGATTTAAATCTGTTATCTTCTACATTTGCAAAGAAACAGAAATGCCTTTTACGCCAATAAGCAATTTGTTGAAGAGGAGAGACGTTGGAATTATGGCTAGAGGCTCTCGGGCTACGGTACTGGCAACAGCAGCAAACTAGGGTTACATCTGTAACCAACTGACAATTTGGTGAACTCATAATATAAAAAGAACAAAAAGGGATTGTGCATTTTGTGTTAACAGTGTTTGTGTAATTACTCTCACTGCCAGTAAAGGGAGACAAAATGTGGAACTGTACCTTTAAGCATTAACACATATTTTAATAAGATTGTATTAAGGTTTAAGTACATTTGAGACAGATTGCATTGTCTTTTTTGACTCCAAGTTCTTTAAAAAAGACCTGATTTCCTGCTTGTTTGCTGCAGTAGTTTGGATTTGGACAAAAAAAAGGGCCCATCCAGTCATATATTGTTTTTATTTATTTATTTATTTTTTCAGCAACAGCACTACTGAAAAGCGGAAGAGTTTCAGTTTAACGCTGCTTTTTCAGTTGAGCACATCCGTCTAAGGGGTCAACAGAAAAGCAGTACACTCAACACAATATGACTGTGTCAACCAGTGGTTTACCGCATACTAAACTGCTGTCAATTCTCCGGCAACTGCCCAAAGGAAAACCCTCACCGCTATGCCTGCTACTCATCGCTAGAGTATCATTCAAATGCAAATCTGTACCTTTTTTTTTTTTTTTTCCCCGGCTCACTCGAAGCAAAAACAGTCGTCACTGTACTGACATGTTTTGACAAAATGCGGACTATAAAATAAAAAAATAAAGAAATGTTTCAAAAGACATGGGCCGTTGACCACTGCCTGCTCAAGCAGAGCTACAGGAGAGTCCCCCCGCCACAACAAAGCCGTGCTCAAGCTGCTGGCGACTCTCTACTGTAGATGCTACTACGACCTCCACACAAACTCACAGCATCTCTCATCTGCCTGATTCCAGTGTTGTGACAGACATATCTTGCGAGTCCTGCGAAGTTAGGCTACATGATGTCTCAGTTTCTTCAACGGCTGGTCCACCCTCTCTCACTGTCTGCTTTAATCTAGACTATAAAGAGCCTCACACAGTTGGTCATATCTCCGAGGCTCTGGCAGCCAAACCAGGAAGACAATGAATATTGAAGTGAAGGGCGCTCGTGACGCTCTACATCTGACAGATGTCAAAAGGAGGATTGTCTGCCAACACATTAGCCACATGTCAAGCCCATATAATATTAAGGTTGTTCAGGGGGTCTTTCTGCGCCCCCCCCTCCCAGTGGTGGTAAATCACCACAGCCATAACAGGGATTATTTTTCACGCCAGCACTGTCTTGTGTTTGATGTCGGACTCAGGCGGCTTCCACCCTTGGGTTTGTTGGTCTACGATCAAAGGTAAGATTCTCAGATGCTCAGGCCTTGCCATTGCAGTAGGTGTAAAGCCAGTTCTACTGCGACGTCTCCTCTCCAGGTTTAAGATCTGCACCTAGAAGCCAGCTTCCTCATTTATCAGGTTTGCACTCAGACAATTATAAAATTATCCCCATTGAATCGACACCTAAGCTTCACGGCCTC
This sequence comes from Mugil cephalus, assembly GCF_022458985.1. NCBI lineage: Eukaryota > Metazoa > Chordata > Actinopteri > Mugiliformes > Mugilidae > Mugil > Mugil cephalus. The sequence goes on along the minus strand of NC_061792.1, from coordinate 11,650,985 downwards.
GCTCAGACACATTTGTATTGGAAGCTTTTATGGTTTAACTTTAATAGAAATTGGAGTCAGTTAAACAAAATCAGATTTTTTTTTTTATTATTATTCCTGGTGAAAAATCTGAAAACAAGCCTTATTTGTGCTATAAATATATTGCTTCCCACTCACAATTTTTCCCACAGTCTTAACGGGGAGCTATACAGCAGAGCGGAGAAATACACATTAGAGTGAAATGGATTAACCTACAATATCACTTAACTGAAAGTTTTGTTTCCCTTGAGGTTTTTCTCTTTTTGCACGCCGAGGTGCCACGGGGCTCTTTATCTTGGAGAGAAAGAAGCGGCAGAGAGAACACTGGCGGAGAAGGAGCCGTATTGAAGGCGTAGGAGAAAGTCGTATTTTCGGGAGCATTTGAACGTGTGAGGGCTGAGTATGAACCCTTTTTCCTGCAGTCGTACGGTATATGTTAGCGGCCTAGCATCCACCTTTGCCCCTTTTCTAAACCCTCAAATGTAAATTGCATAAAAAAATGTGGAATCGCAGCTTTTAACAGAGATCTGCTTCAAACATTTGCTCTTTTTATTCGAGTGCAGTTTCAAATCTGATTAATTAACGTCAATAAACTAATTTCGTCACCAGTGAAACAGTCAGGTGTAAAAAAAAAAACCTCTGCAGATCCATCACACACGTTTAACTATTGTATTAGTTAGTATGATTTATTAACACCATCGCTGCAGCCGGTATGCCCTCAAGGGCTGATCATTTTCTCTGTCGCAGCTCTGCCTTAATTGCATCGGCTCACTTCTGTGCGACAAAGTCGAGCTGAAGCGGCTCCTTTTGAGATTCGGTTTGCGCAACCCTGGAAGGACGAGCAGCCGCCAGCCTGCGTCTATTCCTAGACCTCATGGAGCATGTATGAAAGATGTGAAAATATAGCACCCCCCCTCCTTCATCCCCCGCCAACACACCAGCTGGGTGTAAGGACCTGACTGACAGCAGAGGTGCTCAGAGGAAACATGCTCATAACCCAGAGGTCAATGATGTAGAGGTAAACTTTAACCAGTGCCCCCCCGGGAACTATTAATGTCTAATTTCATCTCGTTTGTGCACAATCAGTGTCTGAATTAAACACCTGCCGAGCCCCAAACGCCCAGAACATCTGTCTTGAGGGACGGATCAATAAGGGCAACAGCAGCTTACTGTACGAACACACTTCAACACGGCGCTGCATCACATCAGCTGCGCTAACGTGCCCGCAAAATCAATGGTTAACTGGTCGAAGTGGAACTGGGAAGCGGACAAAGTGCTCTCTATGTATCCCTAGAGGACATCAGCAGGAAACAACATGTGCTGTAAGTGCAACACATTTTTGATTACTAGTTGCCTCAGTTGAGAAAGAGATCTTTCTGAATGTTTTACAGCAGGCGTCTTCAAGGACCAAGGACCCCCAAACATGAAGGGATTAAGTAGGGACCCCCTACCTACTATATGCGTCCTATATTAAACTAGTGCTATTTATAAATATACAGTATTTTTTTGCATTCTGTATTACACTTTTCCTTATCCCTTTACTAAAATATGCTGGAATGTGGGGGAAAATAAAAAAAAATATGTACAAAAGTCTAATCAACCAAAGATTTTGCGACCCCCCCAAAGGTCAAGCTTCTCCACCATCATGACGTTCATTCTTTGTCAGAAATATCATCAATCCCTTCTTCCTTTGCTTCCTGTACATTTCACAACAACAGAAATCAGACATTAAGTTCAGGAAAAATGTCAAAAAAAAAACACAACTGCACCAAGTGGACAGTCGACTACGGCGACGACTGCGACTAAAACTACTCTTCTGTCCATCACCACGTAAAGCCCACCCAAAGGACTTGATCGGTACAGCAGACGGTTGCAAGAGCACGATCATTTTCCAATAAAGAGACTCCAGATCAAGTCCACTACAAAAAAAAACCTGTGGGCAGGGAGCTGGTTTTGGATTTCTACGTCAATTAAGATAAGGAAAAATTAGGCCCTAGGCAATGCAATGCCCTAGAAAAATTGCTATTGCAAAGCCCCACTTTTCTCTGACGCTATACGCCGTTGAATCACAACTGTGGGGCATTGGGTTGTTGACAAGATAACAAGGTAAAGAAATGCCTTTCCACAACAGGTTTCCGTCATTCCGGCTTTAAGTAAATATTGAACTGAAACCGCCCCGAATTGTCTGAGGTCACACAGCGATGCTCGGCAACCAACATCCCCGAGCCCGCGTGTGTGCGGGGAAAAAAAAAAATATGTCATTTCAAAACAAATATAACAAAGTATCTGATTCACTTGATGTGCAGGAGAAAACGCATCCTCTATCTGGACTGAAAGGATGGGAAATGACAAAGGGAAGCCAGAGAAAGAAATCAATCTTTTTTTTCTTTGCTTTGCAGGACGGAATTGGATTTTGGCAAAAATAATGCTTTTAAAAAGAAAACATTGTAGTGCCTCGTCTTCTGTGAGAGGGCTACTGGAAAGCTTTTCTAACATATGTGAATAACAACCAGATGACTGTGCTGCTGGTATGCATGATTTCTAATCTCTCATATGTTGTGAAACAAGCGCCTTGTTTAGAAAGAAGTAATTGCACAAAACAAAGTTTGTCAAACTGCACCTGAATGTCTGTGTCTGTCAGACTCTCCCTCTCTTTGTGTGCATCCATGCAGACTCTAAGTTATCTGCGGGTGTGTCTCCCCTCACACCCTCGGGGACTTTCAGTACAGTGACTCCACCATCGATCGATTTCACTGGATGATTCGTCTTCATTAACGCTGAGCTGTATTAAAGCGAACCCCCCCGCGGACGTGTGAGGGAACCAGCGGACCGGGAGACGCCGCGCGGCGCCTTAGTGTGCCGATTCATCTTGAATGCAAAGAAGGGTCAAGACGCTCCCCGGCGCCATATGGCTGCGCAGCGACATTAAAGGCAAGCGTGTCGGCGCTTGTTTTGGGAATTCGTTTCACTGATACGCGCTTTAAGCGAGGATCGCAAGTTCAAACACTTTAGATGTGGAGATCTGGAGGCTGCTTCACATTTTTTCTTTAACATGAACTGAGGGATAAATATATGTATCATCTGTCAAGAATTGCATCTAGGGGGTTCGCAATATTTTTGGTCGATTGGACATCGCTGATCTACACCATTCCACCACTGTCAGGAAAACCAAACCAGGCATTAGTTATGACACCTTTTGAGATATGTTGCCGTGACAACCCTAAACTCCTTTGAAAGTACAAGTACAATAACCCCACTGACCCTGTGACAGATTTGGACCAGTCATGACTTCCTACGGTCAGCAACCACTGCGCCAACTCAAGCAAAAGGAAAGCAAATTTCCGGCCACCAAGAGACAAAACGAACCAATCGTAGCTCTTGTGGTTTGTGTCGCCAGAACATGTTACATATTTGTGGAGGTGCCCACCAAGTTACAACCTAAGGATATAAACCAGGCTTCAGAAATCATGTAAAAAGATCTTTGGTGTCAAAAGGTGAAGGAAACAAAATGAGCTTCAACCCTAAAGCCCTAGCTTTTCTCAATGTCCAGCTCAATCCTAGCAGCTCCTAGTAGTTAATCCTGTCCTAGTATGACAGCAGTCAGGTGCAAATTAATATCATTATTGATCAACCATCACCTGGGGGAAGAGGACAGTAGACCTTTAACGGCCATCCATCTTATTAGTGATGTGGGTTTGCAAACCTTGTAACTGCTCTGGTTTGGGTCATCAAAAACAAAACGGTGGCAATTTCCATCGCTGCATTTTCCTGAGAAGTCCAGGAAGTTTTGTGGAACAGCATCAAATCCATTTTGCCGACGTTCCTTCTGAGAGTCGCAGCTGAAGTGCTTCGAATTACGCAGGCAGAGCGCAAACTGCAGCCGATAATTGAATCAGTGGCAATGATCATCAACAATCAGGGCCATCGCGGCGCCTTCATCCAAATCATTTAAAACGAAAGTGGTTATGACACTGGGTAGAAGCCGGGGACTGTCTTTGTCTGAGCGGACCAGTGCTAACCTCTCATCCCAAAAATGTAAAACAGAGGGTTTTCACATCTCCTCCTAAACGTCTTCCTCATCATACCCCTTCTTCTTCTTCCTGTTCATAATAGCAGACAGATGTCTATCCCCTGCTGACCTCCTCCATCAGTAGGGCAAGAGCACCACTGGGGCGGACTGTCACTCCCAATCGCGCTAAGTGACGGTCAAACGCAGCACACATAGTCAACCACCGGAACCTATTAGCGCTCCCCGGAGCTCCAGCTCCAAAGCAGGTGAAAAAGTGTACGGGGGAACAATGTGCAGTGATGTGATTCATTCGGAGGGGTGAGGACAAAAGTGTGCGCGCGTCAGCGTTAAGGCTTGTGTGAAATGTCAGCCGAGGGTGCAAGGTTCACTGAGAGTTCAGGGCAAATGTGACTCTTCCCCTGCTCTCCCTGCCCCGATCCATCCCGGGTGCACTTGACAGCAGGTTCTGCCTGGCTGCAACGGGGACCCCGACTCCATGCATCTGAATCAGCCTCGCTATTCCCGTCACATCTGCAGGGCCACGGCTAGGTGAGCAAGACGACGAGGCGAGGAGGGGGCAGAGCACGCCAGAGTTGCAGCTGGGTCGTTGGGAGTCGCCTTCGTTGGGTTTTTATTTGCCTGGCTGTCAAATTTATCTACCAGCTGTCAATTTTATGTTTTGTTTCTTTACTATATGCACAGGACAAGGTGGCTATAAACCCCATCTGGGAGAGAGTTTAAACACCGTCCCAGCGAAGGTTTGCCTCGTGTTTTCTGACGTCCCCAGACATCTTTAGGTTCTGGGCATTTGGAAAAAAGAAATAGTTCCTAATCAGACGTTCACAGGAGCTGTAGTTCGCCGCTTCCTGAATAATGTATTCAACATTAAGTAGTAATGCTTAAATACTTACTTAATTAGTCATGAAACCTCACAAAGTCTATGAATGATTCATCGGTACATGTGTTGAACATCGCTACGGCAAAACAGATTTTTCTGAGTCGTTCAGCTCAAACTGCTGTGATGTCATAAAGGCGGAGGTGTACATACACACGCTTATGTGTTTCTTTATGCCATAAACATCCGTCACAATAGAACTGTGTCGGCACAATGCTCCAGTCCACCGCTGAGCCTTGAAATCTCTGGAAATACAGCGGAATAAGATGTTCTGTTCCGACTGACAACAGTGAGAGTAACAATGCGTCGGTCTTATGTGGAGCTTTTATCATTAGATTCTCAAAGCGCTCACAACCGAATTCATTATTCATCCGCTCACACGGATTCCGACTCAGTGGTTTGGCTTGTGAAGATTCTCAATCATCCAGGTCCTGGTGTGTCTAAAACGCAGTTGAAAACAAACTGGACTGTGGAGCCGTCAGATGTGATGGAAATAAGACGTTTTTCCTTCCGGACGACTCTCGTTTCACTGATTGATCACAGCCTGTCAAGATCGACCACGCAGGTCTAAAACGAAGCTACAACGAGCGCAAACGGACTTGAGTTTTGGTCTAAACCCAAGTGGTTAGGGCACTTACTCACTTTACATAATGGCAGAAAACGATAATGACAGACAGAGAAATGTACAGGAAGGTCTTCAACACAGCGGGTACCATGTTGCAAAAAGCAAAGCTGAGCTGGGTGGGAATGTTTCTGTGTTGCCTGTATCTTAGGTTGAAACATAAGTGGTTCGTGTAACCTGCATGTTTCCTCTAGTTGAAGGGTGCTCAAACCAAAAGTGCACGGCTGCGTTTCAGTTCTGCAGACTCGTAGACCAGCTTTCTTTGTTGCACTCAATATATAGTGTTTCCGTGCCTCCTGGAAACTCGTCACCCAGAGAGAAATGATCAGATTAAGTCTATTATCCGGTTTTATTTCCATGTAAATCTATCCACCGCGAGCGAAACTGCAACTGATCACATTTTCAAAGTTAACCATAAATCAAGCTGAAGACAGGACACTTTGTTTAATTCACACGCGGCGCGTGTTTAACACCGCTCCAACCTTCCAGTGTTCTCCACAGGTGATGATAAATGTTCCTCGACCTCCGTTAGACACACAACTCTGAACTCGGCGTTAACAGTCGTCTCGCCAGAGGAGAGCAACAATGCGGCGCATCTAAAAATGTTGCGCATCGCGTTCTTTCCCTGCTTTTCATCAGCTCCTCGAGGCGGGATGAGAGAAAAAGCAGCTTGAGTTGATTTTCTTAATAAGAACAGTTAATCATATTGCAACGTAACAGTGTGAAACGGGGTTAACACCTGCATCCTTCCTCACCTTTATGCACCATAACAGCAACTTTTAGTCCAGGTCCAGCTGTCCGACCTCAGACTTTATTGTTTTAATTCACTCTCGCGCGCGTCGGTTTTGGCCACAACACGCTGCCAATTATTTTCTTTAATGTTCGTTTCTGCAGAGACGAGCGCGAAGCCTGAATCAGTGCTACCCAGCCCAAGCATTTATAGTCTAAGCTAATTTGCGGCGCCTGTCCCCGGACGGGCCTGAAAAATACATAAACGCGTAATGGACGAGGCAAAACGCAAGCTCGACGATAAAACTCGACAGAACAACACAAAGACGCAGACTGCAACACAATAAACTCGCTATAAAACAGGGAAAAGATTATCCGAGGCCGATTCCTCTTTAAAATAAATAAATAAATAAATGGCTTCTGTTGGAGTCGGGGATCTGATAGTGGGATGTTTCACGTGTTGATCCACTGAGGAGGCCATTTACAGATGAGTTTAAGATCAACAAATTTAATTTAAAACACAGCTTGTTCTTGCTGTGGATGATCCCCTGAGGGAAATGGAGAGCGTTTTAATAGCTGCCGTCTCCAAGGTGAAACACAAACTTTGAAAGCTAATTTTTTAAATTCAAAATTCAAACTGAGTGCAGATTTTAGTTTCTACAGTACAGTGACAAGTGCTCTCGAGACGAACCCCAAGGTGAAGCTTTCTTCTCCACCTGCCACCCTGATGTTTGAATGGCTTAAATGCTAAACTTGACAGATGAATCTGAAGAGCGCAGTGAAGCCAAATACAATGAATGAATGGCAGTTTTCCGGTAAATTTATAATAAAATAACATATTAGCCACCACAATGAGTCACAGGTTGGATTCTGAAGCGTCAACACCAGCACAAAAGCCTTCCTTCTCTCTCTTTGAGACACACACCCACTCAGAAATACCGGTGGATCTTTCTCTATCCGTCGCTCAAGGCAGTCTGCGCTAACGAAGCTCAACCACCGGGAGGGTGGAGCAGAAAAATGAACCGTAGCCTGAAAAGTCACCTTGGCCGCGCAGACGCGTGAAGCCCCGGCTCCTCGGCGGCGTCAACCTTGGCCTCGGAGCACGCACGCCTCACCTCGGCGAGGTCGGTAATAATATCCCACACATCATATCATGAGGAGCACCGGGGCCGTGTGGCGACGAGAACCTTGTTGGCTTGATTTATCCCGGGCGCCTTTGATGGATGGCTAATGGATGCGGTTGGACGGGGTTAGAATTTGTCTTTGTCGAGCAAAGATGCCTCACTCACCCTTGACTATTCAGGTGGGTTTTACTTTGCCGTTGCATGACCAACGAGACCCAGTCGTCTATCTGTCCTTTCACTAAAACCCCTTCACCGAGCTCTCAATCGCCGCCACATGCGGCGGCAGCGCGGCACAAAAATGGATCAAAAGCCCCGCAGCTCGCAGCTGGAGCTCCTTCCTTCAAGAGACTGTGTGTGCACAGGAAATCCTCATTAGTGGATGCTGTAAACAAATATAACACTCTATATAAAGAGATATGAAATGATGATCCATGATCAAAAAGTACCTCAAAAATTATCAAACATTTTTAGGTAAATTTTTTACTGGCCCCATTAACTTCCATTCACTTTCGGATTATCGTCTAAAACCTAAGACACATCTGCAAAATGAGGTTTGAGACACGATGAAAAGCTGCAAAAAGGACACGTCTCTTGTAGCACCCGAGCTAGCAGCCTGTGAGGAGAAATAACCGCAGCTTGTTCTAAGCATTTCAATGCACAAGAAGCGCGCTAAGCTTTTCATCAACCCGATCCCCGATCATTAAGAGGTATTAGTGGATGAGGGAGTCGAACACGGTCTTCGCCTTGGAAATGATGAGCGTTAGCCTTGAATGCTTGAGCGCTGAACTGAAAGTCTAACAGAGGTGAAACATCTTTAAATCAAGGAATGAAACACTGTTCATCTTCTTTCCAGCTTTAAAATAATACAAACTCTACCTGTCTCCAGATAATTTAGCTTATTTGAAGCAATATACCTCTTAATGTGTATATGATATTTGTTGTTTTTTGAAGTTTTTGTTGTGTACTGTGTAGCTTAGCTTTTATGAGCTATTGGAAAAGGATGAAGAAGAACCTCTTCTAGTTGTGAAATGTGTCACTACTACATAGATTGTGTTCCAGAAAACCACTTATATCAACCTGTAAAGGTGCAACAGATGAGAGCGTCCTCTCATTAAATAAAAAAGGAAAAAGGCTCAGTCCGTCTACAGCTGACCCCCTTCTTCTTTATTTCTAATCTGAAGAAACCACAGGAGATGTCGCCGCACCTTCCCCCGAAAAACCTTTCAACTAATCCAGCCTTTTCAAGTCCCTTCTGCTTAGCTCTTTATGGAGCGGTGCCGGTGCGGTGGGTGTCGCCCCGCGCTTTTGTCACCCGAGGCCAGCGGCGGACAATGCCGCGCTGTCGAGAAACTGACTCAAGAAAAAAAAGGCCGGACCGGCTCGCTCGCTTGACAGCGGCTGAATGAGACGCTGTGCGGAGGAGCAGATGAATGGGAGGACCGGCCCGAGCGGCGGCGCCGGCACAGCCTGCAACGTCTTTTATTTTTCACGCCGCGGCCCATTTCTCAAATGCCAACCGCCCTCTACATCCGCCGCATGAAAACGTTTCCTCCATCTCGTTTTATAACTCAAATCGAACAGAGGATGCGACGCGTGCGGCGGCTAAGAAACTCCAACCGCCGCGACGAAGCAAAACGCGCCAGATCTCGAAACTTTGGTGCTACTCGGCTCTCGTTTTATGGTGAGACACGGCAGCATAATCATCCACTTTCAGGCGCATTTATGTGTTCGTTTCACTGCACTTAGTCCACGTGGTGCCTCCAATTTACTCCTAAATCCTCTAAAAGTCATCTTTCTAACTGTGAGCCTGATCTCTACCCCAGAATATGAGGAACTGTTGTGAAGCTCTTTTTCTCCTGCAAAAGTCAGTCAGGTCCAAATATGGTCATGTTCTTTCTATTAGCAACCAATTTTGAAAGTTTAGCTTCGAGCCGAAGCTAAACTTGAACTCCCATTGGTATATATATGATATGTTTTGAAGGATTTGGTTTTGCTACATAGAAGTTTCCAATAAAAATATTCATGATGTTGCAGTTTTTCTTCATACTCTAAGCCAGAAATCTCCACTTCAGTAGCACTTACACACATTTTTCCCCTGTAAATACCTGGAAATCTAATATGCTAACAAAAATAAACAAGAATTTTGAACCTCACTTTAGAACTTTTTCTTCTTCTTTTATGTTTTACTGGAGGTAGGCTACCATTGAAGCTGCCAAAAACTGAAGAAGAAGAAGAAGAAGAAGAAGAAGAAGCAGAAAGCATGTGACTATACACGGCAAAGGTCTCACGATAACGTTTAAAAGAAAACAATCCTGCAGACAGAGTCAAGTTGAAAATATTCCAGAGAGGACTGAACGTTAGAGTCTTTGTCGATCATCCATCACGAATATTATCCTTCAAACTCAATCTCTGCCGGTCTCTAGGACACTGCTTTTGAAGGTTTCGTGAATTTGAGGCTGAGCTAAGGGCTTTGACAAACCAAACAGAAAGAAGACGTCAGGCGCAGAAAAACTAATCTGTCAAATTAGCTGTGTCACTTTTCGTCATTTCCTTACGCTCTATGCTGTTTTTAAAGTTGCGCTCCACATTCACAAGTGAAACAATGGCTCCATTTCCTTTTGATGCTCAAGATCCCTTTAACAATTGCCGTCGAGGCTCCCGCTCACCGCGGATCTGTTTTTCTGGCTCATCTCCGAGGGGGATTCAGCGAACGACGCGGAAGTGGTGTCAAACGGGTGGCGCGCAATCTTCGACATCTTCCCACGGCGCCGCCGCCGCTCACACGCAAACACGTGTTTGCATGTTTGCGTGTGAGCTAAAGCTAAAAATTGAACCCCACTCTAGGGTCAAACCCCCCCTCCCCCAGGCCCCTGTCAGCCTCACCCCGGCTCCAGCAGCCAAATAAATATGCACGCCTGCACTCGGCCTCATTTGCATCCTTGAACTCGTGCCTGTCTTCACGTATGCTAATAGCAGAGCTGGAAGGGGAGCGGAGGAGTTGTTGTCCCCGGGCGACCGCGTGCAGGTGTTTAAGCTCAGGCGAGGAGTACGAGCCCCCCCCCCCCCCCCCCCTAACGGGCCAAGGTTAGCGGCGCGCTTGACTCCGACACTTGACCTTCCTGTAGCGAGCTCTCCAGCAGGCGGAGAGGAGGAGGAGGAGGAGGAGGCCGAGGGTTTGTGTTTGGAGGTGAAGACAAAGCGGAAGGCGCGGGGGGGTCAAGCCGGCGCAACGGAACGTCAGCTCTTCAGAAGTGAGCCCACAGTGTTCCAGCAAAGACTACAAAAACAAAGGATTAAAAAGAGCCCCTCGGATTTTCCTTTTTTCCCGGGCCCACATCTAAGAGGGGGGGCTTTGAAGTGTGAAGGGTTTAATGCAAATATAAAGGAGCAAACGTTCCGGCTCCTCACCTGTCGGCAAACGACACCTGTTCGCCTTTCAAGGGGGATTCGACGACTGTTCGATCTTTTCTCCCGCCGAACGCGGCCTTTATCCGCCCCCGTCTGCTCTCTCTCAGGGTGAGGACGGCTGTTGATTAAGTGCCTCCGCCGGGAGCTCGGTTATTTGCTCGGTGTGTCGTGCCGTTTTTTTTATTATTTATTTATTTATTTATTTTTTGTTTTGTTTTTGTTTTTCTTCTTCGGCGGCAATAAAACAGAGAATATTGAGATGAAGACCCAGCGAAGGAGGGGGACGCCACGGCTCGACGGTTTAATAACCGCGAGGATAAAGAGTCAACAAAAGGTTCCCGTTCGGCCGCGGAGTCAAGCGCTGACGTCGATGAGTTTTCGCTCGTGAAAGCAGATTTCAAAGCCCCGGAGCTGAAAGTCGGGAATAGATTAGACGCGAGCAGATTCGGATTTTGGAAATTTGAGTCCGTGAAAACACGTCAGGCCCCTTTCAGCCGGCGCTGATTGACGAGGCTTTCTTTGCACTTTTGTCGCGTGTTTGGGCGACTTTTACAAGCTGCTGTGCTTTTTTTTCCCTCCCCCCGCCTCCTTTTTTCCTTTAACCGATGCCAGCAGGGGGCTGTCATCTCTAAAATAAATGCACGTTTCCCTGCTGCTTCATGACGAGATGCGATGAAATAATCCTCGTAAAGTAAAAATGATTAAAGGGCTTCATTGGCGAAGTGAGAGCCGGGCTTTGTCGGTGACATTTACTGCGAGCGTATAAAGTCGTCCTGAGCAACATGAAATGCTTTGTGTTAACTGCCAGAGTCCATTTGAAAGTTATGAGCTTAGACAACACAGAAGGCTTATAATTAAGCATTCAAACAAGAAGTTTAATATTAATGAGAGTCCTACTGAGTCATCTCTCTGGTTATTCTCTCTCTTTTTTTTTTTTTTATCCTCGCTGGAAGAAATTGCGAGGAGTGTGTATCAGGTGCGTGTTTATGGGGCGACTTTTCATGCGCGGCGTTAAACATCTCAGCAATTTTTCATGGATTACCTCCATGCCAACCACGCATGCAAAAGACTGAAAGGAAGCACTAATCTCTCCTCTGTTTGATCTTGATTAAACATCTTGTCAGATTTGCGCGATTATGGTAATCGCAGCGACTTTCTGATTTTGGCAGAAGGAGGGGAAAATAAAAACAGGCTGAGCCGATTACACAGCCTCTTGATGGTTTCCTTGAAAATGCATCAAAAAAAAAAAAAGAAAAAAAAAGATGTTTCGCTGACGCCGCGGAGACGAGATGACACGACACAAAGCGGCTCCGGTCGGGATTTTGTGCGCGCAGCCGGGGTTAAAAATAGCCGGGTTCTGGTAAGAGCCGACGACGGTTCAAAGTAAATCAAAGTCAAAGCTAATGGCATCCTGTGCGTTAGAAGGGTTTGATTACTGGTGGGGGGTTGATCTGTCGTTCTCTCCGGCTGATGGCACCCTTCTCTTCCCTCCAGCGTGACGGATTACACAAGAAAGGAGCGTTTTGGGTTTCAAGGAGCCGGTTTGATTCATCAGTCCACTCAGGACACGGTGCTAAAGAAACAGTGGCCAATTTTATTTGTTCTCCTGTGTAAGAACGAAGCAAACTACACGCTACTGAAATAAAAAGTCAGAAACCTGAATATGGGAGCGACCTGATTTCGTTTAAATCAGGTCGATGTGAGAACTCAGATTAGATCAATGATCGGTTCTTAGATTTAATTTCCGTGCTGCAGATCTGGGAAAACGATCCAAAAAGTCGGATATTCATTCTAAACGCATTACAGGGACGTGACCGAGGAGAGAGCGCCTGACAGGTTTTTTAAGCGGACAGTGTTTTCGGTAGCGCTCATAACTTCCCATCCTTCCCTGAAAGCATCTTCTTCAGACCGAACCATCAAAGAACCACCAGCGGCCGGACACAAAACCTCGCACTCGAACACACCACTAAAGAACTTTAAAGAGCAGAAATACGTATTAAGTTCTTCTGACTATCCCAAAGGACATCATTTCTAAGGTGCGGCGCGCTCGTTTGAAGTCAACTGACCTCGGACGTTTCCGCCTCATTCAAGAGAGACGCCCTTGCAGGGCTTGGTGAAGTCAGCAAACGCGGGGCGTCGAGTTTCTGATCGTCGCCTACGTGATTGAGAGGCGAATATTAACCCGGGCCTGTTTCAAACCACAACGAGGGGCCGTGAAAGCAGAAGGCGCAGAGGTCACTCCACCCCTTCTCTTAAAGTATGAAATGAAATCGCTTGTGTCTGGGTCTAAAAGTTGCACTCGAGCACAAAAAGACGACAGACAGCCTGTGTGACATGAATTAACCAGCAGTCGTCTGTATCATTCAGAAACAGGAACAAGGAAAAGAGCAACAGTCCTATAGAGTTCCTCCTGAATCATGAGTTATACCATTGGCTCGGTGGGCCACAGGGTAAATCATATCAAAGGACCTGTAACCTTTGGTCATACAGTGCATGTGATCCAACCGAGTCTCAGTTTAAATACGACTGCTCAAAAAAACTAAGATGTAAAGTTTCAAACCTGCTTCTTCTCCCCTTCACTCTGACATTTTCTGCTCCCCGTCCCCTCCGACTTCTGAGGAGACGAACTCGTAAAGGTGCGGGGAGCTGAAACGTTTTCCCTCTGTTTCCCCCGACAGCGTGTCACGAGGTTAAAACCTTTCGCTTGAGAGATCAGATATGATAGCGGATGGGTGCCGTGTCAGATCGAGGACGCGACTTCACCCCTGAGCCTCCTCAGCTGAGGAACTACACACAGCTGTAGATAAACACTTTTTTTACCCCCTGTCTACTTCATACACCACACACACACACATATATATATATATATATATATACTGTATATAGATATATATAGAGAGACACTGGGTTCAGGACACAAATGGGCACTCTCCCTGTGAAAGAGTCAGTGAATGTGTCACCAGGTCCTGAGTCGCAGTGTTGAGGCGCAGACAACCAGCAGGAAACATTTTCTTACCGGTTTCACCTGCCTGCCTTGAAATGTTGTATTCCTGTCAGAGTCACACATTCCTGTCAAATTTTTAAGTCTCTCCTCCCAGTCTGTCCCCTCCCTCGTCCCCCCCTCCCCGCTCCGCCATGCTTCTTGTTCAATTGAGAGAGATGTGCAAAAAGAGAGAAACAAATAAAGAGAGTAACCGTGCCCGTGTTGCTCATGTCATTCACATGGTTACATGAAAATAGAACTGCAGAAGACCCCCTGCCCCTCCCCCGACCCCCACTGCCCCCACCCCCTCCCCCTCCCCGGCTGCTGTTATTTCTGACAGGACCAGCCAGACCCGGGGCTGAAGGAAAGCTCTGGAGGTGAGGGAGTCACGTTTCAGCACCACGGACAGCGCCACTGCCACATCCAGTGTATTGGCTCAATTCAGCACTGGCAGCTGGACAGCTCCTCCTCCAGCAACTCCAGAAGAAGCAGAGGAGGAGGAGGATGAGGCCAGCTGGGGCTGAAGATGTGTGATCTTCAACCTGCCAGGGACGCAGCAGGAGCCGGGACGATAAAGACAACACAAGCAGTGGGACAAAGAGACACACGGAAGGGACGGTGGATGAGAAGAACTGTTTAAGAAATATCACATCCTTCCCTCTCCACCCTACTGAATCCCTCCCCGTCTCTTGACTACTATTTGAAGCCGCCTATACGGTGTGTCAGATGAATTTCAGTCATTTTAATATGCAGAGCAGAGAAGGGGGGGACCCCAAAACCTTGTTTTGCCAACTAAAACCTGAAGAGAAATCACAAAATTCATTAAACTGCTCACGGAAGCTTTAATTAGACTCCTGGAAAAACTCACACTCGTCACACTGAACTTAAACATCATTTTTTTATGTTTAACTCGGGTTACAATACCACCAGTAACCACTAGATGGCTACAATCTATGAGTTCAGCAGCTCTGGATGTAAAGGAAAGGAAGTTTTTCAAATACTGATACTTATAAAGCAGCAAAATGTCCAGTACATGATTGAACCATATGAGTTAAATGTGATAAAAAAAAACAAAAAACTCAAAAAAAAAAACAATCTAGACCAAATGAACCAAAGTTTGTGAGAAGCTACAAGTCCTGTTAACCTTGGAAACCTTTGATCCTGTGTCCACAAAAGCATTTATCCCCCCCAAAGTCACTGTTAGCATTCACTACAAACTACCAACTTCATCAAAAAAACCCCGGAGGAAAGGAGCTGCGGTGGCTCTCGTCCAAACCGACACGTATCCCTCCACACGCTGGAGCCCGTGTCCTTCCCGTGAACCCTGCAGGCAGTCACAGTCTGGGGACGGCGGTACAGTGGGACAGTGGCCTGGAGGTTGAGCAGCGAGCTTGTTACGCCAAGGTCGCCTCTTTCAGTGCCAGACCAACTGGGAGAATCTATGCGGGGGGGTGGGGGCGACGAAATTGAGTGCGAAAGCCTTTTCCGCTCCCTTAACATCTTCGGCGGAGGTGCCCTTGAGCAAGATACTGAACCCCACTTTGCTCCAGGGGACCGGCTGCTGCACGGCCGACAGGAGCAGGCTCACACTGAGCAGCAACACTGTCGTCGCGATGTGTTACAGTATCAGTGTGAAGGAGGGCACGGTTGTAACGGGGAGGGGTGGTGGGGATGATAGCCCGGTCAAAATTCCCTCGACAAGTTTTTTTTTTTTTTTTTTCTCTCTGTAAGTCACCGGGATGAGAACTGGTGAGCGATTTTCTTCGGGAGTAACAAATTGTGAAAGGAGCTCAAATGATT
Source organism: Mugil cephalus (assembly GCF_022458985.1). NCBI lineage: Eukaryota > Metazoa > Chordata > Actinopteri > Mugiliformes > Mugilidae > Mugil > Mugil cephalus. The sequence goes on along the minus strand of NC_061792.1, from coordinate 11,635,397 downwards.
TTCGAGAGAGCGGCGGGTTCAAGGACAATCTGCTGCACCGCCACTACTGCCAAGAAGAAGAAGAAGAAGAAGAGGAAGAGAGGTAAGGAGGGAAGGGTGAAATCAAAGCCAAGGATAAAGAAGAGCTCAGTTTTAAATAATAAAAAGTTACGTTAAAGCTATGCTTCCTGATATCTGCTTTTTGAACCTGTAATAGATTACAGAGCGTCTGTGTGCGCTTCAGCCGGTGAAGCCGCGCTGCACCGAGATCTGACCGTTTGCTCAAGTGAAATTGAGCGAGCCTGACTAATCACTGGAGGCAGCGAGACAACAAGAGGCCGTGTGCGCTTTGATGCGAGCTGACAGGAGCGTCTCAGAGGCACTCGCTGGGTATTAGCCTCAAACCGAGGAGCCCCCGACCGACCGAACGGCCCTCACATGGAACCCAGAGCAGCAGCGACAATGGCGGCGGAATGTCTTCATTTTCAGGGCGACCGTTAATGCGGGAGGAACAATGAGTTAAGCCTCAACTTGAGTCGCATTACAGAACTGTTTGCAGAGCGTTCAGAGAGCTCATTCGCAGGCCCAGATTAACCCGGAGTCGGCGACGCAGACGCGGGCCGTCATGACGCGGGACCGTTCGCGCCTCTCGGAGGTGGCGGACGTCCGCGCAGAGCGCGTCACCTGCTCGATGTTAAAGTCACAACCGTGTGTGAAAATCTCCCGCCTCTGAGAAGAGTCGGGCCGAGCGCAGAAACCTGTACATCACCGAATAAAACTGATACAAAGAGACATACTGACACTGATCCGGCATAACATTATGACCACCTTCCCACTGTTGTGTAGTTCAGTTGTGTGGGCTTTCTGAGGGTGTCCTGTGGTGTCTGGAAACACAATGTTGTTAGTGGGGGGTCTTTGGGTCCTATGTGTTGAGGAATCTATAATAATAATAACAATATGATAATACATTTTGTTTCTAATGCCCTTTTCATCAAAAGATCTCAAAAACAAAGGAAAAAAATGTCTCATTTTGGGGAAAGAGAAATAAAAACATGTTCAAAAATAAAAGTGGTGTCCAAAACATGCATGTCCATGTCCATGAATGAAACAGGAAGCCAGCGGAGTGAGTGGAGGTAAAGCGCTCATGTTTACACACTCTCATCCGGATCCGAGCTGCAGAGTTTTGGACGATGTTTTAAATGTTATTCACTTCTCCCATCAGTGGTTTTAATGTTGTGGCTGATAAGTGGCCACGCTGAGACCGTTAAACGTCAGCGGCCAATCTGAGCTCCACAGTGAATTCCCTCACATCCAACCTGCTGGCGCTGGCTAACGAACAGCAATAAAACACACGCACCTCCGCCTGAGGGTGAAGCTTCCTCGTGACGCTCACACTGTACAACAACAGGAGCGGGAGAGGAAAAAAAAAACGTCACCCGGCAGCAACAATAAGCCCTCTCCTGTGTATTCACATGTCATGCGCGCCTCAGCTACTCGCTTCTGATTCAATCACGGCCTCTTTTGTCAAATGCAAATATTCTCCCCTCAGTGAGAAAAAAAAAAAGAAGAAGCAAACTTGAAACACGGCACCGTCTCAGAGCCTCAACTCCCACTCGCTGTGTAGCTCCTCGGTGAGCGCATTAAGTGCGTGTCTGGGAGTTGTCAAAACATAATGTATGTAAATACAAAGAGGGAGAAGCGGATGATTCTGATTATTCGTTAAGGGGGGAAAATAAAATAAGCCCAGAGTCAACACATGGAGGGAGGATTTGTGTTTTTAAGCAGCCGTGAAATCAGGTCTTTTCCATTTCGGTGTTTGTCTCGTGCCACGCGCTAATTTCCCAACGCGCCGGTCACTTCGGTGCGAACGGAACCTCAAGGTGGAGCTTCTGCACCTGGGAGCGGCCCGGAACACGCTTAATCTGTCGCGCTGCAAAAGTGGGGTTGGGGGATTAAATCCGGGGATTAGACGTCTTGCTCAAGGGTACGCGCGCCGAAGATGCTAATAGAAGCAGCTTCTCCGCGGATTTATTTCGTTCGCTCAAAATGTGGAGAAAACGGGAATTAAAGTTTACACGTGGCGGGAGGAGAGACAATGGCGCCCCCCCCCCCCCCCCCCTCGTCTCCCCGGAGGAGAATTATTTGAATTTCAATGCGGGATCCCGTCTGTTAGGAACGAGGCCGGCTATTTGCGGGGAAAGACGAGGAGGAGGTGGGTAAATGAGACGAAAGGGGGCGAGCAAAATTTGGGTTTGACAGGCGGCGGCGAAAAGACGGAGGCAGCAGCTCATCATTAGCAGCCCCCTCCCCCTCTTTGTCATTGACGACCGGCGCCGGCCACATCTGCATCCGAGCATCTAAACGTTATTGAATGGCCCGCGGAGCTATGAAGCGGAGCAGACAGGCGGAATTGCATTCTAACGCCTCCGATTAAGCTGATCAATAACGGCCCGGTGGAGTCTCGCCGGCATCACGAGGTGGGGGAGGCGGCGGAGACGGGGGTCACGTGGGGGGGGGGTAATGAGGGAAATGGAATGGGTGATGGGGCTGGGACTGAGGGAGGAAGTGGGAGGTGGAAGGAAAGAAAGAGAGGGTGGCGCAAAGTCAGGCAGAGGGTGGAGGAAGGGCAAGACGCGCAAGAACAGGGGAAGTTTGATTACAGCAGATGGGCAGATTATTATTGTGCCGCGGGGATGGGATGAGTAGGGCACAGGTGGACAGAAGAGGGAGAAAGCAAAGGGGTAACGCAGCACTTGAGCGAAAAGAAAACAACATCTCTATCCTCCCTCTCTCTGGTGATTTCCCCAGAGAGCGGGAGGGGGGGCGGGTGGTGAGGGGAGACAGAGAATTTCCCCGTGACTTGGAACAAAAAAAAACAAAAAACAAAAAAAAATGCATCTTCAGCCTTCGGAGGTCTCATGCAGATGAAGCGGGGTCGACGTCTTTCGGCGTCGCTCATCCGTCGGCTGTTACACGACCTCGCTCGTTTTGCTCCTTGTTGGATTTCCTCTTTGCGGATCAGCAGATAATGTGAGAACAAATAAATGCCAACAGATCAAGATGTATCCAGGATAAATGACATCGAGCCTTCTCTCTCTCTCTCTGTGTGCAGGCTAACCTCCTAAAACATGCAAAGCACACAACGATTGCTGAGCTGGCGCAAGCAAACAAGCCGTCACATGCTCAGCATGAGCTACAGGCTACCATTTCCAGCTCTTTTAAAGCCAAAACAAAATCCCCATGATGCATTTCCCTTCCTCGAACCTGGTGTCGACGGCCAGTGCTGCAGGTTGATGCTAATTTCGGCACAATTAATGTAATCGATCCCGCTCACGGAGTCAAGCTACTGCGGAGATATTAAGAACTCTCGCCCGGATTCAACTAAGCACTATTGAATAATTACCGCATGGGTGATTATCTTTCAGCTGGCAACAAGTTATTTAACCCCCGACTGATGCAATGAGTAGCTTCTCATTCCTTAGACAGCCATGTGGAAAGACAGGATCCTGTTTGAGAAGGTTCACCACAAATTAGTGAGGCTAACCGGGAAAAAAAGGTGTCAAGTGAGTCTCTTATAGAGCTTCGTCATATCGCGATTTCGATGCACAGTAAGTACAGAAAGCTAAGCAGCATTAACTTAAATTTGTTTTTTTACCGTATATAAAGATGGGCAAACACTCCATGATGTCACTCATATTGGAGCTAAGGCAGCTAGCAGCTAGCAACATGTCCTTAATCCTTAATTGTGCATAACTTTAGACCTTGACAGTACTTAAATAGCTTTTGGAGGTCAGTACGGATTGAAGAAAGGCTGTATAAAAAATGAACGTCATGACAACTCCTCAAAACTCAAGCCAGAGAATGAGTAGCTCCGTGTTAAAGACGGTTTCTGTCATTTTAGGTAGTTAATATAATACTGATGTATGTTTGTTCAGGTCTTTGATGCTGTTTAAAAACAGGATGTGACATCACGGTGATTGACAGTTGCCACTGGCACACGGTCCCATAGGGACCTGTTTTCAATGTCTCTTTCAAGATATAAGGCTTTAACCTGATTCTGTGTTGGGTTGTGGTGTCAAGCCCTTAGTTCGTCTCTGATTAAAATTCAGCATCCATGCCGGAGTCTCTTCCCCCTCTAAATCAGCTCAGTCAGGCACCGCGGGGAAAAGAAACTGCCCATCTTCAACGGAATTAAAGTTTTAATAAACTGTTGTCTTGCTCCCAGCCCGGCTCAGCCGTGACGCGGCATTAGGGGATCCGGTATCTGATTGGTCGCCCGCCAGCGGCACAGGGCGACGAGGGGGCGTGGAGGAAGGTGGGCGGGGAGGTTGCGAGGAGCGGGGCCCTCTGCAGCAGCAGCAGCAGCAGCAGCGAGAGCCTTCCAGATGGCTGTGATTTATGAACCTCTCTGAACGGCGGGACTAATGAACGCTACTCGACATGTGTTTGGGATGGAGGGAACGTGTTCGGCCATCGCTCCGTCTTTGAGGAGGGGGGGGGGCCTTGGACGCTGCATCATAACCGCTAATGGATGGCGAAAGCTGCGTAGACGCCGGGCTCCCAATCCATCCTAGGCGATGGACGTGAAATAAAACGGTTAGAAACAACCACGCATCCCTAAAAGGAACGGCGCTAGGGTTTGTAAACATAAGCATGACAAATTAAATCAATTTGCAGAATTAATTAGCTGATTAGATTGGAATTTTCGTCCAGAACGGGAGGCCGGACGGTAGCCATTGCTCTGCACCTGGACAAACAGCATGCGCGCTCATTTTATGTTAAGCCAAATATCCCCCTCTATGATCGAATCCGAGAGTAATTATTTTTGTCGACTACTTATGTGATTACTGTGCTTTTTTTTTTTTTTTTTTCTCCAGCTGCAGAGACGATCACAGTTACCTATTTTTTTTTTCATTGTGGCTGAGTGTAATCCCTTTACATGGGCATGTTGGCGCTGCCACCCGGTCCTGCGCTCCAGGTGAGCATTAGCGCAAAGGTAAAAATCGATACTGCACGGTGCATTCAAAAATGGCAACTTTTAAGGAACTAAGGAAAATCGGCGCCGTTTATAAAAAGGTGTTTGTTGTCGATTTATAAATGTGAACCCGGCTTTGAAGTGGATTCAGATGTCGCCTTGGCCCACGTAATCCCCCGAACTGAGGGGAAACATGGAGGCTTTTAATGATGTTCACCTGACAACAGTTAAATGTCATTAGACCCGGAGCTGGGAGCTAAAGCTAAAGTTAAAATCTATAAAGTTTTATCTTTTGAAGCAATACTTGTCTAGTTTGTTTAATATGTACAAAAAGTCTTTCCATACGTCATATTTATACTCCAGAGTGACATCAGTCGTCTCATTTCACACATTTTCTCCAAAAAGTCAAACTATTAATTTCTGTTTCAATCTTTCCGCTTGTCTGCTGCTAAATAATCTATGTAAAGACGACTGAAAAGCTCCTTCCAGAGTCAATAAAGCCTCCGATACAAACCCCCTGTTGTATTGCAGGTGTACCTTATGCACATTTACACAGGCGCCAGAGTACACGATCGTCGATAAACGTGTTTGCAGAAATCAGCCGCTCTCTGTGATTTATTCTGCGCTGAGGACTCTGCAAAGTGTATCCTTTGATTTACTTATTTTTATTTATTTTTTATTTTTTCCCGTGGCCCTCTGCGGGTTGCTACGTCTCTGTGAATGGGAACAGGCTTTTAAAGCACAGCAGGGGTTGGGAAGCTGCCACAGATGGCTTTTTTAACAGTACACGCGTTCTCAATCAGCTCCAGAGGGATGTTGATCCTTTCAAACACCCAGGGACAACATAAACTGTGAGACCGTGTTAGCTTGACATATGTTTAGATAATGTACATACTGTAGGTGCGCGTGCAGGGATTTGCCGAGGCTTTCCGAAATTGACTTTTACACGTGTACAATCGCCTAATTGCCGCCTCTTAGTCTGGTCTGGAATACATTTAATGAAGCTGTTAACATGCATAGCGAGAGGGAGGAAAAAAAAAAAAAGTCATGTCAATATTCCCTTTTCACCGAGAGAAAAACCTCCCCTGCTCCCACAGGTTTCGAGACACGTCAATCATATCTGTCCGAGCGTGAGATGCCACCAGAGTGGAAGGGTTATCTGAGGAAAACAAGTTCAGGGTTAAGAACACTTTTAAAAATTAACTTTTCTTAGAAGTTATGCATGTAGATGGCCGAGCAGCTGGGAGATTTTTTTTTTTTCCATTTTTTCCTGCGGATTCAGTGCTTCACGTTTTAGTAACTTCTCAAAAAAGTGTAAAAATGGCAACTATTTTTTTCTTTTTTTTGGCACATCCCAGTTGCCAGGCAACCAGCAGAGACTCCAGGAAGTTTGCAGGCCGAGAGAAACACTCTGGCATGTAGCAAAATTGTGTTTCCACACACTCGGTGCAGACTTAACAAGACGAGATGTGACATGTTAATCAGCTTAAGAGGCTGCAAATTTTGCCCACTAGCTGTTTCTCCGAGCAAATATATGCTAAGCTAAGTTAGCGCTACCAATCATTTATTTAGCCTCTGGCAAGAAAACATGCTCTTCTCCGTGAACTGTTTTTATTTATTATTTTTCTTTTAAAGCATTTGCACTTTTTGGACTTTTTCATGAAATGAAAAAAAACACACTGATTGTACAATTATTACCCCTGCCTGAAGGGGGAGACAAATTTTCAGCAGTGTTTATTTAAATGTGCAGCTATTTTATTAGTTATTAATTAATTAATTAGTTAGTTAGTGTCACAAAAAGTGGAGAAAATGCTTTTGAACATATATGTTGTGAATTATTATTATTTTTATTTATTTTTTTAAATGGCCGTTTATGCTAATTTTGCCCACACTAGGTTGAAGCCTCTCACCAGAAATGTGAAATGCATGAAACTGGATGAGGGTGAAGTCACAACCCTATCAACATACTGTGATTTAATGAGTTTTGTCAGTGGCAATGGTCGAGAGGTGGAGATGAATACGTACAAACAGGTTCCACTGAAAATAAATTGTTCACAGTGAACCTGCACTTGTGAAGTGTGAACTTGCAGAACACTGATCGACATTTTTGTGTGTGTGTGTGTGTGTGTAACCTGTCAAACTGGTGCGAAACCACGTGTGAAGGTGGACTTTTATTATTAATGCCTCCCCTTCGGCCCTTACTTTCAAACAATTTTTGTTTTGTTTTTTCAAAAAGTAATGTAATAAACTTATAGTGCTTGGATATGCTTTTGTATTTACACAGCAATATTTAATGTGTTTATTTCACACAATTAAATGTTCGTGTTGCCGCTCTGCCAGTGATGATTACCGCAGTCATTTAACATGTGCCCTTCTGTATTTGCTCCTTTCAATGCTGGCAAAGTGGCTCCCTCATTTGCACAGAGACACTAAAATGGCGATATGGTCTGTTAATCGTCAGGCGGCATCCCCGGCGGCCGCCTTCTGAGTCAGACAGAGGGAAAGTTCTTAAGTCAAGTGGGAGGAAGCAGAACTGCAAAGGAGTAATCATGAGAATATTACTGCACAAAAGAACTTGAGCGTAGACAGCGAGGAGGAAGGGAGGTTGTAATTTTACAACAGTGAGAGGGGCGATAAGATAGCACCTTCAGCTTGTCAAAAGCTAAACTGCAATCAAAGGACAACACTGAACTACGGGGGAGACATTTGAAACTATCTCCATCTCAACAGCAGAAGAGGTTTTGGAGAAGGTGTAAATCAGCAGAATATGAGGGGTCCGAGGATAGAACCCAGTGGGACGTTGCCAGAGAGGTGTAATTTTCCATCAGCAGGAAGGACAAACAAATAACACCTTGTCAAAAGTTAAAAAGACAATATTCAACTCGAAAGTACAAGGAAACCTTTGGGACTATCTCCAGCATCAGTATTCTCACGATTATGTGACTTATTGACTTGGAGAAGTGGTAAACAAGCACAATGTGAGGGGTCCAAGAGCAGAGCCCAGTGGGACACCCAAGCTTTGCAGGGCTGTGCTAGACTTCTTTATTAAAACTCTAAAGAAATAATCCTTTCACAGTGAAATTATAATCATTCTTTTCTATCTGGTTAGAAGGAGTTCATCCTTTTGATGGAGGAAAAAAAAAAACAGGACAAGCTGAATGTCTAGCTCCAAGGTTGCCTACTCGGCTATGTTATTTACAAGAGCAACATACTTGTTGTACGTGCAAGGCAACACTCAGACAAAAGAGTTTAGCTGGCTCAGACCCAATTACACACCACGAGATCCTGCCGTGTACGTGCACCAACACCCATTGATGCTGAATATGCAGGTGGGGAGGATCTGTAAAAAGACTAGTGCCAGCGTGCACATCTTGACGTCTCTCATGCAAACAAACAAAGCAACAAGAAAAGCTGAGACAGGTAGAAGCAAGCCGCAGAGAGTTACTTACTGAATATTTCATAATGTTTTTACTGGCCTGTCAGGAGAAGAAGTGCAATGTGTGTGTGTGTGTGTGTGTTGATACAGTATATTCGTCTCCGTATGTGCAGATTTGAAATGTGTACACATGTGCTGACTATTTTGGTTTTTGGTATTTTTGTGTGGGCTGCTGTCATGTGTGTGGGGGTTGGGAGTGACAGGTTGGCTTTGTGATTGGCCGTCAAAGCAAGTGATCGCTGGGAGAGCCCGCGGCCGGCTACCAGTCAGTTCATCAGGGCTCGGTGATGCACCAGAGAGCAGGAAGGCCACATGATGATTCTGGCAGGGAGGTCGAGATTACTTGGAGAAGCCGGGAAAAATACACTTTTGAAAAGCTGAAAAGCGAGTCAAAATGCTACAATCTCTATCAAAAAATAATCCTATGCTGCCCTTGTCATGACCAAATATATATTTTCTCCGACTTTATGCGGATGATGTGGCATGATAAGTCAATGATTTAAATCACTTTCTGAATCAGCATGTCTTCATGCATTATACAGTTAAATAACAGAATGGCTCCAGCGACTATCAACATGGGTTGTTTTCAATTTTCTGTCAACCAGGAGTCTAAAAGTTCCTGTCCCATGTTGGACCACAACTTTGTGACTTAATTGGCATATTATTATCATTATTCCCTTTTGGGGACTCACGTTTTGGGTCGTTTTAAGAAGTAAAACAACTGGGGTCGGACACGACCACAATAGGCTGCATAGCTACAGATGTTTAAAAAGCTGAAATGAGCATTGTTTTCGAGCCACCTGATAAAGGCTACACTAGGTAAGTTAATGTGGAATTTAAACAAATTAATTTTGGGGAGTTTATTTTTTTGACCACTTGGGGGCAGTAGGGCTACAACTTTTTTCTTCGGTAATATTGATGGAGTAAAAATGAAATCCTTTGATGACCAAACAACAAACAATACACTTGCTAAGTCAGCATCATTTCATACAATGATTTTACCTCTAACTCAGGGGTCGTTTTTTAAGGCAAAGGACCCTAAAACTGATGGAGAGATTAAGTAAGGACCCCCTACCTACTAATGTCTTCTATATTTACCTCTGCGTGGTGCAACCTATAAATATATAGATGATTATTATTATTATTATTATTATTATTATTATTATTATTATTATTACCATTTTGCATTCAACATTAAGCTATTCAAATAATACACAGGTCCAAATATATATATTTTTTTCCAAATATGTGCAACTGTAGGGTGTCTGTGCCAAAAAAAAATTGTAGGGGAAATTCAAAAAAAAAAAAAAAAGTATAAAAATGTCTAATACACTAAAGATTTTACGACCCACCTGCAGTACCTCCACGGACCCCCTACGGTTCACGGACCCCCTGTTAAAGACCTATGCTCTAATTTAATCATATTTTTTTCAGAGCAGGACAATTATTTTGACTGGTAGTTTTTTTTTCTGGCGTTACCTTATTAGTGAATGAAAGCAGAGAAAATCCAGCTGTTGTATTTGGGTCTTTACGGCTTTACACACAAATCAAGAAATAAGAAACAGATGGCACAGAGAAAGTGAAAAGTATTTGTTGTAGGCGTTATTCAAGCTGTATAAGTGATGCAGAAGTCAGGAAGCCTGGAAATCTTGTTAGAAAAAAAAAGCAATTTGAGAGCCACAGGGGAGCTCAGGGTCAGTCTAACCCCCTCCTCTTCCACTCTGGTCATTTTTCTTCACTCTTGATGTCCCCCGACCCTCCTCCCCTACTCTCTCCCCTTTGTTTATCAGTCTCCCTGTCATTGTCTCACTCCATCCCCTCTTCAAGTCCCCTCCCTCCCTCCTTCTCCCTCAATCTCACTCAGTAACAGGTGAGTTCCCAGAACTAATTACAGGAGGCTATCCAGGTGCAGCGGGCCGCTCTTAGCAGCGAGGGAGCGCAGGAAGGCTGTCTAATAACATTTTCCACTGCCTGATTAAAAACAGCCCATAAATCACTTGTTCACATGGGTCTATGCACACGCACGAGCATGTATATACACGCGCGCACCCAGTCACAAATAGAGCCATCAGCCTTTAATACACACTAAAATACTGTACAGCCAATTTGAAAGCCTGAAGGACACACATATCCACACACCTTGTCTCGCTGCCACATAAAGACAGCACGAATTATATTTATACCTTCACATAATGTTATAGTGCAGTGATAGATTTTATATAGCTGTAAACACGCGTGCAAAGAATACTTCCAGGTTTATCTTTTTAATTTGCGTGATGAGGCAATAAAAATGCAAACAGGACAATAATCACCTCTATCAGGAGTCCACACAAAGGGAACGAATGGCTTTGAGATGACGCAAAGTGATTCTCTGACGAGTTCTGACCAAAGCCAGGAGGTTTTAACAACAAACGACCATAAGAGGACGCAAAGCCACGCTAACGCAGGTTAACCCTCAATGATTCAATCGCCTTAACTGGTGTTTTTTTTTTTTTTCCAGTAAACTAGGAGTTACAATAGTCATATTCATTTCATGAAGCTGCATTAGCCAACCTGTAAACACAACAGGCAGATACACCTTTTAGCAAATTTTTGGTCTCCTCCACCTCCTACTGCAAAAAATGTGGTTGATTAAACATTTTATATATTTTTTTTTATTCTCCCTCACAAATTTAAATTTATTTAAATGCACATTAACATGAGTGCAACATATTTTAGTAAATGGATAAGGGATAGCTTAATATTGAATGCTAAATTCAAAATAATAATGATGTATATTTATATATAACACCAGATCGAGTTTAACATAGAACACATATAGTAGGTAGGGGTCCCTACTTAATTTCTGCATCAGTTTGGGGTCCGTGGTCTGAAAAAGGTTGAATCCCCCTGCTCCTCCATCTCCTGGTGGAATTATTTGGCTTAATAGCGGATAAATGCTCCACTTTCCATCAGCTTGTTGCTAATTCTACTTGTATGCAACAAATGCAACATATACAGCACATACATCTTGTTATAATGTTATGGCGCAGTCACATATTTTTCTTTTATAGCTGTAAACATGCATGCAAAGAATACTTTGGAGTTTATCTTTTAATTTGAGTGTGATGAGGCAATAAAAATGCAAAGAGGACAATAACAACCTCCATCAGGAGTCTGCACAATGGGAACAAATGGCTTCGAGATGACACAACTGCAAAGTGATTTTCAGTGATGAGCGGAGAACTCATTAATGCATTCCACTCTTCGACACTAACTCCCGCGCTATTGATTTTCCCCCGCCAGCCACATTTACTGTTTACATCTTTCTTACATGACGGAGCGAGGAAATGAACACGGGAAAGACGGAAACATGTGGGAGACGGTGGACACGTGAATAAATCTGCACCTCCTCCTTCCCTCTGCTATATATTAAACAGCAGAATGTGGGGTCATGACAGGGGCTAAGGTAATGGTATTTTTTTGTCATTATCAGCTGTCACGTGGGCAGATATTTTCTCAGTGAATCAATAAATCTTTCAATCCGTTTAACTGCAATTACCAAAGGTCAAAGATCATGACTGCAGATTGCTTGTTTGACCAATAGCTCAGAACATAATCCATAAATCATGTAAGACAATGAAAACAGGAATTGCTAAGAAACTGAGATGCTGGAGCTTTCTCGTTTTGTCACGATACGATGAATTATTGCGATATTATGATATTGCAATATATTGCAATATTCTACATAGTTCACTGAAAAATTTTACATGCACATTGTATATATGTACATTAGATGACAGTGTTAACTCACTGGACAAATTCATCCAAATGATCCATTTCCAATTTATTGCAAAAAGTGGTGGTGGAGCCCAAAATATGACTATTTCTATTTCATTTAAAATCGATACTAAGACATTCAAAATCGATATCGCATCAGAAGATATCGCGATATTATTGACATATTGAAATTTCTTCCCACCCCTAATCAGCCAAAGCAAGGAATGAAAGATGTTCTCTCAGTCTCTGCTGGTTCTAATACATGTGCAGAGCCAGGATCGTGCTAACTGTGAGGCCATTATACCGAGGGTTATCTCCACACGACAGCAGTATGCTCACATGCATGCTGCCCCACGCTCTGATCCCTCTAACTTGCCCCCACCGAGGCTCATATGCTGCGGTGACGTCGCTTCAGGCAGCTCCCTTGCACAATAACCCAGTCAGTAGATTAGCAGTGATAGCATCACCGGGGCTACCCCGACAAACAATGGCCGCTCTCTCTGCTCCGCACGTTGACGCAGGGCCCATCCCGTGTGACACTCTCTGGTTTTGAAATGTGTACACAAAGCGATTCCTGTGGTCAGAGCGTTCTGAGGAGTTCTCCTTGCATCTTTAGGAGCCTGTCAGACGCGTACTTTCAATTTGATGGATCGCCTCGCGAGCGCGGGGTTTCGATTCGAGCATCAGGAGGTGAAGGTTCGATATCACGGCATGCGGGCTTCTCCTGTTGAAACAGCAGCGGGTGAAACAACGTCGCGAGATAGGTGTCAAGAAACGAGGCGAGGAGTGAAACCCAAAACGACAGCACGGTACTGCAGGGGCGGGAGCAGCTGATTCCTCCCGCTGCTCAGATGTCAAGCTGCTTCGCGAAGGTTCACGCTGAGCCGCCGCACGCACTGCCCGCCTCACACAAACGCACCCCCCCCAAAAAAACATGCTGTCAGATAATCAGCAGATCTAATCGCACACTAGCTGCTGCAGAGCATCCAGGATCACCCAGGGATTGTAAAATTATTCAACTGATTCTTAGTCGAGCAAAACCACTGATTAGAGTCGGACTCAGTGGTAAGCGCCGCACTGTTAACCTCGCTCATTTTCATTTTTTTTTTTTATCATTCCTCACAGTTTTCTTGAATTCCACCCAGGCTCTGCAGGGGATCCACAGCCCAGTGAAGCCAGGAAGACACCGCAGATGGTTGAGCATGTTGAGCGTGGGGCACACCGAGTGCATCTCCCTCCCTCTGAGCCGCTGATGGACTATCGGGCCTTCTCATGATCACTTACTGAAGTAGGAATCCCGCAGAGAGATTATGATTGGGCCATAATAGGCGGCTAACTGGGAGGTCCTACATTTTGATTCAATCCTTGAACTTTCTCCTCCACTTATCTGATTCCTTCTCCTAGTCACTGAGATGCGTGTCGCATGGCTGAGCGCTAAATTAAAACTTCTGCAATTATCTGAAGATTTCAAGACTAATAAGAGAAAGAGACTCGAGGAAATCTAAAGTGTGTGTGTGTGTGTGTGATTCTGCCTCGGTGCCTGTGTGCGTTCCCGTTTTGCATATGGTTTTGCTGACGCGGGCGGATGTGGGCGCCGCATCTTCGCTCAACGTTGCGAGCCTTGAGCTGGAAAGAAGGGCAAAAACCCAAAACAGCAGAAAAATCCAAGCGTAAGCAAAAACCTGAAATAAATACACGTAAACAAATGCGCGCAGCCGCAATCTCTCCCTCTTATAACTAATTTTCCGCGTTAGCAGCTCGGCAAGGTTTCTTTTTACACAAGACTTTACAGCGGGGTGACCTATGAGAGGGATCACCCTCTGCACATGCACGCTCAGGAGGTGGCAGAGCTCAGGCGCCGAGAGCCTCCCGTTCTCTAAATCCATAACAGGCAAAAGACTCCCATTAAACAACCCGGGAGCGACACAACATCCGACAAAGCCGGGGCCATGCTTCACGCCGAGCTCCACGCGCTTCATCACAGCAAAACACTCTCCACAGCTCACAAAACCCGGAGCTACCTCGCCACATAACAAATGGTTTGGTTCGGGAGGCACGGCGCACCCTAGGACACAGTAGCAACTTTCTGTTTTCGGTTTCCTTCGGTTATACAAGCGAGCGGTTACGTAAGGAGCTGTGCTGAAAGCGGGGCAAGCGCCTCACACCTTCCTGAAAATGACAAGTGGAGCAGTCAAGGGTGTTTTGGGGTGGGGGGGAGAAAACACAGTTTATGTGTGTGTAACAGCTCAAAACAAGTATCCCAACTAAGAGCATCCTTGCACTACGACTGCAAGCAGTCATGTTTATATCAGCCTGTAGCTGACATGTGAAAACACGTCAATCATCAGCCGAAAATGAAAAGTCCAAAGCACAATCCTCTCCGGGGCAATGATTGTGCTGAAAACACAGGGTGGAAGGAGTGGAGAGCCGGGGATCAGCATTCATAAAGCTAACAGGCACTCACTCTTGGAGGGAGCGAAAGAAGAAAAGGGAAAAATAGTTTGCTACACTCCGAGACGAGAGATCGATGGGGCAGTCTGCAGGGCGGCGAGAGGCCGCAACGCATCTCTGGCAAACAACACACAGGAATTCTTCATATGTCACGCAAACAAATGGAGTGCTCGTACAATACTGCACAAACAATGTAAAGTTAGTGTGAGGAAGCCATGGACAGGGCTAATGTATCAGTTAAGTGTACTTCATCTTTGGATTGACTAAACTGGCCGCACAAAAAACAAAAGGTGTTTGGAGCATTTTGAGTCATTTAACCTCCTGTGAAGCAAAATATAAAACTGTTTATTTTAATGCAAAAGCAGAATTAGAAACAATGAAATCCCAACGTCCTCAAACGAGTACTTGTGTTCAGTTTGCAGATAAAAGTGTCTACTCATTAGGACAACAGGTCTAAATGAAGCAGAATAAGCTGCAGCGAGCCTAAAACGAGGACAGCGGGTCTCAGGAGGTTGACCTAATAATTTAATACTGAAACGATGACAACAGACTCAGAGCTGCCCATAACTCTGATGTGTTCACACTCAAAAGTTCACGTGGTGTCAACTAGTTTGGAGGTGACTCTGAATAATGTCCTGTAAATGTAGCACCTTCTGCTCTCCCTGCCGGCATAAATAATGGATTCATCTTTTGTCCTTTGTCCTGACACCGGTGATTGTCTGACTAATGACAACCTGATCCAACGAGAGTCGAGCGAGCAACCACTCCATCAGTTCACGGAGACTAAAAGTCTTTAAACATGTGTTTGTGGTACGGATTCCCCAAGACGCATTTGTTTGCACAATTTTTGTTTTTGAAAAAGCATGTAGTTTGAAGAGCCCTTCTGTGGATTGAACCGTCTGCCGTCCCTTCATGTAATCCCAGATCCAGGGGCTCCGCTGGGGCTACGTATCTGTTGCAGGACTCCTCTTTCTTCTCGTCTCTGAAGATCGTTCCTTACGGCCGAGTCTGGGATGATGAGAAGCCTCCCTCGCGGAAATGCGGCTAAAACTTTTACATGGCATTACATGTTGGTTGGATTTCAACTGAAAGTTTGTGGTTTCTATGAAGATCCTTTTACAGTGAATAAATAAACCCACGACCTTGGCCTCAAAGGACTTCCAAGCTGGCTCCCGGCAGTCATGATATTATTGTCTAAAACAGTACGAGTGGTAGAATAATCCACATTAAAGTCATTTCAGTGATGTTAAAAAAAAAAAACCCTTTTGGCAATGAAATGATAATAATTTCATTTGAAGGGCTGTTTTGTTTTGGTGGTGTTGTTTTTAAATTCCCACACATAATTGGCCAAACGCAGATAGTGAGGACGCCGGACTGAAGGCAGTTACATTTTGTGAGCAAACGAAAGCGTCGGCAGTAAATATAGTATTCGTCGTCAAGCACACAGAGAAAAGTCCTTGAGTCACGCAAGAATCATAGTGGGAAGAATTCATTACAGAACTTCTTCTTTAAAAGTAAACTCAACAGATGAGGCTGAAACAAAACTTGTTTTGTTTTTTAATGTCACCGTTATTATCTCCAGATTAGTGGAGTGGTTTTCACGAGGGATGGAAGTAAACTTGATTCTCCTCCAACAAGAGGACAGGTCTACAGTTGTTTAACAGCTCTGTGGGGAAGCATTTCCAGCTAAACGGTAATCTCAGAAAGCAGCAGGTATGTTTACCGTTATAGTTTGCTTTACTGGCATGCTAATGTTTGCTAATTATCGGCTAGCAAAGTGCTAATTCATTCAAAAAAAATGTACATACTTCCAATAAGGTTCTATAAGTTCTGATTGGTCCGAACTGACAAACCAGACTTTTTGAGACAAAATATGAACCTAGAAGGATTTCCATTGCATACAGATGTTGTACACGCCCCCTAGTGCACAATGACTCATCAACATTTTTATGTCGAAGCCGAACTCGTTTGGGCCTGACACTGTTGCAGACTAAAGCACAAAACATATTTAGAAAAAGCTTAAATTTCATTCCACGAGGCCTCTGACACGGAGGACAGTTGAGACTGACAGGTCCATTTTGCCGGTATTTGGTCAAAGAATTGGACAAATTAAAGGTGTGCTGATGCTAGAAGAGGTGCCAAGGGGTGGAATTAAAATGTCAGATTTTACTATTCAGACTCAGACCATCAAAGTCTGCATCCACTTTTATTGAAAACACATCAATAGTGCGGGAACACAAGCGGCGTGCTGGACTAGTTAAAATACCAATATCTTATTCATTAACGATCATGTACTGATTGGAACCATGAGTTCAGATTTATGTAACGATTACACATACTCAAAAGCTCTAATTTGAATATTTCCTAAAACCACTGTGTGCAAATTGTTTAACAGAGACAAAAGGTGATTGGGTTATTCTCTGTCTACATATATATATATATTTGTAGACTGCATTGTGCCTCGAGCAAATATTCGACGCCAGTTTTTTAATTAAGCAGACTTTGTGAAAAATTATGAATCGGCGCTATACGTTTTGTGGCCGGCGAGTTGAGTGATTAGTCATTGTGTTAATCCTCGCCTTGAGGCGCGCCGCTGTGAGAGACTCGGTTGCTGTGTCTAATTCCGGGCGTTGCAAAGATAATGATAAGAGTGTAGCAGGCCTCGGGGGGCGCACCACTCGCCACGTTTGTCACTAAGCATTTCACGGCGTTTTCAAATGAGGGTGAAGAGAAATAATGCAGGAAAAAGGTTGAGATGCTGTAAACCAACAAACCCGGCCTGTGGGATTGAATTCAGCATAGTTCATAGTTTTATTCTGGGGGAAACCTTTTAGAAAACATTACAAAACATGGCAACACAGAGCTAGGGACTTTATGAAAGCGTGTACAACTACTGTGTTATAGAGAATTGCGCATGAAAAACAAGAATACGTTGCCAGGATGAGCGTGGGGAAGGCTTTGTCGAGTGAGGTGAAAAGGTAAGGAAGAAGTGTTACAATCACACAGGTTATTTGGGGACACTGGGGGGCGGGGGGGGGCTCAGTGAACTCCTCATTTCTGTGGGGCTTTATGTAGCGTGACGGTTCCAAATGAAACCCCCCGATCGTGTGGGAGCGCTCTATTAATTTGTGGCTCAGGCCGCCTCCTTGGGGAGAGAGCTGCCACATCCAGTGCCGCATTCCCCTCCACAGCTCCCAGCGAAGCTCCTCGTTGCTTATTGACTGAGGATCCGCGCTGCAATGTTTCTCTGCGTCCGTGGCCGTGGCCCCAAGTGCCGAGACGATCTATCATTTCTTTGGTCGCCCCGCTCCAGACTTTACAGGATGGATGAAAAGCAGCGTGAAATAAAAGTAATCTCAGTTCTCGTAGCAATACACGGGTTTTCGTGAGGTGGAATACACTCTGTTCCTGCAGCATGGCATGCCCCGAGAAACCTAATCTGGTTCTGTTGCAAAGTTCTCAAAGTCCTGTTGAAGTATGACCACTACAGGCAGGTTCAAGCAAACAGGAACATTTAAAACGGCCAAATTAAACAAGCCAATGTTATCACGAGCTATAAATTGCGCAGGTCTTTCCCTGGATGCTGCGATTGTGTTTCGAGGATCTGACTCAACAACAACCTGGCTCCAAAGGCGTGTGCAAGCGTACGAGATCACAAGGCTCTCTTAAGACTCACGCCCTGAAGCGTACACAACCACATGAAAGGCCGGCCAAAGCTGGCGCCCTCCCCGCTAATCTTCACTGCTGATCTTCTACCTTTCAAAAACAGGCACAAACAACGTGAACGTAATCCGGCTGATGAAAAAAAATGCGCAGGGTTGACGAACCCCTCATTCGGTGACTGATGCGGGAAGCGGCGGTATAACTGGGATCATGCATCCTGTGCAGCTACTGAACACAAAACAGGAAAAGAAAGATGACTAGGTAGGGCACTGAAGTGTATCCAAAAATATCCTCGGCAGGGCCCCTCATGTGGGGCACGCCGATTTCAAAGACAAAGAAGGAGAAAAGTTATTTCACCTGGAGAGCAGTAAACACGGCGTCCGATCTAAGTAAAGATAAGACAGGTTTCTTTAATTACTGGGAAATCTTTTGTGTATTCCCACGGAGGCATACGTCCTTGGGAGTTCTTTCGGATGGTGGGCGGGGAGACAACAATCCCAGAGCAGCCACATCGGGAGTAGGCCAACGAGGAGCGAGGAGATGCTGAGCAGATAAACAGAGTAATTAAAAACACGCCTACAGTTTGCCTTGCGCGCCTTATGAGTACCTGCAAGGCGATCATTAGAACTTTGAGAGATAATAACACGCTTGGCAGAACACTGGAGCGGCTTTGCTTGGAAATTTCCTGACCTCTGTTGTTCAGAGGAGAGTCTAGTAACGTTAAATCCATAGGTCTTAATAACTATATTGAGCAGCAAAACAAAAACATCATTAGCTTTCCAGAGCAAATAACATTAAGCATGGATGCTGCTTGAAAAGCTTCCCACGTAAGGCGGGGAATGAGAGGGGGTTACAGGATATCTTCCCCCTACAGGCACTAGTGATGAGACTAGTGTGGGAGGACCACGAAACCGAGCGAGCACATGAAAAGAGGGAGAAATGAAAGGGAGAAGAACGTGGAAGAGTAGTACAAGACGGGATAGAAACAAAAATAAGCGGGCCCACTTCGCATTAGGAGATTCCGTTTGAAGATCATCCGGGATGGAGAGGCAATCAGGAGAGCGGAGGCTGTTTGGCCTCACCGCGAGGTACAACGGCCACATCTCTCAAGTGTTCCTCCTCCTCCTCCTCCTCCTCCTCACTCTCTCTCATCTGTTCCATCATCAAGAACTGCCTCCCTTAAACAAGCACGTCGGCCACCAGGCAAGAAATCCGAGGATCGCTTTTCAAGTTGGGCTCGGCATCGTTTCCTAGCAGAAACAATCCCGTAAGGAAGACTGGGAGGCACCAGCGGGAATAGAAGCGGGGTTGAAACAGAACGAGGTCTCCGTAATACAATGCCTATCTTATCTGCTGCTTACAAAACCGTTAGGTATTGTATTGAGGTGTGATTGGCAGCCAGGCTGATCTCCTTGGGCGGGTCAGCGACGGCATGGCACGCTATTCACTCGAGACTCCATCAATCACAATTTGGCTTAATTAACCAGCAAGAGCGACGAGCCAAGAGCACGCTGTCTGAATGGATGGATGGATGAATGGATACAAGGGAAGTGTGATAGATATAATAAAGCACAATACAGGAGAAGATCATTTAATACTGAAAGCCCAAAGGAAAACTCCAGGCCACCAGAGGAAAGAGAACATAATGGCTGCCTGGTTCAGGTAACTAGACTCAGCTAAGAGGATAGTTTTTCACATTTTCTTACATCTTTATTAACTGAGCTTCGCACAAGTTTGTCCAGAGATGTTTGCAATACCACTTATCTAAGTATTGAAGACGCAACAACCCCTCTAAGGATGCAGGAAAATTACGCAATAGGCGAAAGAACATCTGGCATAAGAGGTTTAGGGGTTAGGTTTAGGGTTAGGGGGCATTTGTGAAGGATTTTAAAACACACAATGCCTACTGAATGGACTTTGTGTTGGTTTCGGAATTGAACAATGAACTTTTAATCTAAATTGGAGGCCAATTAACACCAACGAGAAGAACGTCTTGGTGAATCTGGTGAAGATGTTTCCTTTCCAAATTCAAAATAATGCAATTTAAAAGAGAATACTTTGAGAAATACCAAGGTTTTAGTTTGTTCCATCAAAACTTTCAGCTTTGACATAAATCGCCACTTATAAACTTTTTCTTTTTCTTCCAGATATGTCTTCAAGGTAGTTTCAAGGGTGAAATCCGGACTCAAACTTTCAGGCAAACACAATGATATGAAGATCTAAGACAAGTCTGTGACAACAGGGCAAACAACAGTTTTAGTTTCACACCATACATGTATACATACAAAAGCCTATTCAACAACTAGCAACACAGACGTTTGCAGCAGGAGCTACAAGGACGGAAAATAAATAAACGGCATCAGACTTTCATTGCCATTCGTAGAAGCTTTCAGTCCGCATTAAATACGTCTTCAAGCTCCACAATCGGTGAACAATTATTCTAAACTTAAGGCGAAAACCAGCGGCGAGGAGTTTCTAAGATATTACTTTGGAACTGGAGTAAACTTTCCAAGGTTCTGTAAATCGCCTCTATAAGCCAGTCGATACTTAGCAACACTGCAAATTACAACATGAACTACATGGACATAGAATAACTTAAAGGGATCAGACATTCACTGCCATATTTAGACTTCTCTGTTCCAAATACGTCTTCAAGCTCCAGAGCAGCTACTAAATGGTGTCGGTTTCAAGGGTAAACACTGACCTTTTCAACGAAACGATTAGGCGAACACGAACGAGAGGAACGTCCAAACCTCATCTAGTAAAGAGTTTTAGTTCCACATTTAAACTAATGCTATGACCGGAAACTTACTTTGAGAAAAATAAACACAGTCTAAGCATAAGTCTTCATTACTGGACACATGGAGGGAAGATTTAAATGCAGACATCTCAAACAGTGATTGGATCACAGCCTGTAAGAAGGCACAGACACAAACAGCCAACACTGGCTTAAAACTACTAAAATACAACTGGTTAATGCAGACCTATGTACCTACGAACTTCATAGATACAACAACACCACAACGGATACATGTTTCAAATGCAAGCGAAAAGGAACATTTACACATTGTATTTATGAATGTGATAAGATTGGAACATTCTGGAGAGAGGTGATGGATAACATAAGAAACATATTGTCAATAAACATTTACTAGATCACAGTATGATGTTGTTACATGTTTATCCAACAGATCTAAATCTGAGAGCTAGAGTTCCCTATTTCCCTATTACAGGCAAAGCCCCCGATAGCTCTGAACTGGAAAAAGTTTCATTGCTTACATTAGGCGTTGGGTTAAGCGTACGGTGTATGTACACTTGTATGAATAAAGGGATATGGAAACCACTCAGTGTTTTTATAAAAAACAGTGATATAGCAAAGCTTCTGCAGTCTGAGAATTCTGACTATTTCACGTAGAGGACATGGAAAGAATCCTACGTCTATTCATGTTTTTGCTGGGGTGCCATCTATTTGAGTTGTAATTTGCACTTTATACTAATCTTGTGATATAACCTTTGTAATTTTGTGCTTTGAATATGAGAAAGAGGGCGGGTATGTTGGTGTCCGGCACTAGAAAGCTTCAGAATCCAACCCGAGGGATTACCACAAGCTCCAACACATGATACCCTGCAGCAGTAGTAGTAGTAGAAGCCACTCCCTGGCCTGTCTCATCACATTGATAGGTGTGTCCAAAAGCCCGCACCACTTTCTCATTAGTGTCTGCTAGCCAGCCGAGCTACAATTAGCATTAGTCCCTCTCTCAATCACTGTGATGGACCACACAGACATTCGGGAGCCTCGGTGGGCTCAGACTAACCAATGCTCAATCGACGGAAGGCCCACATCCAGCAAGTTGAAAAATATTGTTCTTCCCCTGCCGATACGCGGCTCCTCTTCATTACGGTTGTATCTGTGCCTTAGCACATCCAGCCGCCCGTTAATCTGTCATCCAGCCACTCCTCCCCGCCATCCGTCCCCGAGTCCAAACCTCATCTGGTATTGTGCTGGCAACCCGTCACCACTTCAACTGCTTCAGTCTTTTATTTCAGTCACCCTCCATGAAAAAAATAAATAAACTCCCCTTCAACAGTGACTCACGCAAGGGTTTTACTATTTCTGTGCAGGCTTTTACCGACGTCTGGACCGATTCACTGTCCACCCTGATGTGTCTGTGCAATTTCTGTGAAGTTCTTGTCTCTCTTTCACTGCTGTTTCAATCTTAAAAAAGGCCGTAAAACTATGACAGCAATTGGAATTTGGTGTGCAGAAAATAAAGCCCGTGTGTGCACTCAGTGGTCGTTTTGCAGGTGACCCAAGTAAGTGCTGTCGATAAGTTGTTTTCTGGCACAGTGTGTCTTTGCCCTCAGCTGTACCTAAGTCATCAGGGTGCACCGACACCAACAGATGTCAAGTATTGTGTTTTCCTGTTTGAGGAAATACGCTGCATCTACAATTTATTCTACTTCTAAAAAATGATTTTGCTTGGAGGAAACACAACTTTGATAGGTACCTGCTTTCTGTGACTTAAACATGTTGACTTCTTATCAGTCATGCCTAATGTAATAAAATAAGGATTCAATATACACACTGTCTGTGTTTTAATATTTAAACCTGACGCTAAAGATTTTTTTTCATCTTACTGCCAGCCCTCCGGAGCAATATCCCGCCGCATTCACCTGAGAATGAATACATTTAAATAAGTAAACAAATTGGAGAACTATGTCAAGAAGATAAAGCAACGGCAATTTCCAGGAGCTCAGGCAACCTCTAAAACCGCATAATTAACTCATTTTTCATGTCGGAACACAAGGAGACACTGTGCTTAACATCTTTCATGGTTGTCTGTGTTATTTAGCCGACTTGCACATAAATCTTGTCGGCATTAATCAAATCACATAGCTGAGAAATCAATATTATGCGCGGAGAGTTTACAGTACAGACGCACATCACGGTTAATTTAAGACTCCCATTAACATCGTTGAACCCTTTCACCCCCGCACACGCATCAATATTAACTTTTAAAAAAGGTATTTGAGGTAAAAAGCTTGGTATGTGTATTGACTGGGCGACTAGACTCCGAGAACAATGGATCAATGTTTTCCTGCAGTGTCCAGACCAGCTGAGGTTTAAGAGGAGAAACCATAGACTGTATATAAATATGGATGACGTGTCCCCACTTCCTTTCGTTGGCCAAACTGACACTTTTTTCCCAGTGATACGGGGCGTCTCCAAAAACAATTACAACTCTCACGGTCCAATGGACCGCCTTATGGAGCAGTTGGCGTGGCAACTGGCAGTCACCATTATGTCATCCTGTCTCTATAGCATCAAATAACAAACTAAAACAAAACTTCTCCATAGAAATGACACTTGAACATGCATAAACATTATATTTAGTACCTAAATAAATATATTGCATGTGTATTTTAGTTTGGCTCAAGTCCCATCCACTAACATGGAGGAGGTGGAGCTTATGACCTATACTGCAGCCTCAAGCCACCAGGGGGAGCTCTACTTGCTTTGGCTTTGCTTAGGAGGAGGGGTCTTCAACGTTTTTCAGGTCAAGGAGCCCCAAACTGATGAAGACATTAAGTAGGGACCCCCTACCTACTATATGTGTTCTATATTAAACTAAGCTATTTATAAATATACATTATTATATAAAAAATGTCTAATCAACCAAAGACTGCCTCCCGTTGAAGACTTATGCTTTAAAGGAGCAGTTCATCTGTCTTTATACAGACTATGGGAGGAACAGGAAGTCTGGCCACATTCAGATTTGCGAGTGCAATGAATTACGTCACAAAAAAACTTCTCCCGCACTTTAAACTTCACATGTGATTTATGTCAAACGGGTGTGAAACAGACCCCAAGGCTTCAGCGTGGTTATTAATACGGTTTAAGTGGGTCACTCAAAAAGAACAGCACTGAAACTGAAGCGCTCCTCAAGCTCCGCTGCCATTTTCCTGAGCCCTCTGTTCCTCGTTTAATCGCGCCCGCCGGTGCCTCGAACCCAAAACTTTGGAGAACGGCCGCGTGAAGTGCGAAGTCGCTTCGTGCCGGAGCAACAGAAAGATAGTGAGCAACAGGAGAGGGGGGATGAAGACTCTCCTCCATCCATCTGTCAGCCGGCCAGCGTGCCCACTGATTCTGTTGTCACCCTGGCATCCCGGCTCTGCCCATTAGCCTGCTAGTTAGACTGGCATTTAGACTGGCAGGACACACAAACGCAGGAGCCAAAGGGTCTCCTGCTTGGCGCGCGCCAAACGGATGTAAAACCGTAGACAAGCCCACAGGAGCGCCGCGGCAACATGCAGCAGCTGCCTCCTCCAATCACATCACTCCGGTCTAATTTGATTCCATCTCGACAGGATTCGATTACATTTTATTAATTTTGGCACAGTGCGACTCCATAGAGTTTGGATTCGATCGCGGGCAATGCAATTTAACCAGACGCAATCAGATTCACTCGAACTGAATGAATTTTTAAACATAATCTCTTCCTCCTTCTATATAAATCTTCCCGTTGCTCACTCCATCATGCCTGATTCTCCCTTTCAGGATATGGAAGCAAATGAGGGGCCGCCAAACGCCTCCTGAATGCGGCCCCCCGACTGCTTGGTGTAGTCAGCGCTTTCTTGGCTTCTGGTTGGGGGAGACTCCCTGAGGAGAACATTAGTCACTTCCATGATAATAATGGTTAATTTGAGTGAAAGCAGGCAGAAGTTGGCAGGGGCCACTGCAGAGCACGCTGCTGTTTATGCTCCACGCATCACAAATAACTTTTTTTTCAAACCACGCCAAATGCTCACGTACTGGAGCTTGCAGCTGGAACCCAAAAAAAAATCCAAGATGTGTCAGAACAAGACAATCGGTCTTCTCGTATTTGCAGGTCTCTTAATCCTTGATGCTAATCGCGTTAGCCGAGCTCTGGGAGCAGAACAGCTTGTGCACAAGAATCCTGAAAGCTACACTCAACTTTATCGATGATGTAATAATTGTGGTTATTAAAGCCGAGCTGCAGAGGCTTTGAGTCTATTTCAGGTTGTTTTATTTTCTTTGTGGCCATTTTGAAAATCTCTGGTGTCATTTTGGTACTTTCGTGTCAACTGGTGAAGTTGCTTTTGTCTCTCTGTTGATGTTTAAACTCTCCTGGTGGTGACTTTGTGTCTCTTGGCAGCTCTTTCTAAGTCTCTCTGAGGTTGTTTTTGTGTCTTTGTGGTCAAAATATATATTTTTTTACCACATTTTGAACCTTTTTGAGGTAGTTTTTGTTGCTTTACACATATGTGTAGTCTCCTGATGATGATTTTGTGTCTTTTGGTTGCACTTTCCAGGTCTCTTTGTCTCTCTGGAGTCATTTGGTACTTTCGTGTCACTTTAAGTATGTTAAGTGTTGTTGTCTCTATGTTGCCATTCTGAATCTCTCTTTTGAATATTTTGGTAGCTTTGCGTCTCTTGGTGACTGTTCCCAGTGTCTATTGTGATTTTCTGTCTCACCCTTAATGTTTTGGCCTGCTGCTGCCCATTAAGCGTCTCTTGGTGGCTCTTTCCGAATCTTTTCGAGGTTGTTTTTGTCAATTTTTTTGCCAAAATTCGTCTATTTCTTGCCATTTCGAATGCCTTTGGTACTTTTGCGTCTTTTGGCAGTTGCTTCAGATCTCTTTTTGTCTCTCTGTCATTCACTTCGAGCCTCTTCATGTATTTATAGTCCTGTGCGGTAGTTTCACCTGTTTGCATTTCGAAGCTAGAACTGCTAATAGTGGCATCAAAGTGAGCCTCTAGGCCACCGATGTATCTGCGCTTTTGTACACATGATGAGCTTATTCAACAGGAATTAACAGGAGCTTCCAAGTACTGCTAAAACCGGGCATTCAGGCTAAAAACGAGAGCCCACTTTTTAAATCATATACGCCGGGAACAGACTTGAACAAGTAGGAGTTGGGAGAACACGCCAAAGCCGCGTCTAAAAGCGACCGCTCGTTTCCTTTTCCCGTTTTATTTCTGACATTTTCATTTTCGGCGGCAGCACCGCGGCTTGGCGCAACAAGCCTTTTCTCGTGCACCCAGGTGCTTAGATTCTAACACCCTTGTCCTGTCTTCTGTGCGATGTACAAATTCAAAGCCGAGGCCTGGGCTCGTCAGACAGAGCGCTAAAGGGCACACATGAGAAATCAAAGAGCTCACAGGCAAATAAATAGCATATCCATAACACCGAGATTGCCCTTTGTACAATTCGGGGCCCTGCTGACTCCAGTCGTTCCTTAAATTGATTTCTCATATGCAGCTGCCTCGAGGGGGCGATTCCATTTTCATACATACACGCCGGCCCCTCTATACGTGCGCTCCCCGTCCCAGTCTATAATTCAAATAATGCAATCAATTCCACCTTACAGGGAGAAAGAAAAAAAATGAGACACAGGCCATTTCTTTTGTGAACAGCTTTGCATGCCTTTAATGGGAATTTGTGAGCGGTAATGCACGTGGTGTCGCATCAAGTCATCGGATCAGCGGGAAAACGTAGATATTTAAAGAAGTGCAACTTAGAGACAAGTGGTGGGAATTTAAAAGCTGCCACGTATGATGCATTTGCTTGTTTTGAGGGCGACGTAACCTAACCCGTGCTCGAGACTCGGCTCGAGGCGCAACGAGAGACACTTAAGCACAGCGGGCATAAATCTCTTCGACCCCAAGCCACTGACGTGTCCCCCCTCAAGAGACACGGCGAGATGTCTTAATTACGCCACTTAACATCACACCGGCGAGTCCCGAGCGGGCCCAAGCAAGCATATAATTCACTGTAGTAGGAAGAAGCGTCTGCAAAAGCCAAATACATAAACCTTCGAAGGATGTAAGCGCAGGGCGGGCGGGCGGCGGCGAACTGGGACTTCAAAAGCAAATGTTTTCCTTCAGGAGCCGGAGAGGATAGAGCTGAGCTAGCGAAGGAGCGGGAGCCAGGGCGCCAACAAGTCCTCCTCCTGCTAGGAATGAAGTCTGTTCCATTCACAAAAGCACAACATCTCGTCGAGGCTCCACCGCAACTCACGTCCACCCTCTTTATTCACGTTCGAGCCGGTTGAACACGTCCTACGACAGGTGGAATTGTGTGAACTTTATCGCATACAAAAGCGCGACAAGAGTGGAAATTGGTCGGTCGGGTGATGTAATACAGCTGCAACAAAGGCTCCCGTTACTAACTATACCTCGCTTTGTTTGACTTGAGTCGGATTAAACGTAATAACAGACAAAAATCCCCCCCTTCCCTCATAACAGCAGCGCCTATTGATTAAAAATGGCAGAGATCCGAGGCGCCAATAGACTCCTTTTAGGTCCTTTCTTTTTTTAAAAAAAGAAAGCGGTGCAGATAATAAACTCTGTGTCTCAGTTCCCTGGAGCGCCTCAGTTGTGTGCGCAACAAATCTTTATCCTGGAGCTTTGGCTCTGTTTTCATGCCACAAACAACCAAAACAAACAAAGTGCACGGACCCCGGACTGATGCAGCCAAGGCCAAATAGGGCGGATGCTTGACTTTGCTTAGTGTGTTCGACAGAAGTACACATTAGTAGCATCAGAGGGGTTCATAATGCTAAAATTCATGGTGATGTGTTTTTTGTTTTTTTTTTGTTTTTTTAACCCCTGTGAAGCTGGAGGTCTGTGCAGCACCCTGAAGCATTGCACAACTTCATTTATGATTGCACATTTTGTAGCCAAGGGATCCTTTAAATCCTCCTCTAAATCCCACTTTGAGAACCCGGAGGACTTCAGCAATATAATATGTGAATGCAACACGCTTTAACGACCGGTGGCTTATGGCTTCACTCTTGGCACCACTTTGCAGCGCTCTACCCCCACCTGCCGTTGTGCGCCAGGAAGCCAGTGTGGCCACACTGGCAAATAAATAAATAGAAAAAAGAAAAAAAAAATCTACAACTCCTTCTGTTTGCTGCTAAGTGTTGAGATCTTTTGTTTTTCTCCAAGTAGGGGAGATAATTAGTATCCTCGAGAATGTCTTGGAGAACACCTTGTTTCTGCGCATTTGTTCAGGCGCTCGGTGGGATGTAAGAAGCTCCCCGTGTGCGCGGGTATTCTGCATTTCAAGAAATGTGCTCGCAGTGGATTTGAAGCCGCCCGCCTGCTCAGACGCGGGGACGCGCCCCACTCACCGGCGAACAGTTAAGAAATGTGACTTAAAAATGCGTTTCTCTGAGCGCCCTTCGGCGGCGGAACACTCGCTTCAATGTTTCCAACCCGCGGCGACGCACGCGCGCCGCAAGCGCAAGCGTCCACACCGGGCGCCCCCCGCGCCCGCGCGCGCGAACCCCAATTAACTGACAAGTGCCACTCCGCTTGTCACAAATCCGGCGCCTATTCCCCAAAAACTTTCGGAGGCATTTCCGCGCCGCCGAGCCGCGCGGCGAAGCTCCCATTATCATGCGCAGCGTTACGCACGAGACGCAGACACCGGAGAAAGACGCTCCGCCGCGCAATCTTCAATCTACAGTATTTTTTTTTCTTTCTCTGCACTGCGAGACGGAGTGAACTGGAGAGCGTGAGGTTTTGGAGATGGGGGGGAAAGGCGGCGGTCTAAACAAATGTGAGTCAGACCGTAACGAATGTCTTCATGTATGAAGCCAGTTTAAGTTAAGAGGCGTCAGATTAAAGACGCGATACACCTAAAACAGCCCCACGCGGGCGCCTCGTAAAAATAAGAGATGGAGAGAAAAAAAAATAAAGAATAAAGACATGCTATCCTATGGAGATAACAGTTTGTATCCGGAGAGTAGAGAGTGGGTCTCTCACGAGCTTGCCCACCCCTAAAAAAGGACCCCATCATAATCCCCCTTTTCAGTAAGAAAAGCATTCTGGACCCTGCAAGACGTGCCCCAACTACAAAACAACGTCCAGTTAAACAATCCAGCCCTCTCTCTCTCTCCCTCTCTCTCCCTCTCTCTTCCTCTCTCACCCCCAGCACCCCCTTCCCTCCCCTCTCTCCCCCTCCCTCCCTCCATCCTCTCCGCCTGCTGCAGATCAAGATGGCAAATACACTCAACTTGTCCACAAAGTCACCAAGCTCGAGGTTTCCACGCACTCGCGCACGGCCCCTCACCTTGACTGCCGCAGACGAGCACCCCGAGGAGATGGACGAGTTGGAGCATCATTTTCGGGCACGTCTCGCGCCGCCGGACGCTGCTTTCGGCTGCTGCAAAAAATCGACAAGGGCGACACACACGCTCGGCTCCGTTCATCCGCCGTCTTGAGCTCCGCTGGCGACTGATCTGCCTCAGCTCCTTCCTTCCCTTCCTTCCTATATGCGCGCTCCCGCTCGCCGCTCGTCCACCGCGCTTGCTCTGCGCTCTGCGCCCCCCAGCATCACTTGTCTCCAACCCTCACCGCTGGAAGCTGCTGGTGGGAAACAGAACAGAAGGAGAAACGCGCACGACTTCACGTAACAGCTGAGAAACCTTCACAGACATATTCATACAGCGGCGTCTGCAAACATTTAATCGGGAGCCATCTAGAAAGTGGCAAAGCCTCCTCTAATATGTGTGTGCGACATCTAGGCACCTGGAATCCACCACCTATAATCCCTTTTTTAGCGAGAGCAGCAAATATTGATTTCCAGAATCTAGGCAAACATGCAAAACACGAAAACTAAAAATGCTGTCTCCTATGAATAATGCAAAAACTCCCGGAGCCAGCCAACTCCTAAACCTCCCTGACTTCGTAGGAATGTTCCAAGTCAGATACAGAAAAAAAAAAAAAAAACTCTATGCACCACATAAACAAGAAGGGGAGACCACTGGTGAAAAATCTCCCAGTGTGCCACTGCAATCTCATCACAGTGCTGGTATTGGGTGCGTTACACAGTATCTTTAAAAGAAATTGTCAGGTAATCCACTTGGTCACAGCTCCCCTGTTAAGTGAGAGTTAAATCACAGATAAAAGAATGAACCCATCCGTTCATGTAGTGATACCAAACATGAGAGATGTCCATGACAAATCCACACATCTTTATCTCCCATGCACCTTTTAAGATGAATTTACACGTTTGTTAGCTCATCGTTCTAATGTTACTATTACGGCTAACTAACTAACGGCTAGATTATTTTTTCAGGGGAAATAATAAATATCAAACATAAGACAGAGTTGTTACAACTCATTTGGACAGAAAAAAATAGGAGTTTTTAGTATTTTTTAAACATGTGGATATTTGCATTTGCTGGTGGAGACAAAAAATGGAGCTAAAAGAAGTGTGAGCTATGGACTTGGACGTAATATCTATTTGTATCAGAAGACAGACAAATGCAATTTGGTTCAGTTTCTCTCATTCAAAAAGAAGAAGCTAAGTTCATAATATTTTTAAATAGACAGATATGTGCGTCCCCCTGGTGGAGACCAAACATGGAGCTAAAAGCAGAGTAAATTAAGGACTTACCGTTTATGTTTGTTCCCATCATCAAATAAAAGAGAGACAAAGCATCTTGTTGTGACACTTATTTGTATTTTTTAGTACTTTTTTAAAAATGTGGATATGTGCATTTGCCGGTGGAGACAAAAATGGAGCTAAAAGACGTGAGAACTGTGGACAGAAGACAGACAAAAGCAACTTGGTTCAGATTCTCTAATTCAGACAGAAGAAGTGGAGTTTCTATTATTTTTAAATAGATATGTGCGTCCCCCTGGTGGAGACCAAAAATAGAACTAAAAGACGAGTAAATGAAGGACTTACAGTTTATGTCTGTTCCCATCTTCAAACAAAAAGACAGACAAAGCATCTTGGTTCAGGTTAACTAATTTAGAAAGTAGTTTTAAGTAGTTCTTTCTAGACACAGATGAGTGCATTGGTGGTGGAAACCAAAAATGGAGCTAAAAGAAAAGTAAATGAAGGACTTGCATTCATCACGTGGGTGGAAAGATTTATCTCGCTTAACTTCTGCTATATATAAAAAAAATTATGTTTTAAGATGAGGGAAAAAAAAAACAATAAAAAAAGATTTAACCCAGGGCCGTTGTGCCACGAGACAGCGACTAAAAGCATCCTCGGATTTGAGACGACGGCTGATTATCACTTGTCATGCAGTCAAATCCAAGATCTCAGACGTGTAGGCGTCCCAGTTAGCAACAAACGAGCTGCCGAATTAAAAGTGACACGAGGTGCAAAACAGATCTGGAAAAAAAATTCTTCAGTTAGCAGATCTGTTGTCTCATTTTCATGTATGCTGGTGGTCTAGATGGAAAACCCCTGAGCAGCCTTCACACTTTCTTTTTTTTTTTTTTTGGAAATGGTTTACCGACATCCTGAGGTATCGTCATGTTTCATTGTTGGGTGGATTTCAACCCACGGTGGCCTTTCTGGGTCTCATTTTAGGATAACAACAACTTATTTTCCGGTACATGACATGACCCACACTGTCGTGCTCCTAACAGACTCATGTCAAAAGGCCTCCATGGCTGCAATTCCCCCACAGGTGCCTGACAGACTGATGCAATGAAGGTAACTGTGGCGGATAAGGGAAAGTCTCGACCTGCCTAACAGCCGTCTAGAGGTTAGTCGCCGGCTCTCAGGATTTTGTTGCCGTGCAATTTGTGTCAAAAGCGGAAACTGGGATGATGGGAAAATGAAGAGTAACAATCGTTTCCAAGTGAGGCTCGGCTGGAGAGTGTTTTAACCCAAAAATTCTGCAGCCGTACGTCACATCGAGCTGAATATAGGTCATTTAATATCTGGTGTAATTACTCACAGACTATGGCTTCCCTATAATAAAGACTACATGATATTCTCTTAGTTTCTCCCTTGATGATTATTAAACAAAATTAATTGGAGAGGTTTTGTCTTGAGAGTTTTTGAATTGAGAATCTTTTGTTGCAGTTTCCTTCACTGTCCAAAATTTGCCGATGAGCTGAGCTCCTCATTGGAGTTTCAGTGTCAGGTTTTTACACATATATATGTGTGTGTGTGCCCTTTAAGGTCTGGGAAAAAAAGATGTTGTGGGGATAAAATACTGTCTTTACGTGTCTGAGTACTGCAATATTCGCGCCACCCTAGTCATGGTAAATGGCATTAATGTTAGTCTGTCAAGTGCACAAGTGGTAAGTGCACACGAAGCAAAGAAAATGTAATTACATAGCTTTAATAAGGCACATTTTCCACTTGCTTTAAATGTATAATAACATAATAACTGCTGTCAGGGTATGTCCAACTGTATTTCAAAGGCACAGTCCATTTCACAGGAAACACACCACTACTGCAGACCCGCCACTTCACTGTTGCAAAGTATTGCATAATGCAGCTTCTTTTGTGATGTGGGGTGACGGGGTGGGGGTGGTGGGGGCGCGGGTGGGCTAAGTGTTTTGCGAGTGGAAGAACTCGTGGCCTGCCTTCAAGTCGTAATGTCAGCGACTGCTCCGCCGCCACTGCCGCGGCCCGCCGAGGCCCGGTTGCCGCGGCAACCGAGTTAAATGGCGTCATTGAGGAGTCGCCCCTTCCTTCTGGAGACGTACGCACAGATAATTCATTGTTGTGGTCTTTGTCCGGGTTACTTAACACATCCCGCCCCCCCCACCCACGTCCTCCTCCCTTGTGTGAGTGATGAGGACGCACGCATCACTGACGTTCAGCTGAGAACAGGCTGCAGCGGCGCGTACGTTTGAGCCGAAAGCGTAAGACAAGATGCTCTTGTCTCTATTTTTTGATGTCAACGCAGCGGGATTTAAGGTCTACCCTTGTTTTCATCACATTAGCTCGGAGCAAATTAGCTCGCCCCGGTTTACTCCCACTGTAACCTCCGCAAATGTCACCGCGCATTTACCCAAGCTCCTACTCCCACTGTCGGTTTTACTTCGCTAAGTTTTTTCAATCGGTAGAAATTTTAATTTTGGTTCTGATTTACTTGCTTTGCGCGTGATTCACCTATTGCCAAGCACATTTTAAACTGTACTTTGTGAAACCAGAGCTGCAGTAATGCTCTGAAAAGCAAGCAGAATCTGAGGTGCAGTTGTAGTAAATAGTTCTACCCACAAGAGGGCAGTGATACGCCCCATGGACAAGTAAAAGAAAAAAAAGAAGAAGAAAAAGAAAGCAAGCAGAATCAAAAGAGCAGCAACAAATCTCATGAAGTTTAGCTTCCAGTATTAGTCAATGTTTTGTATAAGAGCATT
This sequence comes from Mugil cephalus, assembly GCF_022458985.1. Taxonomy (NCBI): domain Eukaryota; kingdom Metazoa; phylum Chordata; class Actinopteri; order Mugiliformes; family Mugilidae; genus Mugil; species Mugil cephalus. The sequence continues at coordinate 11,601,977 of NC_061792.1, read as the reverse complement.
AAATACTTGAAAAATATCCTTTTGAGGTACATTTAGAACAAAAACAAAAACTGTAGCAATCATGCCATTAATCGCAATTAAATATTTTAATTTATTTAGAGCCTGTCTTTGGATAGTTTAAGTCAAAACTCTTAATTTCTACTCGCAAAAGAGGTGCTTTTACATTTTTAAATTTCAAACTATGCACTTTAAAAGTGTTGCTACCGTTTCTTCAGTTTTAGCTACTTGATACAAACTTCCCGTATGACACAGATGTGTGTTATATTGGTTTTTATGCATGTAGAATATCTGAAAAAGCCACTGAAGAAAAGGTCAATAACACAATTTCTACCCGGTGGGCGTATCGGGATGGGCGCCTTAAAGAGACAGGCGCTAAAACGGAGCATTTCAGACAGAGGGCGCAAAGAGGTGCAGCAAAAATGTACGCTATTAAAAAAATAATGCATTTTTTGGGCATTAAATCATGTAAACACATTCTACTACGCATCCTACATAAGATTCTGAACTTGCAAATTAGCACAATATGGCCTCTTTAAGACTTGATATGCCAGGAAACATACAATGAATTGAATAGCGTTGCGCTACCATTAGCGACGTGTCTGTGCATACAAAGAATTTATGCATGTGAATCTAGTTTACTGAAAACGGTGGATGGTTTCCCCAACTATGGTTGTATTCTTCCTTGTGGGAAAAGGTCTTCGCAGTCCAGTTAAGTCCATGTAAAATAAAAATCTGGGATTTGACATACATGTAAAACACTTTTCTTTAATATATTAACATTTCCACAAAGAAAATACCATTTCTTATGAATTCCTCTTCTTCATGTGCGGAGAGAGCAGTTGTCACATGTCAAAACATCGCCTCCCTTGAAAATATGTAACGTCTCATGTATGCGAGCCGCACACTCTTAAGAAATGAATACAGCCACGCACATCAGTACAATGAGAGCATCCCGCCCCCCTCCGCCGAAGAGAAAACACTGCGCATTTGGTGAAACTGAAGCAGTGGGATAAACAAGTTAAAAGATGCTTGCCTCAGCAACTTCTCAAAACAGAAAATACACTTTGTATTCGAGACAAGAGGAGCTGGATTATTATGATTAATGTGCCACACGTATGTTTTTTAAGCAAATGACGCGGAGCAGAGCCACCAGAACGGTGTTGATTCAGAAAGATTGGATATGCTTACAGTTGTGGTGTGCATACAGTAAATGGTCCAAAGTGATGTAGACGCAGATAAATTGAACGTCTGTCAGCCCGGAAGGGGCTTCCAGATGGTCACCCCCCCACCCCCCAACACCCCCCCTTCAGAGCACGATCAGACTGTCAACCTCAGCAATGTTGCGTTACGGAGCCTGAACTGATGCATTAACAAAGTGTGGTGAGCGTTTGAATTTGCGAATGCGGGCGCTGCCGAGCTGCATGGCTGCCCTTTGATAATTAGCGCCGTGGCCTTTTTCTGTTATTTCACCTACTTGCAAAACAAACAAAATAAACTCACAAAATTATTGGTGCTCATCTACAAAGAAATATCTCAACGTGGGAATAATTGCCGATGCAAAGTGAACAACAAAAATAGAGAGAGAAGTATGATAGAAAGAAGACAATGAAGGGGTCGTCAGCATCTCATTATTTTAAAGGTCCAACAAAAAAGTTTAAATGTTTTTAAATGTTTATTAGGGCAGTATTCAGAGTGAAATTACAATAAATACTACATATAAATACTTGTTTGAACATATTGTTAACAGTATTTAAAAATGTCGATGACTCATCGCGCACTTGGGGGCATGTACTTTTTTTCTTGCCTCCAAAACAATTTCTCAAAATGAATTTTCTTCCTCGCCTACCAAAAAATAAGCTAATATACAAATGAAATGATGTATTGATACACAGTATTTACTCATAATGCATGTGCAGACATGAAGATTTAGCTTAAGCTAATAAATGGTGAAGGCTGTGGAAGAATGGCGGCTTTAACTTGAACTAGAATGTCCAATGTAAACAGAGTCGAGTCATCAACGACCTTCTTTCAAAAGCTCAATCACGCTAATCACGCTGCGGAGGAGACAAAGGAAATCAGCTGACAACAAACAATTCCTGAGCTTGTTAAACTTAAATGTTTTATAATTACACTGGTTAAAAATAAATTTTTAAGAGGCGAGGTTAAACGACGAGCGCGATCGGCGCATAATGAGGCGAGCGCAGGTGGAGGAAGTGGGTCAACAGCCGCGCCGACTCCACAACATCCAGGCCGACGCGAGCATCGCATTAAATATGCATATGAAACGAGATAATAAAACATGTTTATAGGACCTCTGGAGATCAAATCAACAACACATCAACAGCTAGTAATGATATAAACAGCGAGCAATTAGCACGTTTCTCGCGTCAAGGTAGGAAACTGAAATTAAAGTTCCAATGCTGCAGGAGGCGAGTGTTAAGTAGTGAGGGGCTAAAAGCCATTGATTGGCTTATATTTAACAAAGCCTTGGAAACGGTGACAGCCGGTTCCATCTTTGGCTGAGGGACGAGACGAGCGGCTCCTTCCAGGTTTGCAACTGAAAAACCCCCGTGACGGCCTCCTGACTCAGCACACAACGTGGACAGCTTAGAGGGATCACCGCAGCCCTGGGTAATAAAACTCACAGGCAGCGCACACACCGTCGCCCCTGTCTTTGTGAAACAAATTCACACCCTCTGTATCTTTCCGCCGGGCCGCACTACAAATCTGCCAGGCGCCTGTTGATATCTTAAAGTCTCGAAAGTCCCCATCCTCAGTTGTACACCCGCACGTGCAATTCAATTACAAATCCCGTGGATAATTGCATTTGGACAATCTGCCGGCGCTGCACGCTCCGAACGGATGCTCGGGAGGAGAGCCGGCGGCGGCTTCCTCTGTTGCTATGCGACAAAAACAAAGTGCTCTTTAATTTGAAGTCGAAATGGCATCTTTAAAATCGCGCCCCGAACCGAAAATTTTTTTGGAAAATGCAGCGGGGTGGAAATCAGATTCCCAGCGGACGCGTGTTTTCTCGGTCAGACTCTGGCCTTTCAAGCTTTACACTCGCGATTTCAGAGTTCTTTTCTGATGCTCGAAGACAAACTGTGCAGCTAAAACATGCTGCATATACATCAGGGCAAAGAGCACGAATCTGCTACATCTCGAGTTCCTCCTCGCGTGCGGGGGTAACACATTTATCACTCAGTCTGGAGCGTCAGGCGCGATTCTGTTTCATCTGAGGTAAACACGGATCTTAGAGTAAAATATCCTCAAAGCCTGTGATTGCTCCCTAGCAGCTGGAGTCCTTGTTGAAGGGTTCCGCCCGCAGGCTTTTCTTTGAGCAGGTGAAACAATCTGCTTTTCTTTCTACTCTTATTGCAGATTTAGCTCCAGGTCTGCGTATTCTGGTGTGAATGTGCCCATTGTCGGTCGTTGTCCGCCCGCTTTTTAATGTCACTTTGATGCGTCCACGCCTCAAGACCCTCGATGAAAAGAAATGAATATTTACAAAGTTCTTATTGTTGTATAAAACGTTAAGTATCACATATTTCAGTTCTTTTCTGTAATCACGGTCTTTGACACAACAAGTTTCCCGCTGCTAAGCAATCAATGTGCTTGATTGCTTAGCCACAATGAAAATACAGTGGAGCATCTCTGCGTGTTAAGGTGAGCGAACGAGGGATCCTTCTCACACAATGCCAGGCTGGGAGGTTAACGCAGCCTTAGGCGCTTTCATTGAAATATTTCTTAAACCTAGCATGCAATTTGAGCACTTATTATCAATTCCGTCACTCATTTCATTATTGTGACAAGATAGGTGTCAAAGGATGACCACGTCCTCCTGAAGGAAGGCCTGTCATTATTACGTTAGTAGACACGTCTGTCAGACGGCAAAGGGAAGGTGATTTGCAGCCAAACTCAAAAGCATTACTTAAGCCCATCAAACGTCCATTAAACATCACTCTTAATCTCGGATCATTGATCCGGAGCGCTGCGGATCAGCAACTGGCATCAAATTGAAAATTGTTTCGCATGATGATGCCGCAGGACAGGACGCGTGAAGAAGAAAGCAAATCTGAAATATGCTTTAACAGTAGGACAAAACACAGATACATCCATTAATAACTTTCTTCTATCTTGGTCAAACTTGTTGGACACTATAATAACCTCAGTCTAGCGTTGTATACTAGCCAATATTCACTTACACTTCACTATAATCCACACATAGCAGAGTATTAAGCGGGTTTAAAACTGCAGCTCTTCTATGAAGTTAGCGTCTTTAGCTCGTTATTTCTGGTTTGATGGCCTGCACCTTTAATGCAATTCTCATGGCACTGTCAAGAAACACATTAAGTGCTGGACATGTAGTTGCATTTTAGCAAGCTAACATGCCAAGGTTATTCCACAGTGCAATACATGGACAGTAAAATTAAGCTAACGCAAGCTAACTAAGCTAAATGAGCCTGACTATTGGTTTTTACAAAACTTTTCATGAACACAAATGATAGCTGACAGTGCTACCTGCTAGCTGTATAGGACAGACTTTGCCAATGCTTTGCTAAATTTGTTGGTTTACATCTCAGTGCAGGATGACATCACAAAGTCATTTCCCGTCTTTTTTTGCAAAATATTAAAGGGTCCGCTTGGTTAAAAAAAAAAAGTAAATTTTTTACATAAAACAGCTTTTTTCTCACACAAATAAAGTGAATCCTGAATACAGCGCATATGTTTCTGCTGCTTCTTGTTCGTTACTCTGGGATCTTTAATATGATGTGCAACTGGTGCTGAACATTAGATGAAGCAGGAGCGAGTGTGTGGGCAGCGGGGCGGATGTAAGGGGTTAGGTGAGATTGCCGAGGGGCGTCTCGCAGAAAGTAATCCCCGCGCGGCACACCAAGCGAGCCTCTCTGTGGTCAGAGGCTTTCGTCAGCTCGCTCATTAAAGCCCCCACTATCTCCTCTTCTCTTCGCTTCAAATTGCCTTCCCAGCCTCATACTGCGCCGGGGCCAGAGGGTCAACAGATTATCTTCTTAATCCCGTTAATCCGTCCTCACATCAGTCCGGGATGATTCTCGCCATAATTGTATTCGCCGCCGCCTCAATTAGAAGGAAGCAGGGGTGTGAGGAAATGAGGCGGAATGAGACGTCACGAAGGATCAGTGGCGGAGATGCGCATGTGTGTTGGACGCACGAGAACGGGGCAAAGCTCAAGTCTGCGGAAAGTGGTCGCAGTTCGGCGAGGAGACGGGCGAAAGACCCAATGACATGAACAGTAACTGCAGACGTGTGCGTGTCACATGTCGGAGTTCTAAAATCGCCCCCATCTGCCCGTGGACACATGCACAGGCATCGTGAAGTGTGGAAATGATTTGTAAATAACATGAGTTCACAGTTCACGCATGTGCGCGCCTCCTTCCACTCCTCCTATTATCCCTGTCAGCGAGACGAGTCAAAGGTTAACCACTCCTAATGGGTGGACATTATGTTAATTAGACCGTCTATTAGCGTCCTGTCAGATTAAGCTCAGCCAACATGATGCGTGGTCATAGGGCGTCAGGCTGAGAAAATCAAACTGGGGGCTTTAGCCGCAGGGGAACTTTTCATTCCTGACGGCTCCACGTTGTTTGGCAACTGCCTTCAAGCTGGTAGTGACGGTAGTGATCGTTTGGTTTAAACAAGAGCGAAATGTTCACCAGAAGAATCCTAGTTTATCCATGCTTATAGGACAGGACTTTTGGTCTCTCCAACTAAGTTTTGTTCACTCATCAATCCATCCATTGGCCAGGCTTAAAAAAGGATTCTCAATGTACCTCTCCCTAGCAGCTATCTCCAGCTCCAGCTCCCACGGTGTTCCCTAACCACACGGGGTACATTATCCCTTCAGCCTGCTCTGGACATGTCCTCCCAGTTGGAAAAACCTCAACCGACTTCCATCGGTGCACGCGAACTCATGCATGATGTTCTTAATGGTCACATGGCAAATAAGAACCAAAATGATTTCGCTAATTTCCCCAGAGCTCACGAGTCGAGCGTTGGAAGATCAATTGACTGGGCGTTTTAAATTCACCACTCTCCGGCTTTAGAGACGACGAACACATTCGCGCATTCATCCACCCATTAGCAAGTCAAGAAAAGAAGCTTGAATGTACCTCTCCCCGGCATGGCTTCGGATCCTCATGTGATCCCAAGCCACATGGGATGTGTTATCCCTTCAGCCTGCTTTGGATCTGTCTTGGGGCGTCCTCCCGGATGAAAGTGCCTCAAGTGGCTCCTATCAATGCAAATAAGCTCATTCCAAATGTCCAGGCATAGTAGCCTGTACTTAATGGAGACTGTGATCATAGTTAATGGTTGGAAAACTGACTAATAGACAGTCCACTTTAGTGCCAATGCTACTGGAAACACCTGAAAACAGTGTAACAAACTGCCTGCCGATCTTAAGATCCATCTCAGCCCGACTCATGAATAAGACCACAAGACACGTAGGGTCACTTCGGATAGAGATTCACAAACTGAAGTGGTGCATGCACCATTGTCAGAGCGATTTCAGATGAGAACATTTGGCTGCAAAGCCCCAAACTAGACTTTTATTGCTTCTCTCCTGTACAAACATTGGGGACCGGGAACTGGCTATTACACAGTGACAGGAGCAAAAAGCACAAGGAAGAACAAGCCGAGTCGATCATCCGCTCTGACTTCAATTTGCAATCAATTACTTTCCAGCAGCACGCGTTTCAGGCGTGAGGGACCGCCGGCTATCAGGTGTCAGCATTGATCTTCACACCCGTGAAAACCTGTGTTTTGTGGGGCAGCTGTACAGTTTGTCCGGTCCAAATCGTAGGAGTTTGTATTGCATTTTCACTCCTGACAAACTGTCCCGCTGCACAGTACATTCGGAGAGGAGCTGAGACCTCAACAGTCAGACCTCTCGGCCCGGTTATTTATTTGTTTTGGACGACCTGTGCTGCGCTAACAACCTGCACCAAAGGAATAAAATGGTCCAAAGTACGGTTCAAAAAACACTACAGAATGGCTTTAAGCTTTATGTACAAGATATTTTCCAGTACACCAACATGATATAAGGGGTTGTGAACTATTACTGCTGAAGACACAAATCAGGCAAAGGAGAGACAGGAAGTGATTGCTGTCCTGTTATGTCTGAATTGAATTTGTTCCTGAGCTCAGTACTATTTTCAGATTTCTGCAAGATTTAGTAACGTTCCAATTTCCACTGAAACAGACCCGTGTCTTGATAATCTCCAGCCCTCACCTCACGAAAACCGATGCAGTTTTCATCTTGATTGTCGTCGCCGCTGCTGGATTGCTTGCACCCATTTCACAGCTCAGCATTACGCTGTACATTTTATTATCGAACGCTGTGATTTCATGATTATATTTGGAGTGCGCGGAGCCAAGGGGCCCCACTTATCCAGGGCGCTCCACTAGAATTAATATGCTTCTTGATGCCGCCGTGGTTCAGTGATCAGCCTCAGGGTTCGGCCGTCGCTGCCTCTTTCATTGTCTTGGTCACCTAAGCGAGCGGCTACTGGTTGGGATTTCATCCTCCCCACTCAAAGAATCTGTATCACCGGGCATAAAAATTCAAGAAACAAAAGCAGCTGTGAGGAAATAGAGTGAAAGCGAAGGTGTGGTTGGCGTCCTTGCGAATGGATTAGCCCTTCAATCTCTTTGACCTTCAGTGGCTCCATGTCTGCCGGTGTGAAGTCAAGCCCATGTGACCTTTGGGTTTTTACACAAGACTCCCGGCCCACCGACGCAACTCTTATCTTTCTCCAGGGCTGATAATGCCCCCACCAGCTCATCTTGATGTGGAAAAGTCAGCTTTCCCCATATCGCTAGATGCAGTGAGAAAGATTATGACTCTGTGTCGGAGTTGGAGCTGTGTGTGACTGTGAAAGACGGAGACGGGTTAAACCGCTACAGTAGAACAATGGCTTTTATGTTAGAAAGTGAAGTAATGACGAGGCAGCATTTACCTTCAGAAAAATGTTGAAATGAATAAGGCATGAATAACAATAAAAGCCGAAGAGCATTTTTTTTCTCATTCCTAGCTCATTCTGATTTTATCCTTGGATTTAATCCAAAATATAGAACTACTACCGCAACCAAGCCACAATGGCAATAATCAAGAGATTTTATGCACATGTCTTTTTCTTTGAAACTATTTCTATTGTTCACTGGTGACAGGCAAAGCAAGCATTTGATAATACCCCCTCTGAGATTTTGTTAGTTTGGACCGCCTGTGTTATGTAACTTCGCTTTGGACACCTATTAACTGAATTAGTGCAATGAAGCGACAACTCTTGTTTCAGCAATCTGATCCAGAAAAAAAACTTGTAGGAAACAAGTAACAGAATATATTCATTGATTTTAGTATATAAAAATAAAATAGAGACTGGCCCGACTGGAAGATCAGTTAATCAGTTAAATAGGAAAATATGAGCTCCAGCCATGCAAGCAATTAATCTGATCGCTCCTCTGTGGTTGCCACAAATAGTTTCTTTGTGAGCATGTTCAGCTGTGGGGTAAACATCAAGTTTGCAGGAGGGACAGAAAAAAGGTAGAAATACGAAGAATGAAGCAGGAATCAAATGAAAACATAGAAATATCTTTACGGCTTTAATGAATAACTTCAGACCTCTATGAATTTCTTTTGTCGAATAAGTTCTACTGAGATGGATGGTTCGAGTTTGTAAATGCATACATCTTTAATTTAGCGTTGGTGTGAACATTTAATTTGCAATCTCTAATATGAATTCTTTCAGTTTGGTTGAAAAAACATATTGTTCATGTAAAGCAACTGATGAACAAAAGCCAGGGACAAGTTATTGCACTGGCCGACACTATAAATCCATACCTACAAACACAGTCTGCAATGTAATGATTGATTTAATAAAGCCTATAAATACACAGTTAGAAATGCTCTGTTTCCATGTTCACAGAAGCTAACACGTACATCAGGAGGCTTTTCATCGACTTCATTTCAGCTTTTAACACGTCTTCCCGGACGAGCTCACACTGGACCTGCCTAGGTGCCTCGGGATCAGGGACCTTCTTACCAACAGGTAACATGTGCTGAGAATTGGGGACTGTACATCGTCCACACTGGTCCTGAACAAAGAAACACCAGAGGGCTGTTGTGCTTTTCGTCCCACAAACACGACTGTAAAGTTTGCTGATGATACCACCGTGGTGGGTGTTATCGGGGACAATGGTGTGGACCCATTACAGACAAGAGATCCAGCACCTAACTTTGTACAGATTTGAACACCAGTAACTACAGGAGGTCCAGGAAGAAGGCCCAACAGGATCACTGCAGACCCCACCCACCCAGACCATGGACTGTTTATACCTCTCACTTCACGAAAGAGGCACAGAAACATCAGAACCACAACCAGCAGACTCAGAGACAGCTTCTTCCCTAGAGCTGTGACATCTTGATGTTTGTTAAGTTCACGCAACATGCTAACTTCTGCATTGCGACAGATCTGAATGACTTTTTTGAACGTACATTGGTTGCGAATATGAAAAAAAAAAAAATATATATATATATATACATATATATACATAAAGCAAGGACCTTGAATAGCAACTAGAGGGCTGTCACACTCTTGTATGTCGCCTTACATTTGCTGACAATACCCACTTCCATTTGGTTCCCGTTGTGTAGCTTCAACATATTCTGGGATCTTCATGACAATCACACTCAACAGCGCTGCATTAAAGCTGAAGATAAAGCCAACGTTTGTCAAAGCGGACATGGTGTGTGATTGGTTCAAGTTGAAAAGAGCTGATGAATACAAAACTTTAGGACAAGTGCAGCATATTGCCTCAAAAGTGGGACATTCTCCACATTTAAATGAGTGACCTGAACAGATCTGAATTTACAGCATTGTCAGCTGTAAACACACAAATAATGCTGTCTGGCAGGCTCTCACCACAAAGTGTGAAACAGTTCCTGTCACAGCTCATTTGGAGCTGTATTAAGGGTTTTGAGAAAATCTTGACTGATCCTCATCCTCAAAGCAACACACATGTTAGCTGAACAGGGGATGAGATCAATAAACCTCGAGAAGGTCGAGATGGGCAGCACTTATGGGACCAAAGAGCCATGTTGACCATGCCCGCAACCAATAATGCAACACAGCATTATAGATTACATTATAGATTTATTTACTTGTGTCTCTCATCCACTAGAGCAGCACGGGCCTTCAAAAGAAAAATTCATTAACAACATGTCTGTCAAAAATTAAGTTGAGATGTGAATCTTAAAGAGAACAGCTAAAACAAAAGAGTTACATCAAGCTAAAGACAGCTAGCAACAACTAAAGATACATTTCTTTAGCTGTTACCTAAAACGTGCACTTTTTTAAAACTATTGTATAGTTTTATTTCACAAATCTACTGTAAATGGCACGACTGCTAAGTTATGACAGAAATAACATAGCAGCTGAAGCTAGTTAGCTTTGCAGGTCTTAGCGGAAGACATGTAATACGTTGTAGTTAAGCTAGTTAATTCATTATTAAAGATAAATATCTAACAAATAAAATAAAAGCTAAAGCCTGTGAGGTCAGTTGTCTTCAACTACCCAAGGCATAGATGAAAAATTATGTCAATGGCGGGGGAAAAAAATGGCGGGAAAAAGTTAAAACGAATGGACAGTGTTTTTAACTTCTAGATAGGATGATGTTAGCAAGCCTGATCAATGATTCCTGAGATCAGAATCCTTCTATTCAATGGATGCCATTCATCAGATAGCAGCGCATGCTAGCAGTTAGCTTTTACATCAAAATGGATGGTATCTGGGCAAAGACGGCCAACTGAGGGCCTTCTGAGGTTTTGTGTTTGTAGAACGAGCTGACTGAAATGACAACAAAAGACATTACTTCCCTGAGAGGACATTTCAAGCACAAGTAAATGTCTGCGCACAGCGAACTACATCATAGTTGGCGAACAATTCTGCCAGATTATGATCGTTTCTAAATGTTTAAATTGTGCAAGCAATAAATATGGATGATGGATCTGAGTGCACTCTTCTCTGTAAATAGTATTCACGAGTTCCTCATAAATCTGCATTTTCAGTGATTTCAATAATAGAAACAGCCTGGAGCCACACCATTCCTCGCTTATAGAAGACAAACTAGCAGCAACATCCTTTTCCTTCTACTACCCCAATAAAATTTACTATCTTTGTTTTGTGCTGAGTGGGTGCTGTGGGTAAAAATACATATTTCATAATAGTTGTAGTAATATTATCCCATTCTTCTTCTAACGTGAAGACGGGTTACAGATTTAAGCATCATGATCAAACGCTGTCGTCTCCCCCTACAGTTCTTCTGTTTTCCTTTTCTCTTTGAAGACACACACACATCTGACGTCTGCCTCGACAGCGAAGACACACTTGGAATTTTCTCAGCTTTTTCATTTGTCATGTGTTATTTTTTTCTCTCTTTTTCTTTTGAGTTTGATAGATTTTTGTAATCACTCCTTGCTTAGTCTCGGATCCACAGCTGCTCATGTCAACAGACTAATCAAAGCCTTTGATTTTTTTTCTCTTCTCTCTCTTCGACTTCTCTCAAGGGGTTAGCGATCACTTCAAGAGTGGGTCGTGCATCTTTACAAGGCTTTGGTATTGATAAGTCAATCAAGTTCTCCTTTTAGACGCTCAGAACCATTTCACGATAATGTTTAATTTTTTTTTTTTTGTTTTTTAAGATTTCGAGCACTTGGTTCACACTTATTGGCAAAAGTGTTACCAGAGCAAAAGTGGGATACCACTTTAAAATCAATGATTTCCCTTGTCTTGTTTCAATCTGATCAATCCAAATGGAGGCAATTATAACATATGCTCAAGTGTGAAGTCCAGTTGTAAACATGAAAGGAAGAGTTGGGTGAGTTGTGTGAAAGCGGCACCATTTTCCCTGGCTATAAAAACCCCATGCCACACTCTCAGCATTGATTTACAGCAGCCATCAATCAGACCTCCCCAAGTTGGAGAAACTTTCACTCACGGCTGACATAAAATGATATTATTGTGCACCCGGGCTGGATTGAGCCTCTGGGACCTGGATGCGGTGGGGTTTTGTTTTGTTTTTTTCCTTTTGCTTCCCTTTCCTTTCAGCCTGAGTCACACTCAGCAAACAGGACGGGGATGAAACACTGTACCGGGAGAGCTGCCCCCTTCGCGACCTGCTTCTCGGGCCATCGATCTCACTCACGGGCCTCCACACCGCCTCATGGATCTCCCTGATTGAATTCCTCCTGTTCCTAACAGATTTGCTGGTGTATGCTAGCTCGCGAGCAACATGCAAGATGTGATTTAAGACGTACCACCCTGCCAAGCACTAAAATAACTCTTTTGTTTATTCTCAAATATGCCTTTTTTTTCTTTTTTTTTAAAGTATCGAAAACTTCTTGGCTCAATCTGATCACCCACTCCTGCACATCGCCGCTGCTTTATGTGTGTGTGTTTGACAGGGCCCCCCCCCTCCAACCGGCCCACGTGATTTATCCCGCAGTAAAACACTTGTTATGCAAAGCACTTATTAAAGCGTCAGCGGGGAGGATCGATAAACCATTCTTTACGACAACAGCTTAAGAAAACCTGGTCACGCAGAGACAGCGTGCAGCGGTTTGTCGTGATATATGGCAGCGCCGGGTCAAAATTAATTTACTGATGTGAACGTGAGGAACACCACGCCGATAAAATGGCAGGGAGAAACTATTATGAATCAGCTCGCCTGCCTGTCTGTAACCATAAATACTAAAAACATCATTAGTGGCTTAGGGGGGAAACATCAATTATAACGATTATTAGCAATGGAGATCCACGGGACTGAGTGCGTACAAGCAAAGGAGCTCATGGGACTCTAATGACTGCCAGCAAAGAGTATTTGTGAGTAATGTTTGTGAGTGGAATGCATAAATGTAGGTTTGCAGCGGGGTGGTGCGTGGAGGGTGATGGAGACCGAGAAGATCAATCGCTGATGTGTAACACTGACTAAGCACATTGAGATGTTGCAGAATAATCACAAGATGGTTTATCAGACACCTGTGGTCCAGGGCTGAGCTGGTTCACTGGCTCAGACTGAATCACATTGCATGTGGGATGGTAAATGACAGGGTTAAGATACCCAGAAATGTAAATCTTATAAAATCATTACTGGAACAACATTGCTCTCTGTTAGCTGAAGTTAGCTTATTTGTAAATCTATGTGACACATTTAAAGGTTGGAAACTCAGACCTTACGCTTTCATGTAGAGGATTAAGCTAAGAGCGCTTTTGAAGCCCAGTGTCATGACTCTGTTTGCCGCCATGTTGGAAGTAGATGACTCTGCTTAACTCGAGGCTAATTCAGCTAGCAAGAAAGCTAGCAACCAATGAGTACACCCACAACCTGAAAGAATTCAAAAAGCTACAGTTATCATGCCCTTTTAAATTAGGTGTAATTTGGATATTTTAACATGGAGGTCAATGGCGATTTACTCGCTTCTGGAGCCAGCATCTAGTGGCCATTTCTGGAATTGCAGTTTTTGACACTTCAGTGACACCGTCATGTTAGTTGGTAATTTTACTACTTCAAATGATCAGATACAATAAATCTGTATGATTGACACTCTAACATGTATCACCTGGTTTTAAGTGGTTTTTGAATAAAACCAATTAACCAGCACTTGCTAGTACATTGTGTCATAACAAAAAAAATGGCATTTTACAGCATGAATAGTCAAAATAAACAGAATGTCTTCATTTTAGAGCATCTTGAAACTGCGACACAGGAGATGCACTTTCGCCGATCATGTCACGGCATGAATTAATCACCACCACATTAACCTCTGGACCACTGGCTCATATTCCTCTTGCTGTCGTGTGGTTAGACCAGAGATTGGCACCGGTATCAATCACTTTTATTAGATTTGAAGGCTGAAAGTGAATTATGTGACATGTTTAGTGACTGTTTAGTAAAGTCTTTGATCAAATCCTTGGGCAAAGAAAAAGTCACTTTTCTGATTTCATACTCTGTATAAACGCACAAAGGCACCATCTGACATTTACTTAAGTGCGTGTGTGATTGCATAACTATTAATACATTAGATTTGAGTGGGTTTCTAGTGTATCTGATTCATGCTTGAATGCTTCTCTTGTCAGGGTACTTCTTTGTCGCTTGGAAACGGTGAATTTTACCGCAAGCGCCTCAGGTGATTGAGTTGTCCAACTTCTTTCTGTCACATCGCCGAGAAGATAAAGAGCGCGTGAAGTGTTTAAGCCAAAAATACCCCCCTGCGAACGCATGTTTGATTAAAGCCCTCAAAGTGTCATGGCTCTGCTGCCTCCAGTGATGGACGGAAATGAAGCTTTGTACTCAAATTATATGTTAAAGAAATTCAAAAGGGCGCTTAGGTCAATAAAAGCTTCGGTCACACCAGCGTGGCTGTGAAATGCAAATGCTTTTCACTTCACAGTAAGGGCGGCAAGCCAGGAAAAAGTCACTGCTCTCAATCTTGGAAGAGCAGAGTGAGGACACCTTGTACGATACAGCGATGATACTTGTTACCTGTTGATTTCACAAAAACAAAACGCTCCCCTCAATCTCTGCAAAAGGCAAAAACGTCCAAGAGGAGGTCAACCACCCAGCGCAGAACACGACCACGGCTCCGAAACACTTCCTGCCGCCTATTTACAGGCCGCTCCACTCCATTAGCTTTTCCTCACCCCTTCACTATATTTACATGCCTATTTATTTATTTATCCATTCGCCAGCATGTGGTCCAAAAGGTTGATGAAACAGCAAGTGGTGTGCCATTTATGTGGGAATAATTACATGGAAATGGTATTCACAGGCCAGTGTGTCGCTCCGGAGCAGCCGGTATTGAATTGACGGCGGAGAAGTGACTGGCAGCGAGTGGAAATAGATTGTCCTGAATGATTTGCTTCTCCTCCCGAGCCAGGCGTGTCACCAGCCGGGCTCGGCCTTATCTGCGGGCGGTTAGCCTTTCTGTACGAGCCGCACGGAGAGCAGCGCCTTTCCCGCACAAGCCTCGACAGCAATGGGGAGATGTCATTTTCTGATCTGCTCGGCATTATAGCGTCGCGGTTTTCATCAGGCGCCGGTTGTTAGAGGACTCACGCTTGCCCAAATGGATTTCTTTTCTTTTCTCTTCTTTTTTATTTATTTTTTTATTTTTGGATTTAAATCTCAGAACAACCTAGTTTGTTTCAACACATCTCTCCTGGAGGAATGACGCCCATTCAAGCAGGCTTTGATTTTACGAAAAAACTACTTTGTCTGCAACAAGAGCCCACTCAACATGAAGACAGGATTTGAGTTTTTGATTCATGTCTTTTATAGTTGGTTTGACTCCAACACAACAGATCCAAGAAAGTATCGTGCTGGAAGAGGTTAACTGCAATATTAGCTTGTTCGATTTATATATATATCGATTTATATATCTATGGACTCTATGTATTGTGGTCCATCAAGAACAAAGCTGAAACTTGTATGACTAGGATCTGTTAACTCCTTAGACTCTATAAAGCCAGATGTGGAGTGGAACTTCTCCTCAAAAGTGAAGCCAAAGCAAGTAGAGCTCTACCCTGGTGTCTGGCTGCAGTATAGGTCATAAGCTACAGTCCATGGTGAACGATCCACTCCTTGAGAGTAACCAGTAACTATCTGGTTGGTGCTCTACTGGATTGAGATCTGGTGACTGTGGAGGCCATTGGAGCACAGTGAACTCATCGTCATGTTAAAGAAACCAGTTTGAGACGACATGAGCTTTGAGACATGGTGCATTATCCTGCTGGAAGTAGCTGTCAGAAGATGGCACACTTTGGTCATAAAGGGATGGACACGGTCAGCAACAATACTCAGGTAGGCTGTGGCATTTAACTAAGGGCCCAAAGTGTGCCAAGAAAATATCCCCAACACCATTACACCACCACCACCAGCCTGAACTGTTGACACAAGGCAGGATGGATCCATGCTTTCATGTTGTTTACGCCAAATTCTGACCTTGACATCTGAATGTCTGAAATCGAGACTCATCAGACCAGGCAACATTTTTCCAATCTCCTATTGTCCAGTATTGGTGAGCCTGTGTGAACTGCAGTCTCAGTTTCATGTTCTTAGCTGACAGGAGTGGTACCCGGTGTGGTCTTCTGCTGCTGTAGCCCATCTTCTTCAAGGTTGGACGTGTTGTGGTTTCAGAGATGGTATTCTGCATTCCTTGGTTGTACTGTATCATCTGTTGCCTTCCTATCATCTCCAACCAGTCTGCCCGTTCTCCTCTGACCTCTCACTGGATATTTTCTCTTTTTTGGACCATTCTCTGTAAACACTAGAGATGGTTGTGCATGAAAATCCCAGTAGATCAGTAATTTCTGAAACACTCAGACCAGCCTGTCTGGCACCAACAATCAAACCACGTTCAAAGTCACTTAAATCCCCTTTCTTCCTCATTCTGGTGGTCAGTGTGAACTTCAACAAGTTGTCTTGATCACCTCTACATGGATAAATGCATTGAATTGCAGCCATGTGATTGGCTGATTAGCTATTTGTGTTAACATGTAATTGAGCAGGTGTACCTAATAAAGTGGCAAGTGAGTGTATGTTCATAATAAAAGCCTAAACTCCCCTCCAGTCTTTTAGAAGTGAAGAAGCTACTTGAGTAAGTAGTAAATATCTCTGAGAAAACTCAAACAAGCCAACTTCCCTTTGGTTTAGCTTTGTTTTGGAGCCTTTGGAGACTGATGCTGAAGCATAAATGCTGATTTCAAACAGATCAAAAAATGTTAATGGAATAAATATATTTTAAGCAGGAGCATTTATTTGAAAAAGAGGAGAAGTGGAAGCAAGAAGAAAAAAATATGAATCAAATAACTATAATAACATTGTTTAGCTGCTTCACAGTTGTCATGCTAATGTATTCCTGCAGATTCTATTAATGGAACAAAAGCGAAGCGCGCGTTCCCCCATTTGCGGCGTTCTCTCACTCCTGGCAACAGCCGGTGTTTACTTACCGAATCCATCCGTTCACTTCTAAAGGGTCCCTCTCAGCTTATATTCAGAAGTTTAACAGCAGACTCTCAGTCAATTAGAGAAACACTACACGATAAAAGGCTGAAACAGACAGAGGTACTTGCGGCTAATTGATTGGTGGCCGAACAATGCCGACACACAATGATGTACAAGCTCCCGTTTAATTACAGCCGTTGTGGAGGTGGAGGTTGCTCAGAGAAGCTTGGGCATTTTATTATTTTTTTCAAGTACGCAACACCTTTTTATTTATTTATTTAAATATCCCCAACCCCCACCCTCCCCTCAAGACGCTTGTTAACTTTTAATTTGCTCCGAGAGAAGTGGAAATTTGCATAAACGTTGCAGCGGCGCACGTTTACTACACATCTCTGGAGCCCTGGAGCGTACGCGAGCTCCAGTCTGACAGTCTGGATTCAGCGTCTCACTCACAGAGCGGCTGGTTATTTGTCAACACTCCTGCATTGAGCTTCATCAGACCACATCCCACTCAGAAATCATTGCAGTAGATGACCGGTCATAACTATAGTTATGTTGGTGGGGAACTACTTGAAAGAAGTGCAAATTCAAAATGCAGGAGGGACACTTGAGGCCGGTTCTATTACAGCGTGCGCCTTAAATACAGTAATCCAACCTGGTTTGGGCCTAATTCTACAGCGGCTGGCTCAAAGGAGGCCAGAATTTTAAAAAAAGATAAAAAAAATAAAATAAAAATGTAATCTACTCTGTAATTTCTGCACAGTTTCTGCTCTGCTCCGCTCCAACGCCCCCAGAGGAGCTGCCGGTTTCAAGCTGCTTTTGTGTTTTGTTTTTTTATTTTTTTCCATGCACACATTTTTGCGCACTTAACGGCACTCTCTCAGATAAAACTTACGCTCATGTTTGGCTCGCCAAAGTATTTATTTTTATATCTGGAAAGTAAAAGTATAGGTGTGCCGTTGCTCGTGCGCGAGGCCGAAACACCGGAGACCTCGGAGAAATGAAGGACGATTTCATCTGAGCGATGTGTTCAAGTCCGTTTTTATTATAAGTCATAAACACAGTTATTCGATGTGGCTCTGTCTAAATCACCCGGGCCCTGGTGCACAGGAGGCCCAGATGGAAAACAAATAAACAATAAAGGGAAGCTGTTCACGGCAAAAAGTCTAGATTCTGGTCCAAACACAACTAGATACCAGGTGGTTTTGTGTTCGTCACGCTGGAATTTTTACAGGAAAACACTAAATGACGGCTCATTTGCTCATTTAAATCCATCAGTGTAAAAGTGCATGTGCTCACGAACAAGGTCCACGTCAACACGGCCCCAGAGCCCCGGTTTATCTGCACGTCCACCTCGACGCGCCGTTTGATAGCAACCTTCACTTGACCGGAGCGACAAAGTCATTATTTCATGTAAACGATGACTTCGCAGTAACTTTCCAATAAAATGGCAGCGCTATCTGCGCTTGCACGGCTCAAACTAGACGTTAGGGTTTGCTGTAATGGCCTTGCATCGACCTGTTACGTCTACAGCGCCGAGGTTTCTAAATCTAGTTAGCAGTCCCTCCTGGAAGAGTCCACTACAGGGTGATGTTTATTGGATAGACACCAGAACAAGACTTCATTGCATTATGGTCAGTGGTATCAGTGAACTGATGCGGCAAGTCAATTTTAAGTTAATCACTTTAATAGCGCTGCTAATGGGTTTCTAATGGAAGTGTCTGTATAACGGTAAACATTAGCATTTACATGATCCTCTGAATTTAATCTTTTTCCAGGCCCTGGCTGCATCATTTCCACTAAAGCGGTCTTTGTTATTGTTGCTAATACGTTTTCTGTGTCCCGGGCTGCTTTTTTTTTTTTTTTTTTTTAAGAAAAACTAATGAGATTTTTTTTATGTATTTATTTATTTTTCTGCCGTTGTGGTAAAAAGCATGGAAGATTTTATGGCAAATACCAATGTGTCCGACGTGTCCGCTGCTCTTTTCTATGTCCTTCAATTCAAAAATCGCTTTTTGTTCCCGTCACAGAAAAAAAAAATGATTTGTTTCCTATCAGATAAAAAATGATAATGGGATAAAAGAGAGCGTGGTGACATGGAGACTGACAAGTGTTACGGGCTCATAAAGCAGCATTTCATTTAAGATGCTACGTGAATGATCCTGTTTTGTTGCTGATGGGAGGTGTAAGGTGCCTTTGAGAGATCACATTCAAGAAACACATGTATTGTAACTATTAAAATCACCTGAATGCGACTGAAGCATTCACTCTGTATCTGCTCCATAATAACCTGCTAATATTTGCATGTGGCTAAACCCTAATAGCTCAAAAAAAAAAAAAAAGGAAAACTAGACAGGGATCTAGGTCCTCGATGCCAGATGTGTTCAGAAACAGAGCTCCGTACCCTCATGAGAGATGTGTCGGTTAATTTGCACCTTTTCTTTCAGGTTCACGGTATCTGCCATGTTACAATAATGCTCAATAAGTGAGATAAAAATCCAAGAAAAGACACACAGGGTGTGAGGTGTCTAACCAGGTATAATGAACCCTGAAGTGTTCAAATGTAATGCAAAGCACACTTTAAGTTAAACATGCAGTAAAGGAGGTGTATTAGCTCCTCGAATATACGGATAAGCCTAATATAGTGCACATTAACTGAAGCTATCTAACATTAGAGCAAGTGGCCATGCTAAGTGGCTAACATTAAGCTACTCGTACGTTTCAAATGACCGACGGAGGAAAGGCTGCATATCACCTTCTTAGGGCCATCGTGCAACCGTATACTGGCCAACTAAGCCTCAAACTCATCAAGTTAAGACAGTATCCACCTTTTCCTAGCTTCCTGGCTTCTGAGCTAACGCTAGTTTCCTCTGGTTTGGGTCTTCAAGTACAAGTTTTTTTTCGGTCCAGACACAGGCGATGTGAGACGATAACAGCTGACCTTTATTTCTGGTGGTTCTTTACGGTCTCCAGGCTTTAAGAGTTTTGCTAACTGTGTCATCAACTTTATCAGTGATGTTTCATGAGAAAGTCAACGTTTAGGGATGAAAGATCAAGTCTTTCCACTATGATTTATGTTTATAGTTTGATTCCTATTGCAGCATTATCATCCCCAATGGGCGAACGTCACTTCCACTAGCTCCATTTTAGCAAAAGATTACTCCTCAGATCCTTTTTATAGACACTTCATGGCCTACGTCACTGTGACGTTACATCATTAGCTGGAGGCAAAACAGAGGGAAGCTGGAGGCAAACACTGTCGCTTTCAACTGTGAAAATGTTGCCTTGCTGTATTTTTTTGGTGCCAAAATCTAAAAATCAATGAAATTACGTTAAGTGGATCATTATTTGAGGAATTTTTGTTACAGGTTAATGCTAATGGCTAACTGCTAGCTAACGCAACATTTGTTGTGTGTTTCAGGGGTGTCCAAGCAGAAGTTCCATTTACTACGTTACCCTCCACAGTGGTTCCACTTACTACTTGTAATATCTTGTAGGAGAGGCTTCACTTGATAAAGACAGACCAGACTTCGTCCCCTCTGTTTCCTCCTTTGGTCAAATCCTCCATCTAGTGAGTGAGTGTGTAGGGGTCAGTTAATATAGTCCCAACAGTCAGAGTCTCGGAGTGAGTGTTATTAGTTCAATCTCTAAAATATGGGTTTTCCTCGTCCATTCTTGCCAAAACATTCCATTGAAATATGCTAACTTCCATTTACAGGCTACAGTGTTTGACATGTTTTGCCTCCAGTTAAGCCCCGCCCCTCAAAAAAGCCACATTGTTTACAAACGGTGAAGGGGTCTATATATTCGTATATATATACATATATATATATAGATATTATATCATATTTTCTAGAACTTCATCTCAGAAACATTTCAAACATTCAAATCTGCACGACTCCTCCAACACCACCTCACCAGACCTATGGTTATGTAGGACAACTTGCACAGGTGGGGTTGACGATGGATGGCATCATTCAGCCGGGGCTCGTGGGTAAAAATGAGCCCGTCTATTCTCCTGCCGGCAGGGAGCTCGGGTCGCGAATGATTGCAGACGCCAGACTCTCATATTTTACCTCCTCATTAGGAGTAAAGGAGGACGAGGTAATCACTGCGTTGGAGTGGCAGCCGGGCTCCGGGGTGAAGGAAAGAAGCTCCGAGTGACGAGGCGTGCGTTTTGTCGAGGTTCCAGTCGCGGTGACAAGCCGACCGGAGACGGAGAATGCGCGCATGCGTGTGGGATTTTGAATAATAGAAAAAGACGAGATGTGAAGCAATCGATTTTCAAAGCCTCAGGGTCGGTGCGTACAAAAAACAAAAAGGCATCACATGTTTAAAAGACAGAAGGAATAAAGAAGTGTTCAACAGCATCAAAAACCTGTTGCTTACAAATGTGCTGAAAACCTGCAGCAGCAGCTTTTTGTGATGTTAATTTCAGATAAATGGGGACAACCTGACACTGACTATTCACTCCCGACTAAAGTTTACAATGACAGCGACAAAAAAGCTTTGAAATGACTTTTTGGGGCGCGGTGATCTGACACCACTGAGGAGCCGCGATGACTGGAATTCATTTAAATAATGAAACCGGGTTCCACACAAACTCGGAAGGTTAAACGTCTAATTTAAAATTTCTAAATTCAATTTGATGACTTGATTTCATTCAGCCGGGCAGCTCTCGACGATTTTTTTTTAGCCCATGGGAGGAGGCAAATTGAAAGTCAAGGCTGAAATGGAATTCCTCACAGGCTACTTCATAATTCAGATTGGTATATTTAAGTTTAAAGCAAAATTCCGGTTGGAAAGATGGAATTTGCTTCTCGGCGTCGCGCCGAAAACCGAAGGTCTTATCTTCCATGCTCATCGGATCGCAGCTTTCAAACTGAAAATTGCAAATTCGCTCACAGCGAGGGAGGCTCAGGCAAAAGCACATTAAAGCAAATCCTTTGCAGCTTCCTCCACAGGTGGACTAGTTCTCCCTGTCACCATCTTTCAGCACCGCGATCCTTACGACGACCAGGAAGAGCTTTCAAGCCATTACACAATTAATGCCCAACAATCATGCATGAGTGTCCACTTACTTTTGACCATGCTCCTTGCAACCCCTTTAAAAAGTAAAGCTGATAAAGTTATGACAACGCCGTGGGCTACGGACTAATCTGCCGTAGGTGATCCTTGCAAACGGGTGCTCCAAAAAATGTCAAGGTTTAATTAAATGATTAAATTAAAATCGATTCCCTTATTGTACAGGCTACTGAACATGACCGATCCACGCGGCCGAAGTTTGTATTCGGGTCAGAAGGCGGGAGGGTAGCGCATTAAGATGCTGATCTGACCTTTAGCATTGCATAGCATAGATAAGGCATTAAGATGTGGCCCATAATGAGGCAACCGTGCCCCAGTCTACTCAAGTAACAAGTAAGCCCCTGAACCCTCATCATTCACCCACCTACACTCACACACACACAGCTCACTAATGCATAATGACTGGCCGGGGGCACCGCGTTAACATCCTCACATCCCGAAATTCCTAAAAGCTGGGACATTACAGCGAGCGGCGGAGTAAAAAGACGAGGCTGCGGACGCGGCAATTACTCAAAACCTCGCGCTGACACACATACACGTTGCGCTGTAATAACCGGGACCTCAACGCGCGCGAATGCGGCCCTTGTTATTAGGAACGGTGTCAGCGGTGGTTTGCGAAACGCGGTTCCCCGGCTCCCGCGCTAACGACGGGAGGATTTGAAAGTTTCACTGAGAGAAAGAAAAAATAAAATGAAAAAAAAAAAAAAACTGGGCTAATGTCTCCATCTGTCTCAAACCACCGGCGGCCGTGACACGCAGGATATATCACATAAAATCAGGCTGGGAAGCAGTGTTTCACCGGCCTGTCTGCCTGAATGACTCACATCGAGCGTGTTTCTGTGTTACAGCGACAACCAGCAGTGAAGTTCTGGTGCACCGGCACACAGGGGAGACGCGGCGGAAAGGTGCATTTAATGCCACTCATTAAAACACGCGGCGTAATTATTCGCTTTAATCCTCATTTGTTGATTTAATGTCATAAAACTGCGTCGTTAAAGATGCCAGAAGGTTCAAATAAATGAGAATAAGAAGTAAAACATAGAGATATATCCATATAAAGCATTCATATTTAATTATACATTAATGTTTTATTACAGGTCTAGTAACATAATAGCATAGTTAGAACTGATGTTGAGTTGTGGGTGGTGTTACTAAAACAGTGGAAAAATTTGGGAATGGCAGTTACTTTTATTGGAAATTGCAGTTAAAATGAAATATTTGCACTTCAGACACGTTGGACCCTCTGGTGGGTTAGTTTTGGCCTACTACCTATTTTCATTTTTGGCGACATTTCAGAAATCACCTATTTTGAGACACAGCTAATAGAAGCTCTAGCAGGTATTTGCAGAGTTAACTTTCAAACTGTCTCTTTTTTAAATATACAGTGTTTTATTTATTCATTTTTTTTTTACATTCTCCTCTCCTAAACTGCTTCTTTAACAAGGCAGATAATAACATTAGGCACTACTGCAAACAAACCGTCTCGCCGCTCAATATATTTCAGAAAAGGCTTCCCTTGTGACGAGCACTCAGCACGGCTCTCGATTCTGCTTTTGTGATAAATTCCACTTCACACCTAAAGAGCAATTTAATACAGAACCTGCTGCACGATACGCACGTATCCAGGAAATGATTAACCAATGAAAAAAACAAAAAAACAA
This sequence comes from Mugil cephalus, assembly GCF_022458985.1. Lineage (NCBI taxonomy): Eukaryota > Metazoa > Chordata > Actinopteri > Mugiliformes > Mugilidae > Mugil > Mugil cephalus. The sequence goes on along the minus strand of NC_061792.1, from coordinate 11,578,194 downwards.
AAACAAACGCACTCCCCGTGGACGTAGTGACCGCAGGGCTGCAGCTGTTGGATTTCAGCACCACGGACAGCGGCGCCTTTTCAATGAGCGTCTGGCTAATATCGGTAAAGCTGACGTGTTTTAAACAAATTACACATATGGAGGGGGGGGTGGGGGGCTTTTAATTCACAGCAACGCATTAAATTGGATTTCACTGCCTGTGTGAAAGCGTCCACGCTCGTGCATTGTTAGGTCTCAAACACCCTCGACGTTTGACATCCTGACACACACCAACTAAAGCAACCGGCGGCATCGCGCCACATCACAGGGAAGCCATTATTCCTCGGCTGTGGGAACGAGTGTTATGTGTGGCAATGACTTGTGTCATGTCCCATTAATAATGATAATGATAGCATTAGGAGTAAGGGGGGGATGTGGAGGGAGGGGGGGCGCCGTGGAATGTAATTCATAGATCTGCCGAGCGCGAGTGACAAGGTCATTTTGAATGACGGTAAGCAGCACTGACAGCCCCTCACAAGGAGAAATGTGTACTTTTCTTTTTAGATCAGACACAGGACGTCCACGCCGGGACGACGTCTGCTCGGCTGCTAATCGGCAACGAGCCGCCGTCGTCTCACTGACATAAGGTTTGTCTCGGCACATTAGCAGATTTTAGAGCTTCAGACGTTTCTCATCAGCAGGTGTAAGTGGGGACTGGATGCTGCTGTGAAGTACAATTAATCCAACTGTCATGAAATCCTGATTGCTAATATGTTTATCTGAGCAAGTCCGGGATACAAGATGAATACTGATGAATGAATGTGCGACTGTGGATTTAGAATATTGGTCGTACGCTATTTGTTTGGTGTTTTATTTATTAAAATCACACTTTCTTAAGGCCTTTTCACATATGAATGTAGCTTTGTAGCCGACAGCCGGTCACTGGTGGTCCTTCAAAGTAATGGTTCCCGAGGTAACGCATATCCTCCCAGTTCAAATGTTTTTGAGTAAAAGACGTAAAAATGTTCCTCGTGTGTGAGCAGAGCTAGCTCCTCGTACCGCTCTCTCTCTATTTGAAATAAAATACACCAGAGGTCAGAGTTCGGTTCGCTCTCATTGGCCGTCACCTCAAAGATGGGATTAGTTCACATCTCCAAAGTTTCTTTTTTTGTTTGTTTGTTTTCTCCAATCAGAGCAACAACTCACTGAATTTCATTAACAGTCTCTTCTCGCCACGTTGCTGCTGGTCACGTTGCACAATGCTAGGTAGCATTTATCATGAGAGACCCTGCGTCCTCGTATGGGGACATTAGGTTTTAGGTTTGTGGCAGCTTCTTCTGCAGCACAAATGTGCAAATGGTACAAAACCTCATCAGATTTTACAGTTGAAACTTACTATTTATGTTTATTACCTTATCTAGTTTAATACGACACGTAAATGTAACGACTAGTAACGAGATTTCACTTCGCTAATGAGCAGATACTCATTTGAGGACACTGGGAATTCATTATTTGCAAAATATACAGTGAAATTATCTCCATGTCCACATATCAGGACATAACTTTTTCCAAAAACTACTTCCTGTTCAAACACGATGCTTAGTTTTTATACTTCTTAGGTCCTATTAATCCAAAAAAAATACCAAGAAGTGCTACTAAATCAAATATTACCTCATGATTCCTTTGCTGATGATGCACGGAGCAGACATACTGGATCCTGAGTTGAAAAGCTTCCTCGTGGGAGTGTAAGTGGTAACGTTTCTGACTTCCCACCTCAAACCAGTTGCCAGGGATTCACTGGGCTCCACGTTTAGAAGTGATAGTGACGGAGCATTTCATTCCACCACAAAAACAAAACAAACTGTAGAGAGGGGAAGTTGTTCAGACTTGAAATCACTCATCATTATGAAGAATCTTATTTAAATTCAGAACTGTTTCCGTGCAGGAGATTGACCCTCAGTGGAAAGCAAACAAAGCGAATTTATGTCTGCAAAGCATTTATTATTGAACAGATTTACCACCGCCCACCGCCGCACCTGTAATCCATAGTAATGCCATTAAGAGGATGTATTGATTGGAACAAACTGATGTGTCGAGTTAAATATAGAATTGAGACTGAGTGAGAGCTCAGGACAGCTGCGGTTAAGAACATATTTCACTCCCCCTGGATCACCCCAGCAGCCAGATCTTAACGCTCTATGTATAATTAAACCCCCCCCCCTCCGAACATCACACGTTATTCATCCATCAGAAATCCGACGGAAGGAAATTTACGCACAATTAATCCCGACCACCGCCTCCCTCGGCCGATCTCAGACGATCCCCCCCAAAAAAAAGACAAAGCCCGCCAGTGTGCAGGCCCCTCGATAAGTGATCAGATAGTGATTGAGTGGGATCGTAAACGCGGAGCAGCTGTGGGGCTCCTTCACACAGAGAGGCATTTTGGAAATATTATTAGTCAGCCGTAATTAAAACAAGAGCAATGTTGAGGAAGTGTGACTGAATGACAAGTTAAATATGAGAAACAAACAGTCTTCGGAGGAATGACAGCTCGACAAACACCTTCTGCGGGGTTTCTGCTGAGGAACAGATGTGTTTGGTTCAGTATTGCTAATGATGAGGAACTACTTCCTCCTGTTCCTGCTGCAATTCACCAGTGCCACTATCAATAGTAATAATAATAATTATAAAAAAAAACTCTTGCTTCATTGATCCTTTACCCAAAGCTTTGTTTTTTCCAGACACTGCGAATGAGAACTCGTCTGAAGGTTTACGGCCTGCGAGGATTCGCAACAAGTGTCTTTCGTTTTCAGGTGAACTGTCATCTCTCCGAAGGCGTTGTTAATATTTAATTAGTCAGCGACTCATGGCAGAATTCTTTGGGGTTTGTGGTTTTCCGACAGATTGCGGATGGTCCCTCATTCGTCTTTTAACTGGAGCGCTATAGCTCATGATATTTATCGCGTAGCTGCCACTAATGAAGGATTTGTTTCTGGGGAAGTGAGAGGAGAGCGTCCTGACCTAAATGTAATCAAGAATAATTTATTACTATGTATGTGTTCTGGTATGGATTATTGTATAAAACTCAAATAAATGACTTATTAACAACAGTGAGTAAACAACTTTTACTTCTTAAATAGAAACTCTTGAGCCTTGAGGTGAACCTGGTTTTCATTTCATCTCGTTCCCACCTCTGTCATCTACGTACTTTTTACTTAATGAAATAAATTAGTTCGTACTGAGTTCAAATGTAAAAGTTCTACTTTTGTTATCCCGCAGTTGTTTTATATAATCGATGTTTTAATTGAGGACTAGTTCGTTCTGAGTGTAATAGGAAAGTAGTAAAACGGCCGTCACGTGATTGTTTTAGACCAATGCGGTGGCTGCATTGAGTGAACAAATCCAACATGGCGGAAGAAAGTTGTAGAATTTTCTCGACCCCCCGAGTGGACTATCCAAGATGGCCGCCCCGTGTGTAAACACTAATCAGAAGCCCCTGTAACATTCTGTTTATTAGCTCTTCTGATTAGTTTTTGTTACTTTAAATCATTCGTACAGACAGTATTTTCCCACATACATATGTTGAAATTGACAACAGCTGTCATAGTGTAATTTAAGTTTTTCATGTGTTGTATTGGAACTAGAATCCCATGTCGCGCTAACAACGGCTAAAAACAATAGCCTGCTAAAACCAAAACAGAGCCAAACACCATCGTGGCAAAACCGTGATTAATAAGTCATTTTTTCTACATTAAACAATTAAAACTGAATATAACATAGTAAAGCACTGCAACAATTCAAAAAGAAAGAAAAGACAAAGAATGACGATGAGGTGAAAAGAAACCAGGTCAGCGCATTTAAGCTTCGCTAAAGACTCGGACGCCAGCAGGTTTCCGGATTGACTTTTGCATCGTTTTCAGGGTTGGGGTTGAAGGGTTGATGGAGGAAGTCTGCTCCTGCTGCTGCTGCGACTCAGTCTAACTAGTGCACCGCCGGTGAAAACTGGGACCGGCTGCTGCTGGCTGATTTACCGGATCGATTTGACTCCGATTCACGAGGTTGGATTTTGAAACGAGTGACGCAAAACCAGCCCTGGAAGACGGCAGCCAGGGCTCCGTGGCAAGAGGTCGGAGGAAATGGCGTGGTCTGTTTCAGAATAAGATCAAAAAGAAATAAAAGAGTGTTCAATTGTTCAAGTGGTTCAAGAGGCTTTTCAAAGCTTGCGTCTGCACATTAGCAACCCATTTACCAGGCATCAATCAACCATTAGTTACAGCCTACATGAAAAAGTTGCGCCCGCGGTCAACGGCTGCTTTGCTTTCACCGTGTATTAAAGTTTTGTCTCATTATGTTGAGCTACTGCACTTGGAAATGAAAAACAAACCTCTTGTTCCGCGTTTTTATTGCGTAACAGACGTCTTATCCTCCAGAGGAGCAGCCGTCTTTCACTTTTTACAGAGTTCCTGCGACTTTTCTACCTCAGAGTGATGGCTTCTCCGTAGGGGAGACATCTCTCTCCTAATAGCCGGTGTTTCTACGGCCTGAACGTCCCGCAGCCATCGTTTCCGCCGGCTGAACAAACATCTTTTATTCAGCCGCGGCGTATCGGCCCCCGACTTTTAGTGCGACATCGGTCGCTCTGGCTGCAGGAGCCGCTCCCCATCTGATTGAGCGAGAGTGCCGCTGACCTTCAGCCATTTTACTGAGACTGTATTAAAAAAAAGGGCCCAGCCAGAGCTCCGGTTTTTATGGCCGGGCCCTCCCAAGGTCCCACTGACCTGATGGATATTACGAGGATAAATCAGGCTTTCATGCCAACACGCTCATCCACAGCAGGGGATGAGGCATGACTGCGCGCTTGAAGAATGGCGGCGCGGCCGCTCGCAGTGGAGGAGCCGGAGAGCATTTTTACAGCGTAATCACAGTTTAACTTTCAAAGCAAAGCGGAGGATTCGTGCGGCGTGAATGGACGCTCCTTGCCGCCCCTGCTCGTGCGTCGGCGTGTTTAGTTAGCACGTCAACACCAGAGCAGCCAGAGTCGTGTCACGCGCGTCAGGAAATAGCCTGATCCGTGGTTCTGTGGTAACTAGGCCCAGCAGTGACCACAGCGTCGTCGCTGTGAGAGCGGCGGAGCGGAGCGTCCTTTTAATGTGCACACATCAACTTAACATTAACAATGCAGGCGCAGAGGGTGAGCGAGGGGACAGCGCCGGATGGCAGCTCTATTTCCTGACAGACCAAAGTCTCATATCCAGGGGCAGCCGGCGTTTGTTATTCCGGGATATAAGCCTCAGTGTGTGGCGACAGCTTGATAATGCCGTTCTGATTCAGACTCCAAGCTGTGCTCCTCTGGATTTACCAAGAGCGCTAAGGGCAGATAGCCTTAATGACGCCCATCTACTGCGAGACTTCTCATTCCTGGCCGCGAAAGCCTCTTAGCTTTGCCGATTATTGCCGCGGCGACGTGTAAAACAACGGCTTGCCTCCCAGGTCGCATAAAGAAAGTCCCAACAAACAGTTGGACGGCGTCGAAATTAAAAGGACAGAAATGGAATAAACACGACAAACAGTGAACTTTATTTACACAAACACAAAAAGCGGAAGAGATAAGTTTTCCATAAACACCACAATTCAACTTATTGAACTGCGTATTGACGGGGGTAAACTTTATATTTCACTTTATTATTCATTTATTTATTATATTCTCCCAGTCCTCTCCTTAACTTAGTAAAAAACTGATTTAGGAAAATGCAAACAAAGCAATATAACACTATCGGATTGCACTTTAAAGCTGCTCCAGTCGATATTTCTATATTAAAAATTCATAAAATGTCAACGTGTAATGTGAGTGTGGCTGCCTCTAGTAATGAGCCCACGGGGAATTAAGACCAAATTCTGCAGCGCCTCTCAGGTCCACAAATTGTTTAAGCTCATTTGAGCCGTTGTTTTGGTTCTCATAAAGGTTTTAACAAACCAGCTGGGCACGAAAAAAAAAAAAAAAAGAGCAAAGTTAGACTCTGATGAGAAATATTAGAGAGGATCTGGCCAACTAGAGAGCTATCTGAGCTGTCCCTCTATGCTGATTGGTTCTGAGCTGGTCATGTGTTTAATGGGCGCCATGTTGGATACATCCAACATTCACCTATAGAGAAGTGGCATTAATAGCAATAACCTCCGAGGTATCCAACATGGCGCCCATGGTTTGAGTTGACCAGACTCTCTCAAATATCTGGTAATGTAGTTGTAGTGCTGCCCCCTTGTGGTCAAAAAATAATGAATGCGGCTTTAAAGCAGCTGTTTTTGAGCATTACTCATGTAACCAGCGATTGTCTTAGTTATTTAAACTTTTCTTTAGCTAGGATGTTTAAAACGTAGCGTTTACTGAACATTTTCAAAGAAAAGACGATCCCCTTTGGTACTGGGATGTTTATATGACAGTCACTGGAGAACGCAAACACAAACAAGAGAAATCACTATAATAATAATAATAATAAAAATAGCAGACAGTGTTTTAAAGAAACTTCCCATTAAATTTTGATCAGCTTGACCCCTCAGATACCACAAAAAAAAAAAGAAAGAAATTCAAGAGCTATAAAAATCTCCTCCTTTAGTTTGTTCTCGCTCCCGACAGACGTTCGTGCCTGAGTCGCTCAGTTTCCCACAGCAGCGTTTCCTGTGCCTTTTTATCATAAATCCATTTCTGTTGTTATTGGGTCAGGCTTACTCTCCAATGGGACTTCATGTTGCTTTAAAAACCAATAACAGAGAGCCCCTGGCAAGTTTCCAGACGATTTATCATCGCTGCTAAATGTAAGCAGGGCACTGTGGCGATGTTTACAAATTTAAAGGCAGGTTACGGGAGGTGGCGTGAGAGCGTGAGCTAGCCGGTGTGTGTCAGACAGGTGATGACGGAGGATTAAAGGACGGATAGAAGAGGAAGACTTTTTAAATTAATCTAATAGAATGGAAGGAGCAGACGGGATACTACAATACCCATAATGCAGAGCAACCAGGCGGCCAGCAATGAGTCAGTTCATAAACTAGGTACAGGCGAGATTAATGTAAGAACGCCTTTCTATAAATTGCATGTTTTCTATGTAATCCAGCACCTGGAGGGGACGTCTTCTTGCAGGGAGGCTGAGATAAGGAAAAATGTCTCAAACGCCTCTTTTTAATTCAGCTTCAAGGAATCAAAGCCAACGTCATTCCAACACTCCTGAATGGGGAGACTGGAAGGCTACCAGAAGAAGAAACATCGCGGGTAAAAACCGACACAGGAGCTACACAAAGTGACGCTCGGGCCTCGGAGTGCGACCGCGCCGGGGTGAAGTGCCTCCTCGCCGCGTGGGCGGAGGAGGAAAAGAAGAGCGAGCACAGCACGAACACCAGGAGAGGGGAATTATGATAAAGAGTGCGGCGCAGGTCCATCATGCTTAATTAAAGTTACACAAGGCGGAATTGAATTTGTTTCCCCATCTCGCTGCCAAGAAAATCTCTAATTTAGGCAGGGATGGCAGGTTACTAAACTCCCACTAATGAAACAAGTCCATGTGCCTTTGGTTTATAAGCCCTGTTTTGCTTTTGATATGGTGGTAAATCAATCAAATTCAAATATAAAATATAAAAGAATCCTCCAGGACGGGAAGGAAAAGGAGGCTTGCGTGGTATTTGAGAAGCTGAAATACTGTACGCATGACTGACGGGATGTTGGGGATGTGCCCTTTGTAAGAGCTTCCCTGATTGGCGAAATGATTCCCCCGTCACGCCGGGCAGTCGTACTCAACCGCCAGGTTCGTGCGCTCCAGAATGATACCCAACTTGTGCCGCTATTTCTTTTATTAGCTGAAACGGAAGAAGCTAAAATGAATAAAAGATCAAATACGTGATTATATCTGGTCTGATGATCATATCTGGTCTTTACTGCGCTGTTATACTGCACAATGATCCAAAATATTGAATGTGAAATGTCACCAAGACTAACGACTCCATTTCCAGCTAACTGTGAACGTTTTCTGCTGGTGATGGATGTGTTTATAGTGTGGCAAATGACCTTGACAACAGATGGTGATTATACTTCCACTTTTTTTTTTCTTTTTTTTTTCCCCTCCTCTCTCTCCTCTGAAGCCTTCTCCCGGGCCAGCCACACAGAGCAATTAACAGAAATACAGAGCGTCAAAGGATTCGTCAGAAATAAATCCACCTTTCTTCACCTGTTTTTACAGTATGTTCTTCGCGCTTTGATCAAGCCAATTACGATAAAAGACGGTTCGTGTTGTACAGATTAGTTAAAACTGCTACGCGCGGACAGGATGTTCTTTATGTATTTAAGTCTTTCATATTCTCTCACAAAGATCCCAGTACAACAAACCTGACGTCAGGCATCTGATGTGCTGCCTTCGTCTCATTTAGATGTCCAACTCACGGATGGTTACATGATGTGAGAGGATGTAATCTGTGGCTGTCAGAGCCGGAATAATGGCCACCAGCGGCAGTCTCCAAAGCTCTAAACTCTCTAACGGTCTTTGTCGGATGAAAATGACAACAGTGGGATGGAGTCGTCAGTGGCTACTTAAAAGAATAAAATAAAATATTCATTAATGCATGACTGGTCTTAAGGGAACGCGCGAAGAAACCAGAGACTATTAAATTATGATGAAATTCAGAAAGTTGTAGCGACAATAGGCGAGTCACAAAAAAGCTAGGTACCAAGTTGAGAAAACCAGTGACACTGACATACACTGATCAAGCATAACATTATGACCACCTTCATAACATTGTGTAGGTCTCCCTTGTGCCTCCCAAACAGATGTGGCTCATCAGAGAATGGACATGGACCTTCTGAGGGTGTCCTGTGATGGCCTCTGTGGATCATCCCACAGATACGTCATCAGTCTAGGATCTAGTGAATTTAGGTGCTGCTAGGGATGGCTGATGCCATCAAAGAGTGGGGGTGTCCGGTCTGGTGTGGGTTGGTGCTACATGTCTAAGTAACAGCCACATTAATGGATGCCAGGTTCAAAAGTTTCCCATCATGGTCAATTTTATTCTCCGGAGCCTGGGAGCTGAGGTCCAACTTAAACGGTCAGCTGACTGTCCCAACTCAAATAGTGAATACTCATAAGAGACCAGACCTTCTGTTGTGGTCGTAAACAGAGAAGATAGCGTACACTGTGGAGCTTACAGTCCTGTGGGAAGACAGAGTTGAGGTGGATAACGAGCACAAAAGAGCTAGGTATGCAAAGATGGCATCAGACGCTGAGCAGCGTCAGTGGTTGCCGTGGATTTGTTGCAAAATCCGGCATTGCCCTGTTAAGTCTTCTTGAGATGACGCGGGCCTAACTTAACGAAACATCGGTGAACGGAGGTGCCCACTTGAAAACCCCGATTATGAGCCACATACTGCCTACTGCTGTTGGCTAGGCTAGTTAGCTGGTGTCTTCTACTGTTTTACTTCCGATATTGGCAGAGGGGGGAAGTGTTGGTTGTAGTTGAATGTCCCATCACCTCTTACCTACTACTGTTGGCTAGGCTAGTTAGCTGGTGTCTTCTTGTTGGTCGATAGTTGGTAGTCGACTGCTAACCTGCTGGTCGGTTTTTCAGTTGGACTGGGCTTCTAAATGTGTTTTGCCTCAGATGATGGCACAAGGGATTGTAACATCTTGTCCTGTCAGTGGTTTTAATGTTGTGGCTGATCGATGTATGTCCCCAAATGCCTACCGTGGAGGTACCTACCCCCAAAATTCCTCATGTCGATCGTGGGTTTATTGATCGATGGAGGATGGTGCCGCATTGACTGTATTTTCTTCTTAACCAGAAAGTTCCAAGACAAGGTAGGTGTCCGTCTACGCACTGGCAACATCTTTATGTTAGCATAAAGATAACCTATGAAAACTTAGGCAGTCAGGACTGGATAAAAGGTAGGAGGTTTCTGGTTGGTGGTCAGCAGACCAATGAGAAAGTTTGATTAAAGGTGCAGAACCAACTACAAAAGAAGGTAAAAAAAAAAAAACAAATAAATAAGAGTTTGAGAGTTACTGACTTTGACTTGTGTACCTAATCTAAAAAGCTCTGCAAAAATGTCTCATTAAATAATAATTTTTCATTATAAGTCAACCTTTATGGAGTCAAACATTACGTCTTATCACTGCAGTTATCTTTAAATGTTCTGCATGTGCTGCCAACTGCACACACACACAAAGGTCTAATTAGTCATTTGGAGCGTCGGCGCCGGCTTGATCGATTTCGAGATACGTCTTGAAGAAAATTCTGTGATGTTTTAATGAATTTTGATTTATTACTTTGGCCTGGTTTCCTCTGCTCGCATCGCACAGGCTGAAAAGCGTCTGAGGACGAGCGCGCAGCAACTTCAAATAGATATTTGTCTCCACCGGTAAAGCCAGGCTTGGATCTAATGTTCATCAACAACATGTAATTTGTTCCGTTTGTGGCACGAGTTCAAACCGGGATTCGTTCACACAGCAGGTCCATTACTTAGAAGAGTGCTTATGAGGGAATAAGGTGTTCCAGACACCGGCACCAGGTATAGGAAATAAATAAAAATAAATGAGCCTTCATTGCTTTTGGTGAATAATTTTACCGTTGCTAGGTAACTAATGAGAAATTCATTCAATGATAAACAAATCTCAAGAAAACAGACAGCATTCATTGAAGTCTGCCGTGTTCCTCAAGATAAATACTTTGTCCGGCAAATTTAAAGATAAATTAGAAGAAATAAAATAAAGCAGCTGGTTGCTATGGTGCTTTTTTGTTGTTGTTTTAAAGATTCTTGATTCTTGATTCTTGATTCTTTTGCCTCTGCTTCATTCAGCAGAGTTTATGGATTGGAAACAAGCTCCATTATTTAGAGCACATAGAGTGAGTACAAGCAAAACATACGTGCACCTACTGGCCTGATTCAACAACATGGGCAAAGAGAAAAAGGCTTTACCTCAAATAAAAGGGCTTAAAATACACAAAAGGAGAGGTTGTAGAGCTTAAGAAGAAGAAGAAATCTTCTGCAAGAGGAGACTGAGCGAAAAAAAGATTTTGCCTGACCTCAGATTTTTTTTCTGGATGTGAACCGAACAGCATTTGGAGTTTATGCAACAATTTCTCCCGTTTAGTAAAATGCGGCCGACTGAAAACGCGGAGGTGTAGGGAGGCCGATACTCAGACAGGCAGACACAAACATTTCTTTCATCTCGGTTTGTTGAGCGGTGCTGGATGAAGCTGCGACGCGGATGCTCCACAGGTGTTATTTTTAGCTCGTAATGCGCCGATGGAGGCTGGCGTCTCGCACCGAAGTGAGAGCAGAAACTAAGCAAAGCTAGGAAGCTAAACCGGCGAAAGATTTTTAAGTCATCAACTCACCCTGAAGTCACGATGGAAGGAGCATCTTGTGGACAGGGTTTCGTTAGGAGATGGATCACGTACAGTAGAAGACTTTGCAGCTGTACGGGAGCGTTAGCCTCCAACCTCGTCTTCCTAGGCAGATCCTGGGAAAGGTGAGAGAAGAATGAATTTGATCTCTTTGGAAACAAAGCTCTGGCTACTGAAGACTGAAATCAATATAGAGGATCACAAAGATTCTCTCGATATTTAGCATTTTACAAGATACACCCAACCAGTTGTTTTTAAACTGCACGGCTCATGCTTCTTATTGATTCATTTAAATGGTTAAAATATTGAGTTTTTTTTTTTTTTGCACATTCACACACTGTGTAGTCACAAGTGAAGTCTTCAGGGACGTCTACACAGGAGGAGACTGTGCAGCGATGTGGTGACAAGAGGTCGTAAAGTTTTAATGAAACTCTTGGCAGTTGTGGAGACGAGAGCAGAAAGCTCCGTTCAGACATCGGTTAGCTTTCTCAATCACACCGGTGGCAGTGCTCCCAAAAAGACGTTTCGTCACTCATCCAGGTATCTTCTTCAGTACCTACACTTGTCAACCCTACGGTTTTTCTGGTTTTTGATGAATCGCAATTAGGAGTTTCAACCGAGTCCACAGGTTTTGCTTTGGGAAAGTTACCTCCACATTGCTATTGTCTGGTTAAGTTGGTGGTGAGCAGATTGGTCAATTCATTTCTTCTCCAACATTTTTATGTTTTTCTTACCTACCCAACCAGAGCATGGAACGTCCACTAGTGCCCAACCGTCAGCTACAAAGACATGGGGGCAAAAAAGTAGGCACCGATTTGGGTTTTTAATCACCACCGCATCACCAAGGTGGCCGGGCTCAGCCTTAGAGATAGGGTTAGGAGCTCAGAGTAGAACCACTGCTCCTCCATGCCGAGAGGAGTCAGTTGAGATGGTTCAGACATCCGGTAAGGATGTCTACCGGGCGCCTACCATTAGAGGTGCTCCGGGCATGCCTCCTACCACCGAAAGGAGGCCTGGAGTCGCCTCAGGACACGATGGAGGGATTATATCTCCCGATTATATCTGGCCTGGAAGCACCTGGGGATTCCTCCAGAGGAGCTGGTGGAAGTGACCGGGCAGAGGACCGTCCCTGCTGAAGCTGCTGCGACCCGGACGAATTACCACCTAAAGAGTGTCTCTTACAGAAAAGCTAGGGCAGGCCAGTAAGTAGACATGGTGGATGGTCTATCAACCAAAACAATGCGCCGTCAAATTGTGATGTAAGTCTGACGGCCTGTACACTGTGTGGACTTTATTTTAACGGGAGGTTGGTGTGGATCCCCCTTGTCCATGCGCCCAATCCATGGCTTGAGTTGTTGACGTGGCTGAACCAAAAAATGTTAGCAACGTCCTCTCTGGTGGTTGTCCGGCGAGCTGGCAACAGCCTTCACCAAACCACAACGGTAAACAACGCAATCTGTTTTCCACATGTTCGGCAAAACCAACAGATGTTGCTTCCCATCAGTCTGCTCTACTGTAACTCCGGTACAACGAGCACCAAGATACAACAGGGGTGGTTCGATAAGAACGGATTAGGCAACGTGTCCAAAGGTAGAGGTTGAACATTTCTGTCTTTGCAGCTGATTTAATTGAGACAGAAGTGTGGAAATTAAAAGAAAAAAAAATCGTTCTTACATGTAATTGACTAAATATTTGCCAATTCATTATCATAAAGTTATACAGTGGTTTGTAAATGTATATTAATTTTCTCATTTGCTAATCAGCAGTGAAATTAGTTGTAGTCTGAGAAGGAAAAACAGAAGGAAGAGTCTGGGAAGCGTAGCTCACTGAATCTGGTAACGAGCCAGAAGCCAAATTATCCTCCTCCCGTACTTTAAACTATGTTTGAGCAGAAACTTTGATGAGTCATAGCCGGCTCATTTTTTGCTCATTTATCTTTCACGCTTAATAAAAACACGTCCCAAACACTCCTCCTACAATGATACACTGGTCTAATCCGAGGCAACCTGTTGAAGACACTGGAGCCAAGCAGCTGTCCTAAGCAATTACCTGCGTGTTACACAATACCGACCTGAACGGAGCAAGGTCGGGGGGGAAAAAATACAACCTGTAATTATTTAAAACTGAGGGAAAAGAGTAAAGGAGGAGGGGGTATAAAGAGTGTTTTTGGCTTTTTATGAAAGAGAATACGAGGCAGAGTGCAGGGGGAGAGCGAGAGGGAGAGAAATCATGTAAGACAAGATGCTCAGGAGAGAAGGCCAGGGACTATTTTAGATGAAGGTCCCTCTATTCATCTCCCTTCATTGTGACCAGTGCTGACACAAGGAGAATCATGCAGGTCAGTGCCGCGTGGAGGCTACGGACCTAATTTAAGTTCTCACAGTGTTTGCATGCTCACAAAGTATGCATGTTTTAACTGGGTTGTCTTTTTTTTTTTTTTTTTTTTTAATTATTAGTAGTTAGGGTAGTGGTTTAGTTTGGGTCTATTTATTCCAATTGTGTTTACATAGAACATTTTCATTCGTGTTGGGCTTCTAAACCGACTGTAACCGGAATATTTGGCCCCGTGTAAACCTCAGCTCCTGTCAAAATATTATTTGTAAGACGCACCTTTTAAGACGCGTTTGACTTTTAAAGTGAGCATCCTCCCTTTAATGAGCAGTTTCGGCATCAGGCACTTAAACGTGTCACCGGAGGGGAAGCGCATGCTTTTAAAAACACGAACAAACGCCTGCCGTCCAATTAGGTGCGCGAGCTGCAGGGCCCCTCTTTTTTTTTTTTTTTTAATTCTCAATTAGTCGCCCACCAGGGCGTCTAATGGAACCGAGTCATCACTAATGTTATTAGTTACACTTCAGCTTGTCAGAACCAGTCAAAAAGTTTTTTTCTTTTGGTCGCTTGGGAACATGTAAAGTCAGTGTTCAGTCTCCTCTCAGCTACATTTTGCTTTTCCCACCATCTCCCGAGGGAACTCAGGAGTTAATAAATGCTGCTCTTTCTTCAGCAGGTAGTTGCTAACCGTGTCAGCCTGATGTTTAATTCAAGGCAGACGGTGCGATTTTTTTATTTTTATTTTTTTTTATCTTGGCGCTTTAAATGAGCCACCAAGACCAAAACAATGTGCTGAAAAACACCAAAAACCAACCGAGAAAGTCTGGGATTATTCTCTCAGTTCCTCTATAGAAACAAACCCACTTTAAACAACACTCTGATCTAAAATATAGATTATAGCAGCACATATAACCAACTTCCATATGATTCTTGTCTGCCGTCCCCACACTGTCAATACTTAATGTTTATTTAATTAATACCTTGATTTATCTTGGTCAGGCTTTCATTAACTTTACCTTCCATGTACCTTTCCATGTATAGCTGTGTAATTACTTCAACATTCCTCCCCTAGATTAACACTACTTATTTGAGCAAAGCCACAATATTTACATCCTCATGTCAATTCGTCTCCACTGGCCTTGATTTATTTTTCTCTTGAAGCTTAAGTGCGTCTTTGTACTTAAAAAAAAAAAAAAAAAAAAAGCTCAACGACGAGAGAAATGAGCATAACAGAGCATGAATTGATTAATATTTATTTAATGGCGGATTAGATGTGGTGTTTTCTGTGGAAGCAGCCGTCGCCGGTGAGTGGGAAAAGGCTTCAGATGGTGCGGGATTTTTTTTTTGTTTTTTAGAAGAAAAGAAAACTTGAGCTGGAGAGGACGCGGCGGCTCGGGAGGCGTCGACACTGTTCTCGGGCTGACAACCAGCGAGGAAGCCTCGACGCCCTTATCCACCTTTTATCCCACTTCCACTGAGTCATCCGGAGCGCTGAACAACAACACATCTGCTGGGGCCCCGGCGCTAATGTGACAGCCCCTGTAATCAGCCCGGATCTATTTTCCCTCACCGAAGTCAAATTAGACGCTAGGCCTTTTATCGCCATTTAGCTAAAATTATTTAGACAAACCTTTTCTGACAGGGAGGCTCAGATAGCGCGTGATTTACAAGCCGCGCAACTTCTTTTAAATTCGTCCGAGCGTCTTCTCTCCGAGTCCATCACTGCGCCGCCATCTATAATTAGATGCCAGTCATAATGATGAGGATCTTTGTAGTGGTGTTTGAATTAGATTAAGGTACTGTGTGAATTAGATTTCAATCTCCAAATAGCCTGGTGTAGGCGAGCGTCGTTAGGCCCCGCTTATGAAGCCCTCAGCCACTCCATTAAGTTGTTTTCTAATTAATTCTCTGAACGTGTGTTTGGTGTGCAAATACCACGGGAGGAGAGCGGAGAAGTTGGAAAAAGTCAGTCGACTCTGCAGCGGGGCGATGTATTCTCACTGAACCTGGCACAAACAAAAAAATAAAAAAATAAAAAAATAAAAATCCATGCCGCTCTTTCTTCAGCTGCTAGAAGACACAGGAGAATGACACATACATCTTTATTAGACCTGAGGGGAGGAATGCTTTATTTATACATGTGGCTTTCTGCAGAGTTCCAAAAGTCGTCTGATGTGGATGCATGCTTCCCCGACGCTGGGCCGACCCTCCACTCCGACTCCCTCCTGCTCCCCAGCTCTGGAGATGATCCACAGCAATTTGCATATTATGGTTGTAAAAGAAATACTGAACTGCTTTACATAGAGGTGTCTCATCTATCAGCATAAAAAAAAAAAAAGGATTCCCAAGTCTATTGAGGGGTCGTTCCGAGCGCAGCATTAAAAAAGTCCAAACTTCCAAGATGGCGGAAATTAAGCCTCACTTTGACCAGAAGGAGAAAGTGGATAATTAGCTGGAGTTGTTATAAAAGGCTGAAGGAATACTTGTATGGACATGTATTTGAGTTTTCTACAGAGCACGACTGGGCTTCCAAAAAAAACACAGAGTAACTGAACGCGACACCTCCCATCTGAAGTGGTGGAGTAGACGCGCACGGGTACACGAAAATGGCATCGTTACTCTCCACCGCCGGAGACAAACAAACACGTCCCGACTAAAATCACAACACGAACATGACGGATGAATGTGCTCCGGAATAAGTGGGCCAGGTGCCACAGGAGAACTCGCTGATCCTTCCTCTCCGCAAATTCAAGCGAGAGCTGCTCTTGTTTTTAAGTCGTGGAAAAGGATTATGGGGGGCTTTTATTAGCAGTGCACGTCCTCCATTAGCAGAGCAAAGGGACCTTGTTCAATGCTCACTGGTCAAGCTGTTCTTATGTGAATGTTTTTAGCCCAATGTAGTGTGTTACAGCAGCCCTGCAGTCGTTCATCCATGTGAACATCATGTTTTGACATCAATTCCACCGAGGTTCGAAATGTAGCTTGCACAAGGATATTTTGCGGATTCCAGATGCTAATGTGGCGTTATCACACTGTGTGACATTTCTCATGTGCTGTCAAGTGCATCGTTAACTCTCCGTGGGCTAAAGGAACCCACAGGTACCACTGAGAAGTCTGAATGCTAAATGTGAAGCTACTGCTGCGGGTGGTTAGCTTAGCTTAGCATAAAGAGCTAGCCTGGCTAATGTTACATCTCATTTTTTTAATCTATCAATAATTAAGAAGGGGACAGGGGCTATTTGCTGGTGTGGTTTTTAATTTACTTTTTATATTTTTATAAAACATGAAGCTTTAATCAACTGTGACCAAACCATGAGTGAGGAACAGACCAACGCAGGCGAGGACACAGGCTATTACAGGCCGCTTCTAGCTAATGAGCTAATTGTCTTCTTGCCCCTTCACGCTCTTCGTTTGATTTATGTTAGAAAAGGCATCAAGGTTAGTTTGCCGCTGCATCCATCTAAGGTACATAAGCTCTTTGGTCATTTGTCTAAAGCAGACAAACTGCTTAGGAGGTACGCAAGTGAGAAGCCAAAAAAGGCTTTTAGAGTGATTTATGTACATTTAAACACAACTGTTTTTCCTAATAAATCCTAGGAAACAGTATTACTGGGTGACTCGTCTGATCTAAATTACGCTATGCCTAATTTGTGTAGTATTATTTTGTATCAATAATTAAGTTAAATGCTTCATTTCTTTCTTCCTAAATTTATCCACATTTGTACACCTCAATAAATCTTCATGCATTTTGGAAGTGGATGTATTCATCTGTTGTCATAAGGGAAACAGATTTTTGTTTTTAAGTTAACATAAATTATAGTAGCGGCAGGAACTAAATTTTGTTGGTTTAGTGCAGAAATGACTTGAGAGATAAAGGGAAACGTTTGATCACGCCACAGGAAAGAAACGCTGCTTTTAGCGTTTAAACAGAATCTTTGGTAAATCTTAAATTATGCAACACAAATTTGTATTCATGGAACATTGGGTAATTTACAAGGGAAACAATTCACACATATTAAAGACAACAGCACGCACTGAGTAGAAATTTAAAGTACCAGGATCTTTTTGTAGTTGCGAGGAACTAAATGGTTATTTTCGATGGTAAATTGCCAGCGCTGTCATCACCATCACTAAAAATCTGCAAAGCTTAAGCAACTTTGTCCAAAAAAAAAAAAAAGAACTATGTACAAAAACCTGCTCCACCTGTCCAGTAGGTGGCGGTGTTGCATACACTCATCTGTGTGAAACTGCAAAACATGAAGCGTTTAACAATTCAATTCATTGCAAATGTGGCTATAGTTGACAGAAGCAAAACAGATCAGGGTTAGCTAATCGGTTGTATAATAAAATACTGCTAAAAAATGGTTAGCGCTGCAATCCTCACACACAGAACTTTTTGCTGATTATTATTTCCTCATATTTTAATTTAGACCCTTGTCGCAAGGCTTGAAATGCACATTAAATTGTATCCAAAGGTTCTTAGACTCGATGGAACGTTGTTGTGGTGGAAAGAGCCTTTTATAGTTAGCTAATTGTGTCCTTTTCAAACTGTAAGGCCCATTCCCAAAGTTCCTTTACTTTTGAAAAGTACTTCACAGTTTACAACAACTTTTTTTTTTTAATTTAGATCTTAATTTACACCCTAGCAAGAGTTGAAATAAACACCACAGTATGCCTGGAGGTTCCTAGTCCCGATGGAAAGTTTTTTGAGGTGGAAAAGTGCCTTTTAACTTTTTACAAGCCGTTACAGGTGAGAAAATATGGGAATCTTAAGTTTAATCTTTGATATATTTTGTATTTATTTGAGGGAGTTGCGAGTCCAACACTGTAGGGCAACGATTAGTGATTTAACCAAACACACAAACTTTGCTACAAAGTAACTCTAAACTGGAAAGTGATTAATAGGGAGAAATGCATTAGCAGTATTTTTTCCCTCCCTGGAGCCACTCGGCTGTTTTGTAAGAAACAGATACCAGAATTAGAGGGTAGTGTATCTGGAGTCAGGCTTCCTGAGGGCCACGTCTGCTTCAATGCGGCCGCCTGGAGGCCTGGTTCAAAGGCTGAGCAAAGATAAAAGAGTGGAGTCTGGGAGCGCAGGGGAGGGAGGGAGAAGATGATGTTGTTTGTCATTGCTTGTTAAAAACAAACTGTTGAAGATCATTGAAGGTCCCCGTGCCTTCACAACTCAGACCTCAGGCCTTGAACAAAACAAGCGAGGGAATGAGGCACTCCTAATCAAAATGAGAGTCCTCTCACCCCCATCTCGTTTCCCTCTCGGGTGGTGACTGATGTTGCATGGGTCTGCAGTGGTAGCGCGCTATCCATTACGGGGTATCCTGGGGGCATATCGCCATCATGTTAGGGGTCAGAATAGCGCTCAAAACAACATCTTCATAATTTTTTGGCATCACTGCAACGTCCCAGGCACTTGAAAATGTTTTTTCATCTCCAGGCATGCAGACCTCTGGGTTAAAGGGAAAAAAGAAGAAGAAGAAGAAGTGGAGGTGTCCAGTCGCTGCAGGAAGGAGCGTTACCGAATGTCTCAACAACAGCGGCACAGCACAGCAGCAGTGGCGTTGGAGGAATATGTTTGAGAATATGGGAGGCGGAATGATGTAAATTATAAGTGCTATTCAAAAGCGGCATCTAAAAATCAATGGAAATGACTTTTAGCGACATTATCTTTGTACGACTTTATGTGCCGGTTAGAAGGCAGTTTCCATTAGCGCGTGGTCGGAGTTAAAAAAAAAAAAAAAACTGTCAACCTACATCAACCTGAGATTCATTGGATATTCAAGGCAGGAAAATGCAAATGGGAATATTTCCTTTTCATTTAATGCTTGTAATTAATTTCTTAAACAACAGAGGAGTTCTTCTCCCACACATTAATTCCATCGGCCTGCAGAGGAATATCTTAGCCTTCCCAGAATTAGCACAATTAACCACTGCTGAATAACGATCACTGGGCCGTTTGAGATCGCTCCCGGCTCTTTCCTCTCCATTTCACCAACATTACATCTAACTGCCTGACAATAGCGAGCCCATATTTGTTCAATATATGAACACTAGAATTATTGATGCTAGCTGCTATATCTGTTGCCGCTTCCCTCGGGTACCGTCACGTCTTCATGATGTTAGATAATGAAAAGAGCGAGGAGACAGATTTGCAGTTTCTCTACCAAGGAAAAAAAAGAAAAACACTCGTCTCCAGCTGCCTAAAGTCTTATTTAAGAGCCGTCTATCTCCTCTCCTCAGTTGTACTAACGAAGCAACAGCCAGCCTCTCGTGGAAAATGGAACCGGATACTGTTGAGATGGAAAAGAATATTTCTCCTGTCACAATCTCGCGAAAAAATGTTTGACAATCTTTGTGCAGCATTATGTAGCAAATTCCCTGATGTGCATTGTTATTGTTACTGTCACACTTGAAAGAGACACATTCTCTAACAGGATTCTGACATTGAAGCGGCACTGTGTGAATTTCGGCAGCGCGGGGACAGGCTCTCTTTTGGTTTTGAGTGAGTATACAATAACACTGAATCAAAAATAGCTTGCATTGCGGCTGACCCGTGGCTTGTGTTGTGGAGTGCGAGGAAAACTTTTCAGCGGCATGCTGGTGGTCTCGGCTACACAGTAAACAAGAAGAATCCCTGATGCACAAACTCAAACATGACAAGGCGACTATTTCTTCAGATGGGCCTCATGCAAGACAGTCTTGTACAATTAGATTTATCTTAAATGACACGTTGAACACCAGATTATTAACTGCATATAAAGATGGACAAATCCTATCGACAGTTTTGAGGCTCAGTTTAGAGTCTCCGGAAGCCGCCATCTTGGAAATGCCCAACTCCACTCCCAGCTACTATTGGAATGGCCAAAGAGGCGGAGCTTGAGTGGAGCCGAGGCTGGCGGATGAAGCCTAGGGTAGTAGTAATGTTCGCTACCATTGAACGTTTTTTTCCGATCCAATGCCGAGAAAAATTCCGACTGGTATCGGCGATACCGATCCGATACCGATACTTTGTGTAAATAGACTCTAATGTGTCTGGTACACCTACAAAAAAAGTAGTGTATTTCAAATCACAGCTTCATAAAGAATACAAGACAAGAGCGAAGAGAGAGATGAACTTTCCACTGGAAATATTTCCGAGTGAAATGAGCCAAACACTATAGTATCGCAAGCGTATGAATTGGGGCTAGCTCAATTTCCCACCAGTGTGCTTTACCTGAAAAGAATAGATGCCATAAAGGAACCACTCGTCCATCTTTGGATGGTGTTTCACATGAACTCCTCGTGAAGCCCTGACATTTATGCAGCAAAACAAGCCGCACAGTTTACAACAAACCCAAGGACGCATCTGTGCAAGGACGCCGATATGATAAATGATTAGAATCTGTATCACCATTCAGCGAGTGCATCTGTCTATGAGTTTCAATATACGATGGTGAACTTTGACTTGATGACGGTAGAGTAAGATACAATAGATATACTACATGCCGAGGAGGAGGCAAACAAAGTAGGCGTGAGAAAGACGGTAGCAATGTCAAGTGTCAGGTTATAACATGAGCATTGCATCTACGGCATGAATACGACTGGATGTTTCCATCTGCCAGTACAAGCAAAACGTTCAGGACTTTGTAAACCTAAAACCAAAGGCATCCTTCTCCAAGGTTGCTGAATTGATTCAAAGTCCCTTTCTTTTTTTAATTTTCCTTCTCTTGTGAGGATCAGAAAGTCTCAATATCAAAAGTCAGAGAAAAGCCCGGAGTCTGCAGTGACTGAATTCATCCCCTTTGTTAGTTTGAGAGAATCTGCTCCAGGAGCTTATCACGGCACCATTTGTTCTCTTTCCCTTCCTTCTACCTGTGGACAAGGCGACATCACATCAAGCCACCACAGGCACGTAACTGAAGTTCCATCCGTCTCCTGCATCAAAGATAAATAGCTCCGAGGCTTTGGCGTGGGCTCGTCGGAATAAAAGAGCAGGGGCACCTTTCTAGACTTCACACCAATATTCACGTTGGGAGAAATCCATCTTAGGCGTCGGCGCTGCTCCACCGACAGACGCCTCGGCGGACCATAAACGCGGCTACGGCGCGTTGTTACTGATCCGTCATCCGTCCTGAGACAAATACAAGCCTCCTCTGACAGGTGTTCTTGTAATTTGAAGAACGCTGTGCAGCTCAATGCAGCATCGCTCTCTTATCCTTTTTCTTTGTTGACTTTGAAAGCTGCGATAGCGCCGTCACTCACTCCAACTACGCGGCACGTCGCGCCTCCCTCTTCGAGGACTGGGGAAGGCGGAAGGGAAAGGTTCAACCTAGTTTAGGCCAGGGCCGACTGTATTATGCTCCATCGAGGCAAACCGGGGTCAAGGGGGAGGTCTGTCAGGCATTTGAGTTAGGAAAGTACAAGGCACTTAACGGCTTTCATTGTTGGCTGAGGTCAGTGCTATTAGCCCGCTGCCAACGAGCCAAGTAACCTCAGGCCAAACAACTTTGTCTCGGAGAGGATTTTGTGGGGGTGCTGCGAGAAGAAGAGGTCAAGCACATAAAAACCGTCGTCTTGTATGTAGATCTTTCCACCGTTATCAGCCTTCCTCCTCTCATTTCCAACCCCAACAGCTATTAATTTGAATACATTTAAGAGATTTCAAATAAAGACATCCAGCTTTATAAAAATGTGCCCACACGTTTCCCCCCTCCCGAATCCTAATTTATTATAATCAAGCCTAAAATCTCCTCAATGACTCCCTCCACTTATCTCCAAATGTCTGCGAATTTGTAGCGCTTATGTCATTATGCCGTTATAAAGTGGAACATCGGTTGGAAATATCTCGATATAAAAAGGGAAAGAGAGCTCAATCTCATTTTATTGGGCCTCTGTAGATCTGCTTCTGCAATACTTTTTCATTTCTCCCCAAGGAACTTGGACCTTGATATATTCAGACAAGCGTATCAAGCTGCGGAGTGACACCGTCTTTATTACATGCATGGTGAGTCGGGTGGTGGCGGTGGGGGTGGTACTGGGAGGACATGAGTTAATGGCAAGGAACTGTGTTTGATAAGTGACAGCAGTTGTTAAGCGCAGCTCCATCATACTGTGAATCTGGCAGCAAATGTTTGATCAGCAGCCGCAGACCCGAACCCTGGGGACGGGAACCTTTTATTTTCCGTCATGTACATAATGTTACACTGTGAGGGGTTCATATTAATACATGGCAAGAGCTTCCGATAATAAGGTGAATGTATGTTAAATTAGTCCCTGTGAGACAAAAGCTCAGGCTCCAGACTGATCTGAGCTCTACTTTGGTGCCAAGTTGACCTTAGCTTGTTATTTCATGTTGTATATTTCAGTCTCCTGCTCCCGGCTCAGGATTTCCACAAGTTCAAAATGTGGTTGTCTTGGTAAACTGATTCCTGAGAAAAAATGTGGCATTTAATATATTCTAGAGCACAACTAACTAAATGGTAATTCCTGTCCTGATCTCTGCTCATGTCCCGGATCAAGATTTGCTATTAAATGTGTACAAATGGATCTACATAAGTTGTAAACTCAAGAACAAGAAACGAGATTAGCTCCATCCTTGGTGATTCATAACAACTGACTCTCCAGTCTATCCCCCCCGATTCTCAATCAGCCAAACATGTCATCACTGTCAGTATTTTTATATGTCTTCTCCTTCGCTGCTGTCAGTTTTCACAATTTCACAAATTGCTGCAGTTCTTCTCTGCCCATCACAGTACACTCAGATCTCCGGTTTTCTCTTCTTCTATACTCGGAGGAGGGTCTGTACTTAGCAAACATGACGTCATGTATATGTAATCAACTTTAGGTTTGTTATTATGTTACATATTAGGTTTGCAGTTGAGTTTCGGCCTTCATGGCCTACTGTACGTCACTGTGACGTCATGATGTTAACTGGAGGCAAGACAGAGGGAAGTTTGAGGCGAACTCCAAAATATCTAACTGAAGCGTCACTTTCAACCATGAAAATGTCGACTTGGTGCCAAAACCACAAAATCAAAAGACTAACTTGAAGTTTTATCACATACCAGCCACTGCCAGACATAGACAGCTTTGATTTGGCTTTGGCGATTAAAAAAAAGGTTTGGAGTGAGACAATCAACAATGTACAAACTTCATATCAGATAAGATTAATATATAACATATCAATTTCAACGTTTTCAGACTAAGTCGTGACTGAAATTCTGTTAAATTAATGCTTATTGGGGGATTCTTGTTACACGTTAATGCTAATGGTAACTAGCATTAGTTGTGTGTTTCAGGGGTGTCCAGGTAGAAGTTGCATTTACTATGTTACCCTTCACAGTGGTTCCACTTACTTCTTGTAATATCTTTGTAGGAGAGGATTCACTTGATAAACACAGACCAGACTTCGTCCCCTCTGTGTCTTCTTTTGGTCAAATCGTCCATCCAGTGAGTGAGAGTGCAGGGGTCGGTGAATATAGTCCCATCAGACAGAATGAACTTTTTAAAATAACACTCAAGGTTAAGTGTATTAGTATATTCTCTAAAATATGCACAGGTAATAACAAAATGCAATAAGTTGCCATATAAGAAGAGTAGCTGTGGCTCTAAACACGACAGAAGTTATATTTTATATTGGTGTGGAAAATCACAAAGTGGAAGATAAACACTATGTAGTTTTACACAATAAAAGTCCATTACACTAAGAGGTATTCTGCATGCGAAACAATCACAGCGAGACTAAATTCTTGACCTTAGACACGACAGCTTCACAAACAATTACAGCTCAGATCTCCAAAGCACAAACCTCCCAGCTCCCAGCCATTTCAAGACACTTCTAATCCATTTACGTCTTCAATAGAGCACCCGTCTGCATAACAAAATATGCCACGAACATATTTTTTTTTTGTGCAATTACAAGCAGTTATGAGAGTACTTCTAAAATGTGTCTCCTGAAAAAAAAAACAACAAAAAAACAAAAAAAAAAAAACAAAGCCTCTTTTATTTTCTCAGCGGGACATAGATTATACACTAAATCAGCCGTATTGTGTTGTGGATGAGGCGCTGAGAGCGTTTAGCGAAGTCAGTTTTCACTCAGGGATGGAACAAACCAACGAATGGAATAACTTCTACAAAGGAATCCACTGCACGCTGTTGATGCTCACAGATGACTCCAAATAAATGGTCAGAAATATCCAGTTTTGAGAAATCTGAGCCTCATGAGGTTCGCACTAAGTCTATGCGAAGGCCAGCTCCGGCAATGTTTGCCGATATCTCAGCTCCTGTGTCCAGGTGGATGATAGTCTGAGTTCAGCCTTGGACATTTATTACACCTCTCACTCTCTCTTTCCAGGATTCCCTGCTTACATCATATGAAGGCAGCAAAAAAAAAATCCTGAAAATCTTAAGGGAAATAGCAGGTCTAAGAAATAGCAGCTTTAGAAGCCTTAACCTTCCTCCCACAGCACCACATGTCACTTCTGTCCAGAACAGGCCGAGGTTCTTTCGCTGCAAATGCGAGTCCCAACACCCCGAGTGAGGCCTTGGCTTTATAGGAAAGTCGGGCGCAAACTGCAAGCTGCCTTGTCTTTACGTCTGAACTTTTCCTGCTAAACCTAACTTCTTTTTGCAGCTAAGTGAGCAACTTTATATTGAACTACAGTTATATAAGAACAAATGTTGATATTTACAAATATAATCCCCGAAAAAAACATGTGATTGTGCAATCCGGGTAGAGTTAAATATAACTGAACCAACACGGCCCTGTGATATATGGTTCCCTTTAAGCTGATATATGCAGAACATTACGTCCAAAAGCTTTGAGCACAAAGCCGAAAGCTCTTGCGGGTTCATCTAAAACGGGAGCAATTCCTGAGACGCCGAACTTTCGCACTGCGGTTTGCAAAAGCAAAAAAGGGGGAGCCGAGACTTTGCCGAGACGAAACAAAGTCCAGACTGAAGCGCAAGGGCTCTCTGCAGAGACGGAAGCTGCTCCGTAGTCGGCGTAAAACACGTGCAACCGTTCTATGCTATGCAAGAGCGTGCGGTGCGGCGCGGTGAATCCTTATTTTTGAGAAGTTTCCCCCCGTCGGTCTGCAGGCGCGTTGTAACTCTATTGCGAGAAGTACATCGGTGAGAGAAGATGTGGCCTGGGGTGGGATTGTTCCAGGAACTCTGCAGTCACAGAACTCACTTCCCTAAAAGTAGAACCTGCAGAGAGGAAGCCACAGAGGAGACACTCCGCTGCCACTAGAGCACTAAGCAAAAAAAGGAAATAATAATAATAATAAAATGCTCGGCAATTATGTCACAACAAAGCATAAAAAGACAGGCTGATTAGTATAATTAAGCAAATTGTTTTCTTAACGCGATGATTAGGAAATGCTGCAAACAAGGGTGTTTAGTTGACACGGGGGACAGGTTCAAGGAGGAGGAGGAGGAGGAGGAGGAGGTTTGCAGGGTGTAACGCGACGCTTGTTCACTTCTAAACCAGCCCCCCTGAGTCTTGGGAGTTTTGGGAAATCGGAGCTCCGTTTATTTCCCCCTGCCCGTCTTATCCCCAGCAGACGGGACTCTCGTTCCCGGTGACAGAAATCCTGCCACACAGCCACGTGGGCAACCCCGGCCACCTAAAAGCCCAGGAGTTCTCCTTCCCATCAACTGTTTCTTTTCATCGTCAGCGTTGGATTTCCTTGGAGATGGTGGGTCGTTTTTGGTGCTTAAAAAGCCCGGCGCGCTGGCAGGGATCCAGTCCTCTTTACTGTGCTTTAAGATGAAGCCTTATTAGCCCCCGCTGAGTTTTTTCCCCCAGCTGACCCTGTGCTCTGACCTTCCTGCACTTTAAAAAAAATAAAAAATAAAACACACAGAATGTCTCAGCAGGGATCACTAAAGCATGTAATTCATTCATTAAAATGGGTTAAAAGTGCACGTGTCTGAAATTTGGGGAAAAATGGATCCAGTCTCTGCGTCCACTAAAATCCATAGCTGTCGTTGAGTTTTCACAGATCATATGAATTTTTCCCAACATTAATCAATTTTGTCGAAATACAAAGGGAGAATGGAAGGTTACATTTAGAGCTTATATGGGGGGAATTTTTTAGAAAAGTGAAGATGGTTTGATGGTCTTGAATTTGCCAAAATATGCTAATTGGAATTATTTAACTGGGTTAAAGTAATAACTTCACCCTCAGTCCAAATTTAAAAGTCAGAGCTCACCATTACTAAGTATAATCTTTCTTTATCTGTCTTTCTAATGACCTGTCCTGGTTAGTTGTGTTAGTAGTGTGCCTGAATCACTACATTTTTTAATTAAATCTCGACAACTCTTGGACAATTAGGTATTTGGAATTAATATATGTGACAGAAAACCAACATCCTTAAATTAATTAAAATTAAACACTTGGAATAATCAGCTTAGTTTGAACTCGAGAGGAGATAACCGTTCATACCAGCAGGTGGCAGCAGTCTGAGTGCCAACAGGTCCTTTAAAAACGTCTTTTCAGTATTGTTAATCGTCCAAAAGTCACATGAACTCTGACAAGACATGGAATTAGTCGCTGTCACTTGATGCGTCCGCTCTTAGATTCACTATTTCAGACAATTCATCTGCAACCAGTGCAGGGGAGAGAAGAACTGTTGATCCGGGTTAAGTAGTATGCTCTGGCCTCTGATTGTAATCGGTGATGGCATGTTGACGGAGTGCACACACTAAAATATGCAAAGAACGTATAAGCTGGAAGGGCACGAGGTCAGGACAGACAGATGGTTCACAGTGTGAACTGGAATGAGAAACGGCATAAAAATCTGCCGCCCGGGCTCATCCCCTCTCAAAACCAAATCTCCTCGAGACGCA
Organism: Mugil cephalus; assembly: GCF_022458985.1. Taxonomy (NCBI): domain Eukaryota; kingdom Metazoa; phylum Chordata; class Actinopteri; order Mugiliformes; family Mugilidae; genus Mugil; species Mugil cephalus. The sequence goes on along the minus strand of NC_061792.1, from coordinate 11,550,656 downwards.
ACCAATGCGAGTCACTGTGGCCGACTTATCCCCCAAAAAAAATAAAAAATAAAAAAAGAAGACAGGCGTCCATAACCTCCACCTTCTAGGCTGCGTAATTATAATGACTTTGCAACAAACGTCACCGCCTTTAATTTAATTAACTTCCATCTTTATTGGCTTAATTGTTTGTGACAAGACACTCCGCGAGACGCGGACTGGGAGGGTGACGGGGTAAATGATATGGCGATGGGTAATTAATGTGTTTCTTAATTGAGCTGGAAGCCGCCGCGGCCGTATGCGGCGAAGTTGCCCACGGTTGAACAGATGCGGAGGTTCCTGTGCGTCTCCCGAAGAAGACAGGTTGAAATGTAGCGTTTGTTTGTTGCTTTGGAGCTTTTCAAGGCGCATTAAAATCCTCCACTGAGCTCCTGCGACTGGAGACGATGTACACAAGTGTCAGCTTTTTTGTCTAATTAAAGCTCCTACTCACATCAAGGAAGATTTTGTTTTTTTATTTAATATTAAATGGGACGTTTGTCCTCAATATACAGTTTTTTTTAAAAAAAAAATACTTCTGTGAAAGCTAAAAATCCATTTTATTATGAAAACGGAGGGAAGGCATTCATCAAATATGTAGTCTGCCTGAGTGCTGCTCAGATGATTGGTTTGGTGTTTAGTCAGGAGAAAGTGATTCTAATTTAAACTGTCTGCCGCGTTCTCAGCGTCTCAGAGCAAACACAGCTCTGAGCTGTGAAAACTAAAGGGAAGGTTCACCTTATAAAGAAGCCACACACACACACACATCGTGGCTGTAGGATGTTGGGTATTTTTATCGAGACTAAAGAAAGGCTGTGTCAAGGCTTTGCAGAGCAGTCACGTAAAATGCCTCATTCACGGCTTGACAATAGCTTTTCAGGACGCAACTGCAAAAGTCCAAAAGGTTCTTCCAGTAAAAATCTAAACACTGGATTCACAACATTTCTTATTGTGATGGTATATGTGTAGCATGGGTTCATGGTCTGTGAAAATCTAATGATGTACATTTTTTATTTTATTCCTTTATTAAAATACGTTGGATTCATGTCAATGTGTGTTTAAAGAAATTTAAATTTGTGGCAGAAAATTAAAAGAAATATATGTATGTATAAAAAATGTCTCATCAACCAAAGATTTTGCAACTCTCCCCTGCAGTACCTCCGTGGACCCCCTAGGGGGCCCTGTTGAGTACCTGTTACACACAGGAAGAGACTAGCTGCTATGTGTCGCCAAGAAACCTTGTATTGTTTTTGAATTTCTGTGAATTGTTGCGATGGTAGGCGGCACCACGCTGAGTTATTCCCAGATGCGACTGAGGCGACAACCAATAGGACTGACACATTGACAGATGATTGACATATAATGCAAACACAGAGTTCACCAAATGTTTATCTCAAGGAAAGACCGTCCCCAACACTGGTTCCCTGCTGCCAAATTCACCATGGTGAACGCGCGCTCGGAACATTGGGAGCTCTGTTCAAATATTTGTATTTTCTGCTTGTTTTGCTTGGGAAAGAGGCATCCGTCCAACTGTCAAGCTCCATAACGTACTGACATGACTTGCCGTGTTGCTCATACACTGTTAAATTATACAAGGCTGGTTTCCCAAGGTGGTATAACTAGCGGGGGCAAATGGGATATGACGCCACTGACTTGCAGTCAAAATAAAACACACTGTAATATATCATCCCCTGCTCAAACCAGGGTCTGTATCCCAACCGTTCCCGTCCCTTCCGGGGAGAGAAGCAGTTAGGACGCCCAACTGACACAATTGTTTATTTTGTTGAATAGCAGTTAAAAGGGCTAAACTAATCTCTTGGTGGTTGACTCACTGTTAAGCCTTCTTGAGGTGTCATGGGCCTAACTTAAGATCTGCCACATAGGGCCTACTGCTGTTGGCTAGGCTAGTTAGCTGGTGTCTTCTTGTTGGTTGCTAGCTGGTAGCTGACTGCTAGCCTGCTGATCGGTTTTCCATTGGATTCTATATGTATTTTTCCTGGGATCTTGGCACAAGGGATTGTTACATCTAACCCGGTGTAATAATGAATACATTTAGGTTTCTCTAACTACTCATGTATAACATTGGTTTAATCATTTTTTTAGACATTTTAATGAGGAAAATTTACAAATTGTACTTTCAAGGATAACTAAAAACAAGAAAAAGATACCCGAGAGTCTTTGAAAAACCTTAAAGACTGTGAGAAATTACCTAAATCACACAGACAGGTGGGTGGGACATGCATGATTTGCTTAAGTACTATGGAGCCTGGACAGATACTTTACTCTCTAAAGTAGCATCTTGACTCCCCGATCGTGTCGCACAACGTGCTGCACAAAGACTTACCTAAAAATGTTGCCTTTGGGCAGGCTGCTGATTAAATTCTTTAGGTCGACAATACAGCGACGTGATAATAAGTGAACTTAACCAGCACTGTGGTCTGTCTAAGCTCCACTGCAAGACACTGATAACCACAAGGTTGAGCCACACATGACCTTGGGAGGTTGCAATCCGGTCGGACAGCATGGCAGAGCATTTAATCCAGTGTCAGAAGAGAAATTTCTCGCTACACCGGACCGATGATCACTGGACTGAAAGATCCGACGTGTGGGCATTGTTGGATTCTGACAGTGTTATCAAGACTCCATTGATATTCCTTCACTGTAACACAACAGGTGATTTTAGCTCAGCGGGGATACCAGCTAATCCCTACAGGCAATATGAAGTTTTGAAGGCTTCTATGAATAGATACTGTCCAGTGTGTTAATATGACACCGGTTCTTCCTCCTTAGAAGTAATAAGACAACAGACAGGACTTAAGGATAACAAGGACGACCAGCAGTAGAAAGCCAAGATAACGAGGCTCCTGACAGACAGCTAAGGTAGGAAATGGCAGGGAACTCGGAGCTCCCCCTCTCATTACCAGTTTCTCACCCTTCCAAAGCTAACTGTGTTTGCTCATTGTTGAGGATATGCCAGCGTGCAAGCTGTGACATCTCCTCAACAGATGAGCAGAGGATGCCAAGGAGCTTGTTTTCCCGTTTTGATGGCGGGCTCGGATCAAGTCGAGCCGGTGGACGAGTGTTTTCAGATCAAACATCGCGGATATCATGCAGGCCATGATCACAGCAGGACGCCGGCGTAGAAAACCAGACGACTCACACTCTTTACACGCTGCACCACCCTTTCTGCCAATAAGTCACAGTTTTATTTTGACTGAAATATTTTGCTCAGTCTTGTAGACACATTGTTACTGTGTGGGGGCGAGGACCAAGAGAAAGGAGCATTAGGCCAGCAAATTCCTCCCTTCTCCATTACAGCTGCAGCGAAATTAGTTTTCTAACTTTTAAGGATGGAGCAGAACTTTCGGGTTGCTTTTGCAAATATTAATTCTATGGAGTCAAATGAAGGGTGTGTTAAGCCTCCTGGTTAAATGCAAATAAATGTACCTGCTGCTGATTAAATTACAAAGAATTGTCTGTGTTTACCAAAAGATTAGTACATTATTCAAATATATTTTTACCCTCAACAAATCCAATGAAAAGGCGAAAAAAAAAAGCATAAGTCATTCCTCGTTGTATTATTATAATTAACTAAATAAATGAATTAATCCTGTTTATCTTGTATTAAGTTTCCAGTTCCCTGCCTCACCAACACATGCTTCGGTTTGCTTTGAACTCGTGTGAGAGGGTGCGACATTTTTGTATGAACAAACACATTTGAGGTGCCCTTCAGTATGTGCAGCCTCTTATCCGGGTCAAATGAGATGTTTGATCTTTGGGAACCATTAATTCAGTTTCAAGAATTGTCTAATGGACACTGCAGCTTTAAGAAAACATTATTCTAATACATTGCTGCTACCGTAGAAGAACTCATTGAGTCCAGTTTCACCGATTTGGGTATCCATCTAATCACAATACTCCCTAAACCTGTGCTGTGGTGATCTTAGATTCTTAGGGGCCCTTAGGAAAATGCACATGAAGCAACCCAAGTCCAAACTGGAGATATGGTAGATAGCAGCGATCCATGCACTGGCAAACATGCCCCAAGCCTTAAATCTTCACAGGTTTAATGGAGTTTATGGCTGTCATTGCAAAATATGCCAAAAGGTAGTCTGGTTTACCTGATCTCGAGGTTTTAACACATTCAAATTCACACCACCGAGCAATTCAAAGCCTTCAGCATAGCTACATGTCTTATATCGAAAGGATACAAACAAGCATTTTAACCTGGAACGGCCCCAGTTGGTGAAATCCAAACCTTTTTTTTTGCTGCGAGGTGACAGTCCTAATACCGCTGCACTGCTAAACCGCCAGCCTAGATCTGTCTGTTTATATTTAAGACTAGGGCCAATTATCTGCCTTTTATGTCAATACCAGCCCCTTTTAAAGCTGTCTAGAGAGGACAGGCTACCGTATAGCCCAGAGGCTAGGGAGGGAGAGAGATGTGTCGATGTGACTTTCCAAAAAGCCTCCTGGTCCATTGCCACTCAAATGAACCAATCTGTCTCTGCACAAACATTGAGGGGTTAATAGGATGTTCACCTTGGGGATGCCAAACTGAGAAAAAGCCCTCTGGAAGAAGTCGAAAGAAATCCCCCCACCACCACCGCCGCCGCCGCTACTACCTTCCCAGGGCGCGCCGTGCCTGACTCATGAGGGCAGCAGGCATTAAACTGTAACAGCCTCATCTTGGTTTTCTTACAAAGCAAACCAGGACACTGAAAATGAGTTTGAAATAGATGAGCACTTACAGTGTATCAGGCTTTGCCAGACATTAAGGGAGACCTCTCTTAAAGTGAATAGAAGTGTGAATGGAATGGACAGAGAGCCATCCACACATTAATAAATAGGTATTACAAGAAAATCTGCGGCGAAGCAAAGTGGGCGGGTACCAAGATGAGCATATTAATCTCAGCCCTAAGGCAGCGACCAATGGGAGCAGATGAACAGTCGCTGCTGAAGAGTAACCCAGCCCCAGCCATTCAGAAGTAAAAGTTTTATTTTGTATTCAGAAAAATGTATCATTTACTTTTTACACAAGGGTTATAATGGGCAACCATTAGCATCCATTAGCATTCAGCTGTCAGGTACAATGCAATGCCCAACGATTTCAGAGAGTTTCAGTTAAGCTAAAATAGCCCTGAGAAGACTGCTGCTAGGCAACTGGCTAACAAAGCTAATGGTTAGCAGTTAGCTTACAACCAGGTAACTTAAGGTTAAAAATTGACATTTTACTCATAAATATGATTAAACGCCTTAAAGAAAATATCCAGGGGCAAGGTTTGAATACCACAAGTAAACAAGACTCCCAACTGTGGCATCACCCAGACTTTGTCTCATGCCTCTGCTGAAGTAGCTACATACTTACACCGCTACAGAACAAGCAAGCCATGCATTAGCAGTCCCATGTGCAGGTGTCAACACCGTATCTAATATACAATAAATTCTCCGGCCCACAGAGGTTATGTCGAGTGACATTTATGGAAATTGATTGTCCTGAAAAACCCATTTTACATCGCAAGACAGATTATTCAGAAATCTTCATTGACCGGAGTAATGAATGTGAATTTTATGTTTCTGGTTTAACTAGTAATTATTCTCCCCTGCAGCTGTTTACTAAAAAAAAAACTTGTTTGATTGTCAAAAAGGTGTTCTTTTGGGTTTGACAGATAATCTAATCCAGCCACACAGCATGTTCTCTTATCTGTCGCACTCGTAAAATAAATTAAGCGGTCGTGCCACCGCGCACGCTCACCGGCGTTAATTTGCTCTAATCGCTATCTGATGCTCAGCAAACCATTGATACAACATAATAGGTGGTGGAGTTAATTAGTTTTCTTTAGCAGGTAACCAAGCAACATTCATCTCAGCGAGGAATCCATGACATTTGTCTCCGAAATAGTCAACTACAGTAAACACAGACAATAATTACTGTGATTGCTGCAAAAGGTCATCTGAGAAGCAGACACTTAATTTAAAGGCTGACTGTATGCAGGATGACTATTTATGCTACAAATTATCTCCCCCTGGCAGAGTGAAAGGAAAAAGAAATAAGAAAGTGAATTCAGTCTGTGACCATAATGGAAGTACAGCAGTGGGGAGTTTAATAACTTGCATGAGATTTTCTAGGACTCACATGTCATGAGCTCGTACAGTTAACGGGCACTGATATGGTAGATGGCGGTAGAAAGAAATATCAGGACTGGGAAACAAGCAAGGCTATTTCTGCATCGACCGAGAACTGAAACAATAAAGAAAGAGGCAGAGAGAGATTTATGGTCTTATCCCCAAAAGAAGAACCGAATCTTGTCACACTGCAGGTTAATAAAAAAAAACTGACAGACCAAGTGTCCTTCCTTCCTTTAGTATCAGACCCTAAAACTGTGATTGCAATGAAGAGGACGCATTAAAAACAAGAACTGTGGAACTGAACTGAAGAAACCAACCAAGCTAGAAGCTAGTTTCATGCTAGTGGAAAGACACTTCTGCAAACGTGTCCATTATCTGGAACTGGTCATGTTAAGGTTCCAGCAAATAAGGTTAGGTAGAATACTTTCTTGAGTGGCCTAGCAGCGATACACCAAGCAAACAATCCAGCCGTCTGTGAGCATTTGTAATCATAGTTTTCACTCACTGGATTATGAATCTCAAAAATGAAGCCAAAAGTGGGCGGAGCCTGTGGTCGCCATGTTGGATGAGCTTTACTCTGCCCACACTCAAATACTCCAACTACGGACATGGGGGTCGTGTCAGGGCAGAGCAGCCTGGAAGTTGAGACCCGGTCCACCCAACTCTCCGCTACCTGTTAGCTCAGGCAGACTTTTAAGCCTTAATGAAAATAAACGAATAAGTTGGAAAAATCTGGGCATTCTGGGCGACTAGAGAAGCAAAGAGTTTCAACATTGCAAGGTGCAAAGAAGACATCAAAGTGCCTCCATCTCAATACAAAAGACTAATTTTACTCCGACTCCCACGTCTACACAAAAAGTTGAGCCCTGAATGGAAAACTCCTAGGGATACAAGCTCAGCTAAAAAAAAAATGCTTCTGGGACGATGTTCATCCAATCCAGTAATTGCAACTGATGACTTGTGGATTGTATTTTCCTCTTGTTCGGGGATTTAACATGCATAAGAGACATAATGATCACAAAGCTGTATTGGTGCCAATAATTAATGTATTAGAACATCGAGCCAAGTTTAAAAAAAACAACAACAACGACAACAGAAACCATGTACAGCTTTATGTGTGAACAAGCGCAGTCATGTTTTAGCGCCTGTGGAGCCTGTCATGCCTGCAGGCTTCCAGTTCCTAATATGCATTTAATTTGTGATTGTGATATAAATGGAGGAGAGCCATGCCTGCTTCCACTCATGGAGTTTCTGCTTGTTATATGTGAGCTGGCGTAATGTCTACTCTAAGCTTCAGTTTTACGGTGGCGATATATGCTGCATATTTAAGAGCTGAATGTATGTTATCGCTTGTGTGGGAGTAAAAGAGACCCGAACTAACAGCTATGTAATTTAGAGTGCAATCGATTTTTAAAATACAGGGTCATCCTCCTACTTGAAGAGAGGTTAACCGACAACGGGAGCACAGCTCAGTCCTTTGCAGCTTCATTTAAAACCATGCACTGGCACAAACACAGTTCAACTACAATGATTCGACCTTGAGTGGGGAATAGTGTTTTTCTGCTACTCCGGCAGACTGACATTGTTCCACCTATTTTATATCAACTGCATTTATGATGAGAACACAATTGGTTCGGCTCCATCTTTTGCCGGGTTGCAACTTTTCAGAGATTGAATGATGTTTAAAGGGCTGGACATGTGAAGGTGAGAATCGGGGAGCGTCTGCGACCCTAGTTTTGGCGGGGTGCGCTGTTGGCACCAGCTGGATCTCTGTCGGAGGCTTTTCAGACGATTCAGCATGTTGGACGGGCAGAACAAGTCGGCGAAAGTCTCTGAATCTAACTATTTAATAACACGATCACCACAAAAAAAGAATAAACTATAGACCCCTTCACGGTTTGTTAAGAATGTGAGATATCTTGAGGGGCGGGGCTTAACTGGAGGCAAAACATCTCAAATGCAATAGCCTGTAAATGGTGGTTAGCATATTTCAAAGGACTGTTTTGACATGACTGGACGAGGAAAACACATATTTTATAGAATATACTAATACACTCACTCTCCAAGACCGTGAACGTTTTTTTAAAAAGTTGACTCTGACTGATGGGACTACTTTCCCCAACCCCTACACTCTCACTCACCGGATGGACAATTTGACTAAACGAGGACACAGAGGGGACGATGTCTGGTCTGTCTCTATCAAGTGAATCCTCTCCAACAAAGATATTGCAAGAAAGGAGGGTAACGTAGCAAATGCAACTTCTCTTTGGACAGCCCTGAAAAATGCAACTAGTGTTGCGTTAGCTCGCAGTTGTGTTGGCATTAGCATCAACATGTAACTACCAAAGCCAAAAGCAAAGTTGTCCACGACTAGCAGTGGCTGGTATGTGATAAAACTTACGGTTTTGGCAACAAAAATACAGCAAGACAACATTTTAATGATTGAAAGGGACAATGTTCGCCTCAAGCTTCCCTCTGTTTTTGCCTCCAGCTAACATCATAATGTCACAGTCACGTAGGCCATGAAAGGTCTACAGACCCACTGATCAGAATGATTCAGGAGAGACCAGCTCTGTACGTATCGTATTTGCTGCTCATTGGCTGTAGGTATAACTTCAGACACAGGAGATGCGAGATGACATCACAGTTAACCTTCTTTGCAAGTAGTTCTTTGACATTGGTTTGTTTGGCGACCTTATTTCTCACAGAACGACACGAAACGTTTGGATTGCCACAGTGCACAATCCAAGCTAAGGCGACATGAACGCTCTAAACTCAAATAGCCATGGTTGAAGTATGAAATGATAGCCCATCATCTCCTTCACGCCAAGTACAAACCCCCTCATCTAGCCCTAAATTGGGCGTCTTGCAGATGTAGCATAGTGGAATTATGTAACATGACTTCACTTGAAAGAAATCACACCAGTAAGGCAAAATTGGCCAATCACTCTTCGGTGAAATACATTTCAGTTCAGTTTATATCCATTAAATTCACAGGTCAATTGTGTTCTTGTACTTCCACCAGCAAGACGTCTATCTGCGTTTGTCTGCGGTGTGCTGCTGACCTCTACCTGGGTTTCATATTTGTATTTGCTAACTAAGGATTTCCATGTTAGAAAAAATTAGACCTGAAATGGTAAAAATGTAGAACTACTATTTTGACCCCAACACGGAGTCTAGAAAACCTCCTCATTTATGTCCTAATTTAAACCTGTGAGGGTGTGCAGCAAGAGGTGGCCAATTATTCCACAGTGTCTTCTAGTAACCTTTTCTGCAGTATACCATTTTTGTTTCTCGCGTCGGGGGCTTTTAAAGGGAAATGCCATCAAATGAATTCAGCAATCTTAAAACAACTGACTGGATGTTTTAGACTAAAACATACTGTAATCTCCACAGTTCACTTTTAAAACCGAGCGGTTGTGATCTCCTCGCCCACTGACGGACAGCTGGGATTTTTTTCTGCACCGTACGCCTCGTTGCGAATATCTGATCTGAAGTGGCCACGAGGCACATCACCTATGAATGAGATTAAACTGCCTTTTTTTATATGAGGAGGAAAGGGAGAAATACATCCACAAAGGCAGGTCTTTCCTTCGGTATTACGAATCTCTCAGATGCGTCCGTTAGTGACACAGTATTATTATTAACTTGCAGCAAAGAGCCGCTTCCCTTTGTCTGTTTGCACAAATGCCATTTTGACTTCACGAGTTTCTTGGGATATTTTATGAATTTACATTTAAATGGAACTCTTCGGTCATATCATGCGGCAGCCAAACGCATCCCTCCCTAATCCCTCAAACGTGTGTCTCATGAATTAATCTGCAGTTATCACATTATTCAACTGAATCCACCATTAAATGAGACATCAAAGAGATGTGCGTATTTTGCACAACATTATTTTAATGGGATCGGGTTAAATCATCAAAAAAGAGCTAATTGTTTTTATCGTCTGCCATATAAAACGCGAGAACAACAAGACAGGAATAGAGGAGACAAATTTAAACCGAAGGTCGTAAACTCGCGGGAGTGATGTGTTTCTCTTCTCTGTTTTGAAAAATTAAGTGCATCGTCAACACTGTAGCAACATCATTCCATCAGTATTCAAAATCAATTGCGGCCTTGTGAAAGGCATAAAAGATGGATTAGGTCGGACCCGTCCTCGTCAACAGCCATGATCATCACCACCGCCCCCCAACACAACCCGATAACGTAGCCTAGGAGTGTCCCTCCGTGCTTGAATGAAAGCGTGATAATACCGGTCATCATTCATTTCCATCCGACTCGTCTTGTGTATCATGCTGTGTTTTATGTGTGGTGCCGCGGAGCGTGGCCTCTGTTAAAGAGATGCCTGTGAGATTTACTTGAAGGTGCAGTGGACGGTCAAAGATGGGCGGGCAAAGACAACCAGCCCTGGACAAAGGAGGGGTTTAGTTTATGACCGAGCAGGGTGAGCTAAGAGATGCCGGAAAGGTCATATGGCTGCCACATTTTTTTTTGGCCTTAAACAAAGCAAGAACTGAATTACTGTTCTTACCTGAAGTCGTGATAGCACATCCTGCTGACATTTTAGGGTTGAAGTGGATCTTCATTTCTCTAGAGACCATTGCTCCTGCAAACGCCGGCAGATTAGCATTTTCAAATTTTGGTCACATGACTTGAGAACCGTCGAATGGATTGTCAGGAACATTTCTGCAGGCCCTAGAAGATGAACCCTGAGCTACACAGTTTAACTTTTTATCTGTAGCAACCAACTTTTCATGTCCAACAGCAACTATCTCAGCTTGACACTACACTGGATGTATATTGAATGGACTGCAATTAAATTTCATATGCATATTCTTCACAAAAAAAAAAGAAACAAAAAAAAAAAACAATGAATATGCAACCGTTTGGGTTGTGGCTCAAGGGCTACAAAAGTAATGATGCTAACACATGCTAACTAATACATGGCTAACACAGTAAGCAGTAGATTTGTAGTTGCTCAGGCTGAATACTAATCATAACACTGTAAGACAACATGCCAAATGTCCTCAGGCTATGAAAGTGCATTCATATCTTCTACAGGGCATTGTTCGTGTATATTAACATGCTGCCATGAGCGTTTAGTTAGTGCTGAGTGTGAGCTAGTGCTAACACATAGTGAGTGTGAGCTAGTGCTAACACATACAGAGAGAGTGGGCTAGTGCTAACACATAGTGAGAGTGGTCTGTGGCCTAAGGGCTGCAAAAATAAAGGTATACCTATAAGACCCAAATGATGCTAATGCATGCTAACTGATAAATGGCTAACATAGTAAATAGTATATTTGGGTACTGTTCAGGTTGAATACTAATCACAAAACTGTAAGACCACATGCCAATTGTCCCTAGGCTATGAAAGTGCATTCATAACTTCTAAGTGGCATTGTTCTTGTGAGCATATTAGCATGCTGCCTTGAGCATTTAGCACAAATCACAGCTACTGTACGTTTTTCAGGAGGTCCAAGATTCAGCTTTAGGCAAACTAATCAAGTGCTTTCAGCCTCCGAATACAGATTTGAAAGTCTCTCTCAGAAGAACTCAGAAGTCCCTCTTCTTTCTACCTCTTCATACTAATAACATTGAACTTGAAAATGGAGGACTAGACTGCAAATTAACACTGGTCTAGAGAGGAAACTGGCATGAATTAACTATGTGATTTACAATTGAATTATGCACAAATACTCGAAAACCGATTACTTTTGCATTGTGATTTAATGTTTTTTAATTGACCTAAACAGTTTTGGTCTCCAGAGTAGATCTGATGAGTCACATGTGTTGCATATTTAATCTCTCCGTACGTTTGATGTCGTCCTGCCACTGTTTTTTTTTTCCTCAGGAAATTAAACTAATCTAAGCCTGAACCTGTACTTGTGCTGAGCCTCTTTGAGATCTAAAGAATCCTCACTGCAGTGCTTGTGAGTGTAGTGTTCACGCACATTACCCTCATTTCAAAATGAATGTTTTCAAGATTTTTGCAGCATCAAAAGCTTTTTTTTTTGTTATTATAAACTGAGGTAAGCTCTTCTGAAAATGCAAAACTGCATGTGATAAAGCCACCTACATTAAATGTAATTACATCACTTCTGGGGGATTATTGCTGAAGGAAGATTATTGTTGCATTCATTGTGGGATGTGTGCAGAAACTCAATGTACAGACAATGCATGTCTGATAACATGGTACATGGCTCTATGTTCCTGTACGACACATGCTTGCATTAATTATATATTAAATTTCACAGTATTGCATGCACACATGATACAACATGCATTAATTAGACTGAATTAAATGATACATTTAAGTTAACGTTTAAATAATTGATTTGTTACCTATAAAATGGAGAGTGTGAGCTAGTGCTAACACATAGCAAGTGTGAGCTAGTGCTAAAACGTAGAGAGTGTGAGCTTGCGCTAACACATACAGAAAATGAGCGTTAACACATAGTGTGAGCTAGTGTTAACCCATAGTGAGTGTGAGCTAATGCTAACACATAGAGAGGGTGAGCTAGTGCTAGCACACAGTGAATACGAGCTTGAGCTAGTGCCAACACATAGTGACTGTGAGTAGGTGCTAACACATAGTGGTTGTGAGCTAATGCTAACACATAGGGAGGGTGAGCTAGTGCTAGCACACAGTGAATGTGAGCTAATGCTAACACATAGTGGGTGTGAGCTTGAGCTAGTTTTAACACATAGAGAGAGTGATCTAGTGCTAACACATAGCGACTGTGAGTTAGTGCTAACACATAACGAGTGTTAGCTAGGGCTAATACATAGCGAGTGTGAGCTAATGCTAACACATAATAAGTGTGAACTATTGCTAACACATAGCGAGTGTGAAAAGCACATTATACATTCTACTAGAATGTAGCATGGTGCTAAAGCTATCTGACTATGGCCAATTTAAAAGTGCCAAGTGTTAAAAAACATGGTCAGTAGTTGCATGTAATTTATCAGTAAGGCTTTCTAGGCGGTCTGAGCTGTGAGGCAGCTCTGTTCTGCAGCTTTACATGTGTTCATAAAAGTTCTGGTCTCCTGTCCTCATCCCTCCAAACACCTATCTGCCCGCCAGTAATGAACGGCGTATCTGTGCCGCTGCCCTCCTTTATCGTGCCAGAGGGGTAAATCTGTGCTTTATCCTCCACATTCTTAAAATAAATGATACCATGTAAGTGAAAGACAAGCGGTTCTGCTGCTGCAAGAGGCCGCGTGAGTTTGTTTGTTTGTTTTATTTATTTATTTATTTTAATGGTTTTGTTTGGCAGTGACCGTGATGACTTCACTTTAACAGCTGGAAATCTATTTCCCCCCATCCAAAGTTAAACGTCCTAAAAGTGTTTGTTTCTATAATTCATGTTGTGTTTGCCATAACAAACGTGTACACACAGATAAGCGAGCGGCTTTGCTCCGCCCGAGATTAAGCAGCCGTTCATTTTTCATCAGCACCGAGTGAAATTCAAAGTGCCGTTGTCAGATAAAGCCAATTTATCTACAAAGACTGTTTTAATCAATTAAAAACGGGTGCTTCCTATTGAGTGTCAATCATGTTTTTTTGTTTTTTTTTCCCCCCCGCATGATTGGAAATAAATGGCACTGGCTGGTGGCGACTGTGATAATCTTTCATTGTTGAAAATTCCTATTGATTTACGAAGCAGCGGGTCTTTGAGTACAGAGGTAAACAAAAAACAGGTTTCTCATTTCTAGCTGACGACTCTGCAATTTTGTTGACCACAAAGGAGGAAAATTAGCAAAGGTTTATCTTCGGCCTTGGCTAGCGAGCGTAAGCTAGTGCTAACACGTAGCGAGTGTGACTAGCTAGGACCAACGACTTTGTTTAATTTAGCTTTATACTGGATTTAATGCTCAGAAAGTCAGCTCCTATTATTATAATATATATTCTACCTCTGCCTGGCCTCTAAAATAGTTGTATACCATAAAAGCCTCTGATTTTTTTTGACAACTTGTGCCTCCACGGTGTTACTCTTAGCTCAGTTTGAGAAGCAACACAGAAAACTGTTGCACCTCATGAATTATTCATCATCCTTTTTTTTGTTTTTGTTCTCTTGGCTTTGGAAAACCTACATTTAAAATTGTGCACGAAACTCTTACAATAACAAGCGTCTCCCTAATTAAAGCCTCGTGTACAGCACTTCGGCTTAAGGACGAATTCAAAGCTTGACGGGACTGACATGCCTCGTTAAAATATGCTAATCTGCGATCGGACAATCGCCACGCGCAGGCCGAGCAATTAAGAAGCCTCACCCTGAGATAAGGCGCGACGCGGGCGAAACCTACAAAGAATGTGCCATTTATCACCCTGAATGCCGCAACATTAATATGTGTTTCACTTTCCCACCCTATAATAAATATGTTTGGGTGGCAAAGCGGAAGGTGTAATTTAAAAGAATAGCAGAAGAGGCTAAAAAGAAGAAAAAAAAAAACAAATCTTGTAAAAGTCTGGCCTCGTAATGAGAATTCATCAGACCACAACTTCATGAGCACCTGGGGGAGGGGGGTAGTTAAATGTCCTGGCAAGTTTAACACAATAAGCGATGGGAAAACTTTTTTTTTTTTTTTTTTTCCACCATACATGCTGAGCTCCATGTTTGCTAAAGAGAAAATAAAACTAACACAGGTGCTGGCGTCACTCTTCGGAATTTAATTTCATTCAGCCAATGGCGCCCCTCACTCACTGCCGGGTTTTCAGATAGCACATATACTGTATTTACTCATTTCCCCATGCAAATGAGTCCATTAAAACAGTTACGAAGGAGGGGGAAAGAAATCCATTATTCTCCCGTTACAATAGCAGGGAGGCGCGCTGTTGTTATTCAGGTCAAAGTTTTTGGCTGTGCTATTACGTCTGCGGAGCACGAGCTCGCCGGGGAGGCGAGGAAACGCGGCGCTTTCATCACGCGCTCATTTGCCAACTTATAACATCCCAGATCGCGCTGTTTATTTCCATGTAAATAAAGCGCATGCATTTAAATTGGGGGTGCGAATTTAATCTAGAGGAAGGTTTATCTGCAGTATTTCCCCATTATTTGTGCAAAAAAAAAAAAAAATAATATTTAAAAAAAAAATTCAGGCGCAACCTCTGCACAGCTCGTTATTTTTCCTATACTTAATTCATGTTTGGCATTTTTTTTTCCTGTTACCCCCACCCTCCCACCGCACACACACACAAAAAATGTTAAAACAGTAGCCTGAGTCATGGTTGTGTTCAAGCGCAAGGAAAATAGCAGCCAATCATTGAACCGTTTGCTGTAGAAATTCCATCAAAATACAAGCTGTGCCCAAAATAACCTCATCACCACAAGAAAAAAGAAAAAAAAAGACGCATTGGGACGTCTCTACTACTGTGAAATGGCCCATTTAGTCCACGCTAATCAGCCGAGCCAATGCTTCTGACCGGACTTTCTTTCTTTGCATCTTCCATGTTGACAGCTGAGAAACACTGGTTCAAAAAAAAATTTCTGCTCCTCCATCTCCGGAAGATGCTCGCTGCGCATTAAAGCAGGATCATGTGGGATTATCCCGGAGGCCGTGGGACACCGCGAGCGTCGCACGCCGTCCAAAATGACCCGCGTCTTTGCTCAGGCGGTGACCGAGCGAAACGCATCAGCGGAAGGAGACGATCACGCAGAGATAATAATTCAATCAGAACAGATGACACGCCGCTTGTGAAATCCCCGCAGCTCCCCCGCTCAGACACAAAGCTGAATTTGATGATTATTTATGATTGCTTCTTATGTAAATCTGCTTCCTTTTAGCTGCTTTTGTTTTCTCCACAACAGGTGTATCACCTCTGGCAGCTGAGTTTACAGTAAGCCTAGGAAGGAGACTGTTATAAAACAAGCAGAGCCCGGGCTGACTTCTTTCTCTTGTCTCTTCTGCTGTCAAGTACATCAGCGTTTCGGAGTTCTGCTTTGTTGCCGTCTAAAGCAGATGCCTCGCAGCATCTGTTGCATGTTAATGCCTCGCCTCTGGTGGGTGGCTGCGATGCGTTTTTTTTTTTTTTGTTTTTTTTTGGCGCAAAACTAACAAATGAGTTTTGATTTAAAGCAGAAAAGAAGGTCAAGGATCGGCCTTTCAAAACAACTACATGAGTTCATTTATGGCCAGCGCCATCAAGTCTACAAGTGGAAAAATAATTCTGCATTCATATAAAAGTAAATAAAACTGAACTCTGACCTGGGAAAACAAGAAAACAGCTGGATCTGGAGCTATGTTTTCTACACAACTGTCCTTTTTTTAAGTGCGAGAGTGAAAGCGCAAATTCTAACAATTTTGATTGTGTGTCATGGCCAAAAAATTAAGTAGTTCTCCAGACCAGTAGGGGGCAGCAGTCTGTATTCATCATTAAAAAGTGGAAACCAGACAAGCTACTGTTAGCTTGGAGGCCAAGACCTATTGATGTAAGCTACAACCTAGCCTAGCTGTACAGATGCGCTTATAAATCCCGTCCAACCCCTACTACAACAGCCATAGAATAGTTTTCTAATATCATAATTTAAGCCTGTTAGTTGGTCGCTAATGCACGCTAATGGTTGCCTAGGTAATAACAATCTCCGATGTTTCAACTCAGAATGTAGCTGTTTCGGTTTCTGGTGTGTTCATGTCCAACTTTTTGGTCCGGATACACAGTCTAGACAGTTGGCTCCAAGCCTTCCATGTTGTGTTAGGAACCAAAGTTGCGTTTTGTTGCGGTAGCTAGCATTGTCCGTTAAGGGTGCTTTCAGACTTAGGTTATTGTCCCTAAACTGGAAGCAATCGCACTTGTTCCTTGAATAAATAAACCAAGTCGAGGCCTCTTAGAAAGGGTGGTCTCAACCCAATTGGAATCACTCTTAACCGGTTCGTATGCCGTGTGAGCTGACAGATCTGCACCCAACGTTTCCATTATTAACCGTTTTCCTATTGTCGAATCTATCAGCTGTTGCCTACAATGACACATAGACCCACTTCAGTTGATTCTCAGAGCATAGCAAAGCTCACTGTCTTTCAACAACATTCACTGGCCTCTGTGGCCACATCGCTGCTATTCTCCTCCTGTAGATGCGCCACTTTATCCCTTTTGCTCAATACTTTATATCACATTACAACCCTAAAATGTAAAATACACATAACAATTTATATTTCAACTCTGGCATTTACCCTGTTATAATTTCACTATGAGTCACCCTCTTGTTCCCCAACGTCAGATAAGAACAATAAGAATAAGAACAGCTGTACATTTTTATAAGTTTTCTCTCCGCAGCCAAGTTCTAATTTTAATATTATATGAACAATGTACCAGAACAGACATTAGAATAGAGTAGAAAAGAGTCAAAAACACAGGCATCAGTAGAAAATCTGTACTTTTTCTGGGTTTGCTGTGAAGTCGGGTTGAACAAAGTACATCTGCGGAGGTTTTTTCTGACCCATGGGCATTTGAGACCCCCGTGCGAGGAAACGCCGCGCTCCAAAGAACTTTTTTCGCTCGTCGAATCTCGGCTGGCGAAATGCTGAATAAATAAAAGAACGCACCACAGCGCTGCGATTAATATTTAATGCGCCGCACAGACGAGTGGAGTCCCATTCTCGGCATGCTACTGGCACAGGACAAGCGCGCACCGGGGCCACCAGCAATCTATGAGTCATTCGAATGCAAAGAGAGGCCTTTTGCATGGATAGCTCAATCTAACAATCAGAATATTTATGGCTTGCTGTAGATGGAATTTCAATTGAATCCAATGGTTTGGATCCTGAATATGAAAATGTTAACATTTAATTTTAAAGGTGGAAATGAGAAGTTACAGATGTTTATTCTTAATTTGATGGCTCGTCTTCCACTGAAATAACAAACCTGTCAAACTCCAACAAGTGTTTATTCTTTTTATTCATCTTAGACCTTAATACACCACTGTGTCGTCCGCTGCAATAAAATGATCAAAACTCTACAGGGGCTTTGTTGTTAATAGCTGAAACAACACGAGAGGCGAGGGCCGGTCCTCACCAGGAGCCTTGTCGCAATTCCGGCAACACACTCCTCCGCCTGTCTCTCTAATGAACCTGCCGCATATTAATCCCTACCACTAATGAGGCCATTCAGAATGATAAGCTTCCCCAGCATCCACTAATGAACACATGCTAAAGCTGCCTGGGCCTCTGCTTAGCACTAGGGCTAAAATCACACAGCGGCACCTGCCTGCCACTGCAGACACCTAGACCGCTGTGGAGACCGTATGTCGGCGGCAAATTACCCTTCTACGCTCTGACGGGATAGGTGAAGATTTATCTTTCAACCCGGGGGGAACTATTGGTACAGGCAAACCAAGAAATTGACCTTCTGATTGGTCACCACCAACGATTGGGCTCCTTCCCTTTGACGAGGTCTGACTTCCTAGTTAGCTCTGAAGAGTTGTACAGTTGACCCTTTGGGAATAGACCCCTGCGTGGTTGTTGTTTGTCTAACCTCGCAACAGTGACATACAGGTCAAGGACTGAAGAGCAGGAGGCCGATTGGTCAGAAGACCAACAAAGGGTCAATTTGTCGGGGCCAGGTGAAAAAAAAACAACTTTTTCCATATTTTGCTTCAATGAACATTCGTCACTAGCTTTTGATTAATGCCCTTAAGAGTCTAAAGGGTCCGCCTACCCAAATTAGAGAAAAATAAGCTCTCCTTACTAATGAACAGACTCAAACTCTACAAGTCAGTCGAGTAGGCGGCCCATCAATGTGGCCCGAGCACGTTGTGTGTTGAGGCTACTGTGCTGACGGATTGTGCTCACATATCTTACCTAATGTGGTCTGAGAGATCTCTAGCGCATGTTGGGTGTGCTCACAGCTCCACTTGAAGCAGCAGTTTCACTTGTGACCATTCAGGACTCTTGTTTACAGCAGGTCTGAACAGGCCTCTACAACCACCAAGCGAGAGCAATCAGATATATGGCGGTCAAAGGAAAGCAAAGATAACTCCCTGTGTAGTTTTATCAGAGCAGAACACTAATAGTATTTAAACTGAATTGCCACCTACCTAAATTATCTTCAGTCATACTTTGATGAGGTTTGCATCCAAATAAAGTGAACCTATTATATCTATATGCTGGTGTACCTGACAAATCCCACGTGGCGCCATGATACAGTGTGCAGCGTTTAGAATGAAGGTGCGTGCCTGCAGCCCATCTGCTTAACCTCCACAACGGCCACACCTCGCCGCCTTCCTCTAAACAGCCAGACAGACGCTAGGACTCCTGCCACGTCCCTTCGGCCCACATGTCCTGGGACAGGCTGGACGATTCTGCAGCGATGTGGAGGCCTTTCAACCAATCGCTGCCTAGCTCTGTTATAGCCAAAGAAGTCCCCAAACAGAGTGCATCACCAGCAGTATATTGTGCTGGCAGGATGTTTTAGACACTCTTTGATGGACCAGTGATCTGGCAGCCTCTTTAAGTCCCTCTGGTTCCTTATTCAGCGCATGAATCAACCCTGAGGAAGTCCTTCTGACTAGAGTACATCATCCACCAACACACACTGCCAATGGACGCATTCCCAAATAGGCAGGCAATGGGCATACAAATGTAATTCTACTCCAACATCTGAACACCTCTTATCACAGTCCATCCGCAGTGGACACCACTGTGGAGAGACGTCTGTGCTGGCTAAGGCAATTTATAATGCTGCCTTAATAGGAGTCCATAAAAATCTCGCACGCTCCACGGCATCTTGGCCAAAACTGAACCGAAGACCACCCAAAGCACCAGATGAAAACACACTCTGAGAGCTGTCAGTCTAAAAAACCCGCGGCTCTGCCAGACAGGCAAAGAAAAGGGAAGCGGGAGCAAATGCCAGAAAAGACACACATCAAAGTCAGGCTGCAGAAGACTCTGCAGCGTCATCGATAAAGCATTAGGATCACAACATGTCGGCAATCAGAGCTGGAGATGCTGACATTTAAAGGCGATCATCAGGCAGGAGTAACTACATCAACAACAACAAGAAGAAAAATTAACCGACATCTGCTTTGAGCCCCGAGTGCAATAAATCAACCAGACACATTTAAATAGCAGTTTTATTGATGTTATTCGCTTTATAATACTAAGAAAAACAAATCCAAATGGAAAAAGGAAAAAGAAACTGTTACCATGAAAATGTCACTTTTAGAGTGTTCACTACAGGAGGTGGACATTTAATCCAGATATGTATTCAAAGACACTGATCTTTATTGAAATGCTGATGTTATTTTGTTATACATTTAAAGTTCACGCTGGTCAACCATTTCCTAAAGGCTTTAAAGCTTTAATACGTGGTTTATTCACATTCTAACACAAAAACATATCTTGACTGTGTCTTTTTCTGTTGGTGTACGCTCAATTATAAAAGGCCGCCGAGTGGAAGGTCATTTGTCCGGGGTCTTAAGTCCAAAAACTGCACAGGAAATTGCCTAAAATAGGTGCAAATCTCCATTTAGGCGATCTGGGTCGTGCATTTGCCTCTTTTTCCCCTTCCAGTAATGATGAGGACTGTGTTGACTATTACGAATAGAAGTCTGGGCAGCAGTTTGGTAGCTCCAAACCATCAGAAGAGGGAAACCTCTAAGGACGATGAGATGGATGATGTGCAGGGGCAGCATATTTTGATGTATCAGATTTTATTTATGGAATGTGTTCATCGACAAAGGTGGAGCTGGTTTACTGCCAGGTAGTATTTTTTATTAATAACATAAAAATCTGCCAAGGAGCTAAAGCAGTCAAATAATGTGCTCTGACAGAAAGTAGAAGAGCCCTAGGGTTAGGGTTAGGGTTAGGGTTAGAGACATGCAACACAGGCATAAGGAGATGCAAGATCATTTCTAAATCATACGACGTCCTAAGGTAATGCCAGTCCTGTGGAAATAGGGATTTTGATAAGATTTCATATTAAACAAATAGATGATAGATAAGCGGAAGTCACACAGAGAAAAAAATATTAACAACCCGCAGCTACAATACTCTCATTTCTTCCATTTATATGTCATTTTAAAAATGAATCAGTCGCTTCAAGGGCTAAGAAGCGCCGTTAAAGTTCCCACACATCTGCATCTGGTGGCGTAAAGGTTGATTTTCTATTCCGTCTGCGCTGCCACGCACCGCGACCTGAGCGCGTCTGAGCGGCACATGAGCGTCCTGACATTTTCCACTAACCAGAGTGGCTGTGGGGCCCTTAAAGGGGGTCAGGTCATGTCGCAGCGAATGAAACAGTCAATCCCTGATATTACGCCCTCTGCCACATACAATAACTTTCTCAGAGGCTCAAATAATTCCAAAGGGGTCATTATTAAAAAGCCGGAGCTGATCCCGGCGCTACAGACACCAAATGTCAGTGGATATTGTGCTCAGGTGGAGTTATTTTCTGCCCATGGACAATGTTCGGCGTTTAAGCCGCCCTGTGAGACAGCGGCGCGCTTTTACTGTATGTGATACCATGACATTTTCAAGCTGCGGCCCCCTCGCATAAAACGAGAACTTCCAACAATGTCACCAAGCTGCTTTTGCGAAAGAAAAAATAAAAAATAAAATACAGATAAAATAATGCACTAGTTTTCCAGCAAATGCCAAAGGGAGAGTGAAGCAGATAAGGGATTAAAGTAAATCTTTGAGGAGCATTTACAAGCGTCAACTACTCTCTGGTACGTGTCCTGAATTTAAAATTTGGCTTTTTAACTCAGAGTGTCAATTAATGAATGCATTCGGCTTCCCCCTCTCAGTCATGTTAAGGTCTTGCAAAAAAAAAAAAAAAATTAAATCAAATAAATAAAGGCGGACGAGCTTGCCAACTGGTCGCATTACGGCCTCTTGAGTGGCGATGGCTCTGCCTTTCTGAAAACACACCTACGTCCTATTTCAAAGTCAATCGTTGGTTTAACAGGTTTTTTTTTTTTTTTTTTTGTTAATGCATCACAGAGGAAGGGGGAAAGGTGTCTATGTGAAAGTAGGCCATTGGGAAGACTGATGGATAGCATTATGCCAAGCGGGCCATTATGAGAGAGCCGTGGATCATAAACAAATGGCGTAATGATCGCGAGGTGGTGTAGGAGTGGAGAGGAAGATGGGTATTCTATCTGGCTACAGTAAACGCAGCAGTTAACGCGTTCCACTTACGATAAATCAAGGAGGCGCTGAAGGGAGCCGGCCAAGCCAGTCCACTCGCTCTTAAACGCCGCCCGTCACGGGTGCCTTTACACCTCCATCTTCCTTTTCTTCATTTAGAAGAAAACACAACGCTCTTCTCCTACAATCTTCTTCTGTGTCTTTGCAGCAGCAGCAGCTGAGACGCGGCAGAGCGGGTCGGTCATTCGAGGAAGGGGGGGGTGCGATGTGATCTATGCTGATGACACCGACTTGCGAGCACCTACTGTCCCGCAAACTCCATCGGCAGTGACCTTAGTCATAACCTGGTCTCGCGCCGCTGGCTCCGATAGATGCCATCATTCATCATAAAAGGAGCCTCAAATTGGCCTTCTGACAGTGGCTTCCACATCACAAATTAGCAAATCAACAACTACATACATACGAGGGGGGAAAAAAACACAAATAGGTGTAATTATGTGCGGGTAGGGAGCCGCCATTAATCATAATGATGGGTCGTGCCAAGGTGGCGGAGCTGTTAAAGGAACCGTGACATTATTTAAAGGTTTGTGCAAGGTGTCTTTCAGCCTCTTTCAGAGTCCGTTATCCGCGTCCGTATTGGACAGATCTCAAGAAGCGCGTGCAAAAACTAGTTTGTTTATGTATTTACTCTTAACTGACAATCACAGATGCACTTTAGAAATGTTTTGACGTTCCTGTGAATGAAGGGAAGTCGCGCTCTCTCCCCCCGGCTGGAAACAAATCCTTGATGGAAGTGTCCATCAGGCCCGTAGCTGAAATATAAGTGGCAAATATAAATCAAATTTGCCTCATTTTGCACTACTTGTAGCTTGATGACTCCACTTGCGTCAATTACTTCTGATTTAATTTACCGTCCGTCGAGTGATTAATGCGCCGCACCTCCTTGAGCACCTTGAATTTGGACGAGTGGATGTTTGATTAAATATAGACCTTCGGGCCGTTTTGCGAATCTATAAATGGTTTTTATCAGGAACCTTTCGCAAAACAGATGTTTGTCCTCGGTTTCAGGGCCGCGTTGGAGCAAACAGACTGCCGGCCGTTTGTCGCGGGACCTGTTTCGGCATGTTAAATCAGCGGTGCGTGCTGGTGAAGGAAATAGCTCAGATTTGACTGTTTAACTTTAGTAAAAGATGCACAACGCGAGCAACTAGATAGCAAACTGTACACTAAATGATAAGTCAGCCCTATTTGACACTTTGAATCCTAGCTTCGTGGCTAATAGTAGCCCTTCCTGTTTTAGTTTTAGGTAGACGAATACAAACTATTGCCACCTACTGGTGAGGAATGCTACTTGGCTATTTTTGAGTGAAATTCTACCATGAAATAGTCAAACTGCACAATCTTCTGGTTTGTTTGTGCTCACCTACCGCACTGGAGATGGTCTCTGCCCTTTAATCTGCATCTTACCGGCCAGCCCAGCAGTAGATTACATGTCAATCAAAACTACACCGACGGAGGGCCTGAATGACAACGCGAGAGCCCGGCACTTCCTGTCTGCTCTGGAAATGGCTGAGCAAATTCAATTTAATCCAAATGAATCCGGTTAATACTCGAGTGTGATCTAATTTGAGGAAACACAATGTAGAGTCGTTCCTCATATGCACTCGCTCAACATTTAAGCACCGAATGAGTTTCACGGTTGGAGCCATTTTGAAGTTCCACAAAGGTTTCACGGTGGCCTTTAGTCATCCCCACAAAGCCCGCTATTGAAAATCAGCGGAGAGAGTCTGAATTCATTCACCTGCTCTCTGTATCTTGTGTGAAATCACTGCTTGCCTAGTCCCGTCAGAAAAGAGCTGAGCTGTGTGTCAGAAATATGTACTCAGCTGCCAGTTGCCTCAATCTTGTGCCAATATTCAACATGTTTCTCGACAGAGGTTCCTCTGTTTCTGTCTCCGCAGGATGGAAACTGAAATCCTAATTAAATTGTGATTGATGAGCTCGAAACTCTTAAAGACACAGTGACCCACGTTCCCAGCTACTCAGCAGCAGGAAAGCTGTGCGATACATTAGCGAGTTTAACAGCAGAACTAATTTGCTATAACATCATTAGACGGCAAAACCACTAAAGAGATGTGTTAAGAGAACACAATTCTTTATGTCTAGTGGGAGCTGCTGCCACAAGAGGAGTTACCGACTACCGGATAGTTTGATTCAAGCGGAGGGGAACAGGAATCAATGGCAACGTTACAAAAATGCCACCTCCAAAGAGCATGAAGTGTGAAACGAGTGAGAGGCTAACAAGGAAATCTTTTGCCATCATGTTGCGTAAAGACGTGCATTCAAATTGGCAGTAGCGTGTTTCCACTTGAGCATTTCCAGCTGCTTCTCCATCACCACAAATTTAAAACTGATGGATATGGCGCAGTTCAATACTGATGGAGCACATGGAAGAAAGTTTAAGTGAGGAGGTTCGTACATAGTCTTTCCATCGTTCCTTCTGGTGGGACATAGCCCGGAACACCTCTAACGTCCAGGAGGCGTCCAGGACGCGTCCTTACTGTACCCTATCTCTAAGGCTGAGCCCAGTCACCTTAAGGAAACCCATTTTGGCCACTTGTAGCCGTGATCTTGCTCTTACCGTCATTACCCAGAGTTCATGACCACAGGTGAGGGTTGGAATGTAGATTGACCGGTAAACCGAGAGCTTCACCTTTCAACTTAGAATGACTCGTCTTGGGCGAAACTTTGGCGAAAGTTCCAGTCGCCATTGTTGAAGGTGAAGCGGGAAGTAGAACCAGAAATAAAGCTGACTAGAGCTGTTACAAAGAGTAAGTATAAAGTATAAATAGAATCGTCATAAG
This sequence comes from Mugil cephalus, assembly GCF_022458985.1. Lineage (NCBI taxonomy): Eukaryota > Metazoa > Chordata > Actinopteri > Mugiliformes > Mugilidae > Mugil > Mugil cephalus. The sequence goes on along the minus strand of NC_061792.1, from coordinate 11,525,557 downwards.
CTTTGTGCGTAGGTTACAGTCCTCTAAAAGAGCCCTGGTAGAGATTGGCCCTGGTAGACCTCTGAAGGACATATTCTGTCCCCAACGGACCTAAAATAATGTTGTATATCTATAAGCACTATAGGCCGAGTTTAATATAGAACACATATAGTAGATGGGGGTCCTTAAAACCATTGAAACCCCCTGACGTAGGTAACCAGAACCAGGAATATCTTCTACAGACCAACAGCCAACTCTTTGGTCAATCCTAGAAGATCGCATACTTTCCTTCAGCCAAACCTCAGTTGACTGTGGTATTAAAACCGGCTAAGAAACCGTCCTCTTCCTCCTCCTCGTTGCAGAGCAGAGAACACAAAAGTAAATACATATCTTAGGCTCTGGTCAATTTCCAAATTACACAAATGTGAAGCAAAGTGCAGCCAAAATTGCATTTAAACACTAGTTCCAATCAGGTCCGCCCCTTAAAGGAAAAAAACAGAGAAAAAATCCCCACAAATACTTTCAATTCACACAAACAAATCGTCAGGCTGCCCGTCCTGTGATTTGATTGAAATCGCTGTCGCATCAGATTGCCAATTACAACAAGTGTGTGATTACACTGATCGTTTTCAAAATGACCGGCCCTGAATGCGCTGTCACTCTCGCACATTTAATTAAACCAATCAGAGCGTAATGTTTGCCTCTCAACCAGTCATCACACAAACACAGAGCCTCACTTTCATTTTTTTTCTACCAGACACATAAAACCTTGCGTTGTCGAGGGATAAAGACTTTAAAATGAAAAAAATCATCAATTATCTCAGAGCATAGAGGCCAAAAAGCCAATAACGGTTGTGAAACTCAAACACTACTGCTCATTGCTCTTTATGTTGCATCGCATTTGTTCTCTACTTACTACAGTAGAGAACAAATAATCTCAGCCAGGTGTTTAGAATAAATCAAGGACATATTTTAATATACAACACAGAACATGAAACTGCACCAACTTTCAAAGATCCTGTGATAGTTCATTGTTTACTTCCTGGCTTAAAGGCGTTTGGCCCCGAGCGCTCCGTCTGTTTGGTGAAGTGTAACACCCGCTGTCGACTCCGGGGCGTGGTCCGGAAACGCAATTTAAAGTTTATTTCCTCCTCGAGCAAAGAGCCGCGTGCGTATGCGGCAGATGTGAAAGCCATCCGGCGTGCGGAGCAGAAACTGAATAACGCCACCGGTTAAATGAGCTACCGCTGCACGTCGTGAGTAGGCGTCGGCGGTCTGCGGGGGAGGAAGAGTCTCTGCTCGATACTTGAAGGCAGGGGGAATCTCAGAAAGGTTAGAGAGAGGAAAGCCGAGTTCGGTTTAAAAAGGGGGCTCTTCCACAAATGAAGGTCAGTTTGGAAGAAGGAGTTTGGTAGGAAGGGTGGTATAAGAAGACAATCAGACAGAACAGTGGGCGAAGCTCCATTGTTATCTTTGTAGCTGGATGCCAACGGCTGTAGGAACATTTATTCAAGTGCTACAGATTATGCTTAGCTAACTGCCTTAATTTAAGTCTGAAATATGAGTCTCACCCAATAGGGAATTCAATATTTGGCTACACAGAGCTCAGATGACTTTAAGACTACGTTCCTATTACATAAGCGCTACTCTTCGGTTTAAACTCCAAATCATAGGTGTTCAACAGGGGGTCCGCAACCCATACAAGGTCCGCGGAGGCACTGCAGGGAGGTCGCAAAATCTTTGGTTGATTAGACATTTCTTTTATATATATATATATTTTTAATTTTCCCCCACAAATTTAAATCCTTTAAATGCACATTAATGAAACCAACATATCCTAGTAAAGGGCTAGCTTGATATTCAATGCAAAATGATAATACTAATGTATATTTATAAATAGCAGTAGTTTAATATAGAACACATATGGTAGGTAGGGGGTCACTACTTAATCTCTCCATCAGTTTGAGGACACATTGTTCAAATAAATCTATTTTGAATTCAAATACTAGTTTTGGGACCACTTGACTGAACTCCTCTGCATATTAGATACTCTTACAACTCAAACTTTAGCTGATGACACTTTAGTGTGTAGCACACACGTGAAAGTAGGATTTTAGCTCATAACTTTGTGCTTTAAATGGTTTTAAGTAAGTTTCTAAGGAAGAAAAGCAGTAATATTACAGTAGACAATAGACCCAGGGTTTGTGTCTATAAATATATATATTAAACTATTCTCAACAGCATATGGATTCATCTCTTTTAGCACCATTTGTACCAGACTGACTAGTGCATGATTCATCGGCAGAGAAGACTGAAGTCTTCTTGAAACCTGCTGTGCAGCTTCACATCACATAACATGCATCATTTGACTCCGAGTAGGAATCAGAAGCACATGAGGCATGTAATAAGAGCTCGTGGAATCGGAGTAATGAACTGGTGTCTGATTTTTTATTTTATTTAATAATTTTTTTTTGAGGAGTCCATTCATTTGATTCAACACTTTTCTGATAGCACAGCTCCCGCTCGAGTCTCAGGAGGAAGTTGGAGGAAAAAGCCGTTTTTGTGCCGGACTGCTGGCACGCCGAGGCTCCTCTCCCCCCACGATCGGAGCAAATGCTCAACTAAATGCAAAGTCAGACATCGGATCGCTGTAATACTTCCCAGTTTTCACTCTGACCAAATGGCCACATTGCCATGGCAACCTCTGCGAAGGCGTCAAATCCCCCGTCTCTCTTTGGGAGGAAACGATCTAAGGCACGGGCGGCTGGGATGCTCCATCCGCCGTGGGCCGCGTCGCCGTCCGACAAATGTCACGACTAATCTGTGCAGGTTGCAGCGGTCACCTGAGTGCGGTGACCTTTCCGTGCGCTCGCGGAGGCACGTTCACAGAGGATCCACGCAGCATTTCATCCGCGCCTTTCATTTGTGTTACTCGGGCTCGGGGAAGGCTTCCTCTCGAAAATGTACGAGCCGCTTTTGATTGGCAGGTGCGGTCTGCGGGTTGGTGAACAAAATCCACAAGAGGTTCATTGTACGGGAGGAATCACAGCCTTACTTTACATAAAGACAAGCAAAGCTACACATACATAAATCACAATATGCTAATAAAACATAAATCAGAGCTGAAATAACGCTGAAATAACGTTTTTTTTTTGTATAGTAGGCTTTTCTTAAGGAACAACATATCCAGTGTATTTTTTTTGTTAATCTTAAAGTCCCCACCCTTCCCAAAAAGCCCAGTTTACTCTTAATTGTGGCCTAAAAAACGTATTTTATTGGCAATATATATATATGTGTGTGTATAAAAAATGTCTAATCAACCAAAGATTTTGCAACCACCCCTGCAGTGCCTCCGTTAACCCACTAGGGGTCACTGACCCCCTGTTGAGGACCTATGTTCTACGTCGCAGCAGATTGTTCTTTGTACCAAGTTGAGAAAATAATGAATCCTTTGTTTTCATCCGTGCATCTGTGAAGGAAATAGATTCTTTTTCCCCGAGACTGGAGGATCAATACTTGTTTCATGTCTTAGCTCTAATAATGGGCTTGCAGTCAGATGGACATAAGCGTAGAATAAATTTTGGAAATAGTGACAATTTGTAGGTTTTGCGCGTCTGTTTGTGGCCAGATGTGACACACTGCGTTAAGCAATGAGACCTTTTAATTTAACAGCCAGTACATGGACATAAGATCTTCTCATTTAAAAAATAGATAAATAAATAAAAAATAGGAAATAAGTCTCAACATTAACAGTGTGGAACTTTCGTCTGTTTTCCTGCAGAAGAATCTGAAAAATTGCATAAAGTGGAACATGCATTTTATTGAAACACACACAAAAAAAGCTAAAAACTGAAGGTTTTAAATGTATCTGATTCAAATGATAAGTCGCGCCATTGCCCCAGTTTTATACGACTGCATTACTTCACCCCCATTTCCATCTGTTCATCTCATTCACTGTACTGCATTTCCATCCGTGAATAATGGCGTGCATGTTTTAGCGAAAAAACACAGCGCCGGGGCGTGGGAAACCGTCACGTGGCACGCCGCGGAATCGGGATAAAACGCTCCTAATAAAATCACTTGAGGAGAAAGGCTGGATGCCGTCTGACAGTTCAGGAACTGCTCTACCAATCAGTGCAAAGTAATGAGCTGCATTAACATAAAACAAGGGCTGTTTGCAGAATTGTGGAGCTGCCAGATTTGAGGGGGGAAACTCTGCATGATTTTATGCAAATGAGGGTGTACAGCATGAATGCTCACTTGATTAGGGCAAAAACATGTGACGTATAAAAGGTTTCAGTTTAGCCGTCTGTTATTATTCATGAAGAGTTTCTCGTCTTATACGGGCACGTATACAGAATCCCCTTATTATTCTGAGCTGTATCTTGGAGCGGGTCCAGCTTTACTGAAGCAACTCAAATGGCAAGTTTCTTTGATTTCATGTGTTATAAATGATTGTAAATTGAAGATTTGTATAGATGTGTCAGGAGCTGAGGAATTGGGTCTTCAACAGGGGGTCCGCGACCCCTATGGGATCCACAGATGTACTGCAGGGAGGTCGCAAAAATTTTGGTTGATTTTTTTTGACATTTTTTATACATTTTATTTTATTTTACCTCACAAATGTAAATTTCTTTAAACACACATTAACATGAATCCAACATATTTTAGTAAAGGGATAGCTTAATATTGAATGCAAAATTTTTATAATAATATTTCATAAAATTTTAGCTAGTTAGCTTAGCATAAAGACTGAAAACAGATGGAAATTTAGCATCTGTCACATTAAAACATTGTAAAGCATCTAATTTGCAATTAACACAACCAGGCTGGATATTTCCTTAGCATCTTGATGCTAAGTGATGCTAACCATAATCAATACTCTCATTCAAAAGCTGACGTGACAGTAGATGAGCATATTTCCAGGGCTTTTTGAGCAAGGCCACAGGGAGCTATAGTGAGTAAGCTATATTTTTTAAAATATTTTTGGTGTGCAAAACTTTCAAATGATCGTGTGTCTCATTTGGTATGACAAAAACAATAATTTAACTGGAGGAGGAAGGGACATGAAAGTTTAAGGAGGCGTCTCATTGGACGAAAAAAAAAATATGTACACGCCCTCCAGTGCAGGATGAGTCATCAATGTTTTTTAAAGTTTTCTAAAACAACTTTAACTTTAAGAAATTTTGTGTACATTTAGAGAATTTTTAAAGGAACTGGCTAATTACTGCCAACTATTTCAAAAGAGATATATATTCTCTGCTAAACCCAGCCGCAAATCTGTGTATATAACAAAGACGTACTTCTGATTCATCATGAAATGAAGCAAAATGCACAGACAGAGAACTACACACCACTTTCTGCCTTTTGAATGGAAAAAATCAGGTAATGATTTTAACACACGCGCCACTCAGGAGCAGCTTAAACCAAAGCTCATATCACATCTTAGGAGGCTGTTTGTGACTCACAAAGCTTTCATTCACGCAAGCAAAAAAAAAAAAAAAAAAAAAAAAGGCAACATTTCTCCCTCTCTGGATTATGTAACTCACCGCGGGCACATAAAAGTAAATATGTACGTACTTCAACGTTTGCCGCATGAAAGCGAATAAAGTGAAAGGGAGACAAAAAGGGACGATTTTGAAATATTCACCAGGAGCGACTGTTGCTGGCGGTGCCGGTAAAGCACTCCTACACGCTGCGTAAATGTTGTCACAAGTCGTGCTCTGATGTCTTGCTCCGGGGCAGGTGAGGAGTCTCAGGAGGCAACCATCCACCTCCACTCCTTCAAACCCTGCTGTCACGCCGCCCTACTTGCAGCTAAGTTAACACCACTTTCTTGCTTTTGATGGCGCTTTGCCCTCGCGATCCTTTGTGGGATGTTTTGCATGCGCCGGGATGAAGCACCGGCAGCAGCTTTGGTAAATACGCTACACTTGCTGTATGAGGCTTCACAAAGCCTTTCATTAACCCATTCATACTGTCTCCTAGCAATTACATTTATATTCCTCTGATTTGTTTGCCAGTTTCCCTAGTGATACATTGTGATGGGAGATGCTGCTTGGATTATTTTCACAGACAAAGAGCCTTTCTGCATCTCCATGTGCACCTGCTATTTTGGCTCGCGCACAAAGTGCGAGAGGGTTTTGGCTGAAATTGAATCTAAATCGCAGATCATTAGGAAATATAGTCAAAACTCCGTCAACAAATGAATACTGGATTCTGCGGGAAATTATGACGTCACCCGGATGGATTTAACGTCTCGCTCCAGCTGTTGGCGCGCCCGAACCGAATCGCAAACCCCTGCAATTAGCGGGACGAACCGGCGGAGCATGTCGGCCCAAAACCGCCGCAACAATAGAACCACATTTCAATTCAAATGGTTCAACGTGCGACAAACAATAGACAACAAACATTCAGCTCAAAGCTCAGGCTGAAATATCCTCGAAGAGCAACTTTTTAATGGTAAACTTGATTTTAAAGGTGCATACATTTTTCATTTTTATTGATATTTTTTCTTATTTCTATATATATATATACTATATGTATATAGTATTATATATAGTAAGGTACAGGGGTCTTCAACGTTTTTCAGGCCAATGAACTCATGGATAGGTTAAGTAGGGACCCCATACCTACTATATGTGTAGTTAAACTAAAAGCAAAATATGTTTTGGACAAAGCAGCACATGCTCAGTATGGCAGCGCAGTCATTTTGGGAGATATGTACCGTATGAGAGTGACATAGAGATCTACAGCAAAAACGATCTCTGTTCCATGAGGCATCTCTAAAAAAAAAGAAAAATGTAATTTTCTGTCATAAATTTTCAGTAGTTACTTCTGTGAGAGGCCATGCTGGTAGTCCCTTAAAAGCAGTGGTGAGAATATGACAGAAATATAAGAAATGACTCTGAAAAGTACACCGTGTTGTTCCCAAACTGTCTCAGGCTTGTGTTGCTGGTGAGTCTGGTAGGACAGAATTTGGATCTTGTGGAAAAATCTGGTTTATAAGAGATAGTTAAATGATAGCAAGTGATAAATGGACCATGTGGACTTGAATAAATATACATACAGGGGGTCTGTGGCCCCTAGAGGTTCCACAGAGGCACTGCAAGGGGGTCGCAAATTATTTGGTTGATTAGACATTTTTTATACAGATACATTATTTATTTATTTATTTTTTTTTTAATATTCCCCCACAAATAATTGTATATTTAAAAATAGCACTAGTTTAATATAGAAGACATATAGTAGGTAGGGGGTCCCTACTTAATCTCTCCATCAGTTTGGGGTCCTTGGACAGAAAAACACTGAAGACGTCTGTTCTAGTGCTTAAGGAATGTGCTTGAATACAGACTTTGTGACCTTCTTTTTAGGCCACAGCTCCGTCTACACAACTGGTGCTATAGCTCTGATGAAGAACGCCAAGAAGAGAAGGTGCAAAATTTGACTTTCACCCTGAAAGTCCTTAAATATCAGCCCGCTGCCGTTATTACTGTTTTATTACCGACGCGGTGGTCTTCTTGAAAACTCACCCAATTTAAAGCCGCGTCGTCCGCAAGACATTTCTGAAAGCTCCATTTTCTCCTTCCTGACGTTATTCTCGAGCGTCGAGGTGAGAGGAAATTGTCAACACGTCTTTGGAGGAACGAAAAAGGGAAAAAAAAAAGAGAAAAGAAATAAATGAATGGTGTCGAGAAGCAGAATGAGGTGGGGAAACATGACAAGGACGCGCATAACGCCGAGCGGAAATGAAGAGAATTACGACTGAGGCGACAACGTTGACTGTAGAAATGATTATGTGGGAGCATGTGTTTTGAAGTGGAGGAGGGAAACAGCTGGCGGAGGCGCAACGCGACGGAGCTAAAGAAGAATTATTTTTTTGTTGTTGTTGTTGTTGTTGTTGTAAAGAAAAATGAAAAAAATGATTTGTGTGATGAGCGGTAAGTGTGATTGAGCTTGTTTACTCGCCAAATAACATCTGCTTGACGGCTACAACAGCGCCATCAACCACTTCAGATCTGAAGTCGTAGCAGTCTCGGAGCAGGGGGGGCGTCAAATAAACCAGATTAAAACAGACCCCCAGTCAAAGACATACAGTCAAACATCTCAATATTTATAGAGGTTAATCACTGCTGATATGATATCGTTGCTGTGAAACGCGTCGGGCCACAGATATCGGCTCCTCGCGCCAAGCCTTGCGAGGCGACCAGCTGGTGCCCGGAGAGTTGCCCAAAACTTTCCGAGCCAGCCGGCCTCCTTCGCAGCACAGCAGAGCCAAAACACAAATCCGATCACTGCGGCCAACGCAGCAAAAACTCAAGTGAGACTCATGATGAAATATAATCCAATAAGAGGCAGATTAATGCGAATTTAGACATTGTTTCATGCTGGTTTTTGTCTCTATTTGCCCAGCTGCTCTTTTAAATTATCGTTCGTAAGCTAATTTTAATTAAACGACTCAACTGACAAGTGACAGCGGCAGTAAGAATCCGGCGTTGATGCGACCGAAGCTTCATTTGGCTGAATAGCGAGAGCACACAACCCAACTTTTGAGCCCATCTCCGGGCATGAAGTAGCAGAGGAGACTTAAATATAAGCTCCAGAACATGCTAGATTCTGTTTCTTTTTTTTTTTTCGTCAAACACTGTTAGCGAGGTACGAATGTGATTCACAGCCGGGCCGGTGTAATCGCCTGGGCTGCTTGTTAGCGCACGTCTTCTTCCAGGGAAGGAGTCGGTTTCTACCAGCTAACCTGGCGCCCAATTACCTCAGAACCACAGGTCCGTTTCCCTCCCCGGTCTCTTCCCCAAGGCCAGACGAGTCCTCGTTCATTTTTAATGGGAATAGTTGAGAGTTATGAACATCTCGTCTGACTACCGCTGAGTGCACATGCACACAATAACGCTCAAATTAAATATAAAATGGAATATATATAAATAAAAAAAGGGACTTGAATTAAATTAAAATTTACTTTTCATAGAAAACTGAATGTTTTTAGTTCTTACAAATTGTGCCCGAATTGAAAATTTCAGTTCAGATTTGGGAAATAAATACAGAAATACAAGAGCAGGACTTTCATTTCAACAAATCTTTAGCATTAAATCAGGGGTCTTCAAAGTTTTTCAAGCCAACGACTCTAAACTGGTGGAGAAATTATCAAATCAAATCAAAATCAAATCAAAATATACCAGAAATTACCAAAATATGTGTATTTAAAGAGATTTAAATTTGTGAAATTAAAAAAAATATATATAAAAAAGTCAAATCAACCAAACATTTTTGCCACCTCCCCCTGCAGTACCTCCATAAACCCTCTAGGGGCAGCGGCGGCCTTGTTGAAGACCTGTGATCCAAATGAATGGAAAATCTAGGAACGAGCTCCACAGAATATTTCTCCGCTTACGTGCAGCTCTCGCCTCAAACGGCGAAACACATTCTCTTCATGTTCGAGGTCAGAGGTCAGGGTCGCCTCGTGGGCGCTCGCCTCCCCCCCGGCTCAAGGACGCCACGGCAGCGCCGGCGTCGGCTCGCACAGAAGCCCCAAGATGTGCTCATAAGGTCAGCGGCTCATTCTCCGTCCCGCTGTCAAAACTGGGTGTAATTTAATATCGCGCGCACACACACACACACACACACACATCCTAATGTACACAAGTAAAGTTGGAAGGGGCTTACAGGCTCACTGGGGGGAATTACTGTAATAACCAGAGCTTCCATGTCATTCGCAGGCTTGTTGGTTTTATGTGATTTCCAGCCACCCTTGCAGAGCGCCAATGGGGAATAGCAAAGTCAACAACCACAGCCACGAGCATCTATGAATACGGCATTAGAGATCTGTTTGTTCCCACGGATAAAAATAGGAAGCTCTGACTGGGCCACAGGCCACTGTTCTACATCTGATGGCGCTCTGTGTTTACATTAGTGGAAGCCACAGCTCCCCCTGGTGGCTGGCTGCAGAATAGGTCATTAGCTCCACCTCCTCCGAACTAAACGACTGAAATATACGCCTTTTTTTTTTAAAGAATTTCTTCTGTCATTTTTTCTGTGGTAGTTAATATAATGTTGATCGCGGATACTGTCTGTTGTCAAAGAAAAGACGGCGTTATTTCCAAGGCTAAGGCTGAGGAACGCAAGGACACGCCCCCAAGTGCAGGATGAGTCATCAACATTTTATTATATTAGTTTACGTGGAATAATATAAATACAAATCGCTTAAAATTTTTCCTGTAGGGCTTTTACGTGTTTCAAAACGAATCCCTTTCCCATAAGCTTTTTCATCTTCTGTTATTTTAGGCCTATATTACCTCTTCAGCGTGTTCTGTAACATAAAAGACTGGTAAATATTTGATGTTTTCCTGAGGTGCCGCAGTCCAACACAATATTCCTCCGAGACATCGGGAAGTTTGAAAGTCAGAGCCGTGTTTTTTTCCCCCCTCAGTTCGTCCATGTTTCAGTGCCCTCCGAGGATTCGGGATCATTCAGTCGACTCCCGCACACTTTCAACTTTCATACCGTGCTCTTTGATAAAAAACTAAATACTGGAGTTACTTCAGGCTTTCAAAGGAGCTCAGACACACTTTAAAAAACATCCCCGTGCCGGTTTCACCGGAGCCTGGGAGAAATAAATGAGAGTGACTCGGTTTTCATGTAATTGTGCGCCGAAGTTAATCCTACATCAATGCGTTTTAGGTCATCAAACCCTAAAATGGAAAAGTGCGCCGAGCACGCTCCGTTCCATTCATGTAATAAAGGCGTTGGGGAGGGTGCAGTTAGAAGGACGGCAATCTAAATCGAATCTCATAGTTTCGCCTTAAACGTTTCACTCGCAGGCCTGAATCTCCGCGGAGCAGCTGATACAGATCTGACAGAACGGTGAGGATAAAGTTCAGGTTTTTTTTTTCCCTCCTCTTTCTCTGGTCGGCTGCCATTTACATGACCACATTACTCTGCTGCTGCGGCTCGAAAACGGACACTCCATGAAGCATTAGCTTCTGTGTGAAAAGTGAGACCTGCAAACTATATTTCATCGGCGGCCCAGGCATGTTGAGGTAATTTCCTTTCATCCGCGTGCCAAGGTGCGGGGCGGACGCCCGTGAAATACTGCAGCTGCCGTACGAAGAAGTCGCTGCCGCAGCAGCAGCAGCATCCGGCTCATCCCTCACTTTGACTGACAGCGTCGCGCTGTCACATCTGATCACATACAGAAAGCGCTCATGAATGATAAAGAGACGGCAGCACATGTAAGGAACGCCAAGGTAAAATGCAAGGGAAGGGCGAGGGAGATGGATCGCGGGGATCCGACCGGCCACCGGTGTCAGGGTACAGGTAGCTGACTTAGCGAGGATGGATGAGAAGGTCTGTGCGGTAAAGATACACAAACCCTCAACCTCTATGTATGAAGTGTTGCTATGCAACTGGCCAAACAAACACATCACCTTGACACTGTTTTGCCAACGTTCATGCTAATTCTGTACACTTTTTGATTACAGTTTATTTTTATATTTTACTTTAATCTTATTTATTTTTTTCTATCTTTCTTGTGGTTTTTATGAGTGTTTACTTTTTTGTGCAAGAAGCTACGGTGACAAAGTAATTTCCCTCAAGGATTATTAAAGTCTGTCCAAGTCTGAGAGACAACAACAACAACAAAAAAAACAGCCACAGAGAGACCTAAAACTCCAAACTTCACCACAGAGATTCAAAACTTCCACAAGGAGACAAAAAAAATACATAAAAAGTGATAAATGAAACAACAAAAGACCCTAAACAGCAACAAGATCGATAACAAGCACAAGGAGACAAATCACAACTACAAAAAGTTTCAAAACAACCACAAAAATCTAATTAAAACAACCACTAAGTGATGGAAAACAATAATAAAGTTAAGTAAAGTTAAGTAAACACCAAAAAAGGTACATAAGAAAACCACTGAGGTAGGAAATAACTACAAAACAACCACGAAGCGACAAAAAAAACAAAACAGCCAGAGATTCAAAACATCCACAAAGAGACAAAAAAAAAAAAAAATCATAAACAAAACAACATTAGACAATAAAAACCTACAAGATAAATTACAAGATCAAATAAGAAATGACAAAAAATATTAATAAAACAACAAGACCGATACGAGTTTCAAAACAGTCTCAAAGAGACAGGAAGTCAATTCACACAACTGCAAAACAACCACAAAAATCTAAATGAAACAACCACGAAGTGACAGAAAATAGTCACAAAGCGATGCAAAAAAACTGCAAGGACACACACACAAAAAAAACTCCACAGATGGATCCAAAACAACCACAACAAGTCAGCAACGGTGGCAAAACAACCACAAAGACCAAAAATGACAATGAAACAACTCAAAAGAGATACAGCTACTGTACAGCTACTACAAAGTCATATAAAACGCACAAATTTACGAAAAATTTTCAAATAGCAGCTTTATATCGTTTTCCAATATTTCAACAAGTGTATTTGGCTTCGCTACACAAAGGACACTCATTCATCATCTGAACTTTAACCCACTATATATGTGTGTTACACTGCATGACCTTCCCTGTTCCTGTTAAAGCCATGAATCAAACTATTCTTTTTAAATTCATATTCATATTTTTGCTCCCACTCTGACAAACTTGTTAAATGTCACGCCCACAGAGGCAAAGAAATCAGCGTTAATTCCGCGGGACACGCCGTCCCTTTTATCAGCTTTAAGACTCGGTGTGTCTGTCACAAATGGAAACAGAAATTGGCTGAAGACGGCAGGTTGCTTCCTATTAACGCTCCCGACGCACCCGCCCTCCCGGCAGCTCCCCGCCGGAGCTCTGGAGCAATGATCCGTGACACAAATGATTCATGAGAGCGTGACATGTAATGTTTTATACTGGTGCAATGAAACTTTTATAAATGCCACCAAAAAGAAAAAAAAAAGGGGGGGGAACGGCAGGACGGTCGGTGGGACATTCATAAATGTAGATAGTGGGATTGGAGGCATCTGGGCAACCTGTTAATGCATAGGTCTTCAACAGGGGGTCCGTGACCCATAGGGGGTCCGCGCAGTCACTGCAAGGGGGTCACAAAAAATTCTTTGGTTGATTGGACATTTTTTATACACATTTAAAAAAAATGCCCCACAAATTTAAATTTCTTTAAAATACACATTAATATGAATCCGAAATCTTTTAGTAAAAATAGTTTTGGGGTCCTTTGCCTGAAAATCGCTGAAGACCCCTGCCCTACAAGGTCCGATGAGGCACTGCAGGGGGCTCGCAAAATTTTTGGTTGATTAGACATTTTTTATACATTTTTTTGTATTTTTTTTTATATACAAATTTAAATTTCTTTGAATACACATTAACATGAATTCAACATATTTTAGTAAAGGGATAAAGGATAGTTTAATATTCAGTGCAAAATTATAATAATAATGTATATTTATAAATAGCACTAGGCCGGGTTTAATGTAATAGGTAAGGGGTCCCTATTTAATTTATTCATAAGTTTTGGGGGTCCTTGGTCTGAAAAACTTTGAAGACGCCTGTGTTAATGAACGATTACTGTAGGGCAGCCGGTCAAATCCCAAATGGCACCAACTTCACCAGAACTGATGATAAAGCTGAATAATCGGACGCATTTATTTCAGTTAAAGTTAACAGTGTGTGTGTACAGAGTTCCTCGAAAACCTTTTCAATCGTCAGTTTTGCGCATTTGTATCCTCGTCTTGGCCGGACTCCGTTGGAAAAAGCAGATTTTGGGCTTTCGGGCCTTCACAAGTAACACTTCTCGTAACCAAGTTTCCTTTTGTTTCGCGACCTTTAACGTGATTGCTGGCTTAGTTGTGAATATTTAATGTTAAAAGAAAATACTAAGGCTTAAGGGCTGCAGACAACCTTGCCTGGGGGAAATAAAGTAAGGCAGGAGGAGGCCAAGCAGATAAATAATGCCTTATATTCAAAAATATAGAAATGCATTTGACAGAGGTGCAGACTACTGATAATATAAAGTATTGCATGTGCAAGGTCACAGCTTCCCATCTTTATGAGCTAAAAGACATCTGTCTTTTCTGCAGATAGTCCATTGACATTTCATGCGGTTTTTACAAGCTTTAGAAGAAGGAACACGTCCACAATCCATATTCTTTCAGTTTCTCTATATAATTTTCTCTGTATCGACCTTAAAATGCGTCATAAATGTGTGGAAAAACCAAACCAAAGGTGCTGACAAACCTCCGATAAACACCTGCTGTAATAAGTACATGTTCACCTGTGAATAAGCTTTTGTCATAAATCTTTCCCTTGAGAAACAGAGGGGGGGAAAAGAAATAAAATAAAAACCTTCATCCGCTTCATCCTTGAGAGCTGATGAGTCACAGAATGACTTTATGAACCCTCTGAATATCTGAGCCTTTCCATCCAAATGAGCTTTCTTTAATTATAACACCACCGCTTATTATTTTTCACCAGAAAATGCGCTCACATCCTTGTAAAATCTCCCCGGGCAGAGTTACTGTATCCACAAAACTTGGTCTGCCTTCCCTCTGACAGCTCCAGAAGAGCAGCTCCAGTTTCATCCTTTTGATGATTTCTTGGCTCCGGTGCTCGCGCTTGCAAATCTAGGCTAAGATTACAAAAATAACACATTAATTCAGCTATAGATGGATTTTTCCTTTCACTCCCATAGGTTCCCAAAGTACACGGGTAAGGGCATTTATTTTGACTCAAATGTGAAATGTGCCGATTTATTCTGAGGCAGCGATTGTAAATGGTCTTCAAATGTTTAACTGGAGACATAAGTTTAAGACGCACACACACACACACACAAAAAAAACACATTATTTGAAGCATTTCCGTTGTTTTCTGAAACGCTGACGGAATCAAACAACCTCTGTCTCGTTGAGAAAGGTTGCACCAAATCCCAGAGTGGCTTTTCCGCGACCCAGCCGGGTTAAAAGCGGTAATGAAAATGCATTTGCGCGCGATCGCTGGCGTCCAAACTACCTGGCCGGTTTCCCCAAGTCAACTAGGAATGTAATGAGGTGGACTGTTGACTCTGGTATTGTTAGAGTAAACAACGCCGCTTGTTTTTGCCAAGTTACTCAAATCGCACAGCTCTAATTATTCATAATTAGCGTGTCATTTGTGCCCCGGGTCAGGGCGACACTAGTAATTACGAACCGCGTTTTACAAGAAAGCGTCATCCGAGTATCTGAGCACTGTGGCTGAGGACTGCTCCAAAGCTCCCTGAAGAGGCACAGCAGCATGACTTTAGCCTTGTTGTTGTTTTGTTTTTTTGTTTTTTTGTGATTTAGGCGCAAAATTAGGTAACAAATGCCTGATCAAAATGGAATTAGCCATATTGTGCTACTGTCACACTCTTACATTATACTGAGGTTTAAAGCTAAATAATACAACTGTTGTTGAACGTTGATATTTTAAATATATAGTGCTGCACTAAAGATAGAAAAACCATTTCCACTTACACAAACAATGAGCTCGCTGAGATGAAGAAGAATGTCTTGAGAAATGGTGCTGACCTTGAATTAATAGTTAATCTTGAATGGCTGATATTAACTAGAGAATCTTTCATGACGTGACTGTGTAAAATTGCCCACTTGATTTAGCATTTTAGCATATGCAATGACCACACTGATAATGCTAACATGCTAATGTTTAGCACTGCATTTTGATTTTTCAAAATATTTGAAAGTTATAAATGTGAATCTTTTACATCTTTATGACATGACGTGAAGGCGTAAAATGAACCACTTGGCTTAGCCTGTTAGCATGTTGACACTAGCTAATGCTAACATGCTAATGTTTAGGATTTCTGTTTGATTTTTCAAAATATTTGAAACTTGAATCTTTTAATCATAACATGGCGTAAAGGTGTAGCATGAATCACTTGGTTAAGCATGTTAGCATACTTACACTGCCTAATGCTATCGACATGACTAATGCTAACATGCTAATGTTTAGCACTGCTGTTGTGAATTCTTCATATAACATACCGTGACCATGTGACATGAACCTCTTTGAAATTACACAAGTGACAATGCTATGATGCTAATGTTTAGCAACTTAACTTTTAGAACAACAGTTAAAGCTTCATATTGTTTGAGATGATTCACTTGGTTTAGCATTTTGGCATGATGAAAGGGTGTCGGTGCTAGCATGACAATGTTTAACACCGCTCAGTTAACCATCCGTTAACCATTTTGTAACAATAACTATGCTAATGTAGCAGTTGTGACATGTCAGTCAAAAGTTTTCCAGTTCATCCTATAGGGAAACACGGTATCAAATTGCATCACGCTCTACTGAATATTTTTTGGGATAACTTGGACCACAATAGTTGACACTGACGTCCTTAAACCCCTGCCTCTAGCACGGTCTTACATTCACAGAACTATTTCTGAATTATAAAGGAGCCAGAATCCTCTTAGGTGCCGTATTACACGATATCACCAGTCTGGACCGACAAGACACAGCCCATTACATATTCATGCATAAACAACATTTCTAGCAGTCATTTCACATCAGGATTATTATGGAGTTGCGTCGTTTACAAGGACAGTGCTCATCACAGCTTCCTGTGCTTCATCTTCAGGTCAGATTCTGTTAGGAAATAACTCAAGGACTCTGACGTGGAGCGAAAGAAAAGACAAATTAGCACTTATTAGTGATTAGAACATTTCTATAATATGGAGTTTGACTTGTTTTCTTCTTGGTAAGAGGTGTAGCTCTTACCCATACTAACTCACACAGTTTTAATAATTCAGAGACGTGGGCCACTGAAACTGAAGCTGAAATATTAATGAAATAACACAAGCTTCTATACTCGAGCAATTAGCCTGAGTTCCATCACGTCTCCAGAGCGGTTTGCACAGCGGGAGGCTGAATGTGACCACGGTTTAACGTCTGATGCATCGGAATGTTTTCATCTAATCACGACTTCGACCAAGTGAATAAAACTTGAAATCATCCATTTGGCCAACATTTCATCTGCGTGACACAGCTTCCTGAATCATCTCCAACAAGTCGGCGAACTCCAGTCTTTAGCCACCATAAGCTATTGCTCATAACAGACCCAATGAGGCCGTGGCAGCTCATTATTGTTCATTAGGAGCAGGAAGATGATGGCGTTTCTTCTTTTATCAGCTACAGCCTCAACAAAAAAATTGAGGAAGCCCAGCTTGTAACCCTTTTTTTTTTCTCACATTCATGAGCCGACGGCTTATTTGGAGGAAAATCGGGAAACGCAGGAACGCAACTCGGATGTCTCTTTAGTTCGGCTCCGCAGAGCTCACAGCGGAGGTCTGAAGGGCATCCGTGCATTTGCACGTTATTAATGCTTCTCTGCGACTTCCACCCATCTTTTTGTCTTTCATGTGAATGATGAAAGGTTCTTTGATCTCTTCATTTGTGCTTTAAATCCTGCACGGACCGGATATATCTCAACATACGCAGATGATGCTGTTTAGTGTTCGGGGAGTTTAAGGGGAAGTTTTGAAGCTTCGGCCGCGGGTCTGTGGACACGCAGCTCCGCTAGTTGACTTGTCAAGCGTCCGACCCGTCCGCCCGAGAGAGACAACACCCTTCCAGGTGCGGGAGCCTCATTGACAGACCGTTCTCCAACAGTAACCTGGCAATTGTTTCACCCGCTCGTTTTAGAAAGCGAAGCCTCTGTTCATGGATGATCTGATTCCTTCCCCGGCAAAGGGCTGGAAATGTGTCAGCCGGGATGATTTCTGACTGGCAGGTAAGGAAAAAAAATAATAAAAAATGATGAGCCGAGGAGGAGGCATCTTCTCGTTTTAAACTTTGAATCATTTAGACAGGAGGAGCTGAAGAAGTTCTTTTTTTGCCACAAGGGTCTTTGTAAGCACTTTTTTTTTTTTTCCTCAAAAGCTGCCAGTCAAGTCGGGGTCACCTCTAGATGGATCCAAGCCTGTGGACTCCCCAGTGGGCTGCACAGTCCAAACGTCGGCTTGTCACCGAAAATACTCAAACTAAACCTTCCTTTTTTTTCCTTATTTTCGGCAACACCTTCCCCAAAGTTGACGAATCCAGAAATCCTTGGACCTACACTGATAATGATTAACTCCCTTGAACATCAGTTGTTTTTGTTAAGCTTCCTTTTTGCTGAGTCCTGGAAAACCTCGCTTAGGGCAGTGCCAGTCACTTTTACAAGTGCTGATCCTCCTTCTCCTCCTCCTCCTAAGCGGATTGCGAGGAGGGGAGATGTTTTGACGTTTTTGCCAGCCTCGGTCAGCGATAAGGTTGACCCGGTCATCTCGCAGCGAGCTTCTACACAACACTGCCTTTTTTTCTTTAGAGGATAAGACAACGCGCACGCACAAACAAACACAAGTCCTTAGCGGATGCCCTCGCGCGGAAATCCAGCCCGCGACAGCACGGGAAGCAGCGAATATGAAACGCTTATTCAAGCGTGTTTTGATTTTCATTTAGTCGGTGACAAGAAGAAGGGGGTTTCTTTTCTTTGCGGCGGCGGCTATAAAAGAGTAGATGAAAGAGGGAGTTAAGCCTCGGAAAAGCAGATTGTGACACTCTAAGACAAAAAAAAAATATATATATATATATATAGAGCCTCGAAAGTCAAGCTCTGACAGCTTTTCATCTGCATTTACTAATTCAGGAAGTTCTGCAACCTACATAGAGCCGCGAGGTGTCACAGACGCGGAACAAATTGCCAGCCTTTGCTCCGAACGTCGAGCGTCTCCTCGGTGAGAAAGAAGATTTCTCCGGAAACCGCTCGGGCCCTCAAATTGGTCCGGTTTGCGAAGTCATTCGTTTTGAGAATTAGCATGTGCAGCGCCGGGAAGAAGAAGAAGAAAATAAATAAATATAAACTGACGGCGTGGTGCCGCATTCAAAAAAAAAAGAAAAACAGAGAGAGCAAGTTCCTTTATTCTTTTAGATTTGATTTAATTTAAAAGCACGCGGAGAAAACAGAGCCTTTCAATGCTCAGCGGTGCATTCGCCGAGAAACTGACACTAATAACGGCCTTGTGTTGAGACGTCTGTCAACTCCGCGCTCTCTGCAACGCAATAAGTTCTTCACTGCTTTATTTTTTTTCCCCCACCCCCCCTTCTCCTTCTTCTTCTTCTTTTTTTTTTTTTTCTTCTTTGAATGCAGCCAGCACCGTCTAATTTGTTCAATTTTCACCACTGAAAGGGTGCCAATTTGTCGAGCCGGGAGAGGAATTTTCAATTTAGGCAGAAATCACATCAAGAGTTCGCCGCGGAGAAAGCAGAGCACATGATAGCGGGCCCCGCGGAAGCGCGTGATACGGATCACGGGCGCGCTGCAGGAATAATGGGCCGTAGTACTCTACATTCACAACTCTGCATAGAGTAATTAACACCGCAGAGTGAGCGGCATCACAGGGAGTTTGTCTCGACTTTGCTTTCCTGACGGTCTTTCGATTGAGCTAAGGCTTTCCTAACGAAGGATCTTGGTCCACCTTTTATCTCCTCAATTCGAAGGCAGTGTTTTCCTGGACACCCAACCAGGGTACCGAGCTGAAAGCTGAAGCTAAAACGGGAGCTACATGTTCTCGCTGGAGAGAACAGCTTCTTCCCATTACCATCCGGCTAAGGAAGACTGAGACATGTTTCGGGAAAAAAAATCTCAAAAGAGGTCTCCTGAGCCTGGATATAGTTTGAATTTTAGATTTTTGATTCAAACCCTGGTATCGGTACAAGTATCTGTATTTCCGTATCGATCATTAATTCAAATACATTCACACATTCTTGTTTTATTCTTTGTTTTCAGGAATAAAACCACTGATTTATGCCGCTTGTCTAAGTTCACAGAAAAGTAATTATTCTCTTTGATTATGTTGATAGAAGTTAAAAATATAGAGAGATTTATAATTAATCATTATAACGCAAATTAAACGAAGCAGTCAATACTGTAATTTGCAAATTATTTTTTTTTTTATGGGTGACAGTCAATTAAGTCCTCTATAAAGTGTATGCAGCGTGTATATGTGAATACGTTTCTCCACTCAGATTTAATTTAAATTCTATTCGTTATGTTAATACGTTTTTTTCTTTTTTTTTTTACCTTGGAGAAGACAAGAGCACGACTCATACAATGAGAGGCACTGATTTGTTCAAACCTAAGTACGTACATGGAAGAAGCCAGGAAATGCGTTCATTATTTTAAAATCCGCATAAACACTTGCACATTGTTGCTTTCGCGCCGAGTGACTCCAGTCAAGTTAACCTGACAAATGAGTCAAATTCTGCAGAAAGCTGCGGCGTCCTTGGTGGGCGCAGCCTGTGCTAGTCTTTCACCGTGCTGATTGATAGTGGCGGATGCTAATTCCATGGCAAATGATGCTATTATTCAGGGGCTCAAATTGAATTACTTCATCCATTGGATCTGCTTAGAATTTCCCCCCGTGGAGAGTTTAGCAAGCGGTGTAATCTCCCCCTACTTACTTACAAGTCCCGTTTGTCACGGCTCTGTCTCTACCATCCTGGTGGATGTTTCCACTGCGGCATTGTTGCAGTGCAAACTGCAGGGATCAGCGTGTGCCGACGCTAAATGGAGACTGGAACAAAAAGCTGCTTCTCGACACAAGAGACTGCAGCCAAGGCCAGGTGACATGTGTGGTTTGCGTCTGCATGAAAGGAAATGATTAAGAAGAACTGGAGGGCTAGGAAGCCTGGATCAGGAACACACTATTGAACTAATTGGCCACCGATTCAACTTTCTGAATTGTGAACAGTCTGACTGGTGCCAACCAAGTTGTTTTCCTGTGGAACACAAATTATGTAATGCATTTAAATTAACTACCTATAATTACAGAAACTATCCTTGAAAAATAATTATTTGATGTGTATTTTAGTGTTTTAGTTTGATCCAAGTCCCGCCCACTAACATGGAAGGGGTGGAGCTTATGACCTATACTGCAGCCAGCCACCAGGGGGAGCTCTGCTTGCTTTGGCTTTATTTTTTAGAAGCAGTTCCACTGTCCTTCTTTATAAAGTCTATGCCAGACACCTTCAAATACACGGAGGCTGCCCAGAAAAGTGACAAAATTTTGTCACCATCCTGCTTCTGTCAGACAAAATCAATCTGCGTCATCTCCCGCATCTGCCATTTAACCACCGCTCGCACGAAATGCACAATCCTGACAGTCAGCGCCTTCTCCGACCGCCACGTGTGCGAATACCCGAGTGGCGTTGATTTACGACCCGAGCCGAGAGGAGCGCATCAAGATGCGCGCTAATTTAATGAGCGCGAATCGGAAAAATACCCGTTATTGTTTAATCAAATGCGCGCGGACGTGCGGCGACGGAGCAGCCGCGCAGGTCTGAGCCGTAAGTTTTAATCTGCATCATTTGAATGGGTGTTGGAGGGAGTGAAAGTGGTTATAATTGAGAGGGAGTTTTTTTTTTTTTCCATGCACACTGGAACATGAACGTCTCTGCTTCAGCCACAAAAGCGAGTTAAAACTGCATGACAGTAATTAGAGCAGTAAACACAAGATGCTAATTTTACACAGAATGATCAGGCCTTTATTTTCCTGCCATGTACTATTTTCTAGCCGTGTAGAAGTCCTGATGTCCAGTGCAAGTGTCTTTCACAGGAATGTATTGATTGCCAGCTAACCGACTGTAACGCATCACTGAGGGAAAGCCCTAACTTAACATGAGAGTCTGAGGGAACGTTTACTGAAATCGCCCAAAGGTTTGGGACTGATTAGAATATATTCAGAGGCACGGGGGCAGAAACAAATCCTGTTCTTTCTCCCTTTAGTCGGTCGTCAACCCAAGGCAGACACCACCACTGCTAGGTAGAAATTTTACTGGAACCAGAACAGGAATTACATCTAACAAGTATTAATAAAACAAAAATAATGCTCGGTATGAAAGGGTCATTTAGGGAAACCTGGATGAAAAGCAGCGCCCTGCAGAGATGATGATGCATTTTCAGGACAGCGTCTGTGCTCTTGATGGATGACACAGAAACACCGGTTAAGGGCCATTACTGTGTGAAGCCAATTTTCCACAAGAGCTTTGACATTGAGATCACAGTACGAGCTCAGACGCAATCCCCGGACCCCGCGACAGAGAGGTGCAACTTAAAAACGCAGCGCCTGGCAAAAGACGCCCCTGCACGGCCTCTGGCAGCTCACGAGCTCCACTTGTAGAGCCGAGTCGACTCCTCTGCGAGGAGGAATCGCTGAGCAGTGTTTGCATTAACAGGCTTTACTGAATTAGTCCCAGACTGGAAAATGTATTTATTGCACGACGGGGAGGATGATCCTCCTTCGCTCTGTAGTGAAACATGAAATTAAAAGGGCAGCTACACAAACGCGCAAACACAATATGTCACACAACTGGTTCAGGGAAAGGA
Source organism: Mugil cephalus (assembly GCF_022458985.1). Classification (NCBI taxonomy): domain Eukaryota; kingdom Metazoa; phylum Chordata; class Actinopteri; order Mugiliformes; family Mugilidae; genus Mugil; species Mugil cephalus. The sequence continues at coordinate 11,503,189 of NC_061792.1, read as the reverse complement.
TGAATGTGTTTGTTTCCCAGAAATACTACAATTATGGAAACACAGGGCTGAGAAAGGTGGGTTATTTCTCAAGGAGAAACAAAAATGGATCAATCCAAGAAATATTACTGAGACATTATTCTGTGAAACACTTTGATGCGTTGGAGAGCACCACAACAAGAACTTGAGCTGAGGAGTATTAAGTGACTAGCTATGTCATTAGCACGTTAAGTTGCGAGCACGTTTATGGAAGATTCTTGTCTTCACATGCAAGGATCTACACATTAAGTTGGATTTGTGAGAAGTATTTTTATCATTGACCACTGCCATACTGTATTAAAGGCCGTGACACATCAAGCCGACAGTTAGTGGTTTTATGTTGCCCCAGCTTTGATTGTGTGTCCCGCACCACTGCAACTAGCTGGATCCAAGTTGTCAGAGGCTTTTTGGCTACTTCAGCACGTTGATGCAAAGGCAGGACAAGTCTGTGATCTTAGCAAACCAGTGCAAGGGAAAAGAAATGTTGGTGACGGAAGCAAACTAGCCCTTATAGCTTCTTAGCCTCCAAGCTAATCGCAGTTTTCTGCTTTTCCCTAGTTTGGAAGGTGTTTACAAGCTAGTAGTTGGCTGTTCTCTTTGCGCAATGTTCATTTTAAAGGCCCCGACACACCAAGTCGACAGCTAGTGGTTTTCTGTTGCCCTAGCGTTGGTTGCGTGCCCTAGCTAGTTGCCTTGACTTGAGTTGCCAGAGGCTTTTCAGCCATTTCAACATGTTGACGCAAAGGCAGAACAAGTCTGTGATCTTAGTAAACCAGTGCAAGAGAAAAAAAACGTTAATGACGAAGGTAGTTAGCTCTTATAGTTTCTTAGCCTCCAAGCTAATCGTAGTCTTCTGCTTTTCCCAGTTTGGATGATGTTTACCAGCTAGCCATTGGCTAGACATGACAAAAATAAACTAGCTAGCTTGACACCTCCCAGTTCTATGCAGCAGCTTCTTAGCCTCCAAGCTAATAGTAGTTTTCTGGTTTCTGCTATCGTCTTTGCATCAGTGTTCAAGTGCCAGTTATTTTGGCCCAGACAAAGATGACATAACGCAACTTCACAGCTGGTCTTTGTTGCTGGTAGTTCTAGTTGCTGTGTCTGTGCCTTACATCACACCTGTCAACCTTGGCTTGATAGACTCCCATGTGACTCATTTGTAAGAGTTGACTTTTACCCAACGCTGTCACTTAAGTCTTTTAACAGCCTTGTGAATAAAATGCGTAAATAAATGAAGAAAATTCACCACAAGCATCTCAGAGCGGAAGACAAATATTTGAAAACTAGTTTATTTCTACTAAAGCCGACATCTGCGAAAGCTGAGTCACACGTACAACCGCAAACAGAGCAATTTAGTCTAATGTCTGCATTACTGTCACAGATCCTTCAGCTGCTCTCCACCAGCTCCGTTTAAGGGAGCGGCTCCAGGGACTGTTTGGGTACGGAGCATCCGAGAGTGATGAGCCGGGACGGGTGAATGAAGCCACGGAGCATGTTGTCTTCACTCCAAAATCCCGGAGCGAGGGGCGGCCTGTCAGTTCCATCAACGCCGGGATAATCCCAGAGAACAGGCGGTATTTTTTATTGGCCTGTGCCTCACGTCAGTGCCAAAACCACCAGTGTAATAAGTCAGAGAAGCCTCCTTGTCTCGGTTTTTCCTCTTCCGAGGTTTTTATGAACTGCAGCCTGCTCTCGACAGAACATAAATTAGCCTCTCGTCGTCCCAGTGCTATCCTTTCAGAAATTGCGGCAAAAAGGGCGGAAAATATTCCTCTTATTATGGAGTTTGGATTAATTAAAATGTTTGTCAGAGCCATTACATGCACTGCAGGTGCTAAACCCACCCAGTGGTTAGTCTTCAGTAGATGTGGCTCCATTTGCTCTCCAACCTGACTCCGGCTAAATGAGGTCTGCTCTTACTCCACCGAAAATCAACACACAAACGCACCTTGTTTTAGAATGAGCCACGCACAACCAAATTGGACATGTTAATGTTTAACAGCTGCTGCTTTCATTCATGCCTAATGCTGACTAATTAGCTAGTCAGTTAGAAGCCAATGCACAGGCAGCAAGTACCTGGAGCACCGGTGATCTCCACCACCCACCTCCAAGATCTCATTACACGGACCGAGTCAATTTGTAAATGGCAGAAAAGTGCATTAATAAATTTAAGAAAAAAGAAAAAAAACCTTCAGTGGAAAACACAGCGTTCCTTCGATGGGTGGTTTGTAGTACTTGGAGCCAGATGTGGATACAAACAAATTAAACGGCTGAATAATTTGTATCTGTTTGCATCTCTGTGTTATGAAAACCTAGGCGTTATTGCATTTTGATCCACCGGATGGAACCGATTCCTTGGAGCATAAAACATGGCTATATTAACTTTAATGTAGCTGCAATGAAAATATCTCAAGGTAAGGCTGAATACAAACTGGGCACGATCTCTTAAAAACACACTGGACTACTTTATTTCCTTCAGGTGTCAATATGTTTTACAAGCATTAAATTGGAGAACAAAGAATATTACCAACCGAAGTCTGACGCTAATCGATACTTTCAGCTAACTGTTTAGCGCCCAAGCCAGTAACTTTTTTACATTTGCACTGCATTACAGAATCATATGGACGTAACGGTCAGCTCTTTCCAGTATATAAAAAAATAATAAAACAATGAAGCACTAAACGAGATGTGCTAAGCGAGTTAGCAAACATAGCGTTAGCATAGCCAGGTATTTCCCCTCAGGACATGGTGGAGACCAAAAACTGAGAAACTAAAAGTGGCATGAATGGTTTTAGCCTGCAAACACAACTCCTAACTCATGAAAATGTTGACGAATTAAAAAAGCAACCATTTCAGAATAAAAGGATGTGAAAACGTCATTCAAATCTGCGTATTATAAACTATAAGCAAGGTATTCTCAATGGAGAGACTCCAGACTAACTAGTTTACTTACTATCAACTGAGTAAATCTGCATATGCTTTTTAAAGATGTCTATATTTAGTATCAACAACAAAACGCGTAAGATAGACAAATACAGACTACTGCCACCTGCTGGTATGAAGAGGCATTTCCTATTTTCACACGTGACCAGAAGTATGCAGTATTTGAGGTGTGTTCAAGTGCCCATTAAAAGGTGAAGAGTACTGAGAAACTGAGTGCTACAAAGAAATGGCTTTGGAGTTTTGCCAGGAAGTAACTTTTAATGCTTTAGTCCTGCAAGTGAAATACAGGAAGACATAATGAAAAAGGAACAAAAGTATTGAATGCATCCTCAACAGCTGATGTAGATAGATGTAGGTGGATAGATGTGCAACAAAACAAGGTTATATTGTGTTTTTATTTCCCTGAATTCACCATTGCTGCAGTTATTTTGTGTAATCTATCAAGTGCCATCAGAAAAAACATCCCATTTTTAGAAATGGGATGTTTTCTGTTCTTTTTTTCCACGCACCAAAAACTGTTTCCCGTCCCATTTTCTGGTGTTTTCTTAATGGCTTTTTAATGGCTATTTCAGAGGATCCAAGAAAGGTTGTACTGGTCTTGCTTGAGTCACTGGGAACAGATGGCGTACCAGGGAGGAGGAAGAAAAAAAAAAGAAGAGGGAGAGGGGGTTATATCACAGAGTTTATTGATCCAGCAGCTTAATTAAACGAGACTGAGTGTCGGTACTTGGACCGTGTGGTCAGCGAGCGCCACAGCATCTGGTACCAGCTCCACCGGACAGGCGCAAGGAATCAGGGCGTAACACAACTTTTACCACCTCCCAGAGGATTACGGGATATCTGTTTTGATGATGCAGTTTTCCTTGAATTCCTTCCAGAGTTTAAGAAGGACTCAGCACTAACACTCTCCAAACACGCTCCGCAAACCCCCGTGTTTCAAGTCCGCTCTTCAAAACAAAGTATGTTAATATTTGTGCTTTTTAAAAGAGCGCACACACATGATCGCACACACCTGAGCGGGACGAAATCGAACCTGGGCTGTATTCCGGAGGGCTGTCGGAGGGAGACTGATGGAGGCTGGCAGACAAGCGTTTAGGGAGGAGTCCGTCTGTTCCACGGTGTGGCAGAGCCAGCCACCATCCATCTCCATTATACACATCCACATGCCACTGGGCAGGGGACAACTCCTCTGAGGATGACCGGAGAGGGAGGTACAGGGGGGGGGGGGGGGCAGAGTAGGAGGGAGGGACTGTCAGACTCCCGTTATGCTGTTGTTCTCCGGATCGCGCTCCTCCTCGACTTAGAAATATCACGCTTGTGTAAATCAGCTGACAAGAAGGGGAGCAAAACATGACGGAAATTCATTTGTGCAAATCGAGTTTAGTTTGTCTGCAGAACAGAGTGGACAGAGTGAAAAAGTTTATGGGACAAAGACACGAAGGGAGCAGAGAGAAATGATAATAATAATAACTGACCGACTGTCGAGAAGACGCTCAACAAAAGAACGGGTCCAGGTTCTTCTCCGATCTTGTAAATGGCCGAGTAATGGGTATAAACTCGGGCATAATAGGCTGGCTAGGAACTTGGTTGTCATGGGAACAGCAGAACCAGAAGCCCGCTCTGATGAGGGAAGTATCAATCACATTGATCACACTGAAGAGAACAAGCTCTTTAAAGTGTCTTTATCTCTCTGCCACTACTTCCAAATGTTGAGCTCAATGGCTTTAAACCAGAAATAAGCTAAATAATGCATTTGTTGTTTGTCTCCATTTCTTGTTTTAAAGTTTTCCAGCCGAGTTATTTTTAAAAATGTAAATGTTGCAGAACTTAGTAATTCCCTGTCTGATGGAGTTTTTCCACCTTTCATTTATTTATATTTATCTTATTTATTTATTTTAAGATAGCTTGTAGTTAGTAGTCACAAAGTAGCAGCAGTAGTCAATGGTCGAGTCATAGCGGCCACTAGTGGCCATAGTTAGTATGACAGAAGACTTCAGGTGACACTGTGACATCAAGAGGTGGTCGGGGTGGATGGATGTGTTTGCCAAACATCTGATGGAGGCGACAATGTGTAACTTTAACCACATTTACTTAGCTAATAAATGTGATGATCTCCACCTTACACTGGAAAAAGGTGGTCAGGGTGGATGGATGGGTTTGCCAAACATGGGATGGCGAAAACGGATAGTAACTAGCAAGATGCTCAATCAACAACAACCAACGCATGTGACTGGATAATTGTTTTTAGAGCAGTTTTCAAGCAAAGAGTCTGTTCCGAAGATTTTTGTCCTCCTCCTCTCTCAATCCCACCATCTCCTCCTCTTTCCTCCGTTTACAGATCACACGGGTCTCAGACACAGATTTCCCCCCAGACACGGGTGAAGAGGCGCCAACGTTAAAAGTGGAGGCATGCCAGCTGGTGTGTAATCACTGTTTTAACCTCCCTCTCAGTCATTAATCATAGTCAACACACTCAGGCATGGGGATGCGGTCCTCCAGCCTCGTCCACTCCACACTGCGTCACCCGGTCACGATACGAGCCGAGGACCGGGAGGTCTGAGAGCGGCGAGCGGATAATCAGGGAGAATACAGTGAAGAACCTGCAGCTCTGGATAAAGAGTATTTATTTAAATCAGTAGCGGCTTAAAAAGTCAGTAGGTATTTATTCAAACGTGTCTAAAGGGCAAAGTGTTGCCAGAGGCTGGATTTTTTTTTTTTTTTTTTTTTTAAAAACCTTCATCCACAAAATTGTTCTTAAAATATTTCAAAATAGAAATTTTGAAAATATATTGAAAACAACAACAAAAGAGCAGATTTTCAATATTTTTGGACCCATTGTGGACCTTGTCGCTACGAGCTTTTGAATGCATTGGGTTACAGTTTAGAATTAGCAAAATATTTGCACAGAAGCACCGAAACAAACTGTGTAAACTTCAGCTACATGCGGGAAATTGGTCCGAAAATAATGACAATATAATTGGAAAAACACAAGGCCGGCGTTTCTGGAATTGTGTATATTTAGGATTTTCAGCGGCGGATTATCAGCTGGTAAGAAGCTCACAGTGTCTGAGGCTGCATTTGTAATATTAAAGAGTTATTTGTGTTTGGCAGCGCCGACGTCCAGAGAGAAAGAACGGAAAGGGGAAGGGAGGAAAAAAAAAAGAAAAAAAACAGTGGAACAATTTCATCCTCCACACGGGGATTTACATAATATCATCCCAAATATTCCACGCCGCATCCGTAATAACTTTCCGTCGTCGCTATAGTAGTCCACAAGGCCCATTTCCTCTTCAGTCATTTTTGATTTACATCATATTTCACCGCAGGATTGAAACCAGAAACTTATTAGCCGCGTTAAATCTGGAGGATCTGGGTTCAAGAACCTGTGACCCCCCGCAGAAGCTCGCGATTGATGCCGCTCCATATAATTCAGTTTGGCTCCCCGGGTCATCATTTATGATTTATTTTCATTAGGCACAGAGCTGCTGTTGTGCAATTCATTCCTCCTCAATAAACACAGACGAGTCGTGCCGCCGTAAAACACCGCAAGCTTCTTCTTCTTCTTCTCGAGTAGCGGCTGTGAAAAACAGCCATCAGTTGTTGCCTCCTCCTCCTCCTCCTCCTCCTCCTCTTCCTCCCCTCCACCCACCTACCCGCCCGCCCGATGCTCTCCTTCCAACAGTTGTAAAGTATGAAGTGCATTAGTGAGATAACACCTCTATTACTTTTAACAATATTGCTGTTCCTCAGTGGCAACCCGCTGCTGGTTGTTAGTCACACTTATCAAGTGGAAGGGGGGAAGCGCGACTTCAAAAGGCGCCCAGATCTGAGCCAAGCAGTCAGCCATTAGAGAAGAAACAACATATTAGCCGTGCTGTGCTTGATGGCTCCGTCTCCCAACTTCCAGTGACAGTGTGAAATTAGAGTAAACTGATTCAGAGCAGACCTTGAAAGTTCAACCTCGGGACGGCGGCACAGGTTTTTATTTCCTCGCTCCTCACTTTTTATTGGGAGTGTTTGTGCTCGTACACCTCCTGCAGCGGCACGGTGGTTAAATACAACGTGTAACGCTGTGAAACATAGGTCTTCAACACGGGGTGCACGGACCCCCTAGGGGTCAGAAGGTCTTTGGTTGATTAGACTTTTTTTATACATTTTCCCCCATAAATTTAAGTTTCTTTAAATACACATTAACATGAATGCAACATATTTTAGTAAAGGGATAAGGGATAGCTTCATATTGAATGCAAAATGATAATAATAATGAATATTTATAAATAGCCCGAGTTTAATATAGAACATATCTAGTAGGTACTTAATCTCTCCATCAGTTTTTGGGCCTTTGGCCTGAAAACACTGAAATCCCTGCTATAAAGGTGCTAAAAATAATCATTATTCACAATGTATAGCCAATTTACTGTGTTTTTTTAATGAGATTAACTGAAAAATATGCATAAATGTAAACTGAATTAAATAAATCAAACACAAAATGACATTACCAGCTGCACAGAGCTGCATATCCCAGCAGTATTTCTTCCCTGTGAGTATGTTTAAATGATTATTTCCTTCGTGCACAGACTCAATGTTGACCTTTCCCTACAAAGGCCAACTCCTTGTTTTCCAACGTGTTCAGCCGAGCGTCTTCACTCGCAGAAGATTTCACGAGCGCAGACGCTGTGGATTCTCCATCGAAAGCCAGCGAATGTTGGATTTGTCAGCCGCCAAATAAACACTTCAAGCGTTGTTCTTATTGACAGGATTAAAAAAAACAAAAATAAATAAAAAAACTGCAGATTTTTGGCTGATTATTGGTGAAACCTGAAGCCGTCTTACGCCCCGTGTTCAATCGACAAATCCAAGGTAAACAAACCCGTAACGGCGTCGGTTAATAATTTAGCCGCTTAGATTTATAGGTTTTTCAGTGTTGTAGCAGACACTGAAATCAACGCTCGGTCAATACCAATTTGAGGGCTTGTATTTTGTTGTGTTCGGGTCGTTTTTCTCAGAGCACAGGTTGTAATTTAAAGGCCAGGGTACACCATGATGGCTTCTCCGGTGAGCATGTGTTTCTGGTAGACTGACCTGAAGCCACACGGCTGTTTGTTTAAGGGGTTGATTTGAACAGAAAAGTTGAGTTTTTGAGGAAACCAAATATATAATCAAATATACATCTTAAATCTTGACATAGAGCATATTTAACACCTACAATTAGACACCTAATGAGAAGTGACTCCATATTGTTCGTTCTGCCTTCATGGAACCATTGGCTCCATTCTGGGAGAAGGTAATTGAAACTATATCATTGCTGACAGGGCTAAGGTTTCCAATGGATCCTGCAGTACATCTTTTAAATGATGACTCTTAGCTGTCTCTTACTGAAAAAAAAAAAAAACAATTGGTTGACTGGCTTCACTGCAGCCAAAAAGATTATAGCCCAACAATGGAGACCCCTACATGACACATCCAGGACTCACTGTTTCTAGAGATTTCTGGACATTTCGTATTTGGAACCAACTTCAGCAAGAGTAAACAAGGCAAACACAATCCCAATAAGGTGGAATATGATATCTGATTTGAGAATATGGAATCCTACTTGGTTGGTCGAAAGGTGGAGAAGGATGGGATGGGTTGGGATGGGGCAAGAGGTTCATTTACAATTGTAATTGGCTAAGTTGGGACATTTTTTTGTCCTGATTTTTAATAAAAACTGAAGTCTCATATTGGCTTCTTTCGGGCGCTTGGGTTTACCATTGGTGGTCCTAGGTTTTCTGGCATTTTGGATCCATGTCAGATATCATCAGACAAATGTTCAGGTTGGACAACTGGTGCACGAGAAGAAAGACAGAGTTGACGAAATAACAAAAATGAAGAACTCCAATGAGGATACCTCTACGATGGGTTGCAGCTAATCTTTAATTCCGAGCTAATCATAGCTCTTCCTGTTCGTCCTTTTGATTCACCAACACAGACGACTGTCACCCTTTGGTACGAAGAGTTATTTTCTTTTATATAGGTGGAGACCAGCTGTAATCTTTATGGTGCATTCAACTCTCGGGTCAAGAAGACCCAAGCGACTGGAGGCACAGCCAGGCTTTGTTGCCTGTACTTATTTATTTATTTTTTTAATATTGATTTGTCCAAACCTTAAAGTCTGCCCTTTCCTAGTTTTAACCCACGTCTCTATCTACAATGTTGCCATGCATTTCAAATGCCCCAAAGACTCGCCACCAAACTGTGAGAAAAATACAAGAGGTCACTGGTGCACAGCTAGTACGCTAGACCTTTTGGGTTAATCTGCATGTCGCTAATGCCCTGACGTGACTGTGTAAATGTACCACTGGTGCAAAAAAAATAAAAAAAGAAATAGAATTTCCTTTCCTAGATTACAAATGACAACAAAATGCTAATCAATATTTATTCCGCCTACATGCTCTCCTGCTGAGGCTCATTACAGATGTTGGCAACTGAAGTCATTACAGACCACTGGGTAATAAGAGAGGAGGCCAAGCAAACACTGCTGCATGTTAAGTCTCTAGTGTGGCAGATGTGACAAAATAAAATTAGCCACATTTCAAAACAAAATGGAGCTATAATGCGTATATGAGTCATTATGTCACTGAGTGTGGCACACTGTTTACCTCCAAGCAATATGTTTGCAGCAGGTAATGGGTCCCCCGCTATAGAGGTTCATAAACATGCGAGATGCCAGTTTTGCATTCATAATCGGTGAGTAATACTGTAAATATTAAGCCTCTCTGATCTTTGTCTGAGCTCTCTGTATCACCGCTGCCAGCTGTGAAGGACAGCTTTACTTCTACCGAACCACAAACATCAAAATATGGTATGGCTGCGGTGGAGGTGGTGGTGGTGGTGTTGACAGGGGTTTGACCGAGATAAGTCTGTTTGGCCCATGGGGAGCCTTGAAGGAGTGCACTACAGTTCATTCAGCTATCAGAGATATGAAGAGCATTTCAAACATCAGACGGCTCATTTGTGTGCGTCCGCAAACAGTCGCGCGCATGTTTGCAATCTTTACGCTGGGCTCCTGCCTCAAGCTTCGTGTACGGATATCGGGCTTTACATCAAAGTCGGGCCAAGAAAGCAAAATAAAAACGCTTGAAAAAAAAAATCGCACGGTTGCTTTAATGGATTAAAAGGCTTCTTTATACACGTATTAATCATTTAATTTAACATTTTTGGGCAAAGATGACAAGTAGGTGCCTCCCAGCTATATTAATCTGTAAAGTAGAGGAGGAGGAGGAGGGAGGGAGGGGTCTGAAAATGTGTACACGCCCCCAAGTGCAGAATGAGTCATCAGCAATTCTGGGAATCTCTAAAATACAAAATATAATATTAAAACATTCTGTGTTAAGTTTGTCCCTATAGTAGTTCATATACAGTGAAGTGTAAGATATAAATTAATTCATAGTAACTTCAAATCGTATAAATAAAATTCATGTTCTTTTCAGTGAGGTTGATTTTAATGGTTTATTCGTCTACTTGATCACATTTAGTTATTATTAACCAGAACTGTCTTGTGGTTAAAATGTTCTACATGTTAGAGATTCAATTTTAGATTAAAAATATAAATATATATATAAAAATAATAATTTACTGGCTTAAATTTTAGTCCATGCCCCCAAGTGCAGGATGAGTCATCGATATTTTTAAAATTGTTCTCCAGGAACTCCAAAAAAAGGTCATATATTTGCAGAGCCTTTATAAATAGTATACAACAACAACAACAACAAAAATCTTATGAAAACTTAAAACTATAGATATAAAATTATAAAATTCATGTTTTTTTTCCCGGGAGGTTGATTTTAATTGATTAATCGTCTACTTGATCACATTTAATTATTATTAACCAGAATTGTTTTTTGGTTAAAAAATTGTTTCGATTCAATTTTTGATTCAAAAACAACAGAAAAATAAATAAAAAAATTAATTTATTGGCTAAAAGTTTGAAATATTTGTACACGCTGAGTCATCAATATTTCTAAAACTGTTCCCCAGATACTCCAAAATAAGGAAAAAACTTCAGAAATTGGCAGAGAGTTAATATACAGTATAAGACAAACTAAAAAAACAATATTTGATTTTATTACAACTTGAAACCACAGATATCATTTTCATGTATTTTGCAGCGGGATTGATTTCCCTCTTTCTATCCTCCATGCCTCCCATGCCCTTGCGCCTTTGTGCGCATCACTTCAAACAAGATTATCTTAAAAGTGCGCTGAGGAAGTTAGCTCCATTTCACAGAATCTGAAAGTTGTACAATGAATCCTAAAAGTGTAAAAACACTATTAAGACTTTCTATGGCTCATGCAGAGCAAAGCTTCAGCAGAAATAGACTCGCGTGTGGCTGAGCCTTTCGGTAGCCAGAGGGAAGTTTTGCGAAGCGACACAGCAGAGTGGATGGCACAGGTCATGAGCCATTATTGTATTTTCGGTGTGAAATTGTTGCTTCAGTGAGGGCAGGCAGGTAGGCAGCGGAGAGAGGCTCCAGTGTTCAAGGACGCTCGTATGTTTCTTCAGGTGATTACACAGAGTTGGGAAACAGAAACGTTCCCTTAGCCCGCAGGCAACTCCGCGGAAAATGGAAGCATCCATCGATTTCTGCTGTGAAACTCATCTCAGTTATGATCAAATATGCGCTCTTAATTACCGCAAAAGAAAATGCAGGCGGCGTCCGCCTTCATACGACTTTTTCTCCACTTGAGAAGATCGAAACCAACAATTGATCCCGCTCAGTATCGAACGCGCAGCTGAACCCTCTGAATTATAGACGTCTATTGTTGTATGTACAAATGAGCCACGCTGTTTGTTCCGGGTGCAGGTTACGGTCACTATTTTAATTGAAGCCCACGTACTGACTACAAATGTGCATTTATTCATAGAGAAAGAAGAAATGTACTCCAGTGGATATCCGCACTTTGTTCACTTCACCCGTCAGTGGCCCACTTGTGGACCTCCTGATCAAAGCTTTCACACATTTGAGCTCTAAAAATAGATTTTTTAAGTATATTATTTGGAGTGTCGCGAGGGAAGGGACATCCATTATTTCCGCGGAGAACAACAGCATTCAAAGTTTTGACGTCTTCTTTGAAGAACTCTCCAAAGGACGTCCTTATCCCTAAACCGCCGGCTGATTGATCCAATTTTCTCATTAATGCTCCTCGCCCAGGATCTTTCAAAGGCTCACATACCCTTGCCTCGGTAGGTAAGCGATTTTTACCAGACAATCTCTTATGAGAAAGGTTTTCGTTGCCGGCAGCATCTCTGGTCTCACAGGTAAAGAACATGTGAGTAGATCAAGAGTGCTGCGGACCACGAGCGCTGTCTGCCCCGAGTCCTTTGGCAATGTCTATTATCCCGGTTTCATCAGGTCGAAATCCTATTCTGGAGATCAAAACAAGCTTTGAAGCCTGAGATGGTCTTTTGATGTTACAGGAAAAAAAATAAAAAAACGGGGATGACCGAAGGTTAACCATTCACGTCTTTAAACCAGTGGTTAAGAAGGAGGGGAGAACGCACTCGAGAATTTCTTTACAGTGCTCAGGGGACAAAGTGTCTCCTTTTCTTTTTTTTTTTTTTCCTCCATGGAAGCTTTTATATATCTAGGACTGTACACATTTCAAGGCCACGGAAATTCCAGATTATAGTCATTAAATAGAAAGTTTAAAACGATAAGTCAGGACATTCGAGCATTGTTACAACTGGGAAATATATTGAATGAGTCTGAATACAATGTGAGATCTGAATGGATCGTAAAAACACCTACAATTTGAGGCAGAATTTTAAGATATATATAATTTCTGAATAACCTCATACTGCCTTTATCGCGGTCTAATCAGAGCTACTTCATGGATAGTTCAGGTAGACGTGACACTTCCAGTAAAACCTTGATTGTGGGAAGCTTTAAAGATCAGGTCTGCGATCATTTTGATCTCTAGCCCTGCAACACATTTAGCACAGAAAGGCTGTTGATACACGCGAAACTCGGTGTGACCTTTAAAAGAAAATATATCTACTATTTGCCGAAACGGTCTGAGGTTGGAGCCTTTACAGGAAACGGCTGCCACGTTTCTTCAATTACAGGTGCAGACGACAGCGGCGGAGAAGACAAGACGGAAATGATCCGACTCAAAAACGTACATTCAGCTCATCCGTTCTCTACTGTCTGCTGCACCGAGCAAAGGGCGTAAAGAAGACAGACTTCATTTCTCAAAGAAATCAGACGAGAACCATTCGACATGATGATCTAACGACGGTGACCCGTTAGCAACTCATCAAGCCGACGGTTGCTGGTGAGCGTTTATGGCCACAGTTAAGTCGGTGGGTCGCGCACCATTGCCACCAGCTGGACCCCACGACGGCGGCTTTTTAGCTTGTTGAATCGGCCGGAGAAATCTCCTTTATCGGCTTAGCGAAACCAGTGCATGAGAAAAACGTTGCATCTCTTTTGAACACTCAAATAAGCAAATATTTCCTGGCGTAAGGCCGCCGGAGAAAGTTTCGTTGGCGTGTCCTGCACCACTGTCAGCAACACATGAAAAAAACAAAACAAAACAATAGTTACCTTAATTGGACTTTAACTGGACAAGTTAATTGCATGTTAACACGTTACTTTGACTAAGACAGCCAGACAATATGCTTGGAAATCGATTTTCTCCAGCAGGTATACGTCTTAATCAGACTTTAACTGGACAACGTGTGTGTATGCTCCCCAACGACTGCGCAGAAGAAGAAGAAGGTAAACAAAGCTGGTAGAACCACCTGAGGGATAGTGCACATTATGCACAAGATTAAAAAAGCTGAACTATTATCCATCTAGTTGCTGTTAGAAAGGAGGCGGTATTAACCTGCTGACAAGACACGTATCGCCACCTAGCGTGGAGGAGGAGGACTGTTCCAGTTAGTTATTCAATTTTCTCCATTGCATGTACACTGGGACATTGAGAAAGTCGGATTCTGAGCATATTTTGGCGGTTCAAGGAGGCTAGCTCCGTATGACGGTTTGTAGCCCGCCCTAGCTTCCTAGCCAAAAACAGCTCTTCCAGTTTCCACTTCTGTAAGACGACTACAGATACTGCCATCTGCTGGCAATGAGTTATTTCCTTTCATACAGGTGAAAAACGTATGCACTTTTAGCTGTAGTCTTTGAGATGTGTTCAAGTTCAACCTTGTCATTAGCCTTCACTAGGCCTCGACCATGAAGCTTTATCACCAAAATATGTTCAAGTGCAACTTCGTGGTCCAGAAGTTTGGCGTGAGAGCACCTAAATAGACAGCTGATTAACGAAGACTCACTCCCGCAGGAACATCATTGCAGATTCGTGTTCATGCAGCTGGACGTTCACAAATGTCCGTCTGAACAAAACACGCACTTTGAAATCAGTTAACGGGAACTACATCACTGATAAGCAAAATTAATTGCCCTCTCACACTCCCGAGTTAATTGCCTTTGGCGTCCCATCCTACAGCTCAGCTTCTGCGTTTGCTTTTAAATTATTTATCCGTATAGCAAATTTCCATTGTTTGCGCTTTTAAGCTCTTGTGATTTTCTTCGCCGGCCTATTGCAAAGGTCTAAGGTGGGCAGCAGCGGGAATTTTTCTGTCATGAATAAACCATTTCATGGCGTCTGTCATAACCGCTATTAAGCAATTACTGTTTGAGTCAGCGTTGCTAATGTGCCCTTGAGTAGCGCCACGAGAAATATTTCTATATCTACCTCCAGAAGCGGCCGAGCCGAGACACGCTCCCGTATTACAACAAAACGGACCAAGTGACGGTGTGTTGTGAATTTTCCGCTCTTATTTACGGCCAAGGAGCTACTCCTCATTCCTCCCCTGTTCTACAACCTGCTGCATCAGGTTGGAGGTGGTCTATCTTTTATTAAAGATTTCTCCGGCAGGACCGTCTCCTCCACATACCCGATGAATCTGCGGCCGCTTTCTGAATTCGCGCAGCGTTTCGGTGACGCACGCTGAACAATAATAATAATAATAATGACAACAACAAAAAGGCACAATTTAGCTGTTTCTGTACAGGAGCTCAAGTAGAAAAAGATCCACAAGCTTAAAACATGTGCCCTTCGATGTGTATCATTTCAGCAATAAACCTCAAAGAAGATCTGCTGGTGTTTTTGTTTTGTTTTTTTAAAGTCAATGGTGTCAGTCTGTGTTTGTGAGCCAGTCTCTCCCTTCAAATATCACGAAAGCAGGACTAACAAAAACAGATAGAGAAGAAGCCACGCTCGGCTATCCGTCTCAATTTACTCCGCTGGCTTCTCTGTTCTCTCCTCAGCTCAGTGAATGGAGACAGACCATTTGCATTTTTTTTCCCTCCTCCAGCAAAGCTCAGCTCATCCCTTGTTTTCTCAATCTGCAAAACATTTGCAGGAAGCGACTTGCGCTACACGCGAGGACGGCGGCGGTCGCGGAGGTACGGCCAGACGAACGAAGGTGTTGAAATTAAGAATCTAAACTAGAAATGTGAGAAAACAGAGCTGCATCTACCCACAAACAAACACACACACACACAAAAAAAAAAAAAATAAACTTTCCACCTGCATCACTTATGCTCTGTTTGGGTGCGCCCCGCGGGGCTATACCGTCTGCGCGCTAATTCCCGCCGACGCTCCCCGAGTGTTGGTTAACGTGTTGCTATAGATTTCACGCTGTTACGCCAAATTTCCAGCAGCGGGGAGCAAACCCAGGAGCTTTCTCGAGAGATCTGAAGCTGAATGAAGACAAGCAAGAAAAAGAAAAAAAAAAAAAGACGTTGAACGAGCTGAGATGTTTGTTCCAACACGTTTTGGCCTATTACGTCTTTAAATGAGCCCATAGTGGATTAAGAACAAGGGTACCGAGGAAGTGAAACTCAATATGTATATTATATTAGACACATGTTCTCCTGCAGACACTGGAGAACCGAGCGCAGATCAACTTGACAAAGTAGTGTCAGTCGTGTGTTTACACATGAAAAAAACAAAAAAACAAAACAGTACTTACCTTAATTGGACTTTAACTGGACATGTAAACACGTTACTTTGACTAAGACGCCCAGATAATATGTTTGGAAATTGATTTTCTCCAGCACGTATACTCTTTAATCAGACTTTAACTGGACGTGTGTGTATATGCTCCGCAACAACAAGCGAAACACAGCAGCCCTGAGATTGAGATATCTGCATCTTGTCTGACAAAGTAGTTAAACTCGAGCATCCAGCCGCCGCCGCAGCCCACCGGCGCCCGTGTCTCTGAGTGATTAATGGTCGCCCGCCGCGCCTCGCACTCACCTGCGTTCAGCCCGCTTGATTGATGGGCCTGCGCGCCTGACAGATGGACAGATGTGACACGGCGGAGCGCCCAGGCAGAGAGCGACACCTCGGTCCCGCCACCATCAGCAGCCACTTCCTATTTAAAGAGGACAGAAGAGAGGAAGTTATGAGAGTAGTGTTTCTTTACTGCTGGTCAAAATAGCAAGCGCTTTAGCATTTGATGGAAATATCATTGAGAAAATGTGAAACAAAAGCGTCTGGTGGCCGGGTTTATGTGCCCTCTGGGGTCTTGTTTTTTTCCTATGAAGCTTTTGATAGGAGAGGCTTTGCCTCAGGGCTTCCCGGTGACTCCGCTGGATTCAGCGCTTGCTGTACAAGAGCAACATCCTAAGTTTGTAGCGCTGGACTCAAAAGCAGATTCGGGGGGAAGATGAGCCGTGATAAAAGAGACTTAACTTCAAACAGGCCTTAAGGAAGGAAGGCAGGCAGATGGGGGGGAGCAACCACGCAAAGAAATCCAGGAAATAGTCGGAAGGCGGCCGTGGTCTTAGATAGAAAGTGAGGTAAAACCAGGGAGGGGAAGGAAAGGGATGAAGAGCAGAAAGCCGCGGGAGAGGAGTGAGGCTTCGAGCCAGCCAGGAATCAGAGGGAAGCTCACTGCAGCTGAGGAGCAGGTAAGGAGGAAGGTTGAAAGGTCAGCTGAGGCCCACTAGTGGACAGGATGGGTAGTGTGTTAGGTTTGTTGTTGCAGAAGGCAAACAACTCCAGGAAGCTAGTTGCTGGTGGAGGTTCAAGGGTCTGGGTGGTCTTGTATGTACGCCCCAAAAGAAGGAGAACATACAAATACTGTTAGAGTACAGACGGAGATCTTTCATCAGCTGGGTTCACCCAATGATGGCAAGAACCAACCCTCACCTCTGGTCATTGACGTTGGGTAGCTAGGTCTTCTGGTGAGGTGAACGTTAACCAGGAATGACCAGCTAAGAGGAGACCCCAGGATGGACCGACAATTTGCCAGGGCTAAGACATATCTGGACCACCCTGGGTACACCTTAGGATTTCCTCATGAGGAGCTGGAAATCACTGCCAGGGAGGGTTCTGAAAATCTCAACATGAAACAAACCGAATACCCATCATGACATCAGCCAATCTTGCATTAATACGCTAATGGTACATGTAGTTTTGCTAAACTGGGGCTTTTTTTTTTTTTTTTTTAAAGCTCTGAGATCCAGCCCCAGGCAACAAAAGCAGAATCCTCACAAATGAATCATTTAAAGTGAAGCATGAGATTGTCTGGTTTAGTTTAGCGAAGCTTTCCTGATTACATCTAAAGCTGTGTCCGACGTGGACAGCTCTCTGAAGAACGCATCTGACTCAGCCTGAACAAAACCGAAACTGCACCTCCTTCGCAGTAGCCGCCCTTAAACGAATCCGGTGAAAAGCAGCGAACGCCCGCACAGACATGGAGCCCTCGCGTCTGTATTTCCGTCTATTTTTAAAGTCTTATTCGGTGGTTTGTGCCGCTGAACCTCGCCCTGCTGCGTTTTCGAGCTGAGGCATGGACGCAGCGAAGGGCTCTCTGCCGCTGAGGCGAAAGTGGTGGTTTGTGCAGGAGCGCAGGCAGAGTCATAAATCATATGTCTGCTAATGGCAGTTCCAAATGAGCCCTCTCATCAGACAAGACAAGAGCCTTGCTTTGTGTTCTACATCAGACTGCACTATAACATCTGTGCGCTCTCGAGCAGCGTGCACGAGATGTGTGTCGCCCTTGTATTCATTAGGAATTGTCTACCGAGCCCTAACAGTTCAATTTGGAGTAGATCTGAAGAGGGGCCTCTGATAAACAATCAAGAGCATGTTCTTCTTCTTGCCAGAAATTCTAATTTCAACAAAGAAAAAAAAAAAAAAAAAGGATCATATAGCCAACAAGAAATAAAACGGTTTAATGTGTTGCCCAGGTCAGCGCGAGGTTGAGGGCTGTAAGTGCTTTCATGCCAAAATTAGGTTAATCCAGCAGCTGATACAACGCCCCACTCTGAGAAATTAAAAGTCATAGTGTGCAGCTTGCAAGACCATGCATGACACAATTTGACGTCCAACCCCAGAAAAGGGTCAGTGTCTCTTTTCTGAGTGCCAAAAAAAAAAAACGTTGAATGTTAGGCTTTTGTTCCACTTGGCAAGCGTATAATGGAGTTTGAGAGGGGTACGCCGGTGCTGTATGGAGATAGGGGCTGAATGGAGGAGAATGTAATTACTATACCTGTCTAAGCAACAATGGCTAACCACCTCTGTCGCCCCTCACTCCACTCGAAGAAGCCGACAGCGAGTGCTGTTGGATTTGTTGGATCACAAAAGCCGCCCTTGTGCGCCTCCCAAATCAGTGTCTTACTCGCAGGCATGAAAAAAATAAAAAAGTGCTCTTTAAGGATGTGTCTATCTCCGTGTGGACTTTTCTAACGGGTTGGATATACAGAGTTCTGGGAGGGTTTGTGCTAAGTGCTAGGTAACCGTTAAAATTCCTTGTATATTTAGCACAAACGTCGACTTAGATGATTGAGTGGAGACTGTCTTTCCTGCTTTTTCAGCCATCTAGTGGCGAATGGTGGTATTGCAACCCAAATTAAACTGTATAAAGTTTACGTCAGTACGATCTTTCTATAACTGGAACACGAGCATACTTTTTGACGTCTCTAAAATGCATTATGGGAAAAAAGTGCCTTTGAAGAATGTATCTCCGTGTGGACTTCTCTAACAGTTTGTTATCTCTATAAGAGTTTCCGCTAGGTAAACATTTAATTTGCTTGTATATTTAGCACAAACGTCAACTTCATTGCATGTTTTATTTAGAATCTGCTGCACCTCAAATATTATGCAAATTAGTAAATTAGATGTTTATTGTTACTTTTTTGCATAATGCGTGTCAGCCATCTAGTGGCGGATGATGGTATTGCAACCTGAATTAAACTTTATCAAGTTTACGTCAGTACGTTCTTTCTATAATTGAAACATGAGCGTATTTTTGATGTCTCTAAAATGCATTATGGGATGCCTGGCCGTCTCAAGTCCACTTAGCATGGATTTCTTGATGCGATGAAACAGACGTGTCAAGAAAATATGAAGACTTTCAGACTGCACTTGGTCAGATAATGAGCAATTTCCACCAGCCTAGCTAATAATCACTAAAAGCTAATTAAACCGGTCAAAGACTTAAAAGGGAACTTTCAAAACAGTACAAAATACAAAATCAGAAGTCATATTTCATTACAAACGCCAAAGTAACTGAGGTTACACTTGTTTGTCATGTATTGTGTGACTGAAAAGCTATTCTTTGAAACACTTGGCTCTCTGCTAGAATTTGATATAAACTACAGTGGGTTTGATCAACAGCTGGCTGCACAGACTTTTTACCTTTGTCATCTGGTTCATTTTATGCTACGCCTCCTTAAACCCGAGTGAGCCGGGTCGTAACAGCGACTGAGAAGGGGGTGTTATGTGGTTTTTAAAGGCTGATCTGGGGCTCAGTCTGCACAGTCACTTCACTTGCAGCTCGGTTTTATCTGATATGTCAGCGTGCCCACCCCCTTTCTATCATTGCTTTTCTTGTGTACAGTGAGAGAGCAGCAGAGATGAAGGTGCTCCCCCTTCTGGCCATAGCTGGTTATGAATATATATATATATATTTATTTTGTGGTCGTAATTTAGTGTGAGATGAGATTATAGTCTTTATTAAAATATGGAATTTCATCATTAACTATCCCTTCTGTCTCTGCGTTGCACAAGATGCTCATCAGGTGTCACCCCCTCCCACGGCCGACCTCCAAACAGCCAATCGGCACTACGATTAAGTCACGTGTTAAAGTGGAGGGGTGGCGGGGTAGTGCGGGTGATGTAACTTCATGAAATATTAAGCAGGATCTTAATCTGTGCACGCTCTGCCATGTAAAAAAAAAGCGTTCTGACGAATAAAGGAATTTGCAATGGAAAATAAAATCTTATTGCTGCTTCAGTCAAAAGAAAAAAAAAAGGGGGCTCAGGAGCAGATGCTGCAGTTTGGCAGGTAAAAAAAAAACACTTGTCTTATAAACTCGGAAAGTCTTTGGCTTCAAAGTCCAAGTAGTAGCTCGGTGTTTTACAAGATTGTCAGCAATCACAGATGGTCCGAGTCCTATCTGCTCGCACATGTAGCCCAGTTCCTTCTCTTCTACATCTTAAGAGTTCTGCTCATTCTCTTAACGCATCCAATGGGGACTAATGTGTTTTATAAAAAGACACAGCAGCCGTTACATGGATCAAATAGGTGACATTTCAATAAGCCCTTATCATTGAGCCCTTCTCTGACTGCAGCTCTTCACCATAAAATCTTTTTTTTATTGCCGCTTTGACTCATTACAAGATTGATTTCTTAATGCAGCAGGTGAATTATGCTGCCGCGCGGCGAGGAGAATGATAAAGCACCCTTATCCCCGTGTACTTTATTTAAATACAGTTTTGACAAACCTCGTTTGGCTGAATTAAGCTGCAATTTAGAGTTTAATTTAGTTTTGGAAACCTGAGGAGCACGGTGGAGGCGGCCCTTGCTTCATTCTGCTGCCACCAGAATCAGAATTAAAGACAGACTCTGTTATGGCTGCTGATGAGATTTTTTATTATTATTTCTTTTAATAGAGGGTTTGTAAAAGGCAAGTTGTTGCTTATGTTGCTTAAAGTGACCGGTTCAAAGGGTAAATTAACAGCAGGAGAACAAGACACTGCAGCAATACAAGCTACGTTGTAAGGTGCAATACCACCAGCAGCCTCTAGGTGGTGGGCATTCATCAGTTTAACCCCAGACGAATATTAGAGAGTCTGACCAACTCAAATCATGGGCGCCAGGATTGTACAGTGTAACCCTATGTGGTGGATGTGATATAATAAAATAAATGCCTTATTTCCACCATTAACAGGCCTATAAATGTTATTACCAACATCTGTCACTTAAATATCCAAGTGTCTACTTACTTTAAATATCTTAAATGAGCCTGTAAAATGCTTCGTAGCCCAATCACCTCATTATAAAAACCCTGCTCACAGCGAAAAAAAATGAAATCATTTTGTCTGGATCCAAATGTAGAACGAGCATCACCTACGAGTCCTACTATCGGTTGCATGTTTTCCTATCAGGGACCTGTCAGGGCTGAGATTAGCAAGACATAGCGGTGCCTGTGGGAACATCTGTGGACGTCTGAAGAGTCGTTTTGAAGGCTGCAGATGCGCCACTCACCGTTACGTTTGTCGGTCGCCGCAGCCGGAGCGTCCCACGTCCTCATGCACCTGGAACGAAAACCTTTTCAGTGCCTCTCAACGTAGAAAAACACAATCCTCAATTTGGTTGATCGGGTTTATTATTTATTTCTAAAAAAAAAAAAAGGAAGTGCTTGCCTTGAACAAAACTTTAAAAGAACTTAATGAACTTTTCAAATCCAAACTTGCACCAAAGTGCTGACTTTTTATTTGACAGGGAAGTTTCACACACCTTCTGGCTGCCATCTGCACGTAGCTGCGGCGCTATCGGCTTGTTAGCATCCTCGCAGAAGCTGGCGAGGACACGGACTCGAGTCTGGTCCCCTGTTTTGAGAGACAAGAGCCTGTTTACCCACTGGGCCACAACAGAGTCCTTCTTCTTCTTTTTTTCTTTTTTTTTCTTTTTTTTTATGCAGTTCTGGCAGCTTGAAAAAGTGTCAAGCAAGAACACATTTCTTTTCATACTCCGGCCTTCCTCATCTTTTCGGTGACAGCTGCTGAGTTGGCACATGTGCATCATGCTCTTAAGCATAATCTTAGCCACGACAGCAGCGCTGACGGTGCACAGACACAGAGGACGCCCGGTGGATCTTTGTGACTCTTTGTGATCGGCGGAAAAAAAAAAAAGAAAGATATCAAGTGGAAGGACCAAAGCAAAAGCAATTTTCAGGAGCTGAGGGGAATATATTGAGGTCAAGTGAACTTCATTCTTTCCCACATTCCCTTTACATGAAGTCTGGTCTCTAACACATTCATTATGTGTGAACAGCAGACCCGTAACAGCTCCACCATCGGCCTGAATACTGATTTCCCGAGCCCCCGTGATGGATCCATGCATTAGTAATGTTACATGTAGTAGTCTTACCGGGGGGTACTGTCAAAATAAAAATCATGTTTCCGTTCCCTCGAATAAATAAATCAGTGCGAAGCCTGACTTTACAATTGACTGTGATTTCAAGCTCAATATTTCAACTTTAAAAGGCAGGAATAAACAAATGTGATCATCAAGTCACAGGAGAAAAAAACTGCTTTAAAAAAAGAAATAATAAATTAAAAAAAAAAAAAAAAAAAACTTTGATAATTGCTCAGATCTCGAGCCGTGGGAGCTTATTTCCACAAGTGTTTACCAATCCTAGAAGAGCCCTGAAGAACCCTCGACTCGTCCCCAAACACTCCCGGAGACGGAGACGCGGGAGCATAAGGTAAAAATGTGCCTGGATGCATGATTTTTACAGCCCCCCCCCCCCGCTTTAATGCCTGTCTGTCTGCGAAAGGCATCTCACTCTCCGGGTTTATTGACCAGGCCCTTCCTGCCTCGGCTAGCGACGGCCATCAGACCAGCCATCCTTTGCTTCACAGTTTATGAACTTCAAAGCCGCGTGGCCAGAAGTGAGCCGGTGATGGACTGCGGGGACGTTAAGGAGAGATGGCTACAGAGCCAAGGCTGTTTAATTCCAAATGAGGGGGATGACAAGGCATCCCGTGAGCGGAAAGTATGGGTGGGTAGTAAATAAATCAGAGCTGTGGCACGCCGAGGCACAAGGGCCTGTGATGCTCTGCGAGTAATAAGCAGGACTTTCCTGATCAATACGCACATTCACAGGCAAAGCCGGCCGAGAGGGGGAAGGTTGTTTGTGTCCTGGATGGAGAGATTTCATCATGCTGGATGTTTATAAGTAAGAAGCAGCAGTGGAGGGGAATTTTTCAGCATGTCCTAAAATAATCATTTCCTTTTGGAAATATTTTGAAGCTGGAAATAGATTTTTTACTGATCCAGACAGAAACGGATGGTTTTATATTTTGGTAAATAAGTATTTCATCTTTTGCTTCGCATTGAGAAGGATCTTAGTTCCTATGTGTTTCTTTTTTCAGATTTGACATCAGCTATTTTGATAGCGGATCCTTAAGTTCCTCGGTAAGCATCCAATTTAACAAAATAATGTAAAACAAAATGAGCAGTTTATGAGTTTTTTGATGTTCGCATAAAAATAAATAAATAAAAATAAAAAAATATTCCAAACAGCCAGCAGAAAAAGCTCACCAAGGTTTCATGGAGTTAGCTATGAACTTGAGGCTGCAGTTCCTCAAATGGCCACTAGATGCTGGCTCTGTAATCGAGTCAATGCCCAAAGATGTCCACATTTTAATGTCCAACTTTACAGAAAAATAGCAAATCTCCCCATTAGTGACCACCAATTCAAACTTATGCATAATTAAAGGTGTCGCTGCTTTGAAATGACAGGTGACCAATGTCTCTATTTGCTAGCTGTCTGTCTAGGTGTCACCTAAAACTCCTGTTTTAATGTCAGCCAAAAAAAATAAATAAATAAACCTCAGCCAAGTGACAAGCTTGATATTTTCAACTGTAGGATCAAACTGACATGGGACTCCCTGAAGAATTTGACTATATATGAAGATAGAGCTTCAGCTTTCTTATGAGTCACAGAGGCTTCGTCCATCTTTACATACAGTCAA